>NW_027361679.1:8973750-9608333 GCF_039654945.1 Dendrobates tinctorius
CCTAATAATTCTGCACACAGTGTAGGTAACTGTGACAAAGACATGCCTCCGATTCATTTTTGCAGACACATGTTCACCAAAAAGGAAAAAAGCTACAGATCTGTGTCGTTAAAAACAGATGTGTGAATGTGGCATAAAATTAAAGCACCAAGTAGGCGAAAAAGCAAACTCAAAGAAAGAAATTGTAAGCAAATATTTAATCTTAAGTAGATGGTGGAAAATTGCTAAGCAATGAGGAACTAAGGCTAGGATCCTATTGAATATTAGCCTGCGGTCATTAGCTTTGTTGGAGGGTTTACCTCAGATGTCCGGGAAAATGGGCTTCAGATGTATGCGGTGACAGGGCCATTGACTAGAATGATGCAGGTAGTCACACATGCACTGTCGGACAATATTTTCGTCTGTATACACCTATTTGACGCGAGCTCCAAAGCACAGTCAGCTGCGTCTTAGAGCTAGCCTCAAATAGGCATTATTTGGCTGAAAATGCCGACAGAGCGTGAGTGACTGTCTGCATCATTACAGTCAATGGTACCGTCAACACATACATCTGAATTCTGTTTTCCAGGGCTTCAGGTGTACGTCCCAATGGAGCCAATGAAGGACAAAACGCAATAGGAAGATAGCCTTACACAGTACTGTCTGCCAGGTTTCTGTTGGAATCCCAGACAAGCAGAGTAACCGTCTGGCGTCCATCCTTGCTGTACTCACTTTTCCCTACGTGGGCAAAACATAGTCTGCTACTGTGAACCACGTTGTCTTGGAAGTGGCATCCAAGTTTATGAAGGACATAGTTTAGCAATTGTTTTTTTTTATTAATTCTTTAGTGCCAACATATTCCACAATACAGTCACACAATAGGAGATTCCAATCTACAAGGAAATAGGGAGACATAAAAGGTAAAAAATGCTTGTACTGTATGACTCAGCTCTCACATATACTTAATACGGTATTCATGTGACGCTGTATAAACCGGCCACAAGCCAGCACCTATGCAAGATACCAAGTGCTACTGAGAGCAAGGAAAAACCTAAGAAAGAAGAAACAAATCATTAGATTAATGATGTGGAGAGATAAGCCAGCAGTCAGGCCTAGAACTGTGAAAACTAAGAACTAATCTGATCACTTGTGGCGCTCAGTAGCATGCCACAACAAATTTCTACTTAAGAAAAAAATAAATAAATAAATAAATAAAAAAATAAAGGGTACCACACAGTATACATTCTATATACTGGATGCCCCTGTGCAGTATCAGAAGACCAAAATAGGTGCAAGCAGGTTATTTTTTATCTGGTAATGCATAGTCTTTATTTAATAGATGCATATAAATATATTAAAGGGAACCGGTCACGACAAAAAAACTATTAATCTGCAGATATGGGGTTAATCTGCAGGTTAATAGCGTTATTATGCTGGCTGGCGCCTGCACGTAGTCTAACGTTGCGGGGACAAATTTCAATTTATTCCACCAGCAGTGTATGGTTTCAGTCATGGGGTTGGCAAGGGCACGGGTTCAGTCACGCTCTGAGTATACAGAACTGCGGCTGTAACTGGCCCTGACTGACTGACACTGGCTCTGCATTGAGCACGGTTACAGCCGCCGCTCTTTATACTTAGAGCGGTGACTGGACCAGTGACAGCGGCACCACTGTGACTGAAAAGGGAATGCTGCTAGGGATCAAAAAAATTAACGTTATTCTCCTCAATAGCATCCCCGTTTCAGTCACGGGGCGGCAACAAGAAGCCACATCCCAGGCCCTGGGGCTTCATACAGAGCCAGTGTCAGTCAGGGCCAGGGGCGCAGTTACAGCCGTCGCTCTGTACAGTCAGAGGGGTGACTGAACCCAACCATGTGCCGCCCCCATGACTGAAGCCGGAACGCTGCGGGGGGGGAATAAAGTACATTTTCTCCCAGCAGCATTTGGCTATGTGTAGGCGCCAGCCAGCATAATAAACACTATTAACCTGCAGATTAACAGTAGTTTTTCGTTTTTCTGGTACCCATTATTTCTGAGAGAGAACGGCCTGCTTTCTACAGATAAACAGCAGACAATTGCTATCGTGCACATAGGTGAACTCAGCCTTATCCATTAGGACTTTTTAGTGCCCGGTTGTTATGCCAACACCCTACTTAAAGCCTGCGGAGACACAACAAATGCCTACAGGGACATAAAGATGACAATGTGATTGTACTGCAGTTTGCAACAGGTCAGTGGATGAAGGCAGCTGACGCTCCACCAACTACCATATTTTAGAATCTCATCTTAATCTCAGAATACGCGTCATGTGGATACCATGACCATGTTTATTCGGAAACTCTACGTGTACATGAAGTGTCCTTTTCAGCATACAATCGATACCTTCCTCCAACGACAACTTCAAAGAGTGAAAGCAGAAACATGGGTGTGTAAATTAACTTTAATTTATACCCCAAGGATTGAACACACAAGAAGAGTCTCTGCCATCCAAGGTTATACACGGTCACATCGGCACTGATGGGAATGGTTCAGCATTGGGATCACTGAATTCATTATGAGCCTTGCTAGCAACCTCTGTATGAGCCCAAACAATATTGTTGATGGTAAAAATGAGGCTCCGTTCACAACTGCAATGAAGTTGTCACAATGATGTTCCTGATTCATTATATGAAGGTGCCGATGTTCTGCTGGATCATTTATACAAATGATATGAGCACCAACATGCCAGACTAAACTGGCAGAAAGGGAAACTGTTTAAAACATTTTAAAAACAAAAGTAACAGGTGAATGATCAGTCATAATCAGACAATCGTGCCATACATACTTTCGTTTCAATGATGGTTTTGGAGGAAATCAGCCTACGACTGACGAAAATGATGCCTGGTTTAGATGGTCAGGCCATTTCATCTTGTATTCATCTCATGCATTTCTCAGAAGTCTGAAGGACTCTTAACTTATAATTTCAGCACTGAAATACCTGGTGCTTGTATGCATACAAGTCCAGTGGGCAATCCTACTCAGTGAGTACTACAAGTACCAGGAATTCAAATGAATAAAATACAAATTTTACAGAAACTTTTCCCACAAAAATGTCTACCACTCTGCTCAGTGCCTCTTGCTCTATGTCATCCTGCCTGCAGATCAGATACCTTTTTCGACATGACAGGTTCATGATCGGATAGTTATGGTGGTTTCCTAAGAGTGGCCAACTGAGCTTATTCAGGTCAAGTCTTTACTATATGAAATAATGGCGTCACAGTATAGCTATGCACTTTTAGATGTTGTTATTTTGTACCAGTGGCTTTTCAAATACCACAGTATGTGAATATTTAGGCACGTATAGATTGAAATGAACGACTAAACCACAGCAGAACATTTTCTTGTGAACAATCAATGTTTAAAAAAAAAAAAGTGCCCATATAGACTAGCTGCTCCTTTTCTCACATTGGTACACTTAAGGGCCCGTTACACGTAGCGATATCGCTAGCAATATCGCTGTAAAGTCACTGATTTTGTGACGTAGCAGCGATAGTGCTAGCGATATCGCTACATGTGACACTTACCTCCGACCGGCTCCCCCGCGATTATCGCTGGTCGCGCGAGAACGTCCTGGACCATTTCTCGTCGGCCGATTCCTGCTGGGCTTCCTGCTGTGGCGACGAGCGATGCAGGCGAGAGGACTTCAGGATCACCGAGTCTGACAGATAAGTAACGACCCCCGACCCCTGCTATGTCGCTGGTGAGATCTGCCTGTGTGGCAGCTCACTAGCGACCACTTAGCGATGCACCAGCGATCCATATCGTTGTCGGGATCGCTGGTGCATCGCTACGTGTAACGGTACCCTTAGCTGATGCTGGTAGACAAGGGACTTGCAGAAAAAACATACCTTTATTATGCTCACTGATCCCTTCTGATGACAGGACAGGGAAGCCTCAGCTCACACATGGAGAACATGAAAACCTGTGAAGCCATATGCAATTATACCATGAAAAGCGCACTTCCCTGCTCGTCTGCTAAATGTTTCTTGTCCATTTTTACCTACTTAATATGCTAGTCCACAGACTGCGGAAGAAAAGTGAGGCCTCCAAGTACAATACTTTTCTCAAGTGATCTCAATCCGCCTTTGAAAAGACAGCTAGAGCCAATTGAAAAAGCCAGAAACATAAATCCAGCAAACGTCTTCAAATAATGATTAAATGCAAAATTACATTTTTTTATATTTTGACCAACGCAAAATGATACCAACCAGGCTGAAAAAGGATACAATTTCAGTTACAGAATGAAATGAAAAGTAAATAAGATGAAGAATACAAATATTACATTGCAGGTCCATTGTACAAGGAGAGCGGGAAGCTCTGCTTAAAACTGAGTACTGTACAGCTCGCCTGGCATTCGCCACAAAAACAACTAAATTGGCATGACCTCCTAAAGTGTCCAGTTCTCTGCACTGATAAAAGAAGGCTTACATAGCACATGTGACAGACATGAGACAGTCTGGAGATGCGATGATGAACGGTATACTGCCTCCAACATCTGCCATCCAGCAAGACAGGTGCAGCAGTAGGTCAGCGACTGGGAGGTGGCATTTCCTTGGAGGGTCACACAGTCTTCCAGGTGATAACCGACAGTAACTCGATTGCGGTCAGTTTTTAGGATGAAGTCCATTGTCTGACTTTATACTGGAGCAGTGAGCCCTAGGTACCCCCTGGTACAGGACAACGACCAGCCTCATCTGGTAAGAGTGTGTGTAGGCACTAGGCAGTTCATGTATGGCGAAGATATTGATGCCATCGACTGGCCTCAATGTTTCCCAGACCTGAATCCAACTGAAAACCTATGGGACATTATATATCAGTACATCCAACACTGACAAGTATAACCACAGGCCCACAGAATATCATACGGCATCTCACCAAAAACCATGCCCAGGTGTTGAGAGTGCATACAGGTATGTGGGGCCATATATTCTACCAAGTCACATTGTAGAACTCGATTTTAGCGTTTTGGCAATCAAATCATACACTTAACCAACATCAAAGTGCCTGTACATACACGCCATTAAGTATAAAATCCTCATGACAGGTCCCTTTAAACTCAGTGGCCTCATTGAAAGTTACAAGATTATAGGATTTTATTTTTAATACATAGAAAATGTCCCCGAAACGCTTTTGAAAGCAACATTTATTTTAAGACATGTTAATAGATGCCATCGGGACAATGACAGTGACATTTTGTCATTGCTATAACAGAATGGTAAACATACACTACGCAAAATACACTGATAATATCTATCATTTGTTTTATCCTGCACATCAGAATGATCTCGGCTTAGTTCAGACAAATTGAAGCTGTGGCAGCAGAATCTGTGCCCCTGGCAACTGTCATGGAGGATACATAACTGTGCAGTATAGTGAATTCTGGTAGACAATTGGAATAGAAGAATTAAAGGAAACCTGACCGCTGATACATGCTGCTCATGGAATTGGCAGCATGGATCAGACTCTGGCTGTATGATTTCAGCCATGCATGTTTAACTCTTAAAAGCTGCGTGGTTGAAGGGACCAAGCCACGCTGGAGAATATACGGTACGTCCCAGTGGCATCACCCCACCCATTCCACTTGAGAGACAGGTCTCTCCCTGTATGCATGCGCAGGGAGAGCCCTATCACTCCATGCATATTAAACATATCTAGCTGGAATCATACAGCCAGTGTCTAATACATGGTAGATTGGGCAGCACGTAACAGCTGTCATGTTCCCTTTAAAAGCCAAAGGACAGTGACCTATAGATGTGGCCTGTATACATATCTTCACCCATTAACTTCCTGAGTATTTACAGACGTAGCTAAATGGATGTATATACACAGCAAGGTTATGGGCCTACATACAGCAGCATATCCTCAGACTCAAGGAGTGCATAGAAATAACTACAACGCAGAATGTTAATGTCCGGCCTGATACAACCTGCTTCAATACTAGCTTTCTCTTAGCTAAATGGCACATATGAAGAGGTGAATAGTGTTAAATCCCTTTAGGGGTAGCATACACCCCATTATATTTTCATCACCATTACCACCCATTGTATTCTCACAGTTTCTCACTGTCATTGTTATGACTTGTGTTCACAACAATGGATGTTATAAACGCAGATAAAACTAGAACTTTAATCGTACTCAAAGTAATGAGACTACTGAATCCATGAGAAAAAGAAAATAAAACACACTGATAAAGACCTCTTTTAAAAAGGTACCTTAGGGGTATACCCAAGATCCAAAGGTATCCCCTATCTGGTAGTACAATTCACTAATCACTGGGAATACAAAAAAATTTAAAAAAAAAAAAAAAGCAATGTTCCACAATCTCAAAAATGGACCTATGGTTCCAAAGAACTGGCCCATATTGAATGGAGTGGATGAGCGCAAAATCGTTCACCACTTTTTTCATTGTCTATGAGACTGCCAGAAATGGAGTGTGCTGCTTGACTTTCTTTAGAAGTCCCTTAAACTATCATGGGTTGAAAATGTTCTTCATGCCATTTGTTCTGCCCATTCCGTGCAGCAAGATATTTTAAGTGCTGTCCCAGCTATGGCCATTAGGTGTCATAGTTGCCTTTCTCCTTTAAATTCATGTGTTTGGAATCTTCTGTTCCCCCAAATGCTTAACTGTTCAGAACCGCCCCATCTTCCTGGTCTTCTGAGTAGCTCACATCTGCTCATCTCTCTGCAAAACCACTGCTTATAACAAGCGGATTCCAGTAAGGTTTAATGCATTTATGAATATATGTTATGCATCTGTGTTAGAAACCATAATGCAGCCCCTCATGGTGTTTGCAATGCATGTTCAGCTCCTGTAATGTTATTACACTGCATGATAGTTGTGCATCCTCTGTTCAGTGAGTGCAAGCTGGCAGCCATTAGTTGTTTTAGACATCTTTCTCTTTTACTGCTGTGTATGTTGTACTGCTCAGCTTCTACATAATGCATGCTGCCGATATAACAGCATCCTGTATTAATGCTACTGTTGTGATAGTACCTTGTATTGCTGTGATTACCTGCCAGTATTTGTGTATTGTATATTATCTACCAGTACTGACATGCTGCATTATCTGTCGCTTATAGTTTTTACCTGAATCATCCACATTTTGTACAACAATATCTGAATCATTCATAACTGTGTTCAACAATCTCTGATATCTACAACTTTGTACAACAACCCCTGATCTCATCTACTACTGTGTTCTACTATACCATCTGTTATCATCTCCCATTGTTGTCCATATCATCCCAATATCGATTAAGCACCCATACAGTCTTGTTTCTGGAAGTGGATGAAAGGTTAAGCCATATGCTGGAATCCACACAGCGTCAGAACACCATTTTTTATAAGTGTTTTTGCTGGACAGTTTGTGCCACATGTTTATGTGCATGGCACATAAAAAGAAAAGCATCACTTTTTTTCTGTTAAAAATTCCAAACTGAGTGAAGAATGCTGTAAAAGCTATGAGTGATTCAAGCCTAAAAATGATTAGTGGTCTAATCATACGTTTTCAGAAAGCCCATTAGGAAACTAATACCTTGATAAAACAGTGTCAGTTTTGTCAGTTCCTGCGGACTGCGCTAACCTTGTGAACATTGGACCAAGCTTTGCCTGGAGTGGGCATGGCCAAGAACAAGAGTCACAGCTATCAAGAATTTAAAAGTGGCATAAATGAGAAAATTGTACTCCAATCCTTACAAGACATATTTTTCATTAATACCGGTGTGGGAGACGCAAGTTGTGAAGAATTGGGGCATAATGGTATCTGCCTACGGAGATTTTGTCAGGAGCTTTCTGGGGTTAGTCAACTAAAAACAAAATAAAAATACCTGAAATTTAAAAAATGCTTGAATGACTCTTTATTATTGTCTATCATAAATAACACCACTTTGCCGTTCCCTTACCTGGTGTTTTGAGCGTATTTTTCCTGTGCTTCAGGTATTGAAAAACACCTGATGGGGAACAAGAAGGAAGCGCAGGTCACTTTTTGAAGTGGCTCCTGCTGGAAACCACTCCAAACTAGGCACCGTCCAAGCAAAAGGTTGCAAAAAACAAATCTATTCAGAAAAAGAACTCTTCAATTTCGCTTTAGGAAATGCTTCAAAATCATTTCATGAAACACCTATTCCAAAAACTCCTTCAGTTTCCTTAAGCGGTTTGGAACACCTAAAAACAAAAACTTTGTGTGCACATACCTTACGCGTATGCTCACAGTCTTCCAGTGGTCAAAAGTGACCATTTGTCGAGAAGAGCATGCTTCAGGAAACGCTCCTTTTTTCTGGGGTATTATAAACCTGATGGGTGTTTTCCTAGCTTTTTTCTTTATGTCGTTTTTTGAATATTTTTCCAGCCAGTGTTTTTGCGTGTTTTTCTGAACGTTTTGACATCAACAAGAAAATTAACAAAACACTAGAGCATGGAGTGTAAATGCCAGAACAATGAGCGCTACTTGTCAGATTTTGAAAGACTGAAAATATTAATTTCTGTGCAGATTCAACCTGCTGTTCAAACAGTTAGGTCCATATATATTTGGACAGAGAAAACATTTTTCTAATTTTGGTTCTAGACATTACCACAATGAATTTTAAACAAAACAATTCAGATTCGGTTGAAGTTCTGACTTTCAGCTTTCATTTGAGGGTATCCACATTAAAATTGGATGAAGGGTTTAGGCGTTCCAGCTCCTTAACATGTGCAACCCTGTTTTTAAAGGGACCAAAAGTAATTGGACAATTGACTCCAAGGCTATTTCATGGACAGGTGTGGGCAATCCCTTCGTTATGTCATTCTCAATTAAGCAGATAAAAGGCCTGGAGTTGATTTGATGTGTGGTGCTTGCATTTGGAAGGTTTTGCTGTGAAGGAAACAAGCGGTCAAAGGAGCTCTCCATGAAGGTGAAACAAGCCATCCTTAAGCTACAAAAACAAAAAAAACCCATCCGAGAAATTGCTACAACATTAGGAGTGGCAAAATCTACAGTTTGGTACATCCTGAGAAAGAAAGCAAGCACTGGTGAACTCATCAATGCAAAAAGACCTGGGCGCCCACGGAAGACAAGAGTGGTGGTTGATCGCAGAATAATCTCCATGGTGAAGAGAAACCCCTTCACAACAGCCAACCAAGTGAACAACACTCTCCAGGAGGTTAGGCGTATCAATATCCAAATCTACCATAAAGAGAATACTGCATGAAAGTAAATACAGAGGGTTCACTGCATGGTGCACTCCACTCATAAGCATCAAGAATCAAAAGGCTAGACTGGACTTTGCTAAAAAAACATCTAAAAAAGCCAGCATAGTTCTGGAAGAACATTCTTTGGACAGATGAAACCAAGATCAACCTCTACCAGAATGATGGAAAGAGAAAAGTATGGTGAAGGCTTGGTACAGCTCATGATCCAAAGCATACAACATCATCTGTAAAACACGGCGGAGGCAGTGTGATAGCTTGGGCATGCATGGCTGCCAGTGGCACTGGGTCACTAGTGTTTATTGATGATGTGACACAGGACAGAAGCAGCCGAATGAATTCTTAGGTATTCAGAGCCATACTGTGTGCTCAGATCCAGACAAATGCAGCCAAACTGATTGGTTGTCGTTTCATACTACAGATGGACAATGACCCAAAACATAAAGCCAAAGCAACCCAGGAGTTTATTAAAGCAAATAAGTAGAAAATTCTTGAATGGCCAAGTCAGTCACCTGATCTCAACCCAATTGAGCATGCATTTCACTTGTTAAAGACTAAACTTCAGACAGAAAGGCCCACAAACAAACAGCAACTGAAAACCACCGCAGTGAAGGCCTGGCAGAGCATCAAAAAGGAGGAAACACAGCGTCTGGTGATGTCCATGAATTCAAGACTTCAGGCAGTCATTGCCAACAAAGGGTTTTCAACCAAGTACTAGAAATGAACATTTTATTTACAATTATTTAATCTGTCCAATTACTTTTGGTCCCTTTAAAAACAGGGTGGCACATGTTAAGGAGCTGAAACTCCTAAACCCTTCATCCAATTTTAATGTGGATACCCTCAAATGAAAGCTGAAAGTCTGAACTTCAACTGCATCTGAATTGTTTTGTTTAAAATTCATTCCGGTAATGTTTAGATCCAAAATTAGAAAAATGTTGTCTCTGTCCAAATATATATGGACCTAACTGTATGTTCATTCTTTTGAGCTATTTTTTTCAGTAACCCCAAAAGTTAATCCTATTAGGAACCTCTGTACTCCTCTAAATAAGGTCACATATTGGATGATGGTCATCAGCATCTCTCCTGTAACGCTGACATTTTGTGCACTGGACAAGTTTATATCCTTTAAGACCTAATTATATCCACAGGGGAACTTATTAAAAGATTAAGAACACATAATGGCAAATTAAGACAGAAAACCATTCAGATAGACGAGAACGTCTAAGTAGAAATTAACTTAAATCAGGAAGGTGCACCCTTCCAGCGGAAACAGACTTGAGAATAAACAATCAATGGTTACCAAGCACCAGCCGTTCAGTACCACCATCTGGACCACTCGTGGCACAGCCCAGCACCAGTGTTGCTGTGGGTGGCATTTCTTAGGTTCCTTAGCACAGTGATCTGCCCTTCTCCACATGTTGGAGACATACGCCAGAATATGAGGGCAAACAAACATACGATAGCTGTAACCAAAAACAGCATGTTATATCTAGTGCCATTAACGTCCAGGAAAAGAAGAGGCTTTGAACCATTTAATTTCCAAGCAGGTCATCAGGCTTGCACAAAAGGAGCATAGACTTCTCCCAGCACTATGCTGTCCTTAATTGTCAGTATACTTAGGCGACACAGTTCATGCAGCATATTTCATACAATAATGGAGATAAGTCACCCTACGTTGCCAGTTTGTGAAGTTAGCTAGAAACCATCTAGAAGTACATGGCGGTGCTTGGAAAGTGGACTTTCAGCTCGACGTGTATAAAGGAAATCGTGATGAGCATGCTGTTGACACAGGGGAGGAAAGACCGTGTTTTCCAGTATATAGCTCTAGCAGAATTACAGACCCATGTTCTATTTTATTAAGCCACACTGATCTTACTTGCTTTTAAGGCTTAAAGAAGGAAAAAAAAAAAAAAAGCTATAATCACAGCTGATCTATGCTGTGACATTGGCTTACCACGGTGGTACAGGCTATGCGCAATGTCAGAAATGTACAAAGCCGCAGTAAGTAGCAGGGACACAAAATAGCATATACTTACATAGCACGTTGTGGTAAGGTAGCAGCACTAAGCTGCCTGTACTACTGCTACAGAGTGAAATCATGGACTCAAGGGGAAATATTACATGGACATTGCTATGCGTTTTAGGGAGTTATGATGTGTCAGACTATACAATGGAGGAAATTTATTTTCCCCCTCGTCTGGCAACAATAACTATTAAGTGAATCTGAGACATGTCCTCTATTTTACCTATAGCGACCTACCTGTGCGACATATTGTAATCTAGTGCCCTCTACCATTGCAGCATGTACCATTTACTGCTGTCCACTAGTGAGGAGCGAGTGTGCTCGGATAATATGTGCGAGTCCACGCAGCTGCATGATACACAGCTGTTAGACATCCAGCACACATGCGGGGATTGCCTAACAGCCGCCAAACATGCAGCTGCAGCAGGGGCTTGAACATATTATTCGAGCACATCGGAGACACCCCCAATAACACCACATTAGCTCATCACTATTGTCTACCTGTACTACATGTAATGAACGTCTTTCTCCACCAGTGACACACCTAGTATACTGGCCGCTACATGTCGTGCTATTTACCTGCACAACACGTACGGGTAGACCCCACCAAATCTCTACCTGTGGGACATGCACCGTTCTGCCAGTACTATCTGTACTGTACTGCTAGCTAAGGATGCTCCATGTAATCGCTGTAGTCAATATGTTCCGTATTGTCCTCTACCAGTACTATAGTTACTGCACGGCTTGCTACAGATGCCACATTCTGTCTCCTCCTTTACTCGCACCAGCACTCCCCCCATTTGCCAGGAGACTACAAGAGGGGTTCTGGCTCTTTGTGCTCTCAGAGTCTGAGAAGCGAGCAGGCTGCTAGCCTGGGTAAAACTAGAAATGGCATGGAGCACTAGAGAACAGAAGCTCTGGCAAGCATTCTGCACATGTAGTTCAGCTGAAGATGTCCCAGTATACTGAGCATATTGGAGAAGTTCTTCTATGAATAAGAATTATTCACTTTGCTGGTACAGTAAAACTCTTTTTGTGGTAAAAAATACAGCAAAACCGCAACTTGTGGACATACCCTTGGGTTACGTTCTCACAGCGAGCTTTTGGGGAGTTTTTGGCGCACGTATTTTGACTGCACCTATGTAAATGAGGTAACTTCAGTTTTTTCATTGCCATTTTGTGTGCAGTCTTTGCACATGCCTTTCTTTTTCTTTTAAATATCATTTGCACGCCTTTCCAACGTGTTTTTTGACGCTACATTTTTTTGGTGTGTCATGCTGGTATTTGGCTTTGACAAAACTACATGGTTGAGGATTATATGGGTTTTTGATGTGTATCCGCTGCAGAAACGCTCTACCTGCAAAATTTAGGCATCTAATGCAAGTCTATGGGGAAATTCCTCACAGGAAACTTAGCGCCCCCGCAGGAGAAACGGACATGTTGCGAATTTGTAACATACGCCGCAGGTGAGTTTACACAGCGATAAAAAGCACAGTGGCCCTGAGATTTCTATATATCCCATCCAGTTTGACAGAACTGCGCTTTTGTTGCGTCGGTCAGAGACCTCTGTATACAAATATCAAAGACTGACCGTCACTTCAAGAGAGCAGGTGTGAATGGGTGCATACTAAGGCTATGTGCACACGCCCGGAATTCCCATGGAAATTTCCACGGCAATTCTGCAACTCCCTGCTGCGGGAAATACGCGAGAAATTCGCCTGCGGAATTCCCACGGAAAAAATAGCATTTTGCAAGCGTAATTAGCTTGCAGAATACTAGCGTTTTCCAAGCGATCTGTAGCATCGCTTGGAAAACTGATTGACAGGTTGGTCACACTCGTCAAACATAGTGTTTGACTAATTTGACCAACTTTTTACTATTGAGGCTGCCTATGCAGCATCAGTAGTAAAAAGATATAAAGTTAAAAATAATCTTGATATTCTCCCACGCAGCGTCGCCAGCCCTCAGCGATGCTCCCGGCAAGTCCCGTTCCCAGCGATGCCTTGCGACAATGACCCCAGATGACGTAGCATCACGCGAGACCGCTACGTTATCGTGATGCGATTCCGCCACAGAAAAATACGCAGAATTGGCACAGCATGTGCGGAATGCCATTGAGTTCAATGGGTTGCTTATTTTATGCGTTTTTGCAGAGTTTTTGTGGCGAAAAAATGCGGACGTGTGCACATAGCAAAGTCTTTTTTTTTTTGGTGTTAGATATAAACATAGGGGGGAAAAAAAAAATTCTAAGACTGTGTGCACATACCCTAAATGAGAAACGGCATGGGGAATTTAGTGTGGAAATACGTACATAGCTATGTGCCTGTAACCTCTTGACCATTTGTTAGTTTAAAAACCTTTTTTGTAGAGGGTGGTATTCAAATAATGAGCCCTTTAAAAACATTTGAAAAAGAAAACGTACATTAATGCGCTTGCGCATTTTCCAATCTTTTGAAAATGCTTAAAAATGACATAATAAGACCTATGTACCGAGTGACGGCGCCACCACTCCATCTGGAGCTTCACTGTTCTATTTTCTTCTTTTCAAGCATTACCTACCAATGGATTTTTTTTAGACAAAAATAGAATGCAAGTATCCAAAATATGGTGCTGTGATGCCCTGTGCAGTCAGTAGCAATGAACAGACTATACTGGACTCTAGGAGCATTTTTCATCATTTGTAATGTTGGCAGGATTACCGTATACCAAATGTGCACGGCATGGCAGATGCCCGGCATTCTTCACAGATTATTTCAAAGCAAATGCAAAGACTACTTTATAAATCCAGTTCAAAAGCAACTAACAAAAGAGAAAACACATAAAATGCCTGTACTAGAGAGAAATAAGGGCTATGCGGAAGTAGACAGTTAATGAATGTTCATTAGTATGGAGGGAATCTTATAAGGACCAGGTAATCCTCAGAACAATGCATTATTTGTACCCAAGGAATTAGCTCCTCCAACGCAGGCTGCCATAAATGTGCTTCAGTGGTTTTATACCCAATCACGGCCACATAATGGCTGATAATGCAGATCAGAAAAATAGATTAAATGGCCGAACTGAACTCCATTATGTTATTACTTATTTTTACCTAGAGAAAAATGGGCTTAGAAACTAAGCTGATAATTCAGGAATAAGGAAAATTAAAGTCAATACAACTTACATGATGTAAAAGATAAAAACGTTTATCATAGTGCTTCCCTAAAGACCCCTAAACACATGAGACTAAAATTGGCCAAACCCAAACAGATATTGGCGGGATTGGTTGACCATTTAAAGAAGTTATCCAAATTTTTTATACTATGGGCCTAAGGACTAATAGGCAGGTAGTTGCATATAGCAATCAAAGACCAGTCCTACTGGCGATTCAGCTTCTTCCGCTGACGTCATGTCGACAGAGCAGAGGCTTTCCTTCAGCTCTGCCAACAAGCTGTACCTGCCAACTTCATGCTGATTGACAGATGGCACCCTGGTGCATAACTGTGGGAGGCCAGCTGTCAATCCGAATGACATCGACACCCTGTCGACAGAGCAGCCTTGAAGAGTAAGAGCTGCTCTGTTGACATGGAGCAGCCGAGTCATCGACAGAAGCAGTTGATGACTGCTCTGAGATGGTGCGGGGTAGAACAGGAAGGTAGTTGCTTCTGTTAGCAACTACGTGCCTGTTTTTTAGGTCCTTTTATTCTCCAGATAAATTGGTGACAGGAGTCATTTGTTGGGGGCTCCCTCATAGTGAGGACCAATCAATCCTGCGCTTGGGGAGAAAGCAGTCAGTCTTACAATTCATTTGACAGATATGTAATGTACAGCTCTGGCAAAAATTAAGAGACCACTGTACAGTTTTATAAAAATCAGCTTCTCTACATGTTTGACAGCCATTCCATTCCAGTGTCCATTGAATTCCAACCAGAGTACACCTCATTCTACCTAAGTGCTTCTGATTAGGTGATCACCTGAACCAAATCTTATTTAACGAAGGAAAGTATGAAAAAACCCTCCTGTGGTGTTCACAATCCTCTTGCAATAGGACAAGTTGGATGGCAAAACAAGTGCTAGTAATATCCCAAAAGTAATAGGAATGAAAAAATAACTTAACCATGTCAAAGGAGTTGAAAAGAAAAGTCTTGAGTGAGGAAAACATAGTAACATAGTAATTAAGGTTGAAGGGAGACTTTAAGTCCATCTAGTTCAACCCATATCCTATCCTAACTTGCCCTAACATGTTGATCCAGAGGAAGGCAAAAAAACCCATGTGGCAAACAGTAAGCTTCACATTGGGGAAAAAAATTCCTTCCCGACTCCACATACGGCAATCAGACTAGCTCCATGGATCAACGCAATATTAAGGAAACTAGTGTATATACCCTGTAATATTATACTTTTCAAGAAAGGCATCCAGACCCTTCTTAAATTTTATTAGGGAATCACTCATTACAACATCATATGGCAGAGAGTTCCATAGTCTCACTGCTCTTACAGTAAAGAATCCGCGTCTGTGAGTATGCTTAAACCTTCTTTCCTCCAGACGTAGAGGATGCCCCCTTGTCCCCGTCACAGGTCTAAAAGAAAAAAGATCATTAGAAAGGTCTTTGTATTGTCCCCGCATATATTTATACATTGTAAGAAGAAGGGCTCAATTCTGGCTTTCCTAGCAGAGGGATACAGTGAGCGTCATGTTGCCTCCATCCTTAAAATTTCTAAGACAGCAGTCCATTGCAAAAAGGTCAAGCAGCAGACATTGGGGACAACAAAGCTACAGACCGGCAGAGGGCGAAAACATCTCTCCACTGACCAGGATGACCGTCAACTTATTCGAATGTCACTCAGCAATCACAGGATGACATCAAGTGACCTACAAAAGGAATGGCAAATGGCAGCTGGGGTGAAGTACACGGCAAGAACAGTTCATAACAGGCTCCTAGAGGCAGGGCTCAAGTCATCTAAAGCTAGAAAAAAGCCTTTCATCAATGAGAAGCAAAGGAGAGCCAGGCTGAAGTTTGCCAAAGACCATAAGGATTGGACCATAGAGGACTGGAGTCTAATTTTCAGCTTTGCCCAACACCTGGTCATCTAATGTTTAGCCGGAAACCTGGAGAGGTGTACAAGCCACAGTGTCTTGCACCTACTGTGAAATTTGGTAGAGGATCGGTGATGATTTGGGAATGCTTCAGCAAGGCTGAAATTGGGCAGGTTAATCTTTGCAAAGGAAGTATGAATCAAGCTGCATACAAGATTATCTTGGAAAAACAGTTGATTCCTTCTGCTCAGGCAATGTTCCCCAACTCTGAGGACTGGTTTTTCCAGCAGGACAATGCACCATGCCACACAGCTAGGTCAATCAATGTGTGGATGAAGGACCACCACATCAAATCCCTGTTATGGTCAGCCCAATCTCCAGACCTGAACCCCATTGAAAACCTCTGGAATGTAATCAAGAGAAAGATGAATAGTCACAAGACCTCAAACAAAGAAAAACTGCTTAAATTTTTTTTACCAGGAGTGGCATGAGGTCACCCAAAAGCAGTGTGAAAGACTGGTGGCAAGCATGCCAAGACGCATGAAAGCTGTGATTAAAAATTATAGATATTCCACAAAATATTGATTTCTGAACTCTTCCTGAGTTAAAACATTAGTATTGTTTCTAAATTATTATGAACTTATTTTCTTAGCATTATTTGAAGTCTGCAAGCATTGCATTTATCTTTGTTATTTTGACCATTTCTCATTTTCTGAAAATAAATACAAAATTTAGTGCTTGGAAATTCGAAGACATGCTGTCAGTAGTTTATAGAATAAAAGTGCAATTTACATTTTACTCTAAATATACCTATAAAGAGAAAAATCAGACAAGCTGAACATTTTGCAGTGGTCTCTTAATTTTTGCCAGAGCTGTACATGGGGGACCTTTACTCTAAAGCTAGTAATAAGCCCATATCTACAAGTCTTGCTATGCGCATTGTTTTTGGATTATGGGTCTTACAGAAGGTGAAGAGATCCATAATAGGCATGGATTCCCTGTGAGTTCTCATTTTGGTCTATGATTTGTACGTTGCTGAAGCTGCACACATTTTTGTTGCAAGACTACTGCGATGGCCACTGCAGCATGGCAGGCAAACTCTACAGCAATATGCTGAATTGAATTTGAAACAATGGCACACATGTCACGAGTGTTAATGGGTACATAACAAAACCCTGAATTTTCATTCATATTTAATCAGCAATGGTATCTGCAATAGGGGAGTTGGGGTGTGAATAATGCCTTGCTTCATTGCCAGTTCCATAATGTGACTCAGTATATCCTTCTTCCTGAAGTCATGGCAAAAGTCACATCGCAAAAGAGAAATGGAACGCAAGTGACATAAATCTCAAATCAATATTTCCAATGTAGGTTACGCTTGATTGCTATACAACTAGGCAAAATGTCAGCTTACCCAGTCCTAATAGGAGTCATTCAAGGGTTACGTCGATGACTGCGAATAACCCAGCAGTTCCGGAAGCAAAACATTAATCATAGTCATGACTAATAACCTTGGGATGGCTTGATACACACAAGCATCAGCATTAGTATGATGTCTTGACGTTTGGAATAAATAAGTTGATTTAACCCCTTCCCGACCAATGACACAGCGTATGCGTCATAAAAGTCGGTGCCAATCCGACCAATGACGCATATGCTGTGTCATGAGTTTAAAGCCCCAACCCGCAGATACAGGGGGCTTTGTACTTCACCACAGGGGGCGTCGCTCTGCCCCCACGAGGCTACGATCGCTCTGATTGGCTGATAAAAGTGAAACAGAATAGCAAAGCCATTGAAGAAGAAGACTCAGGTCTTCAAATTTTCATATATAACAACAAGCAAAAAGGCAGCAACACTTACCTGCCCAGGTCTAGAACAAATGCACTGCAGGGTGCAGCCAGCCCATATAGCAAGATGTCAGCAACACAGGTGCAAAATACCAGATTAACAGCCACTCTCCACATACCCATTCCTGGAGGGGGTGACTGCCCAGTATACAATTGCACAAAGAGGGTCCGCATAGGGTACCGTTCACACAAAGGGAATGCATGGTGTCTGGTTCACAGCCTATTAGTAACGCCCCTACTATTCGATTAGGCGGGCTGGCCAGCACCCTCTCATTGCATCCCAGTGTGAACACCCCTCATACGAGACCAAATGTGTCTGGGCTCGGTTGCACCCCGAATCATGTAGTGCAAAAAATTTTTTACCAATTAGTGAGGTATTAGCTGATATTTTGGCCAAAATACTTGAGCCCGTAAACTGCGCCAAAGTTCCTCACGCTTACGGGTCCCTACACTAAACTAAATAGCAAAGCCATTGAAGAAGAAGACTCAGGTCTTCAAATTTTCATATATAACAACAAGCAAAAAGGCAGCAACACTTACCTGCCCAGGTCTAGAACAAATGCACTGCAGGGTGCAGCCAGCCCATATAGCAAGATGTCAGCAACACAGGTGCAAAATACCAGATTAACAGCCACTCTCCACATACCCATTCCTGGAGGGGGTGACTGCCCAGTATACAATTGCACAAAGAGGGTCCGCATAGGGTACCGTTCACACAAAGGGAATGCATGGTGTCTGGTTCACAGCCTATTAGTAACGCCCCTACTATTCGATTAGGCGGGCTGGCCAGCACCCTCTCATTGCATCCCAGTGTGAACACCCCTCATACGAGACCAAATGTGTCTGGGCTCGGTTGCACCCCGAATCATGTAGTGCAAAAAATTTTTTACCAATTAGTGAGGTATTAGCTGATATTTTGGCCAAAATACTTGAGCCCGTAAACTGCGCCAAAGTTCCTCACGCTTACGGGTCCCTACACTAAACTAAATAGCAAAGCCATTGAAGAAGAAGACTCAGGTCTTCAAATTTTCATATATAACAACAAGCAAAAAGGCAGCAACACTTACCTGCCCAGGTCTAGAACAAATGCACTGCAGGGTGCAGCCAGCCCATATAGCAAGATGTCAGCAACACAGGTGCAAAATACCAGATTAACAGCCACTCTCCACATACCCATTCCTGGAGGGGGTGACTGCCCAGTATACAATTGCACAAAGAGGGTCCGCATAGGGTACCGTTCACACAAAGGGAATGCATGGTGTCTGGTTCACAGCCTATTAGTAACGCCCCTACTATTCGATTAGGCGGGCTGGCCAGCACCCTCTCATTGCATCCCAGTGTGAACACCCCTCATACGAGACCAAATGTGTCTGGGCTCGGTTGCACCCCGAATCATGTAGTGCAAAAAATTTTTTACCAATTAGTGAGGTATTAGCTGATATTTTGGCCAAAATACTTGAGCCCGTAAACTGCGCCAAAGTTCCTCACGCTTACGGGTCCCTACACTAAACTAAATAGCAAAGCCATTGAAGAAGAAGACTCAGGTCTTCAAATTTTCATATATAACAACAAGCAAAAAGGCAGCAACACTTACCTGCCCAGGTCTAGAACAAATGCACTGCAGGGTGCAGCCAGCCCATATAGCAAGATGTCAGCAACACAGGTGCAAAATACCAGATTAACAGCCACTCTCCACATACCCATTCCTGGAGGGGGTGACTGCCCAGTATACAATTGCACAAAGAGGGTCCGCATAGGGTACCGTTCACACAAAGGGAATGCATGGTGTCTGGTTCACAGCCTATTAGTAACGCCCCTACTATTCGATTAGGCGGGCTGGCCAGCACCCTCTCATTGCATCCCAGTGTGAACACCCCTCATACGAGACCAAATGTGTCTGGGCTCGGTTGCACCCCGAATCATGTAGTGCAAAAATTTTTTTACCAATTAGTGAGGTATTAGCTGATATTTTGGCCAAAATACTTGAGCCCGTAAACTGCGCCAAAGTTCCTCACGCTTACGGGTCCCTACACTAAACTAAATAGCAAAGCCATTGAAGAAGAAGACTCAGGTCTTCAAATTTTCATATATAACAACAAGCAAAAAGGCAGCAACACTTACCTGCCCAGGTCTAGAACAAATGCACTGCAGGGTGCAGCCAGCCCATATAGCAAGATGTCAGCAACACAGGTGCAAAATACCAGATTAACAGCCACTCTCCACATACCCATTCCTGGAGGGGGTGACTGCCCAGTATACAATTGCACAAAGAGGGTCCGCATAGGGTACCGTTCACACAAAGGGAATGCATGGTGTCTGGTTCACAGCCTATTAGTAACGCCCCTACTATTCGATTAGGCGGGCTGGCCAGCACCCTCTCATTGCATCCCAGTGTGAACACCCCTCATACGAGACCAAATGTGTCTGGGCTCGGTTGCACCCCGAATCATGTAGTGCAAAAAATTTTTTACCAATTAGTGAGGTATTAGCTGATATTTTGGCCAAAATACTTGAGCCCGTAAACTGCGCCAAAGTTCCTCACGCTTACGGGTCCCTACACTAAACTAAATAGCAAAGCCATTGAAGAAGAAGACTCAGGTCTTCAAATTTTCATATATAACAACAAGCAAAAAGGCAGCAACACTTACCTGCCCAGGTCTAGAACAAATGCACTGCAGGGTGCAGCCAGCCCATATAGCAAGATGTCAGCAACACAGGTGCAAAATACCAGATTAACAGCCACTCTCCACATACCCATTCCTGGAGGGGGTGACTGCCCAGTATACAATTGCACAAAGAGGGTCCGCATAGGGTACCGTTCACACAAAGGGAATGCATGGTGTCTGGTTCACAGCCTATTAGTAACGCCCCTACTATTCGATTAGGCGGGCTGGCCAGCACCCTCTCATTGCATCCCAGTGTGAACACCCCTCATACGAGACCAAATGTGTCTGGGCTCGGTTGCACCCCGAATCATGTAGTGCAAAAAATATCAAAATTGGCCAAAATATCAGCTAATACCTCACTAATTGGTAAAAAATTTTTTGCACTACATGATTCGGGGTGCAACCGAGCCCAGACACATTTGGTCTCGTATGAGGGGTGTTCACACTGGGATGCAATGAGAGGGTGCTGGCCAGCCCGCCTAATCGAATAGTAGGGGCGTTACTAATAGGCTGTGAACCAGACACCATGCATTCCCTTTGTGTGAACGGTACCCTATGCGGACCCTCTTTGTGCAATTGTATACTGGGCAGTCACCCCCTCCAGGAATGGGTATGTGGAGAGTGGCTGTTAATCTGGTATTTTGCACCTGTGTTGCTGACATCTTGCTATATGGGCTGGCTGCACCCTGCAGTGCATTTGTTCTAGACCTGGGCAGGTAAGTGTTGCTGCCTTTTTGCTTGTTGTTATAAAAGTGAAACAGCCAATCAGAGCGATGGTAATATTTCATCAATGAAATATTACTATCCAGCCATGGCCAATGCTGCAGTAGCATCGGACATGGCTGGAGACCGTGATCCGCCCCCCCGCTCCCCACGACCGACTGCGGCGGCTACCGATTATGAACAGCTGACATGTGCCCGCAATAGGCGCGAGCGGAATCGCCGTCCGCCCGCGCCTATTAGCTAGTTAAATCCCGCTGTCAAAGCTGACAGCGGGCATTTAAATAGCATTTCCGGCCGCCGGGCCGGAAATGACGTCATCGCCGACCCCCGTCACGTGATCAGGGGTCGGCGTCATGTTGCCTGGACAACCAGAGGTCTCTATGAGACCTTTATGGTTTTTCCAGGCATATGGCTTTCAGCGCCACCCGGTGGTCAGCGCTGAAAGCACAGCAGGAAATCTGCTACATATGGGCGATCTGCTCATCGCCCATATGTAGCAGAGCCGATCGGGTTGCGCATGCTTCTAGCCTCCTATGGAGGCTATTGAAGCATGCCAAAAGTTAAAAAAAAAAAAAAAAAAAAAAAAAAAAAAAAAAAAAAGTTTAAAAATAAAAAAAAATTTTCAAAAAAAACCTAAAAGTTCAAATCACCCCCCTTTCGCCCCAATCAAAATAAAACAGTAAAAAAAAAATCCCACATACACAAATTAGGTATCGCCGCGATCAGAATTGCCCAATCAATAAAAAAAGCATTAACCCGATCGCTAAATGGCGTAGCGAGAAATAAAATCAAAACGCCAGAATTACGTTTTTTTGGTCGCCACGACATTGCATTAAAATGCAATAACAGGCGATCAAAAGAACGTATCTGCACAAAAGAGGCATCATTAAAAACATCAGCCCGGCACGGAAAAAATAAGCCCTCACCCGACCCCAGATCATGAAAAATGGAAACGCTACGGGTCTCGGAAAATTGCGCAAGTTTTTTTTCAGCATACTTTGGAATTTTTTTTCACCACTTAGATAAAAGAGGACATAGACATGTTTGGTGTCTATGAACTCATAATGACTTGGAGAATCATAATGGCAGGTCAGATTTAGCATCTAGTGAACCTAGCAAAAGAGCCAAGCAAAAAACAAGTGTGGGATTGCACTTTTTTGGCAATTTCACCACACTTTGAATTTTTTTCCCGTTGGTAAACCAATGGTGTCATTTAAAAGTACAACTCGTCCCGCAAAAAATAAGCCCTCATATGGCCATATAGACGGAAAAATAAAAAAGTTATGCCTCTGGAAAGAAGGGGAGGGAAAAATGAAAATGCAAAACCAAAAATAACCCCTTAACGACCAGGGGTAAGGTCAAAATAGGCTTGGTCGTGAAGGGGTTAAAGCCTAAAGAAGTATCTAGAATACTGTACACACTACTTTTCTAGCACTGCCAGCAGTAGAATATAATAACCATTTTTGTGATTAATCCTCTTAGTATATTGATAGCATTCATCACACAATCAAACAAAAAAGGTTTGCCTACAGAGAAATTCAATGGGCCAATTCCAATGGATAAATCATGGCTTGCCAGACATCGAAGTGGATCTGTAACACACACAGGTTGTGACCATAGAAACCGAAGTGGATCTGTAGCACACACAAGTTGTGGCCGTAGAAACCGAAGTGGATCTTTAGCACACACAAGTTGTGGCCGTAGAAACCGAAGTGGATCTTTGGCACACACAAGTTGTGGCTGTAGAAACCGAAGTGGATCTTTGGCACACACAAGTTGTGGCTGTAGAAACCGAAGTGGATCTGTAGCACACACAAGTTGTGGCCGTAGAAACCGAAGTGGATCTTTAGCACACACAAGTTGTGGCCGTAGAAACCGAAGTGGATCTTTGGCACACACAAGTTGTGGCTGTAGAAACCGAAGTGGATCTTTGGCACACACAAGTTGTGGCTGTAGAAACCGAAGTGGATCTGTAGCACACATAAGGTGTGGCCGTAGAAACCGAAGTGGATCTTTAGCACACACAAGTTGTGGCCGTAGAAACCGAAGTGGATCTTTGGCACACACAAGTTGTGGCTGTAGAAACCGAAGTGGATCTTTGGCACACACAAGTTGTGGCTGTAGAAACCGAAGTGGATCTGTAGCACACAAGTTGTGGCCGTAGAAACCGAAGTGGATCTTTAGCACACACAAGTTGTGGCCGTAGAAACCGAAGTGGATCTTTAGCACACACAAGTTGTGGCCGTAGAAACCGAAGTGGATCTTTAGCACACATAAGTTGTGGCCGTAGAAAACGAAGTGGATCTTTAGCACACACAAGTTGTGGCCGTAGAAACCGAAGTGGATCTTTAGCACACATAAGTTGTGGCTGTAGAAACCGAAGTGGATCTTTAGCAGACATATAAGTTGTGGCTGTAAAGCTCTTGAAACACAAAGCAGACGCACCAGACTCTAATACAAATAATAATTTTTAATAATAATAATTTTTATTTATATAGCGCCAACATATTCCGCAGCCCTTTACAATTAAGCGGGACATGTACAGACAATAAATTCAATACAAGTTAAGACAATTTAAATAGTGACATTAGGAGTGAGGTCCCTGCTCGCAAAGCAGGCGCTTCATCACTCACCGACATGGACCATGGCCAGGACCAGAGCTTTCAATTAGAAAGGAACATAAAAAAAAAAAAAATGCCAGATATGACATTTTGTACATCTAATATAGTGAGCATTAGCAGTATATATAATTGTAAGGTTATAAACCGGATAAAGAAAAGCTTAGGCTGGTGCTGCGCAATGACTCTGACGCACAACGTTTACTAGGTGTCGCTGATACATCGCAGTACTGTACATGGCGCTGTGACCCCAAACCTCAGAGTCATTATCTCACCCAATTTATTGCACTGCAATGTAGAAGTAACACAAAGTGAACGCTGTTCACGGCCAAAGGCGCTGTGTACACCTAAGTCTTATGGTATAACCACGATAGGAGCTGTTCCACCTCTTACCCATTTTCCCTGATCAATAGATGCACTCTCTATATAGTTTAATATCGTGAAGGCCACTCTCTTGACTCCCTTCATAACTCATATGCCATGTTCACACAGTTCATATTTCCACTGCGATTTTTTTGCAATTGCTGCAATTGGTTAAATAACATCCTTTTTGCAGTGATTTCAGAGTAAAAGGATAGCGGACTGATAAAACAAACATTCACATTACACATTACAGATCAATTTCAATCCTCAAAAAGCCAACCCTCGACCCAACCGCTATGTCCAACTATCGCCCAATATCGCTGCTCCCATTCGCTTCCAAACTCCTGGAACAACACGTCCACGCTCCCATCTAACCTGCTCTTTGACAATCTACAATCTAGTTTCCGCCCCCATCACTCCACTCGTCCGAAACCTGACCCCAAAGCAAGTCAATGGGGAATAAAAGTCGGCATTGAGTGGATGAATGTCATCTGCTCAATGCCGACTTTTATATCCCATTGACTTGCATTGGGGTTGAGTTTCGGACGAAACTCCGACTTTTTTTTGCCCTAGTCGGACCAGTTTCATCCGACTCCAATTTTGTTTCATTCGGGTTTCACGAAATCCGTTCCGTCCAAAGTCGCTCAACTCTACTCTATACTCTTCCTTCTAGACCTGACCTCTGCCTTCGACTCAGTTGACCACTGCCTCCTGCCAAAGGAGGAGAGGATCTGTAGTATCAAGACCTTGCCCTATCCTGGATCTCCTCTTACCTCTCCAACCGCACATTCAGCGTCTCACACTCCCACACTACCTCCTCATCCCGCCCTCTCTCTGTTGGAGTTCCCCAAGGCTCTGTTCTAGGACCCCTGCTCTTCTCAATCTATACACTTGGCCTGGGGCAACTCAAAGTCCAACGGATTCGAGTACCACCTTTATGCCGATGATACTCAGATCTACCTCTCTGGCCCAGACGCCACCTCTCTGCTCTCCAAAATCCTGGAGTGTCTATCAGCCATATCCTCCTCCTTCTCCTCCCGCTTCCTCAAACTGAATGTGGACAAATCTGAACTGATCATCTTTCTCCCATCTCACAGATCTTACTTACCTGACCTACGTATAACAAATGACGACATCACGCTTTCCCCCGTACCGGAGGCCCGCTGACTCGGAGAAACCCTTGCCTCTGCCCTGTCCTTCAAACCGCACATCCGAGCTCTCTCCACCTCAAAAATATTTCCAGAATCCATCTCTTCCTCAACCCTCACTCTACTAAAATACTTGTGCATGCCCTCGTCATCTCCCGTCTCGACTACTGCAACATCCTTTTCTGTGGCCTCCCTGCTAACACCCTCGCACCTCTCCAGTCCATCCTTAACTCTGCTGCCTGACTAATTCATCTCTCTCCTCGCTACTCCTCCGCTTCTCCCCTCTGCAAATCTCTTCACTGGCTCCCACTACATCAGCGTATCCAATTCAAATTACTAATACTGACCAACAAGGCCATCTATAACCTGTCTCCTACATATATCTCTGAACTAATCTCCCGAAATCTTCCCTCACGTAATCTCCGATCCTCCCAAGACCTCCTTCTCTCCTCCACACTTATTCGCTCCTCACCCAACCGCCTCCAAGACTTCTCCCGAATAGCCCCCATCCTCTGGAATTCTTTGCCCCAACACGTCCGGCTATCAACCACACTCGGATCCTTCAGACAGAACCTGAAAACCCATCTCTTCAGGAAAGCCTACAGCCTGCAATGATCCCCGCTGCCCCCTCACCACTACTGGAGCTACCGCCTCACCATCACTGGAGCTGCTGCAACCCCCCAACCTACTGTTTCTATCCCCACCATCCTGTAGAATATAAGCCCGCAATGGCAGGGTCCTCTGCCCTCTAGATCAATATGTGATTGTTAGTTTACTGTAAGTGATATCTGTAATTTGTATGTAATCCCTTCTCATGTACAGCACCATGGAATCAATGGCGCTATATAAATAAATATTAATAATAATAATTAAAGTAATCAAAAACGAATGATGTTATCATTTCAGTTCATGAGACCCAGTTGGGATGACAGTAATATGGCTGACAAAATACAACCGTTATTATAATGGTGTGTGAATTAGCCCTAAAGGAACAATATACCATGGTCTGTCATCTTAGACAATGATTCTCAGTGTGCCCATATGCAGGCAGCTTTAGTTGCTGAATACAATTTTGCAGACACCCAATGTGATGTCTTGCTAGCTTGTAAAAAACAAAAAATTAAAACGGATAAAGATGTAATCTCTGTTTATGAAGCTTGAGATACCTCTAGGTATCTGTTATGATCTATGTGATTATTGTTATGCTGTAATGTATATTGTCTGTACAAGTCCCCTCTGAAATGTAAAGTGCTGCGGAATATGTCAGCGCTATAGAAATAAAATTTATTATTTATTATTATTATAGAGGAGATGTCAGTGCAGGCCGATGCTCAGCAAAACATATTTCAAAACAGTTTGTGAATTAGAGTATGAAGATCACAGATATTGTATGTGTGTTGCCTCTAACAAGAAAACACTGTACTTAAAGGAAAACTTTAAACCACAATTTACATTTACAGCACGTTTCCCTATACTTAAGGTATGAGTATTCTACTGGGTTATATAACATTTTCTTCTAAATTTATAACTAAAGAGAAGCCAGAATGCTCCTAGCTTCCTTTTACCAAATAATGATGTAATGAGAAATCACGGGTAGGCCAGCAGTGTCTTGCTGAATATAATTATATATACAGTGGGGCAAAAAAGTATTTAGTCAATCAGCAATAGTGCAAGTTCCACCACTTAAAAAGATGAGAGGCGTCTGTAATTTACATCATAGGTAGACCTCAACTATGGGAGACAAACTGAGAAAAAAAAAATCCAGAAAATCACATTGTCTGTTTTTTTTTCATTTTATTTGCATATTATGGTGGAAAATAAGTATTTGGTCAGAAACAAAATTTCATCTCAATACTTTGTGATATATCCTTTGTTGGCAATGACAGAGGTCAAACGTTTTCTGTAAGTCTTCACAAGGTTGCCACACACTGTTGTTGGTATGTTGGCCCATTCCTCCATGTAGATCTCCTCTAGAGCAGTGATGTTTTTGGCTTTTCGCTTGGCAACACGGACTTTCAACTCCCTTCAAAGGTTTTCTATAGGGTTGAGATCTGGAGACTGGCTAGGCCACTCCAGGACCTTGAAATGCTTCTTACGAAGCCACTCCTTCGTTGCCCTGGCGGTGTGCTTTGGATCATTGTCATGTTGAAAGACCCAGCCATGTTTCATCATCAATGCCCTTGCTGATGGAAGGAGGTTTGCACTCAAAATCTCACGATACATGGCCCCATTCATTCTTTCATGTACCCGGATCAGTCGTCCTGGCCCCTTTGCAGAGAAACAGCCCCAAAGCATGATGTTTCCACCACCATGCTTTACAGTAGGTATGGTGTTTGATGGATGCAACTCAGTATTCTTTTTCCTCCAAACACGACATGTTGTGTTTCTACCAAACAGATCCAGTTTGGTTTCAACAGACCATAGGACATTCTCCCAAAACTCCTCTGGATCATCCAAATGCTCTCTAGCAAACTTCAGACGGGCCCGGACATGTACAGGCTTAAGCAGTGGGACACGTCTGGCACTGCAGGATCTGAGTCCATGGTGGCGTAGTGTGTTACTTATGGTAGGCCTTGTTACATTGGTCCCAGCTCTGCAGTTCATTCACTAGGTCCCCCCGTGTGGTTCGGGGATTTTTGCTCACCGTTCTTGTGATCATTCTGACCCCACGGGGTGGGATTTTGCGTGGAGCACCAGATCGAGGGAGATTATCAGTGGTCTTGTATGTCTTCCATTTTCTAATTATTGCTCCCACAGTTGATTTCTTCACTCCAAGCTGGTTGGCTATTGCAGATTCAGTCTTCCCAGCCTGGTGCAGGGCTGCAATTTTGTTTCTGGTGTCCTTTGACAGCTCTTTGGTCTTCACCATAGTGGAGTTTGGAGTCAGACTGTTTGAGGGTGTGCACAGGTGTCTTTTTATACTGATAACAAGTTTAAACAGGTGCCATTACTACAGGTAATGAGTGGAGGAAATAGGAGACTCTTAAAGAAGAAGTTACAGGTCTGTGAGAGCCAGAAATCTTGATTGCTTGTTTCTGACCAAATACTTATTTTCCACCATAATATGCAAATAAAATGAAAAAAAAACAGACAATGTGATTTTCTGGATTTTTTTTTCTCAGTTTGTCTCCCATAGTTGAGGTCTACCTACGATGTAAATTACAGACGCCTCTCATCTTTTTAAGTGGTGGAACTTGCACTATTGCTCACTGACTAAATACTTTTTTGCCCCACTATATATATATTATATACACACACAGTACAGACCAAAAGTTTGTACACAGAGTTTTCTTTATTTTCATGACTATGAAAATTGTAGGTTCACTCTGAAGGCATCAAAACTATGAATTAGCACATGTGGAATTATATAATTAACAAAAAAGTGTGAGACAACTGCAAATATGTCTTATATTCTAGGTTCTTCAAACTAGCCCACTTTTGCTTTGATTACTGCTTTGCACACTCTTGGCATTCTCTTGATGAGCTTCAAGAGGTAGTCACTGGAAATGTTCTTCCAACAGTCTTGAAGGAGTTCCCAGAGATGCTTAGCACTTGTTGGCCCTTTTGCCTTCACTCTGCGGTCCAGCTCACCCCAAGTCATCTCGATTGGGTTCAGGTCTGGTGACTGTGGAGGCCAGGTCATCTGGCGTAGCACCCCATCACTCTCGCTCTTGGTCAAATAGCCCTTACACAGCCTGGAGGTGTGTTTGGGGTCATTGTCCTGTTGAAAAATAAATGATGGTCCAACTAAACGCAAACCAGATGGAATAGCATGCCGCTGCAAGTTGCTGTGGTAGCCATGCTGGTTCAGTATGCCTTCAATTTTGAATAAATCCCCAACAGTGTCACCAGCAAAGCACCCCCACACCATCACACCTCCTCCTCCATGCTTCACGGTGGGAACCAGGCATGTAGAGTCCATCCGTTCACCTTTTCTGCATCGCACAAAGACACGGTAGTTGGAACCAAAGATCTCAAATTTGGACTCATCAGACCAAAACACAGATTTCCACTAGCCTAATGTCCATTCCTTGTGGTCTTTAGCCCAAACAAGTCTCTTCTGCTTGTTGCCTGTCCTTAGCAGTGGTTTCCTAGCAGCTGTTTTACCATGAAGGCCTGCTGCACAAAGTCTCCTTTTAACAGTTGTTGTAGAGATGTGTCTGCTGCTAGAACTCTGTGTGGTATTGACCTTGTCTCTAATCTGAGATGCTGCTAACCTGCGATTTCTGAGGCTGGTGACTGATGAACTTATCCTCCGCAGCAGAGGTGACTCTTGGTCTTCCTTTCCTGGGGCGGTGCTCATGTGAGCCAGTTTCTTTGTAGCGCTTGATGGTTTTTGCCACTGCACTTGTGGACACTTTCAAAGTGTTCCCAATTTTTCGGACTGACTGACCTTCATTTCTTGAGCTCATCAAGAGAATGCCAAGAGTGTGCAAAGCAGTAATCAAAGCAAAAGGTGGCTACTTTGAAGAACCTAGAATATAAGACATATTTGCAGTTGTCTCACACTTTTTTTGTTAATTATATAATTCCACATGTGCTAATTCATAGTTTTGATGCCTTCAGAGTGAATCTGCAATTTTCATAGTCATGAAAATAAAGAAAACTCTTTGAATGCAAAGGTGTGTCCAAACTTTTGGTCTGTACTGTATATACAGTGCCTTGCAAAAGTATTCGGCCCCCTGGAACTTTTCAACCTTTTCCCACATATCGTGCTTCAAACATAAAGATACCAAATATAAATTTTTGGTGAAGAATCAACAAGTGGGACACAATTGTGAAGTTTAACGAAATTTACTGGTTATTTTAAATTTTTGTGGAAAGTCAAAAACTGAAAAGTGGGGCGTGCAATATTATTTGGCCCCTTTACTTTCAGTTCAGCAAACTCACTCTAGAAGTTCATTGTGGATCTCTGAATGATCCAATGTTGTCCTAAATGACTAATGATGATAAATATAATTCACCTGTGTGTAATCAAGTCTCCGTATAAATGCACCTTTTCTGTGATAGTCTCAGGGTTTGAAGCACAGAGAGCATCATGAAGACCAAGGAACACAACAGGCAGGTCCGTGATACAGTTGTGGAGAAGTTTAAAGCCGGATTTGGATACAAAATGATTTCCAAAACTTTAAACATCCCAAGGAGCACTGTGCAAGCAATCATATTGAAACGGAAGGAGTGTATCATACCACTGCAAATCTACCAAGACCCGGCCGTCCCTCTAAACTTTCATCTCAAACAAGGAGAAGACTGATCAGAGATGCAACCAAGAGGCCCATGATCACTCAATGGCTTACGGAGAGCTACAGCTGAGGTGGGACAGTCTGTCCATAGGACAACAATCAGTCGTACACTGCACAAATCAGGCCTTTATGGAAGAGTGGCAAGAAGAAAGCCATTTCTCAAAGATATCCATAAAAAGTGTTGTTTAAAGTTTGCAAAAAGCCACCTGGGAGACACACCAAACATGTGGAAGAAAATGCTCTGGTCAGATGAAACCAAAATCAAACTTTTTGGCAACAATGCCAAACGATATGCTTGGCGTAAAGGCAACACAGCTCATCATCCTGAACACACCATCCCCACTGTCAAATATGGTGGTGGCAGCATCATGGTTTGGGCCTAATTTTCTTCAGCAGGGACAGGGAAAATGGATAAAATTGATGGGAAGATGGATGGAGCCAAATACAGGACCATTCTTGAAGAATACTTGTTGGAGTCTGCAAAAGACTGGGATGGAGATTTGTCTTCCAACAAGACAATTATCCCAAACAAAGCAAAATCTACAATGGAATGGTTCACAAATAAACGTATCCAGGTGTTAGAATGGCCAAGTCAAAGTCCAGACCTGAATCCAATCGAGAATCTGTGGAAAGAGCTGAAAACTGCTGTTCACAAACGATCTCCATCAAACCTCACTGAGCTCGAGCTGTCTGCCAAGGAAGAATGGGCAAGAATTTCAGTCTCTCGATGTACAAAACTGGTGGAGACATACCCCAAGCGAATTGCAGCTGTTATCCCAGCAAAAGGTGGCGCAACAAAGTGTTAAGTTAAAGGGGACGAATAATATTGCACGCCCCACTTTTCCATTTTGGATTTTCCACAAAAATTTAAAATAACCAATATATTTCGTTCAACCTCACACTTGTGTGCCACTTGTTGTTGACTCTTCACCAAAAATTTACTTTTGGTATCCTTATGTTTGAAGCATGATATGTGGGAAAAGGTTGAAAAGTTCCAGGGAGCCGAACACTTTCGCAAAGCAGTGTATATACTGTAATATATATATATATATATATATATATATATATATATATATATATATATATATATATATTACACACACACACACACTGCTCAAAGAAAAAAAGGGAACACTTAAACAACAGAATATAACTCCAAGTATGCTCACCGCCCGGGCGTAGAACGGGTTCAATAGCTAGTCCCACTATAACGCGCTCATTAGTCTCTCTCTCCCATTAGGACGGCTCATTTCTTTGCGTCCACACCAGCGCTGCACTCCAGCTGCCGTATTTAAGGTGGCATGCCCATTTGATTGATCTTTTATGATTTTTTTTTGCATTTTTTTCCATTTAGTGTGGACCATTCCATCCACTCTCAAACCACTACCTTATTCATTGTCTCTCATCACAGATAGAGTAAATTCCTTTACATCTCCCCTTCACCAGATATTCAATACCTTATAGCAGTCTGGCAGGTGTTGTTCATCTTCCCTCTGACACTTATCCTTCTATAAAAAAATATTTTTTGTTATTTGCGTATTATACTGTGGTTTCTTTGCTCAATATCAGCTGCTTCACTGTCCAAGAAGACCATTGCCTCATACACTGCTCAAAAAAATAAAGGGAACACTTAATCAACAGAAAATAACTTCAAGTAAATCAAACTTCTGTGAAATCAAACTGTCCACTTAGGAAGCAACACTGATTGACAATCAATTTCACATGCTGTTGTGCAAACGAATAGAAAACAGATGGAAATTATTGGCAATTATCAAGACGCCCTCAATAAAGGAGTGGTTCTGCAGGTGGGGACCACAGACCACATCTCAGTACCAATGCTTTCTGGCTGATGTTATGGTCACTTTTGAATGTTGGTTGTGCTTTCACAATCATGGTAGCATGAGACAAACTCTACAACCCACAAAAGTGGCTCAGGTAGTGCGGCTCATCCAGGATGGCACATCAATGTGAGCTGTGGCAAGGTTTGCTGTGTCGGTCAGCGTAGTGTCCAGAGGCTGGAGGTGCTACCAGGAGACATGGAGGGCAACAACCCAGCAGCAGGACCGGTACCTCAGCCTTTGTGCAAGGAGGAACATGAGGAGCACTGGCAGAGCCCTGCAAAATGACCTCCAGCAGGCCACAAATGTGCATGTGTCTGCACAAACGGTTAGAATCCGACTCCATGAGGATGGTCCGAGTGCCCGGCGTCCACAGATGGGGGTTGTGCTCACAGCCCAACATCACAAATATTACCTCTCATTCTAATGCAAAAGAAATAACCTGTGGACAAATCTGCATTAAGATCCGCAAGTTATAAGAACGTGGCGATTTCAATGCAGGAACAGACAAATACACATTCTTTAGGGTGGCCATATACATTACACGAACTGGCCACCCAACCATCTATTGTGGGGTGGGGACGAAACATGGCAGGTTTTAAAACTGTGCACACATTGCAGATTTGGTGTGTTTTTGCAGCTGCGTTTTTCCTGCCAAGAGATGCAAAAATGGCACAGAAATTTTACTCGATGTGTGCACATACCCTTAAGGGAAAGAAGGATTAGGCATATTAGTTTACAACATCTCAAAATCCTTTTGTTTTCAAGGGAGCTATGTCGACCTCAGAGCTGTCGCTCTTCTCATAGTAAGGCCGGGGTTACACATGCAAGAAACTCGCACGAGTCTCGCATCTGCACTCGGGAGCGGAGCGCTCAGCTACATAGAAATACATGCAGCCGCAAACTCCAGTCCCGAGTACTGACGGCAGTCACAGGTATTGAGATGCGAGACTCGTGCAAGTTTCTCGCATGTGTGACCCCGGCCTAAACAGACACGCACGCAGCTGTACCAAGCATGAGTAACAGAAAGAACTGGAGGAATGGATGCTAATGAACAATGGTGGGATGACCACTATCCAAGATGTATGGCTGCTTTTAAAGAAGCTGTCCACTACTTGGACAACTTCTATTCATACCCCTCGCTTGACCCGAAACCATAATAAAGCTTATACTCGTCTCCCGTGCCGACACTGCTCCCACGGTGTCGGAAGTCGCTCTCCCCGAGGCTCTCGTGAGGTGATGCGACAAGTGACCCAGTTGCCCAATAAGCGCTGGCGTCACTGTCTCCACCTTCGGATAAATCCAACATGAAGAAAAAGCCATGGATCAGCTGTAGCCCAGACTTCCTCTTCATGTTCGATTTGTCCGAAGGCGGAGACAGTGACGCCAGCGCTGATTGAGGTCACAACACCACATGAGAGCCCCGGGGAGAGCCACAGCCAACACCGCGCGAATGGGGCCAGCACAGTAGGTGAGTATAAGTTTTATTATTTTATGGGGGCCAAACATACTGCTTAAGAAGGGGTTGTTCTAGAAGTGGACAACCCCTTCAACAGAAATACTTAAGATTCAATATACATTTGCTGTTAACTGTGCCACTAGATTCTCATGTTGGATCTTAGAGCACCTATTACATGGGCAGATGTTTTGCCTCCTTTAGCGCCATTTAACTCAGGCAAACATCAGCACCATATGAAGCCAATTTATTGTTAGTGAGCTTGTACTCTCTCATACAGTTTCTTTACATGCCTGTTTACAGGGGCCATATGGGCCTACTAACAATGATTTTGATGTCAGCAGAAAAGATGCGATCATTTTGGATCAGTGGACATGTTTAGATAATCAAGAACCAGTGTTTGCATGAAGGAGTTCTTCCACCTGATTAGGAGCTTTTGTACCTGCATGTCCTAGGAACTGCCAATATTTCATTCACAGAGTAGCCATACGGTACATTTAAGAAGAAATTAGAGACATGCACTAAAAACAGGAAAGACTGTAAGCGTATGGCTCATAGACACAATAAGAAGCATCCTAGATAAAAAAAAAAGAGGAAGATATCTGCCAATGACAAGATCTACAGACTGCTTACAAGGAAGTGCAATTTGCATGCACTTTTCCCATAATGAAAAATGGTGCTGTGAAAACTTAGATATAGGGCTGACAATAAAACAAATATTTGTTAAAATTACACATTGCCAACGCTAATCAAGTTATCAAAGCACAGCAAAAAATAAAAAAGCCACTAAAATAACGGGCACCTAATAGATACATCCCTGTAATATGTACATTTATATGAGTGTACAGTAATATTCCACTCAAAATAGACACTAATACCTAAACTTTATAAATGTATGAGACTTCAAAATTATAAATGTATTAAACTATAAAATTCCAAATCACCACTATAGGCACAGCTCTCCACATAGCCCATAGTAGGCTTCAGACCACTATTTAGTGGTTATAACAGCAACGTTTCAAGTTATGAACCCTTTTTCAAGATTCCAGAACTTAGGCGGTTTGAACCCACTAGAGCTGTCTGTGTTGTATACATACCTCGTGTCTCTACTGGCTTGTACACCACATTCCAAATTACTGTATTTTTCGGACTATAAGACGCACCTAGGTTTTAGAGGAGGAAATTAGGGTCAATTCTGTACTTAATATCCCCTTATCCTGGTATAAATGGTCCCCTCATCTCCATCCTGATACACATGGCCCCCTCATCCCTATCCTGGTATGCACGCCTCCTCATCCCTATCCTGGGTATGCAGGGCTCCCAGCTCGTCCTAGAATGCATGGTCCCATCCCTCGTTTTGGTATGTATGGCCCCCATCCCCATCTTGGTATGCATGACCCCCATCCTGGTATGCATGGCCTCATCAGAAAACATTAAAAAAAACAAACCATTACACTTACCTTCTTGGCGCTCCCTCGCGTCATGCTCCGTTGCAAACAGCTGCTTTATGCTTTTAAGCAGCGCATAGCAGGGACGTCATGCGCTGCTTGCAAGCCGAAGGGCAGCTGCCGGAAAACTCCCTGCTCTGCAAGCCGGGACTGTGCGCTGAGAGCAGTGTCAGCCAGAACCTTCCTGCAACTGCCGGTGGGTGTTCAAGTGTGCCGCTACTTAAGAGAAATGAATATTCACCTCGCGTGGAGCAAGGTGAAGAGAAATGAATACTACTGTATGTAGCGGCACACGTGACTGCCCAGCAGCAGCAGGAAGCCGGCAGCTGACAATGGGCTATTGAAGAGCAATGAATACTCAACTGCTCCCTGCGTGCACATTCCCGGCGTGCAAAGCAGTGAATACTCTGGCAGCAGCTGGAAGGTTTTGGCTGACACTGCGCGTGCTACTGAAGAGGAATTAAAACTCACTGCTCTCCACACACAGTCCCGGCGTGCAGAGCAGGGAGTATTCCGGCAGCTGCTCCTTCGGCTAGCAAGCAGTGCAAGATGTCCTTGCCATGCGAAGCTTACAAGCATAAAGCAGCTGCTGGCAATGGAGCAGAATGCTGCGAGAGAGCGTAGGGAAGGTAAGTGTATTTTTTTTTAATGTTTTCTGATGGGGCAATTCATACCAGGATGGGGATGTGGATATGCATACCAGGACGGTAAAGAGAAATTAATATTCATTCCCCTCCACGCCCATGGGCGTGGAATGCAGTGAATATTCATTTCTCTATAGCAGCGGGCACAGGAGTTAGCCGCAGCAGACGGCTCCTGCCTCTGTGACCCGCTGCTCCGTCGATGCCGTTCCCCCACCTCCCTGCCAAAGCCAGTACATCCGGACTATAAGGCGCATCCCACATTTTCCTCCACATTTTTGGGAGGAAAAAAGTGTGTCTTATAGTTTGAAAAATACGATATTATGCAAATTGAATTCAAGTGTCATAAAGATGTAATTATTTGTTTTTCATATAAACTCATGGATGGTATTGTGTCTCAGGGCTCTTTGATTTCAGTGATCCAATCTCAAACATCTGTGATCATTAGTTTGCCAGGTGAGCTCAATTAAGGGAAAACTACTTAGAGAATCTGTCACCTACCCTTTGGCGGGCGATGAAAACGAGGTCGGTCCGGTCCGATGGGCGGAGTCCCCGATGTGTGCCGCCTCCCCATCCTTGCCCGCCGTCCGCAGGTTATTGCTGAATTGGAGTAGGCGTATGCCATTTTTTACGCGTGAGCTAAGCATTCATAGCTAGCGCACACGCAGTATACTTTGCTCAACTACGGTCAAAGCCGAAAAGCCGGACTGCGCATGCGCCGGTTAACTAAGCCCCGGAAGTATTTTGCGGTGTTCCGGGGTTTAATTAACCGGCGCATGCGCAGTTCGGCTTTTCGGCTTTGTCCGCAGATGGGCAAAAGCATACTGCGCATGCGCTAGCTATGAATGCTTAGTGCATGCGCAAAATATGGCGTACACCTACTCCAATTCAGCAATAACCTGCGGACGGCGGGCAAGGATGGGGAGGCGGCACACACCGGGAACACCGCCCATCGGACCGGACCGACCTCGTTTTCATCGCCCGCCAAAGGGTAGTTGACAGATTCCCTTTAAGAAGGATGTTCCACGTTATTAAGCAGCAATAGGTTTCTAGCAATATAGGAAAGGAAAAGTATCTCTCTGCTGCTGAAAAGCAAGCGGCTAATAGTATGATGCCTTAGACAAGGTATGACAACATTAGATATTTCACAAATACTTAAGCGTGATCATTGTACTGTGAAGAGATTTATGGCGGATACAGAGAACGAATAGGTTCGTGCAAATGAAGGTATATTTTGGAAGGTTTCTGCCAGACAAATTCATTGAACTGAGTACCTGCTAAAATACCTTTACAAAACAGCAAACTGGTATTTGAAGCTACTGATACCTATGGAGTACTGCAAATCTCAAGTGTAGGATCGTCCAGAGGCTTGTAGCTCTGCAAAAACCTACTATTCAGCCACCTCGAAACAATGTTCACTAAACAGAAACGTATGAAGTGGGCCCAGACATGAAGACTAATTTTAAAATAGTTTTGTTTAATGAGGAGTATCCTGCAACTCTGGATAATCCTGAAGGATGGACTGGTGGATGGCCACCATATTCCAACAACACCGTTACATCAGCAAGGAGGTGGCCGAGTCACGTTTTTGGACGGAATATTGGGAAGACTGGGGGTAGGCCCCTCTAGGGTCCCTGCGGTATGAAAATGATCACTGACTGACCACTTTGTTCCATGGTACAAAAAGAAAACTGTGCCATACGTAGCAAAATCGTCTTCATACATGACAATGCACCATCTCCTGCTGCAAAGAATAACTGTCATTGGCTGCTATGGGCATAAACAGAGAAATCCATGGGTGGTCACCTTCCTCCCCTGTCCTCTACCCTATGGAGAACCTTTGGAGTATCCTCAAGGAAAAAGATCTATGAGGGAGGGAGGCAATTAACATCAAAACAGCAACTTTGGGAGGCTATTCTGACATGCTGCAAAGAATTTAAAAAATTCACAAGTTCAGTGAAAGCAAAAACTCTGAAGGTGATAACAAAGAAGTGGTCCTATGTTAACATGTAACTTGGCCTGTTAAGATGCTTTATTTCAGTAAATGTGAGCTTGTAATGCTATAAATGAAACAAATGACCATTTCCAGCTCTTTCCAACCTACAGTGGGTACGGAAAGTATTCAGACTCCTTTAAATTTTTCAATGTTTCATTGCAGCCATTTGGTAAATTCAAAAGAGTTCATTTTTTTCCCTCATTAATGTACACTCTGCACCCCATCTTAACTGAAAAAAACTGAAATGTAGAAATTTTTGCAAGTTTATTAAAAAAGAAAAACTGAAATATTACGTGGTCAATAAGTATTCAGACCCTTTGCTTAGACACTCATATTTACGTTACATGCTGTCCATTTCCTTGTGATCCTCCTTGAAATGGTTCTACTCCTTCATTGGAGTCCAGATGTGTTTAATAGGACTTGATTTGTAAAGGCACCCACCTGTCTATATAAGACCTCACAGCTCACAGTGCATGTCAGACCAAATGAGAATCATGAGGTCAAAGGAACTGGCCAAGGAGCTCAGAGACAGAATTGTGGCAAGGTACAGATCTGGCCAAGGCTACAAAAGAATTTCTGCAGTACGCAAGGTTCCCAAGAGCACAGTGGCCTCCATAATCCTTAAATGGAAGAAGATTGGGACCACCAGAAGTCTTCCTAGACCTGGCCGTCCAACCAAACTGAGCATTTGTGGGAGAAGAGCCTTGGCGAGAAAGGTAAAGAAGAACCCCAAGATCACTGTGGCTGAGGTCCACAGATGCAATAGGGAGATGGGAAAAAGTTCCACAAAGTCAATTATCACTGCAGCCCTCCACCAGTCCGGGCCTTTATGGCAGAATGGCCCGACGGAAGCCTCTCCTCAGTGCCAGACATATGAAAGCCCGCATAGAGTTTGCTAAAAACCACATGAAGGACTCCCAGACTATGAGAAATACATTTCTCTGGTCTGATAAGACAAAGACAGACCTTTTTGGTGATAATTCTAAGCCGTAACTGTGGAGAAAACCAGGTACTGCTCATCACCTACCCAATACAATCCCAACAGTGAAACATGATGGTGGCAGCATCATGCTATGGTGGTGTTTTTCAGCTGCAGGGACAGGACGGCTGGTTGCAACTGAAGGAAACATGAATGCCGCCAAATATTTATATAATTTATATAGCGTCATTAATTCTACAGCCCTTTACAGACATTATCATCACTGTCCCCGATGGGGCTCACAATCTAAATTCCCTATCAGTATGTCTTTAGAATTTAGGAGGAAACCGGAGTACTCGGAGGAAACCCACACAAACACGGGGAGAACATACAAACTCCTTGCAGATATTGTCCTTGGTGGGATTTGAACCCAAGTACACAGATATCCTGGATGAAAATCTCTTTCAGAGTGCTCTGGACCTCAGACTTGGCCAAAGGTTCACCTTCCAGCAAGACAATGACCCTAAGCACACAGCTAAAATAACAAAGGAGTGTCTTCAGAACAACTCTTTGAACATTCTTGACTGGCCCAGCCAGAGCCCTGACCTAAACACAATGGAGCATCTCTGGAGAGACCTGAAAATGGCTGTCCACCAACCAACCTGACAGAACTGGAGAAGATCTGTAACGAAGAATGGCAGAGGATCCCCAAATCCAGGTGTGAAAAACTGCCAAGAAGACTAATGGCTGTAGTAGCTCAAAAGGGTGCTTCTACACAATACTGAGGAAAGGGTCTGAATACTTATGACCAGGAGACATTTCAGTTTTTCTTTTTTAATTTGCCAAAATTTCTTCATTTCTGAAACAAAGAGTGAAAAATGTAAAGGGCTCTGAATACTTTCCATACCCAGTGTATAAAATGTTTGGAAACTCTCTTGAGAATAATTTGGAACAGTGCATTTTGAGGGGTTTTCTTAGTCTTGAAATAAATACAGTTACCATTTGGAGGTTTGTCCCATAAAGTGTGATTTATACTCGAACGGTGGATGATTTGAACCTTATACTGACTCATTTGCATCTATCATTTAAGAAAGTCAGTGGAAAAATAGTATTTGCCTAATAATTTGGAACGTGCCATAAAAAAAAAAGACACTAAAAAAAAGTGATCGGAACACTGTAGGGGGCCTTTAAACAGATACTGCATTAGTACTCCGAAGTTTTGAGTTTCACCTGTCATTTAGGCTATATACATATGTAGGGCAACTCGGAGGCAGAAAACTGCGATGGTCCGGAACCGCTACAGGCATCTACCTGCTATTTACACTGCTTTTTCCCTTTAAAATTAAGTTACTTTTGTTTTTATTGCTGCAGCTTTTAGTATGTAAAGGTTTAAGTTAAGCAGCTTTATTTTTGGTACTTCGGTATTTGGTTTTGATAAAACTTAAACGTTACAACCATGAAAGGAACTACTGTAAAAACCCATGTGCGGATTTTACCTGTAGATTTCAGGCATTAAGTGAAATTCTATAGAAAAAAATCTGCACATAAATCTCAGCCTACCCGAAAGAAAAATCGACATGCTGCAAGCTGACGTCATGCTGATTGACAGCCGGCTCCCTGCTGCCTAACTGCGGAGAGCCGACTGCCAATCAGCATGACGCCGGCAGTCACATCCCATCGACACAAGGTAAAAAAAAAAATCATTGTAAGAACTTCAGACTAAAAAAAAAAAAAATAATCTTTCACTGTATTCTGTCAACTACTATAAAAATTCTGAATCAGAAAATTCAATATTTTAAGAAAATAAGAAGTAATTCATAGCCCTTTGGAGATCCAGGTACTAGGGGTGCTCCAGCTGTGCCTTTCCCTAGGGGGCCTCTGGGCAGGATGGGGCCAACTGCAGAAACCCCATAGTAATAGTTGTTATAATTGGGGCAGGCAGAATTGTGGTGATACTCTGTCAGGAGAGGTTTACGCGCCTCTGTGTGCCACCTAGTGGCTGTGAGGTGTACTGCAGCCTGTCAATATCATGCATTGAATTTGTATAATAAAGTGGAGTCCATTATCAGTGATGGGGCCAAGAGACTAATGGGGGGCCCGGAGCCAGGATAGGACCAGCACTGTGTGAGGAGATCTGGGCACATGGCAAGATATGAATGGAGAAGCATTCCAAGGCCACCATGGAGTGTGGGGCAGCAGACATCTGCAGGAAGCAGGCAGTGCCCCCCTAGAGGTGCCGTACAGCCCCCCCAGCACAGACACACTGCCTGCACTCACCCATGCTGCTGCCGGTCCCTGTGTCGCTCCGGTGGTAGGTGGGCTCTGCCTCCCGCTGCTTGTGCCCGGGTCTGTCTCTTCTTTGGGGACCCTGGCGACACCCGGCGCTAATGCTCGAGTCACCGCGAGAGCTATGGAGCTCCCAGGTTCTGTGAGGAGGAGGGGCGGGGCTTGGGCTGTGAGCGCGCCTGCGCACTGCACAGGTACAGTGGGCACTGGGCAGCTTCAGCCCCACCCTGCTGTGCCGCTGCTGCCATGGGCATAGCTGGAGCACGGCCGTGCCGTGTGGTGGGCAGCGTGCTTATAGAGCTCAGCCCCCCTCATGCATTGGTTTGTATGCAGAGTGCCATGCAGGACTGTCCGAGTGCTGCTGAGAGCTTATTACTCCGGTACATGGAGGGAGCCTTCTAAAAACTGTGCTGCCAGTGGTTTCACTGACAGGAGACCCCGAGCCATGGGGAGCCGGTGCCATGTGTAGGACTGGTGAGAGGGCACACGACAGCGCCAACACCTGTGCCCCAGACCGCGGGCAGGAAGGAGCTCGCTGCATGTTTCTACAGCGGAGATTAGGACAAAAATGTGAATTGTGTTATTCTCATACCAGTTTAGAGCAGTGCTGCCGAAATGGGCGAAGATGAGGCGTGGTGGACACCCATCATCATATTCACCAAAAGTAACGACGAGTCTTACCCTGCATCACATCTAACGTGGTGTACTTAACTAATTGTACTAAATGTCCAACTGGGGGTCTGTATGTGGGGGGAGACGGCAAAAGCTGAGAACAAGGATGAATGAGAAAAAAAAAAATGGATCTACCTGTGGCCAAACATATTTGTATGCCTGACCACAGCACCATAGATATGACATTAATGGTATTGAAAGGTAACTTCAGGACAGGGGAGTCTGGGAGTATAAACTTATGATGACCTTTGACACACTCGGTGCAGGAATGAATGTGTTGCATGGATTTATGTCTTTTTACATCAGTTAAAGAATTTGCTCCTCAGACCTTGTGGGGGCATCACAACACATTACCAGACCCTAATCAGAGGACAATAAAACTTTCACACTCCTTATCTATGAACTGTTCCAATATTTATGGCCATAACTGTCCATCACTCTCCCATAATGACAGTTCTGCTTCACGTCACTTGTCTTATATCTTGCATTATATCTGTGCTGGGTTGTGTATAAATATGTGATTCTTCAGATTTTGTAATAGTCAATGCCTGATGAAGAGACCTGAGTAGTCTCGAAAGCTTGCAGTGTGTTACCATCTTTTCAGTTAGGCCTGTTTCATACCTCTGTCATCGGCGGTCAGTTGAAATCCGCCAAAGGTTGAAACCAGTAGATCCGTGACGGACGGATGTCAGCGGAGCACGTAGGATGAAGGATCCGTGGGAGAAGCGATGCTGCCAAATTTAAAGCGACCGAGGCGGTCGCGAATTGCATGTAGATCGCGTGAGGTGGAGCGCGACCGGGAGAGGGACATCGCGGGAGGTGGAGTGCAATCGGGATATCGCGGGAGGGACGGGTGAGTTGGAGGAGAGAGAGCTAGCTCCCGGAGCGGGATTTATGGGTTAATGCTGAAATTAGCGGACCGTCAAAGCAAAAAAACGTTGCAGGGTCTGTTTCATCCGCCCAGGAGCCGCTAAAATCTTGGCGGATCTGTAAAAAAAAGGGTGGGACGGACGACCGTCAGTCAAGATCTGCCAATAATGTAAGTCTATGGGGGAAAAAACGGATCCGCCCCTTTTTTGGCAGATCCGTTTTTTTAAAAATTTGGCGGATTTTGACTGAAGGGAAAAAACGGATGTGTGAAACAGGCCTTAGCCATTAAAAGGTATCAACCACTGAGGACTCTCCATTCTGAATATTTTTCTATCTACTGGCTAACCCGGTACAAAGATATACATCTTTCCTGAGTCTTATCCTAGAAATGCAACTATAGACTGGCGTAACGTTCCTGGTAACATGCATGCCCCCGAGCAGATGAATCGACTTCAAGTGGTGTCTGTTATTCCACACATCTTATTCCTGTGTAGTGTGGGGTGGCAGCTGTGGGTCAGGCACTCGTCTTCTGCTGTGTCACCCTGGCTCGCTACATGAAAGTGTGGGTCCTGGCTGGGTATTGGTATTGGTGCTGAGAGGGCCTTGTGCCCGTGCAGGCCGCCTGTAGCAGGTGGTGTTGGCTGGCTGAGACCGCAGGGTTCAGTGTTCAATATAGGAGACTCTCCTAAAACAGTTTTTACTGACCGGGATCTTGATAAGGGTTATGTACAAGGGATATAAGGTATAAAGTCTTCTAGACGTTTCCTGCACAGTGTAAAGCATTTTCATGCACACAGTATCCTTCCTCTGCAGTACACTCCAAAGCCGGTGAAGCACACTGTTTCACCCTACTTCATCACAGCTTAGCTTATCGCTACAGTCCTGATCAGCAAGTCTCTCTACTCGCTCAGTGGTTCCTTGTCCCATTTCTTCCACTACTGGCTCCCTGGATCTACCACTTGGGACCCTCACTAATCTCACAAACTCAGTCCTCTTTAGGTCGATTACCTTTGGCGTTTAGCAAGCTCAGGGTTTTTCGGGACAAGTCTTATCCAAGGACCCCTTTAAGGTGGAAAGCCACGCTGTCTCGTCAGTCATTACAAGGTTGCACCACTTCCTTGGTCTCCTCTGCTGTAGTGCACCCACAATGGCAGCACTGCTCACAGACACTTGGACACTGACTTGTCCCTATCTGACTACAGGACGCAGCCACGTGCTCTGTCACTAATCCCCTCCCACTATGGGCTAGTCCTGAACGTTCACTCTCTTACCCTAATCTCATTTCCAGCATTACTTATATCATCATCCACCACCCTTACACCTGCATGCCCCCAAGTGACACTAGTATATGAAATGACAATCTTAAATCAGCGCCAATGCCTTTTACATGTGGGCAATACTCAGGGCCGGTTTTAGGCAAAGTGGGGCCCTTGCCAAAGTTTAAAATGGGGCCCCAAATGGGGGCGTGGCCTTGACTGCTCATGGCATAGGACGTGCAGTCTGAGTGCTCCCGATGCACCCTTCCTAAATCTACAGACATCTGCTGATATAAGCACATCCTGGCTAAATCTGCACTGAAGAACTGTCAAACGTTCTTTTCAGATCAACATCAGGCCCTTTTGGACTGTATTGCCAAAGAAATCAGTGTGTTTCACTAGGGATTGTGCTCACAGGGCCAGAACTCACTACCGAGGCCTACCGGACCTGCCTGGCCGGTCTCTTTCAAGCCCAGATACAGACTGGAGGATCTGGGAGAAATACACCCCAGCGACCGTACAGACTTGCATCTACGACTGAAGAAGCTCATATCTGGATTTTGTACAGCTTGGGCCCAAGACAAAGAAACATCATCCTCCGGACCCTGATCCCTCAGCGGCTCCTGCCTCCCGCCCGCACCACGGCTCCCCCAAGGGCCCCCGCGGCTAAGAGAGGGGAAGAGAGGACCCCCGCTGTTCTCCTAAGAGGCCTCCAGGACTCTGACTTCCTCAGCCGTTCTCCCCAGTAAGATCTGCCGCAATCCCAAGCCCCGAAACACAGACGTATTAGTGGCGGCAGATAGGCGGCCTTCTGCGCATGCGCGGCAGCCTTGGCTGACAACTCCGAAAGGTCCGGGATAATAGTGGCACACTGGGGTCCATGTTAACAGCACCAGCAACCTCCGCTGGTTTCATCGAGCCCCACAGCCCCCGCCTGCTCATATAAAACTACTGCCACCGGCTAAACCAGCCCGCACAGAGCCCCGAGGAGGCACAGCTAACAAGACGAGTCTGCAGCCACGACTAGGCTGACTGACATATCCACCCAGAGCGCAGGCGCACTGACCTCCACTCCCGGCTGATAACCCCGAGCGCTGCGAGACAACAGCGGCAAATCGGGGTCCAGAAACACTCCGCCCGCAGCTGCTGCAGGGCTCGGAGGCCCCCTCTCTCACCGCCAACCCACAGAGCAGAGCCGCCTGCGGCTTAATTAACTTGCACGGGACTGGGAAAAACAGCGGCTGCTGACGAATCAGCCGCTGTCACAAAGCGGCTGAGTATACCTGATAGCGCGCAGGCGCACATCTCCCCCGCTGTATCCCCGCTGACAGCGAGTGAACCGCTTAGAAAAGTGTTGTTTAGGCAATATAGGCGACCTGCTGGGACAACGGACATTTATTTACGCAAATAGGGGGAACTCTGTCTCGTGCCTCTGAGTACCTGCCGGGCTGTCTCTTTTACCGGCTGGGCCTCTCTGGTTAAGAGTCTTATCTCTCATTCCAACACAAGTATGGAGGGTGCTCTGCATATGAGTATCTCTCCGTAATGCGCCTATAGTGACACCTAGTGTCCATTCCTCATAAGCTGTTCTTACTTCAAAATATGGGCAAGTAAATTATCTCCACTCGTCCAAGTTGTGTACGCAGCTACTCACGTTATTAAAAGCCTCATTATGGTTAAATCACAAAAAGAACGTGAAAAGTTAGCGAATAAGGCTATTGCAGATGAACAGAAAAAGAACACCTGTGGAGAACTTGACAAATACCTAAAGAAGAAGATTGATTCCTCCCACACACCGTTAAAACGCACCCTTAAAAAATCTATTTCTCTTGATAATATGGATGACTCGGATCTCAGTGAAGCTGACTCTGACTGTGACTCCACACTAGAAGATGCAGTGCCTATTTCCAGGGCTTTTATGAAGAAACTAATGGCCCAGAATATGAAAACTCTTCTGGAAGAGCTATCTGGTATGCGTTCGGACCTTCAACAATTGGGGCAGAGAGTGGACATGCTGGAGTCCGGCACCGCAGAGACAGTTGATGCATTATCTAGTATCCAAGACCAGGTCCTTAACACCATCTCAATATTGCTCTGTTGGCTGCAGAGGATCAGGAAAACAGGAGCAGGAGGAAAAACATTCGTATAAGAGGCATTCCGGAATCCTTTGCACGTGAAGCCTTAGAGAAAGTAACCAGAGAAATTTTTGCCAATCTCGTAGGCCAAGAGAGAGCATCTGCAATCACAATTGAATGAGTTCACCGAGCGCTGCGACCTAAGCCAAAAACTGATGAGCCGCCAAGAGATATCATTTGTGGCATTCTCAGCTATGTGGATACAGCAGCTATTCTGGCAAGTGCCAGAGAACAAGAAAAGATTTTGCATGAGGACTCTCAAATTCAGCTGTTCCAAGACCTGGCGGCTTCCACTTTAACAAAAAGACGGATTCTACGTCCCCTTCTTTTAGCCTTAAAAGCCAAGAATTTGCCGTATAAATGGCTTTTTCCGTTTGGTCTGGCAGTCAACGCAAAGGGTAGACAGATAGTGGTTCAAACCCCAGATGTCCTACCAAGTTGGGAGACACTCAACATCTCTCCAATTCAACTCCTTTCTTGGATGCCTGTGGACTCCAGCTGGAGACTTCCTCCGCTCACCAAACCACAGGAATGGTCCTTAAAGAAAAAGCAAGCTTCGCCAAAAGTCAAGAAATATGACCCCAAGAAACACCCTCCATGAAGAATCAGTCTTATGGACTTCACCTTATCTAACTTGTTCTCCCAAGTTCTTTTTCTCCTTTTGATATCTATGATCTCGTGGACCATCCTTTAACTAGGCGGTTCTATTCTGTAATATCAGAAGCGTTATTCATCATTCCCATTTTTTGGTTCACAACTTAGACTACCTCGCCTATGTTTTGGTATATTAACCCCCCCCTGCGTTAGGCGAGTGAATGTATGTAAAAAGTTTGATGGTTACTCTGTTTTTCTTTTTTGTCAAGTATCTGGTTGAGACAAATTTATCTACAAGACATGTCGAGGGGGAGTAGTCAGGTGAGTTCTGGGTCCGTCACTGTGGCTTCTTTTAACGTGAAAGGGCTTAATTCCCCTGCTAAACGAAGCCAAATCCTTGGACTCTTAAAAAAACAGCACTCACAAATTGTCTTTCTCCAAGGGACTCATTTCAAAATAGGTAGAGTCCCCAACACATCCTTTTCCGCATACCCCACATGGTTCAATTGTTGTAGTACTTCCTCCTCCAAGGGCGTCAGTATATCCTTAAGGAAGGGTCTGCCTTTTTCTCTCAAGGATAGCCTAAGTGATCAAGAGGGCAGATATATTTTTGTTAAAGGGACTTTAGCTAACACAACAGTTACTTTCGCCAACTTATATACTCCTAACAACCACCAGGTCCATTGGATTGCCAAAACTCTAGAAGTATTACACTTATTTAAGGAGGGACTATTGATTGTGGGAGGTGATCTCAATTTGACCTCCCAACGTCTAAGAAGGAGTCTTCTAAACAAGTTGAATTCCCTACACCTTGTCGATCCCTGGCGTATTCTCCATCCCACTACCAAGGACTACACATTCTTTTCTCCCCCGCACTCCTCTTACCACCGAATTGACCTCCTTCTAATACAATCCCAAGCCTTGCATTTGATTAAATCTGCTGATATAGGTTCGATCACGATATCTGACCATGCCCCAACCTTCATCGATATCATCATTAATACCTTACCCCGCCCTGCAACATCCTGGAGATTAAATGAATCTTTATTGGACACTCCGCAGAATTATGAAAAAATAAAATCTAGCATTTCACATTATTTTGAGGAGAACGTCACAGAAGGCACTCTCACACCTAATATTTGGGAAGCGCATAAGGCTGTACTTAGAGGAGAACTTATATCTATGGGTTCTTATACCAAGAAACAGAGGGAAAAGGAGAATTTGTCTCCTTTTTACATCAAATAAGTACCCTAGAGCGACTCCACAAAAGGTCTGGCGCACAAAGATTTCAGGTAGACCTCTCCTCCCTTAGTAGTAAGTTAAAAGACCTACTCAATGTCAATTCTGCAAAAATGTTTTTACACTGTAAACACAGATGTTATGTCCATGGGAGCAAGAGCAGTAAGCTCACTTCCCGATTGCTTAAAAATCAATTTGGAAATTTTTTTTTATAAAACATATACATACAAATTCCAATACGAAGGTGGAGAGATCGGATGAGATTGCGGAGGCGTTTAGACTTTATTATGAATCCCTTTATAATTTAGACCCACCTGAACTAATGAAAGATCCACTGTCTGCGGATGAAAGGATCCAGACATTTTTGACCCCCCTCTCCCTTCAAAAAGTCCACCCCGAAGATTTCCCAGCTTTACTTTCCAAAATCACTCCTCAATAAATTAAAGATGCTATACGATCAATGGCAAACAATAAAACTCCAGGACCAGATGGTTTCCCTTTGAGTTACTATAAGAAATTCTTGGACTTGCTCCTCCCTCAGCTAGTATCTCTAATGCATTCCTGGCAGGAGACACCCCATCTAAACAGACTCTTGAGGCTCACATCACTGTTATCCCTAAGGAGGGGAGAGATGGCGGTTTTCGTGGTAATTATAGACCTATCTCGCTGCTTAACACGGATATAAAGTTATGGGTAAAAATCCTTGCTTCCAGAATTAGCACTGTTCTAAACTCTTTGATCCACCCTGACCAAGTTGGCTTCGTCAGGGGCAGGGAGGGTAAAGATAATGCCACAAAATTCTCTTAGCCATTTCCTACGCGAGGCGCTCGGGTTCATCCCTGACCATTCTATCAACTGATGCCCAGAAGGCCTTCGATAGAGTCAGTTGGCATTATATGGTAAGCACCTTACGGAAATTTGAATTTCCCCCTCCTTTTATTGATGCCATAATGACTCTTTACTCGGCCCCGACTGCTAGGGTTAGAGTAAATGGTCTGCTCTCGGACTCCTTCGCGATTGGAAATGGTACCAGACAGGGATGCCCTCTCTCCCCTACCCTTTTCGTGCTAGTGATGGAGACCCTGATTCAGAAGCTAAGACAGGAAACTGAGGTTAGAGGTATTGTAACAGACCATTCCGAATTTAAGACAGCAGCTTTTGCAGATGACCTCTTACTCCTTGTCTCGAATCCTGAGACAGCTTTCCCCAGTCTCCTAACCCTGCTTGAGGAGTTTGGAACTGTCTCTAACTTCAAGGTCAACATGGACAAATCCGAAGCCTTGAATGTCTCGTCCCCAAAGTCAGTGGTCTGTAGACTTAAACAAATAACCCCTTTTAAATGGCCTTCTGAAAAGCTGAAATACCTTGGAGTGTTCCTAACAACAGATCCATCTACACTATATGAACATAATTTCCCTCCTCTGTTAGATAAATTGTAATCATTACTCAAATCATATGATTTGCCCTACCTTTCATGGATCGGCAGGATCAATATAGTCAAATCTTATATTCTCCCTAAAATTGTCTACCCCATGAATATGATCCCCATTGCTCTCCCTGAGTCGTTCTTTTCCTTGTTAAATAAACTGATATCTAAATTCGTTTGGAGAGCTAAGAGAGCCAGACTCCCCTTCAAAATCCTCTCCTTACCTAAAAATGCTGGGGGTCTTGGCCTTCCCAATTTCAGGACATATTACCACGCAATACACATAGCCCGATGGTTAAACCTGGTAAGACCTAGACCAGACAGCAAAGTACCCAATCTTGAACTTACTCTATTAGGTAAGAAAGCGGTGATCTATCTTTGGACCTCCTCTGTACCCCCACCCTATTCAGTAGATGCAATAACGACCAATACTCTAGCCATTAGATGTAAACTTATCCCCAATGGACTATCACAGTGCCTGTTTTTAGATAACATCCCCGTAAAAATTATCCCCTGGCTTACGGACTCGAGATATGTAGATGTATTTGATTTGTGGGAATCCTTACCTAACCTACCTATCTCGCATTTTCTCTCCAATCAGATTAAATGTGATGACGAGTGGCCACGAGGTGCTAAAAAAAGACCTCGTGTCTTCCTACAAAAATACCACATACAACATATCATCTCTAAATTCAAGTCCGAAGTCACACATAACACCGATTGGCTCTGGCTAGAGCTTCTTCTTAGGTTAAAATCCCTACCTCCAAAACTTATCTCTAAAATATATGCCAACCTTGTTTCTCCTTCCCCTCATTTTAAACCGCTTTATCCTAATGGGAAACAGAACTTAACTTGTCTTTATCCCCTGCTGAGACGAAGCAGATTTTGCGTCACTCTCACGGTTTTTCCAGATGTGTTCTGCTGCAGGAAAACGCCTTTAAAGTTCTATCACGCTGGTAAAAAACCCTTGAAAAACTACAGCATCTAGGCCTTTCAGAGTCCCCTCTATGTTGGAGATGTTTGAGTTCGGTGGGTTCCTTCCTCCACATCTTTTGGCAATGCCCAAGAATTGCTACTTATTGGGATGAAATATTCAAGTACATTCACCAGTTGGGTTTAATAAAAATTTTTTTAACTCTCCAGGAGGTTCTGTTATCACTCCCCAGAAATTCCTATAATCCTAAAAAACATGACTTGCTCCCTCTTTTGGTAGCTGCAGCAAAACACCTGATCTCGTTACTTTGGAGACAAACGTCCCCTCCTTCTTTAGGGGAATGGATAGCTAAAGTACATGAAATCCGTAGGATGGAAGAACTGTCTAGCTGGGACTCTCACACACATGACAAGTTTTTTACTGCATGGCTTCCCTGGATAAGCTCTACTCAGCCTACATGATTCCTGTGCTCTCCTCCCCATTAGTCTAATTACTCTCGTCTTTGGTGTTACCCCACAGCCACAGTGACTGGACCCGGACCCTTAGGGTACCGTTACACTTAGCGATACACCAGCGATCCCGACAATGATATGATCCCGACAACGATATGGATCGCTGGTGCATCGCTAAGTGGTCGCTAGTGAGCTGCCACACAGGCAGATCTCACCAGCAACATCGCTGGGGTCGGGGGTCGCTACTTGTCAGACGCGGCGATCCTGACATCCTCCCGCCCGCGTCCACGCGTCGCTCGTCGGCGCCACAGGAAGCCCAGCAGGAAGCGCCCGACGAGAAATGATCCAGGATCTTCTCGCGCAACCAGCGATAATCAGCGGGGGAGTCGGTCGGAGGTAAGTATCACATGTAGCGATATCGCTAGCAATATTGCTGCTACGTCACAAAATCGGTTACTTTACAGCGATATTGCTAGCGATACCGCAGTGTGTAATGGGGGCTTTAGTTTAAGTTCGCTATCTCAACCTAGCTCACACTGTACTCTCCTTTACTCGCCATGTGTCTATTCAGAATTTATGTGCCTTGATTGGGCTAACATGTCTCGGCCCTGTTAAAGGCTCCTGGTTTCGTATTTCTGTTAACCGGAGCTATTACTCTTAGATTATTCTAACATTACTAAATACCTGAAATGTTAATATTGTTGTGTTATGTTCTTTCATGGAACTACATCTGATGCTATCTATCTCATTGAGGGTTTGGATACCCCTCTACTTCACTATCGTGATTGTTTACAGATGTGAGTACGTTTGTTATATTTTCTGTAATTGAAAATTCAAAATAAAGAATTTAGAAAAAAAAAAAAAAATGGGGCCCCAAATGCTACCATATTGTATATCACACAGAAGCATTTCAGTTGTAGTTATATGCACTGAGTTCAGGCCACTAAAGAGGCGTGATCGACACCGGCGATGTGCTGCTGAGAACAATGATTTCTGTTCCGGCATAAACAATCCAATCACTCGGTGAATATGCAGCATTTTGTCTGTTTAGTGTAATACACCCCTTAGTCCTCCATATATTATAATGTGCACCACTGTCCTCCATATTGTAAAATGCACACCCCATAGTCCTCCATATAGTATAGTACACTTCCTATGGTCCTCATATTAAAATACACTGCTCAGTCCTCCATATATAAAAATACACTGCTCAGTCCTCCACATAGTGCTCCATATAGTATAATGCACCGCCATAGTCATCCATGTGGTACAATTCACTTCCCATAGTATAATGCACCCCATAGTTCTTCATATAGTATAATATATTCCCCATAGTCCCCAAAACAGTATAATGCAGCCCACATATAGTATAATGCAGCCACCTCACAGAGTATAATGAAACCACACCACAGAGTATAATGTAACCCCCCCATAGAATATAATGCAGCCACCCTCATATAGTATAATGCAGCCCACTCATAGAGTATGATGCAATCACCCCTCATAGAATATAATAAATATAATACAGCCCCCCCATAGAATATAATGTAGCCCCGAATGGAATATAATATACAGCCCAACTCCCCATAGAATATAATGTAGCCCCATCAAAGAGTATGATACAATCCTCCCTCATAAAATCTAATACAGCCCCCAATAGAATACAGTTGTGGCCAAAAGTATTGACACCCCTGCAATTCTGTCAGATAATACTCAGTTTCTTCCTGAAAATGATTGCAAACACAAATTCTTTGGTATTATTATCTTCATTTAATTTGTCTTAAATGAAAAACACAAAAGAGAATGAAGCAAAAAGCAAAACCTTGATCATTTCACACAAAACGCCAAAAATGGGCCAGACAAAAGTATTGGCACCCTCAGCCTAATACTTGGTTGCACAATCTTTAGCCAAAATAACTGCGACGAACCGCTTCCGGTAACCATCAATGAGTTTCTTACAATGCTCTGCTGGAATTTTAGACCATTCTTCTTTGGCAAACTGCTCCAGGTCCCTGATATTTGAAGGGTGCCTTCTCCAAACTGCCATTTTTAGATCTCTCCACAGGTGTTCTATGGGATTCAGGTCTGGACTCAATGCTGGCCACCTTAGAAGTCACCAGTGCATTCTCTCAAACCATTTTCTAGTGCTTTTTGAAGTGTGTTTTGGGTCATTGTCCTGCTGGAAGACCCATGTCCTCTGAGGGAGACACAGCTTCTCACACTGGGCCCTACATTATGCTGCAAAATTTGTTGGTAGTCTTCAGACTTCATAATGCCATGCACACGGTCAAGCAGTCCAGTGCCAGAGGCAGCAAAGCAACACCAAAACATCAGGGAACCTCCGCCATGTTTGACTGTAGGGACCGTGTTTTTTTCTTTGAATGCCTCTTTTTTCTCCTGTAAACTCTATGTTGATGCCTTTGCCCAAAAAGCTCTACTTTTGTCTCATCTGACCAGAGAACATTCTTCCAAAACGTTTTAGGCTTTTTCAGGTAAGTTTTGGCAAACTCCAGCCTGGCTTTTTTATGTCTCGGGGTAAGAAGTGGGGTCTTCCTGGTTCTCCTACCATACAGTCCCTTTTCATTCAGACGCCGACGGATAGTACGGGTTGACACTGTTGTGCCCTCAGACTGCAGGGCAGCTTGAACTTGTTTGGATGTTAGTCGAGGTTCTTTATCCAACATCTGCACAATTTGCGTTGAAATCTCTTGTCAGTTTTTCTTGTCCGTCCACATCTAGGGAGGTTAGCCACAGTGCCATGGGCTTTAAACTTCTTGATGACACTGCGCACGGTAGACACAGGAACATTCAGTTCTTTGGAGATGGACTTGTAGCCTTGAGATTGCTCATGCTTCCTCACAATTTGGTTTCTTAAGTCCTCAGACAGTTCTTTAGTCTTCTTTCTTTTCTCCATGCTCAATGTGGTACACACAAGGACACAGGACAGCGGTTGAGTCAACTTTAATCCATGTTAACTGGCTGCAAGTGTGATTTAGTTATTGCCAACACCTGTTAGGTGCCACAGGTAAGTTACAGGTGCTGTTAATTACACAAATTAGAGAAGCATCACATGATTTTTCTAACAGTGCCAATACTTTTGTCCACCCTCTTTTTTATGTTTGATGTGGAATTATATCCAATTTGGCTTTAGGACAATTCTTTTTGTGTTTTTTTAATTTAAGACAAATTAAATGAAGATAATAATACCAAAGAATTTGTGTTTGCAATCATTTTCAGGAAGAAACTGAGTATTATCTGACAGAATTGAAGGGGTGTCAATACTTTTGGCCACAACTGTATAATACAGGCCACCTCCCCATAGAATATAATGTAGCCCCCATAGTGTATAACAGCCGCATAGTATATAGCACAGCCACGTAGTATATAGCACAGCCCATGTAGTATATAGCACAGCCATGTAGTATATAACACAGCCATGTAGTATACAACACAGCCCACATAGTATATAACAGCCCACATAGTATATAGCACAGCCACGTAGTATATAACAGCCACGTAGTATATAGCACAGCCACGTAGTATATAACACAGCCCACATAGTATATAGCACAGCCACGTAGTATATAGCACAGTCCACGTAGTATAGGACACAGCCACATAGTATATAACAGCCCACATAGTATATAACAGCCACGTAGTATATAGCACAGCCATGTATTATATAACAGCCCACATAGTATATAACACAGCCCGAATAGTATATAACACGGCCCGCATAGTATATAACACAGCCCACATAGTATATAACACAGCCCGCATAATATATAACACAGCCCACATAGTATATAACACGGCCCACATAGTATATAGCACAGCCCACATAGTATATAACACAGCCCACATAGTATATAACACATTCCCCCCCGAGAGAGGCCCCACAGTCCAGTACTCACTGTTACATTAAAAAAAAACCACAATCCTCACCTCTCCTCGTTCCTGCGCTGCTCCTGGCTCCTGTCTCAGCGGCTGCATTGCCTGGCACACAGTGAGTGTGCGATGACATCATTGCGCACCCGCAGTGTCAGAGGCAGAGCGGGGGATGGGAGAGGGAGCGTCCGCTAACGTTCTCTCCTCCATCTTTGCTTTGAAATGTACCGGCAGACACCGGTATAGTTCAATGCGGCTCCGGAGGGGGAGTTGGCGTTGGGGTCAGGCGGGACCCCCTGTCTCACGGGCTCCATAGTGGCTGCATGATGTACCGCTAGCTGGGGGAGCGGGGGCCCTAGGCAGCTGCCTTGTCTGCCTGCCCCTAACGCCGACCCTGGCAATATCGATAAGGTTTTCAAGATGAAGATGCGTCAGAAAATGCTGGCGTGAAGTATCTTTATTTTAGTCGTTTCTTGAGTGTTTTTTTTTTTTTTTACCACTGGAGGTTTTTTTTTTTACCCAGAATAAGTCCTCATTCACATGTTAAATTATTCATTTATAAGCCAAAAATAGGAGTGGGTGATAAATAGAGAATTGGTGATGTGTTTTCTATTACACTTTTCCTCTGATTGTTCTAGTCCCGATTTTGGCTTACAAATACTGAGGTAAAATACTGAACGTTTAAAGTGGCCTAAGACCACATTCACATGTTCACTATTTGGTCAGTATTTTACCTCAGTATTTTTAAGCCAAAATCGGGACTAGAACAATCAGAGGAAAAGTATAATAAATGCAGATATGGTGCACCTTTCTATCTCCCACTCCTTGTTTTTACTTACAAATATTGATATAACATACTGAACGTGTGAGCATGGCTTAACCCCTTAATGACGGGGTTATTTTCGTTTTTGCCTTTTTGTTTTTCGCTCCCTTTCTTCCCAGAGCCATAACTTTTTTATTTTTCTGTCAATATGGCCATATGAGGGCTTATTTTTTGTGGGACGAGTTGTACGTTTGAACAACACCATTGATTTTATCATGTCGTGTACTACAAAACGGGAAAAAAATTCCAAGTGCGGTGAAATTGCAAAAAAAGTGCAATCCCACACTAGTTTTTTGCTTGGCTTTTTTGGTAGGTTTACTACATGCTAAAACTGACCTGCCACTATGATTCGCCAGGTCATTACGAGTTCATAGACACCAAACATGTCTAGGTTCTTTTTTATCTAAGTGGTGAAAAAAAATTCCAAAGTTTGCTAAAAAAAACCCAAAAAAAACCAACACCATTTTCCGAGACCCGTAGCGTCTCCATTTTTCGTGATCTGGAGTCAGGTGAGGGCTTATTTTTTGCGTGCCGAGCTGACATTTTTAGTGATACCACTTTTATGCAGACACGTTCTTTTGATCACCCGTTATTGCATTTTAATGCATTGTCACAGCGATCAAAAAAACGTAATTCTGGGGTTTTGACTTTTTTTTCTCACTACGCCGTTTAGTGATTGGGTTAATGCTTTTTTTATTGATAGAATGGGCGATTCTGAACGCGGCGAAACCTAATATGTGTATGTGGGATTTTTTTTGTACTGTTTTATTTTCATTGGGGCAAAAGGGGGGTGATTTGAACTTTTAGGTTTTTTTTAATTTTTTTATTTTTAAACTTTTTTTTTTACTTTTGGCATGCTTCAATAGCCTCCATAGGAGGCTTGAAGCATGCACAACTCGATCGGCTCTGCTACATATGGGCGATGAGTAGATCGCCCATATGTAGCAGATTTACTCCTGTGCTTTCAGCCTGGAGCAACATAGAGGTCTCTATGAGACTTCTGGTTGTCCAGGCAACATGACGCCGACGGGGCGGGGGTCGGCGATGAGCTCACTTCCGGCCCCGCGGCCGGAAGTGCTATTTAAATGCCCGCTGTCAGCTTTGACAGCGGGATTTAACTAGTTGATAGGCGCGGGCGGACGGCGATTCCGCTCGTTCCTATTGTGGGCACATGTCAGCTGTTCAAAACAGCTGATATGTCCCGGCTTTGATGCGGGCTCTACGCCGGAGCCCTCATCAAAGCAGGGGAGGTGTCTGATGACGGACTGTGTGTCCGTCATTGGACATTAAGGGGGTTAACACAGTCTTCAAGCACCGTCTTGGCAAGACTTACCGAATTACATGTCAATGATCCCATAAGGCTGGTTTCACAGTATCGTTGCGCCATGCGTCCCTATGTTTAACATGGCGGGCGCATGGTCTAGCTCTTGCACGCGTTCATCTGCATTTTCGTGCGCATGCGCTTTTTCCAGGTGTGCACCTAGACGCGCTAGACGCAACATGTTGCAATTTTTGTTCCGCCCAACCTCGTTAAAAAAACGCATGCGATCATGAGTGCTTGGAATGCGCCTAAAAAAACATTACAGTCTATGGGGTCGCATGCGTGTGCATGGTCATGCGCACGCCTGCGCTTTTGATTGCATGCGATTTTTGAGTAAACATGTCTAGACACTGGTTTAAACCACCTCCTACACAAAGAAACATTGTTTGGGGGGTAGTGTAGATAAAAGAAGGTGTTTGCACTGGCAGACCACTACTCTACAGACAGCCTGGAAGAGAGACAACAGCATCCAGTCATTTTGAGAGAAGCAGCAACTTCAAGAATGTGAGTATTCTAACCTAATGTCTGCCTGTCCTTTTTTAAATTTATTATGTACTAATGTATTTTTTTTCTTTATTGCAGCATGTCTTCTGGAGAGGAATACACACCGGCCCGTGGTGAACTGGCCCAAGCAGAGCATGAAGTGAGAATCTTCCTGCCCTACATTTTGGGTAAGTATTCGCTGCTGCATCTACAAATGTACCAAATTAATTTTTGTTCTTTCTCAGACCTCATCGGCCAAGGTTTTGGAGGAAGAACAGCAGGAGCAGCCAAGCCAAGTGCGGGCGGCGAGACGGCCTGTAAGTATAAACTGACTGTGAATGTACTTTTATTTTCCCCTGCCTTTTTTTCTGTCCTGTTTTTCATCTTCAATCCTGCTTCTTTTCTGTATCGTTTTCTATCTTTTTCATTTCCAAAAATTTCCAAGATTATAATGTTTTTCTTTTTTTCTAGGCTCCACAATGGGACGAAGACATGCCCCTGGACAACGACACCCTAATCAACTAGGTCCAGGAGTGAGTCCCGTTGTGGGACAGCCGTGATCCGCAGCACGCAGACAAGGTGTTGAACTGGCGGCAGTGGAATGAGGTGGCCACAGCGCTGATGGATGACTGGGACAATGCCTCTTCCCGGGTCCGCAAGGATTTTCGTAAGTATTTCAATGCTGTGTGATGCGGCAGTCATCTTGGCCATGATAACACAAGTGTGTGTGATGCTAGGAATAGGAGTTTCTAGCATCACACACATTTGTGTTATCATGGCGAACAGTGCATTGTCTATTGTATTGCTGTGTGATGCGGCAGTCACCTAGGCCGTGATAACACAAGTGTGTGTGATGCTAGTGATTTTCTAGCATCACACATTTGTGTTATCCTGGCCAACAGTGCATTGTCCAATTTGTATTGCTGTGTGATGCGGCAGTCACCTAGGCCGTGATAACACAAGTGTGTGATGCAAGTAATTTTCTAGCATCACACACATTTGTGTTATCCTGGCCAACAGTGCATTGTCTAATTTTTTTTATTTCTTTTTCCCACAGTGAACAAAGTCAGAACCCATTGGCGCTCGATGAAGGATCGCTTCAACAGGGATGTTCGTCAGGAGGGCCAGGGTCGCAGTGGTGCTGCTGCATGGACCAGAACAAAATACCATCGGGCGTTGGCATTCCTAAGACCAGTCCTTGCCACCAGAGCGTAAGTATTTTGTTGTATTGTTTTTTACTCTGTGCTTTTCTATTCCACAGCAGTTAGCGCTTGTAAATGCATGATAGTAATGTTTTTCTTTTCTTTTCTCAGCACCTGGAGCAGCACCCTGCCACCTGTCCCTTGAGCGGTCCTTCATCGAACGACCTCGGACCCGTCCCAGCCATCTGACAGCCAAGAAGCATCTTGCAGGTCAGCACCACAGACAGCTGGAGACCAGGTGTTCCCCTGTCCCAGGCCAGTGCCACTGATTTTGCGGGCACTTCCCGCCAGCGGCAGAGGGCCTCGGACAAGAATGTCATGCCCGAGTTCCTTCACTTGAGCTCGGTCTTTCAGAATGGCCTCATGGCGCTGTCAGACAGAGTGGAAAGCGGTTTTACCCTCATGGAACACCGCTTCCAGGCTGTCGACAGTCGCCTTGACCATCTGGAAGCCGACCTCAACAGACCAGCGAACCATTTTTTCCACCAAATTGAACGGGTCATGGTGGAACACATTTGTCCAGATCTCCAGCTGACTGTGATGCAGGCCTGCAACACTGCTTTCTTGCCAGCTATGCAGCAGAGTCAGTATGTGCAGCAGTCAGTGGTGTCATTTCCAACTGTGCCACCACTGACTCGCTTCCCTCACTACTGACTTCTGCTGCATACCACTGCATGGCCACCTGCATTCCAAGCCAAGCCAGACACCACTACACCACCCCAAGGCCGAGTGCTGCTCGACACTCCACCGCCACCACCATGGTAAGCGCTGCTCCTGTCTGGACCACCACCGCCCCCACCACGCCTGCTTGGAGCACCACCACCACCACTCCTCCTGTTTGGAGCACCGCCGCCGCCACCACTCCTCCTGCCTGGACCAGCACTGCCGCCACCACTCCTCCTGCCAGGACCAGCACTGGCACCGCCCCCACCGAGCAGCAGCATCAGCAGCAGCAAATGGGGGACCCCCATTCCATTTTTGCACCCACGCAGCAAAGGTCACCCAGCTCCAGGTGGTCAGCCAGGTCAAGGCGGTCACCCAGCTCTAGGAGGTCCAGGCAGGACACACCAGGACACAAAAAGAGAAAAACTTTGACCGTCCCTCCTCCCTCACCTCACACTGTGTCTCAACCTGCCTCCAGTTCCATCCCTGAGCTCCTTCCCCCCCCAACTTTTGTCTCCCATTCCCCTAGAACCCCTTCCTCACCTTCCAGCCGTTCCTCGTTTCTCCACACCCCCAACTTGCCTCCATCTTCCCCCAAACATCGTTCCCAATAAAACCTGTTTTTTTTTTTTTTAATAAATGTCAAAATCTGGTTTCCCCTAATACTGTTTGATTAATGTGTCTTTCACCGCCTACACACACTGCGTCATACACACACTGCGCCGTACACTTTGTGTTTTTGCCACCACATAGCTCCATAACTGACACAATTTTCTTGTGTCATTCCTGGAGATATGTGTAGTCAAAAACACAAATATATGCCTTGTATTTTCACCACCAGTCTCTACAGTATGCTAATATTGCACAGACTGAATAGAGGATGGTGTTGAGTGCAAGGCATATCTATTGTTACCTTGCCAGGTATCATAAAGAGTGCTTTGAAGATGGTGTGTTTTTACCATCATCATTTCACTCTTTGTGACACACGGCCAGGGGATTCTAGATATACCTTGTAATTAACCACATCCTCTATTCAGTGTGTGGTGAAAAAACTGAAGAGATGATGGAGAAAATACACATCATATCTACAATACCCTGGCCTCGTATCATAAGTATTTATCACACCTGGCCAGGTGAATACACATATGAGTTAACCGGCAGCGTCACTTCAGTCTGCATTATCTATTGCACACAAACTGGATGCTAGAAGTTAACTCATATGTGTATTCACCTGCCCAGGTGTGATAACATTCTGAAGTCATGATGCAATATTTTGGGCGTCCTCACTTCAGCATGACACCAGGCCTGGGGATTGTAGAAGTTGTATAAACTTTATCATTTCTCCAGTCTGCGTTCATACTCAATCCACAGTGGTGATCCTACAAATAATATTTATAGTCACATGGTCAGGTGTCATAATGAGTGAAGGATGCTAGTGCATCCCAAAATCACTATTTGTAACATCAGGCCAGGTGATACAAATATTAGTTGTATTATCTCCACCGTCGCTGCAAATTGAACACAAACTGGAGATATGATAAAGGTCATACAACTTGTGTGCACGTATAGTCACCTGGTCAGGAGTACTAGTAAATTCATGATGCACAAAACACAGCATCCTGAATTCACTGGGACACCTGGGCAGGTGATTATTGTATTGGAGTGTATAAAAACAGAGTGCACTCAGTACAGGTATCAAAACAGGTTTTTTATTAACATACACAGAAGAAAACAATTTTACACCATTTGATCTTGCCATTCCACACGTCCTACATCAGAGATAAAGTAGGCCGCAAATTGATCCATTATTTGGCCAACTTCAACTGATGACCTGAGAGGGTGCTGGTTCATCGAGTTCAAAGTTAGGGTGCTCTTTATCCATCACAAAATTGTGAAGAACCAAACAGGCTGTCACCACCTGATCCACTATTTCCAGTTTAAGATTAGTGGCTGTGCCTAGAATGCGCCATCTGGAGACAAGAATACCAAAAGCACACTCTACAGTTCTTCGGTCCCTGCTCAGTCTGTAATTAAATATTTTTTTGGTGTGGTCCAAGTCCCGGTTGGAGTAGGGTTTCAGCAGGTTTTAGCACATTTGAAAGGCCTCATCCCCAACCATTACAAAAGGCTGTGGTGGACCTTTGGTGTGGGGAAGAGGCCGTGGCATGGGGAAATTGAAATCATTGCCATACAACCTCTGGCCCATGTCCGAGTTCTTAAAAGCCTGGGAGTAATTCCCATGACCAAATGCCCCAATGTCCAATGCAACAAACAGACAGTCTGCATCCGCAATGCCCATGAGTACTGTAGACAAGTAGTTAAGCAAGGAAAAAAACGGATTAAAAACACACATGTGACATGCACAATTGTGAACACGTCGAACAGTTTTTAATACATTAGATAGGGACTGCTCCGATAGGGGTTACCTTGACGCAGTGGAGCAGTTTGGTGTACATTTTTTTGCTCAAAAAAAGTATCGACTAAATACCCTGTATTTGTTATCCAGCACTTGCTGATTACTGCCATTTTTATTGCAGAGTATTTTTGCAAATCTGTTATTCTGTGTTTTCTTGTTGTATCTCAGTTATTGGGTGGTGTGAGCATTGTCTGATCGGCGTGTTCACAATTGTGCATGTCGCATGTGTGTTTTTAATCTGTTTTTTTCCTTGCTTAGCATGGTTTGGGAGACCCCACCCCTCTCTTGTGTGATGTGCACATAAGAGCTGTCTCAGACCACAAGCCCATACCAGGGAGCGGCCTGTCTGAATCCTGTTCATATTAGACACTGTTCACATGTTCAGGTTTTTAATACATTAGATAGGGACTGCTTTGATAGGGGTTACCTTGACGCAGTGGAGCAGTTTGGTGTACATTTTTTTGCTCAAAAAAAGTATCGACTAAATACCCTGTATTTGTTATCCAGCACTTGCTGATTACTGCCATTTTTATTGCAGAGTATTTTTGCAAATCTGTTATTCTGTGTTTTCTTGTTGTATCCCAGTTAGTGGGTGGTGTGAGCATTGTCTGATCGACGTATTCACAATTGTGCATGTCACATGTGTGTTTTTAATCCGTTTTTTTCCCTTGCTTAGCATGGTTTGGGAGACCCCACCCCTCTCTTGTGTGACATGCACATAAAAGCTGTCTCAGACCACAAGCCCATACCAGGGAGCGGCCTGTCTGAATCCTGTTCATATTAGACACTGTTCACATGTTCAGGTTTTTAATACATTAGATAGGGACTGCTTCGAAAGGGGTTACCTTGACACGGTGGAGCAGCTTGGTGTACATTTTTTTGTGCAAAAATACGTATCGACTAAATACCCTGTATTTGTTATCCAGCACTTGCTGATTACTGCCATTTTTTATTGCAGAGTATTTTTGAAAATCTGTTATTCTGTGTTTTCTTGTTGTACTATGTTACTATGTAAGGCTGGTTTCACACTTGCTTTTTTTTGCAGCGTGTTTTTCCCGCAAAAAAACGCATTGAAAAAACGCATACAAAAGCATACAACTGCTGCGTTTTTTTCAAGCATTTTTATGAGCATGCATGAAAAAAACGCAGCGTTTTTATGTGTTTGTATGCGTTTTTAGTGCGTTTTTACCGCGTTTGCATTTTTTCCAAACATTAGGTGGCCCCTCACACTAACCCAAACCATGACTTTACTAACCCTAACCCTAACCCTGACCCTAACCCTTAACCAAACCATACTTAACCCTAACCCAAACCCTAAACCCTAACTAACCCTAACCCTGACCCTAAACCTAACCCTAACCCTAACCCTGACCCTAACCCTTAACCAAACCATACTTAACCCTAACCCAAACCCTAAACCCTAACCCTAACCCTGACCCTAACCCTAACCCTAACCCTTAACCAAACCATACTTAACCCTAACCCAAACCCTAAACCCTAACTAACCCTAACCCTGACCCTAAACCTAACCCTAACCCTAACCCTGACCCTAACCCTTAACCAAACCATACTTAACCCTAACCCAAACCCTAAGGCTACTTTCACACATCCGGTGTGTGGGGTCCGGCGGCGTGCGGCGAAAAGCCGGGCCGCCGGATCCGGCCTGCAGCCGTGACACCGGATGTGTGTGCGGCGTCTGATACGGCTCGGACGTGATTTAAAGGAGCCGCAGCAGGAGGTGGACAGAGACAGCCGCTGAGAGAGACAGCTGCTGAAAGGGAGGTGAGGGGAGGGTAGGAGAGGAGAGGGGAGAGGAGAGGGGAGGGGAAAGGAGAGGGGGTTGGAGAGAGAGAGAGACATGTGGGGTTAACACTCAGTGTCCGGGCGGGCGAGAGAATCTCTCTCTCTTGCCGGGCACTTGTGGGGTTAACCCCACAGAGAGATCTCTCTCTCTCACCCAGACACTGTGAGTGTTAACCCCACAAGTGCCTGGCGAGAGAGATCTCTCACAAGTGTCTGAGTGACAGAGAGAGATCTCTCTCTCTCTCACCGGGCACTTGTGGGGTTAACATTCACAGAGTCCGGGCATGCGCTGTGGAAAAAGCCGGTCCGGCGCTGAGAAAAAACGTTGCAGAGAACGTTTTTTCCAGACGCCGGACCGGCTGTTTTTGCCGGATCTGGCAAAAACCGGATACGCCGCATAGGCATCAGGCGCGATGCGGCGATAATGAAACTCTATGGGGAAAAAACCGGATCCGGTGGCAACAGGCGCCGGATCCGGTTTTTACACTTTTCGCCGCATCGCCCCTGATGCACAAAAACTGATGTGTGAAAGTAGCCTAAACCCTAACTAACCCTAACCCTGACCCTAACCCTGACCCTAAACCTAACCCTAACCCTAACCCTGACCCTAACCCTAACCCTAACCCTGACCCTAACCCTTAACCAAACCATACTTAACCCTAACCCAAACCCTAAACCCTAACTGACCCTAACCCTAACCCTGACCCTAACCCTTAACCAAACCATACTTAACCCTAACCCAAACCCTAAACCCTAACTAACCCTGACCCTAAACCTAACCCTAACCCTGACCCTAACCCTAACCCTAAACCCCCTTAACTAACCCTAACTCTAACCCAAACCCCTAAATTCCATAGTTAACAAAAAAAACGCATGTGCAAAAAACGCATACATAAGCATGCCAATGCGCACATATGCGCACCCATAGACTATAATGGGTGTCTTGCTGTAAAAAAACGCATTGCGCGCACATGCGTTTTTTTGAGGCAAGTCGGACGCACCAAAAAATGCAACAGGTTGCATTTTGTGCGCCCGAGCGCATACCGCAAAAAAACGCATGCGTGGAAAAAACGCGTACAAACGCATGTGTATGCGCACATAAGCGCATCCCATGCAAAGTATAGGAAAAAAAACGCATGCGCTATTTAGCGCTAAAATACCGCGAAAAAAACGCAAGTGTGAAACCAGCCTAAATAGTGTTCTGTTTTTTATGCAAGGCCGTATTTGGCATTCATGCTGCCCTAGGCACTTTAAGGGTACGTGCACCGCTGCGGATTGTAGTGCGGATTTGGCTGGGCGGTTTTTGTAAAATCCGCAGGTAAATCTGCAGGTCAAAAGACCTGTGGTTTTACCTGCGGATTGCTCTGCGGTTTTGCCCTGCGGTTTTTCATCTCCTCAATGGAGGAGATGGCAAACCGCAGCGGAATCCGCAGAAAGAATTGACATGTCAATGACAACCGCAGAAAAACTGCGCGGAAAAATCCGCACTGTCTGCACTGCGGTTTTTTATTCCCATAGGGAATAATGGTACTGTACACCGCAGCAAAAACTGCTGCGGACCCGCAGTGGCCAAAACCGCTGCGGAACCGCAGCAGAATCTGCAGCGTGTGCACACACCCTAAGTGTTCACTCCCCATGGTAAGTCAGGCTTAGGCCACATGCACACAGTGAGGATTTGGTGATTTTTTTTTAACATCAGTATCTGTAAGCCAAAACCAAGAATAGGTGATAAATTCAGAAGTGGTGACATGTTTCTATTAGGCTACTTTCACACTTCAGGTTTTCGGCGTCAGGCGCGATCCGGCGTCGTGCCGGAACGCCGGATCCGGCAAATGTTTCTGAAAACCGGATGTGACGGATCCGGTTTTCTGCCGGATCCGTCTTTTTCTGGACAGACAAAACCGGATCCGTCTCATCCGGTTCATCCGTTTTTCTATCCGTTTTTTCGACGGATTACGCCGGATCCGGTTTTTAAAATTGACCCTTGTGGCCTTCCGAACGGGATTGGCTACTGGAAAACTATATATAGCATGTTCCTACAGCCCTTCTTTGACAGGTTGTAGAGGAGAAAGTGCAGGTTGGAGAGAAGAGCAAGTTACTGGCGAAGATGGATGTTGTGATTGGAAATATTTTGAAGAATTTGGCGGATTTTACAGCGGAGGCGAATCGTTTGAGGGTGATTGTTCTGGAGAAGGAGAGAGCGAGACAGCAGTGCATCAGGCATCGTAGACGACGTTTGTGGATCCACCCCATCACAGCCAAGAGAATGACGCGTGGGGTCTATTCTACACTATGCATGGACCTTCGACGAAACCCGGATAAATTTTTTGGATATGTTAGGATGAAAATGGAGAATTTTGATTACTTGGTGGAGCGCATTGCACACCTCATAAGAAAAGCGGACACCTATTGCCGCTTCTCTGTTTCACCCGCAGAGCGTCTGATGGTGACTTTAAGGTAAGCCACATTTATTGGATATGATCGCATCAGAGCACACTTTCACTGCAATCTTGTTGGTGGTAACTTGTATCTCCAAGTGTTATAGGTCAGTTTTGGTATGTAATGCTGTGATTTAAAACTAATTTATTGTTTTTTAATTCCCCACAGATTTCTTGCAACTGGAGAATCCCTTTCGTCACTGCATTTCCAGTACAGACTCGGGATTTCCACCATATCTGGAATTGTGAAGTACACATGCCGTGCACTGTGGGACTCCTTAGCTGAAGAGTTTTTACCAGAGCCCACAACAGAGAGGTGGATTGAAATTGCTGACAAGTTTCAACAGATATGTCAGTTTCCAAACTGCTTGGGCGCTGTGGACGGGAAACATATCCGCATTGTAAAGCCAGCTGGATCGGGATCTGAATATTTCAATTACAAGAAATATTTTTCAATTGTCCTCATGGCCATCGCTGACGCGGAATACAAATTTATTGCGGTTGATATTGGGGCCTATGGCCGCTCCAATGACTCTCAAGTTTTCAAACTGTCTGCCATGGGGCGTAAACTGTATGGAAACACCTTCCAGTTCCCACCACCTAGACCGCTGCCGCAAACATCTGGTCCACCTATGCCATTTGTCTGTGTAGGGGATGAAGCCTTCCAGCTGTCAGAACACCTTTTGAAACCGTACTCTAGCAGAGGATTGACAAGACCAAAACGCATTTTTAATTACCGCCTCACAAGAGCAAGAAGAATGGTTGAATGTACCTTTGGTATTCTGACAGCCAAATGGCGGGTCCTATTGACTGCGATCAACCTCAAGACAGAAACTGTGGACGAGGTGATCAAAGCGTGCGTGGTACTCCACAATTTTGTTATCTGCAAGGAACCCATTTCCATTGAGGACACCTATGAAGAAACCACCTTGCAAGATTACCATGACATTACCACTAGAAGTTCTGTGACAGTTTCAGTAATGAGGGACAATTTTGCACTATACTTTATGTCACCTCAAGGCAGAGTACACTGGCAGGATGACAGAGTGTGAAAGATTTGTGCCCTACCAAACTTGTGTACCTTCTGGACCAACAGTATATACCTTTGCCAACCAAAGTTGGCTATCTTGTCATGGTCTCTATTTTTAGCTTTAGGCCACAGGTGTGTACCTGGTTGTGTTTTATGCAAAGTATTTCACCTTTTAACAAAAGTTGTGTACATTGTTAGGAAATCACCAACAATAAACACAACTTTTTAGGTGAAATACTTTGCTTCAAACACAACCAGGAACACAACTGTGGCAAAAAGCTAAAATTTACCCACAGTTATATACCTAGTTTTGAATACCATTTCACCTTTTAAATACCCTGTATTTAACCTTTTTCGCCGCAGAAAGAAATGACAGACAACCAGTGTAAAATAATTTAACTTTTATTGAAAAATGTTTTTTTTAGTAAACTTTTTTAAAATTTTAATAAACTTGTTTAATAAAACTTTGAAACTGTAAAACTGAAACCATAAAACTGGTCATTTTTATTTAAATACACACATTATAATTCTGTGTAGTGTGTGGTGGAAATACTGCTGTAGGGGCTGCGGGACACTTCGACACTGGGAGTGTGGAGAGAGGACTGGGATCGTGGTGGGGAAGGAACAGTTAGAGGTGAAGGTGTGGAAAAAACTACAGAATGGGAAGCAGAAGAGGTGGTGGGTGGTGGAGTGGAGGGTTGGGCAGGGACTGTAGGAGCAGATGATGTTGATGGCAAGTTGTATGGGGAAGGAGTTTGGTACGGGGCAGGTTGCTGGAAGTGGGGAGATGTCTGGTACGGGGCAGGTTGCTGGAAGTGGGGAGATGTCTGGTACGGGGCAGGTTGCTGGAAGTGGGGAGATGTCTGGTACGGGGCAGGTTGCTGGAAGTGGGGAGATGTCTGGTACTGGGGAGGTTGCTGGTACTGGGGAGTTTGCAGGTACTGTGGAGGTTGCTGGTACTGGTGAGGTTGCTGGTGCTGGGGAGGTGGCTGGTGCTGGGGAGGTTGCTGGTGCTGGGGAGGTGGATGGTGCTGGGGAGGTGGATGGTGCTGGGGAGGTGGATGGTGCTGGGGAGGTGGATGGTATGTAATAGGAGGGGGAGGATGGAAAGTGGCTGGAGGTGGATGGTATGTAATAGGAGGGGGAGGATGGAAAGTGGCTGGAGGGGGTGTAGATGTAATAGGAGGGGGAGGATGGAAAGTGGCTGGAGGGGGTGTAGATGTAATAGGAGGGGGAGGATGGAAAGTGGCTGGAGGGGGTGCAGGTGGAGGAACTACTGTGGTGGGAGGAGGAGGAGGTTGGGAGGTAACTTGCTGGAGAGCAGCGTGGCATGAATGCATTACATGCATCTGCTGGGCAGGAGAGAGCGTTTCCATGCGCTCCACAACAGACCTGAAAAAGGTGTGGTTTGGCGAAGATCTTGCTTCTGAATGCATGGTTTGCAGAAGTGTCTTCACCTCCAGAATGCTGGAGTTGATCTGCTGATAGCCTGCGGATATTTGCTCTGACAAGACTTTAAGACAGTTCTGGAAAGATGCATTCAGATGCAAGAACTCTGGTGCATAAGTCTTTTCCTGACCCCTCTGCCGCTGCCGCCCAGTACCCGCAGGTGTACTAGAGGTGGCAGGGGCAGAAGGGTGGGGTAAAGGGAAAGCGATCTCCTCACCAGCAGCTTCATGTAATGTAGGCGGCCACGATGCTCCTGTGCTGGTGGATGGGACAGATGGGTCGAATGTGTGGGAAGGCTGGGAAGGTGCAGATGTACCGGGGCGGTCGAAGTGTCCCTCGGTGCCGGTCTCCTCAGGGATCGCCTCAGAAGGGTCCAATCGTGCCGGCTCCCGAGTGCTGCTCACCGTGCTGTGGAATAAAGAGAAAAAAAAACAATTAAAATACTGACATGGTATGGCCCTGGCTGAAAAATTTTTTTACATATAACATTTTTTTTCACATGTGGTGTGTAATATTTACCTTCTGGTGAACATTGTTTCCCGGAGGAACGACAGGGCTTCTGCGTACTTGTACTTGCTCCTGCGTCCTCCAGATCCACTCGGGGCCCGCATCTCTTTATTGAACTCCTTCTTGAAACGATCCCTCACAGACCGCCACCGATTCACAATTCTGTTCCCTGTCACAAGAAAGGAGTGGTTAGTACACAACATCAGTGTTTCCCAAACTCCAGTCCTCATGGTCCCCAGGGGTCATGTTTTCATGATTTCTATAGTAAATAGAAATCCTGAACACATGATCCGTGGGGACCACGAGGACTGGAGTTCGGGAAACACTGGTTTACATCAAGCAACCGGTACTGTATATACTTACGCTCTTTAATCTGGGCCCGAGCTTCGAGGTCCTCCCAGCGGCCCACAAGGAGAGAACAGATTTCCTCCCAGAGTCGTTGGGTAACAATCAGGTCAGCGTGGCGGCGGTCAGCCATATTCCAGAGCGGCTCCCTTTCTCTGACGAGATCGATGAGGCGGTCCACATCAATCCCTCCATCCTCACTGTCAGAGTCGGGAGCACGCTGTGAAGGCTGTTAAAGAAAAAGACAAAAATAACATAATTAGCCTCCACAAAAGAAATGAAATAAAAAGTGCAAAAAAACAAAGCAAAAATATTTATACTTACACGCTGGTGACCGCCGCGTTGCTGTCGCCGACGACCCTGGGAGGCACTGCGAGGACCTCTTGGCCAAGCACCAGATTGGGAAGACTAGAGAAGAAAACAAAAAAAGTTATGTCTTTGGATGTAGGCATTTGTTTGCTGTGTGTGGTCTGCAGAACATTGTTTTCTATGTGTTGTGTGTAGTGTGATGTTGTGTTTCTGCGTTTGATGCAAAAAACTTACAAATTGTGAGCCCACTCCAAGTGTCTGTCCACCCCTTCCTTCTTCTTCTGGGAGCTCCTCTTCATCTTGTGATTCCTGTTTTGAAATAAAAGGCAATGAATAGACATATATTACAGAGAAGATGGATTTTGGAAATAAAAACTTACCGTCAAACGCTGACGATGCGAGGGAGGGCTCCCAGAAGATGTGCTGTCCTCTTGCTGGCCAGACTCCATGGCTGTGGGTGGTGTTACAGCTGCTGCCAGTGAAGCCAGTGCTGCTGCTGCTGCTGCTGCATCTCTTGGGCGGCTGTTGAATAAAGAGAAACAAAGGGCCAATGAATATCTTGATATTCAATAGCCCTAGTTTGGAGGAATGGGGGATTTGATAATTACCGTCTCTCATCTGCTGCTGGCCTCCCCTCCTCAGCATGTTCTATTTGCTGCTCCATTTGGGGTGGTGGTGGTGCGGATGGTGCTGCAGTGGTCTCCTGCCTTCTCCTGCGCCTGGTTGCTGTCTTGGGTGGCATGTTGGGTGTGGCTGTGGGTCCCACTGTCTTGCTTTTATATATGTCTTGTGGGCAGAGCTACTGAGCATGCTCAGACCAAAAAACCGGATCCGGCCGACGGATCCGGCTTTCGCCGGATCCGGCGCATTGCGGCGCTCATAGGCTTTCATTGTGTGAAAAAGCCGGACGCGCCGGATTCGGCGTGTCCGGCTTTTTCGACGGAGACAAAAAACGTTACAGTCACCGTTTTTTCCAGACGCCAGATCGCGACACATTGCCGGATCCGGCGAAAACCGGATGAAACGCATGGCCATCCGGCGCGATCCGGCGCAAATGCAAGTCAATGGGGGGGAAAACGGATCAGGCATTGCATTTCGCCGGATCCGGTTTCTGTCAAAAGCGCCGGATCGCGCCTGACGGCGAAAACCTGATGTGTGAAAGAGGCCTTATACTGGTCCTCTGACTGTTCCACTCCAGATTTTGGCTTACAAATGCCTAGGTAACAAACGCTTCACCAAATACTCAATGTGTGCATGTGGCCTAAGTGTCTCACTTACCAGATTTAGGCCGCTATGTACAGGGCCGCCATCAGGGCATGACAGGCATTACACCTGTATGGGGCCCCGGTGATCAGGGGGGCCCGCCCGGGCCCGGCGGCCACGGCGGCGCCTGAGCAAGCTGGGCGCTGCAGCCTGGTTTGCGCTCGCCGCTCAGGTCCTGGCCGGGCCCCCCCTACAATTATTTCAGCGGTTCGGGCCCCCATTCTCCCCCTCAGCCTGCTCTGCCTGTGTCGGATGGTCACTGCAGCACCGCCCCCGGCTCACGTGATGTGACGTCACACATTGCCTCTTCACTTCCTCATTCCTGAGAAAGCTGAAGAGCGGTGTGCACGTGGCATCGGTGTGGGAGCGGCTGCAGGCCTGCAGCAGAGCAGAAGAAGTTGGGCCCCTGGGCTGGGTGGCAGTCTGACGGTGCTGTGGAGGTAAGTGAATTCTTTTTATGTCTGTATGTCTGGCTGCAGCCTGCTGATCATGGGGATGGGGACATTGGGCCGAGGGCCTGTTGTCTCAGTCTGATCATGGGGGTGAGTCTCTGGGGGCCCCGGCGCCTGGGGCTGGTTGCTGTCTGAACATGGGGGGGGAAGTCTGGGGGCCCCGGCGCCGTAGGCTGGTTGTCTGATCACAGGGGGGAGTCTGGGGGCCCGGGGGGGCTGGTTGTGTCTTATCATGGGGACATTGGGGGGCCTGGGGGACCCAGGGGCCCAACTGATGATGGGGGGACCCAGGGGCCCGGCTGTCCGTGGGTGGTCACCCAGGGGCCCGCCCGGCTGTTCGTGTGGGATCACCCAGGGGCCCACCTGGCTGTCCATGGGGGGGCCTGGGGGACCCAGGGGCCCAGCTGATGATGTGGGGGACCCAGGGGCCCGCCCAGCTGTTCGTGGGGGGTCACCCAGGGGCCCGCCCGGCTGTCCGTGGGGGGTCACCCAGGGGCCCACCCAGCTGTCCGTGGGGGGTCACCCAGGGGCCCGCCTGGCTGTCCGTGGTGGGTCACCCAGGGGCCCGCCCGGCTGTCCGTGGGGGGTCACCCAGGGGCCCGCACAGCTGTCCGTGGGGGGGTCTGGGGGAGCCAGGGGCCCAGCTGATGATGGGGGGGCCTGGCTGTTCACGGGGGGGGTCTGGGGGGCCCGGCTGATGGGGGGTCTGAGTGGCCCAGCTGATGGGGGGGCCCAGGAGGCCCGGCTGATGGGGTGAGCCAGGGCCCAGGGGGACAGATCTCCAGTGCCAAGATTAGTAGGCACATTGTCTCCACCTGCAGCTCAGCCCGTAGTCCTATCCTTTTAGTTATCACAGACTGTGCTGACCAGTACCAGCATGTTGACTGTCTCCTCCTGCAGCTCAGCCCATAGTCCTATCCTTTCCGTCAGTACAGACTGTGCTGCACATGCACAGTACCAGCATGTTGACTGTCTCCACCTGCATCTCAGCCTGTAGTCCTATACTTTTAGTCAGCATAGACTGTGCTTACTAGTACCAGCATGTTGACTGTGTCCACCTGCAGCTCAGCCCGTAGTCCTATCCTTTTCGTCAGCAGACTGTGCTGCACATGCACAGTACCAGCATGTTGACTGTCTCCACCTGCAGCTCAGCCCGTAGTCCTATCCTTTCCGTCAGCACAGACTGTGCTGCACATGCACAGTACCAGCATGTTGACTGTCTCCACCTGCAGCTCAGCCTGTAGTCCTATCCTTTTAGTCAGCATAGACTGTGCTGACCAGTACCAGCATGTTGACAGTCTCCACCTGCAGCTCAGCCCGTAGTCCTATCCTTTCCGTCAGCACAGACTGTGCTGCACATGCACAGTACCAGCATGTTGACTGTCTCCACCTGCAGCTCAGCCTGTAGTCCTATCCTTTTAGTCAGCATAGACTGTGCTGACCAGTACCAGCATGTTGACTGTCTCCATCTGCAGCTCAGCCTGTGGTCCTATATGGGGTATCAGCCTACTCAGGACAAATTGCACAACTACTGTTAGGGTCCAATTTCTCATGTTACACTTGGGGAAAAACAAACATTGGGTGTGAAAAGATCATTTTTGTGAAAATAAAAAATTAGATTGGCGCCTAATAAAAACCAAATACAAGCGGTTAGTATGTTAATCAAAAGCCCAAGACAATAGAAAAGGCCGCTTTGTAAACAGGGTTAAAGTTAGAGTAGAAAAAAAGGGGTTACTAGAAATACTAGGGTCAATGAAAATACCCTTTTCTTATGAAAAGTGACTTCTTCCACTCCTGATGAAGTCACGTTAGTGACGAAACGCGTCGAGTAACAAGAGTGGCATTCCGTTCCTGGGACCAGGGCATTCATTATGGCTCGTCATGTTCAGTGAGCATGTCTTTGTTCTGCTAGTAGCAAGGGTGGCTTATCATAAGAAAAGGGTATTACAAAGTGGCCTTTTCTATTGTCTTGGGCTTTTGATTAACATACTATCCGCTTGTATCTGGTTTTTATTAGGTGCCAATCCTATTGCTAACATGGCTGTTTGTTATTTATAAGGTGGCTTGTTGTAATATCATCAATATTTCTTGTTTAAGCATAAGACTTTTATGATTGTAGAATTATTTGAAATTCGGAGGATTTCATTGGCCACAACTAATACACTGAATATATGTGTTTATTATGTACTTGTAGCTCTGGCATGCTACATAGAATACGGAACTTTTATTGAATATTGTTGTACATTTATATATTGCCCAGGACCGTCTAGCCGCTCCCTTATATACAGGTCACGTTTGGTGACACCTGCATATATTTTAAATGTTTTTATCATTTGTGGTGTTTTTCTGCACATCTATATGTACTAAAAATTAACTTTATAAGGATGATCCCTGCATGTGTGTATGTCTACTATGCTTTCTTTTTTTCTATTTGGATCTACTTTTTGACATACAGCGGTTGGATCCCCGATATATTTGGTCTGATTGAGGGCATGGTGAAGTTTTTCGATGAAAGCGCGGAGGGATTTTGGAAGGTTCGCATGGTGAAGGAGGAGCTAGGGTGGAGGCGGAACTGGGGGTGGAGCCTGGGCGGAGTCTCAAGGGGGCCCCTTAAATTTTGCCAGTATGGGGCCCCGAAATTCCTAGTGGCAGCCCTGGCTATGTATAGCTCAAACTATCGGATGACTGCAGGTCAAAAAAGTTCAAATCACCTTACTTTTGCCTCATTAAAAATAGAACAATTCAAAATAAAAAATACACATTTCTATTTGATCTGTTCATAAAAGTCTGCGCTATCAAAATATAAAATAAATTGATCCGATCGGTAAAAAATGTAACAATGTTGTCCGCCGCAACATTGCAATAAAATTCAATAAGAGGTGAGCAAAATATCGTATCTACCTAAAAATGGAATCAGTAAAAACATCAGCTCAGGGTGCAAAAATATAATCCTGCACACAGCCCCATATCCTGAAAAATTAAAATGTTACAGGTAAGAGAGAATAGCAACAAAAGCAATTTTTTTTTCTTACAAATGTCAGAATTTTTTTTTCACCACTTGAAGGGATTCTGTCACCCTTTTTTTTCCCCTATCAGCTGCCGGCATTGACATCAGGGGCTTATCTACAGCATTCTGTAATGTTTTAGATAAGCCCCTGATGTAACCTGAAAGATAAGAAAAACATGTTAGATTATACTCACCGCAGGGGGTGGTCCAATGGGTGTCGCGGTCCGGTCCGGCTCCTCCCATCTTCATACGATGACGTCCTCTTCTTCCTGTCCTGTCGTGGCTCCGGCGCAGGCTCACTGCTCTGCACTGTTGAGGGCAAAGCAGAATACTGCAGTGCGCAGGCGCTGGACCTCTCCCGATGCCTGCGCACTGCAGGACTCTGCTCTTCCCTCAACAGGGCAGAGCAGTGAGCCTTCGCCGAATCCACTACAGGAAGGGAAGAAGAGAACAGCATCGTATGAAGATGGGAGGAGCCGGACCGCGACACCCATCGGACCACCCCCTGCGGTGAGTATAATCTAACATGTTTTTCTTATCTTTCAGGTTACATCAGGGGCTTATCTACAACATTACAGAATACTGCCGATAAGCCCCTGATGTCAATGCCGGCAGCTGATAGGGGAAAAAAAGGGTGACAGATTCCCTTTAAAAAAAAAAAAATATAGATAAATGATACATCTTTAGTATCTGCATAATCGAACAGACTTGGAGAATCATATTGCCAGGTCAGTTTTAACATAGAGTGAACAAGCTAAATAAACAAAAACCATTGCGAAATTGCTTTTTTTTTTTACAATTCCAACACACTATATGTTAAAATGAATGGTGTCATTCAAAAGTGCAACTTGTCCTGCAAACAGCAAGCCCTCATATGGCTAGTTATGGTTCTTGCAAGAAGGAGAGGAAAAAACATTAAAAAAATATGGCTATGTCATGAAGGGGTTAAGTTGCATTCACACAGCGGCTGATAATTGGAAACCGAATATCGGCCTCACTAAATAGGCAGTCACTCGATGCACGAGCAAAACCTTTGGTTGTGGGGTGAAATTTTTACGCTTGCTTAAATATCATAATTCTCTACAGCACATCAACCTGTATACGATCAAAACTGGTAATTATGGCACTCCTGTGGATGGTTCCCAAGTAAGATCCTATCCCATGATCCCATCCCATTTGGATTGCCTGCACACAATAAAAAAAAGACGATGTTTCTGTCTTACAATGACCTTCATCAGTCAGACAGATTGCAGTGTGCACAGGGTGTGCTGTCCCATCTAAGGTTATGATTGTATGCTTATATAGTTGTGTTATGTTACCTTTCTTTGTGTTCAGTTTTGCTTTTGGTCTGCTGCCACCTGCTGTCCTTTTTCTGTATAGCAGACTGCAGCTAAGTAATTTTAGTACATACCTCCCACTTCCAGGTCAGTGACTCCTCTTCCTGCCAGTGGCCATTACTAGTTTCTTTTTCTCCAGTGATAGACACGCTTACCAGGCTGTGGAAGGCATCAGTTTTTTTTACCACAATTTGCTAAATTTGCTGAATCATCTTGCTGCATACCTTGCTGCACACATCATTTCTGGAGAAGTACTGCATTACCAATCATACGCTGTATGTCCAGATTTCCAATAAACAAGTCTGGACTTCACAATATCTGGTGTGTATCATCTCTCCGGACGCATGAACAGCAAAACAGCAACAATGGTCCTGTCTGCTCTGCATTGAGGAAACGGAAGGTAGGAATCTCTCCCAACCCCAATCAACTACACCTCCATTCGCCTCATGTGGGGACAGAACAGTCAAAAAACTGCCTTGAAGCCCGGCAAAAAATCACCCTTATATCCTAACCCGTCTGCCCGCTCACATACTGCAGCCCTGCTCTGCTAAAAAACTCTGCAGTGTCACCCCAGACCGCATTGTGCATAGAGACTCTCTGTATATTATACGACATCGCTGCAGATTGTTGGACTGCAAAACCCCACAATTCTCTAAAAACACATTGGGAATCTCGTCAGGACGTCTTAACTAAGCTGCACTGCGATTTCCAGCCCCCAATTCAAAAGTTCAGTTTCTTAAAGAGACAGTGCACCTTAAATCAAAATGGCCGAAAAAGACCCTGCACAGTCTCCCACTGCAGAAACAGAGCAAATACTAGCCGATACTGTCCATTTTGAAGAGGGGGAAACAGAGCCAGCTTCAGAAACAGACCAAGACGCTCTGTCAAACCAGCCATAAAGGTCATCGAAAACTATCACAGTACAAAGGATGAGTTCAATGACAACCTGGATGACCTATGGGAACGAGTCACCTCCCTCATGTCAAGCATCCAACGTCACAAAAATGATGCAGCGAGTCTACAGGACACTATAAAACGGCTAGACACGGCCTACGGAAGATACAAGAGACTGTCCGCAAGGTACGCCGCCTTCCTAAAAGACTCCAATATTGATGAAGTTTCATCAGAATTAAGCAAAGTAGATTCCACAGAAAGAGAAAGGGACGCCGCCGTGCAAGACGCCAAAGATAAAGCGGAGCTCCGTATTGCTCATCTGCAAGAATCAAGATCCCACAGGTCAGGATCATCCAGACACTCTTCTCGGTCATACAAATCATCCTGCTCAAGAACTTCAGCCCTCAGCGACAGAATCCTGGAGGACCGTTTAAACGCAGAGCGATCCAAACTAAGATGTTCCTTTACAGAAAGAAAGCAGAAGCAGAGGCAGAAGCCAAGAAAGCTGAAGCACAGGCAGAGGAAAAGAAAGCAGAAGCAGAGGCAGAAGCCAAGAAAGCTGAAGCACAGGCAGAGGAAAAGAAAGCAGAGGCAGAAGCAGAAGCCAGGAAAGCTGAAGCACAGGCAGAAGCCAAGAAAGCTGAAGCACAGACAGAATCCAGGAAAGCTGAAGCAAAGGCAGAAGCCAAGAAAGCAGAAGCAGAGGCTCAAGCAAAGATTCTTCAAACACAAATGGAGGAAGAAATCGCGCTAGCCGAAGTAAAAGTACTCGAGCAAGCATTGAAGCAAAACCTCCACCCGATTTGCCTACCACCACTGGAAGAAGAGGACCCAGCTGTCCATACAAGTGATTACGTGCAGAAACAGATATCTGCAGCACACACCTTCTCCAGCGACGTTCAACCCATCAATGTGGAAACGTCAAAGTCAGCCCAACTTACGGTGCCAGTGTTACCCACAGCATCTGCAGAGACCCAAGACCAACGCCATAATGTGTCCCCTCAGGAGCAGCAGTCATCACAAGACGACCACAAGATGCACTCCAGTCCATCTCCACAGTTCAAGCTGCAGTCATCGAAATCTCCAGAGGTTAAACCACAGCTCAACCCTGCAGCAACATCATTCTACCCGGGATCAATTCACCCTTCCACGCCACACAGCTTATACGCCCGAGAAGCAACACAAGCTAACATTGTAACAAGGAGGGAAGGATCGGATATGCCCGAGTTAGCCAGGTTTATGGTGAGCAAAGATCTAATCAGCACCAGCCTCTCAAAGTTTGACGACTGTGCAAAGAACTACAGAGCCTGGAAAGCAACCTTCAAGGCCACCATTGCTGACCTCAACCTATCTGCAGAACGGGAGCTCGACCTCATGGTAAAATGGTTGGGTCCTGACTCCACAAACTGTATCAAGAGTCTTCGGACCGTCTATGTGGGGCAAGCTGAAGCAGGTCTCGCTGCTGCCTGGCTGAGACTCGAAAGAACTTATGGCAGTGCTGAAGCCATAGAAAAGTCCCTATTCAAGAGACTGCAGGACATTCCAAGGATCAACCTTAAGGAAGCCCACAAGCTTCTGGACTTAAGCGACCTGCTTATGGAGCTGGAACTTGCAAAAAGAGACCCTCGTCTGTCTGGATTATGCTACCTGGACACTGCCCATGGGGTGATCCCAATCGTCTCAAAGCTGCCGCATAGTCTGCAAGAGAAGTGGGCAGTATGCATTTCCAGGTACAAAAGATCACATGATGTCACCTTTCCTCCGTTTGATCAGTTCTGCAAGTTTGTCGATGAACAGGCCCAAATGAGGAACAACCCTAGCCTAGACTTCATGGAGTCTAACACTACAGCTCCAGCAACACCATCATCAAGGTATGAAAGCATCTCACATTGACGCAAGGACTTGAGGAGCAGTATAAGTGTCAGAAAGACTAACCTGCCACCACCTGCAGTAACTGCCGATAAACAGTACACTATTCCATCGAGAGATAAGTCTTTCAATCGTGAGTGTCCCATTCACAAAAAACTGCACTCATTGAATAAATGTAGAGGCTTCAGGTCCAAAACCATGCAGGAGCGCAAGAAAATCCTCAGCGAACTTGGGGTATGTTTCAAGTGCTGTGCCTCATTAGAACACATGGCCAAGGACTGTAAATCTGTCATTAAGTGTGAAGCGTGTCATAGTGACAAACACCCATCAGCTTTGCATCCAACCTCAGCCACCAGCGATCCAGCAGTCGCAGTTACCTCAAGTCCGGCTACAAGCCATGGCAGGGAGCCACAGAATAATGCCAAGTCTACCATGGCCATCTCCTGCTCATGCTCAGAGGTATGTGGGGAGAGTCAAGGTGATAGATGCTGTGCCAGGATATGCCTAATCAGAGTTTATCCAGAAGGGCAACCAGAGAAGGCAGTAAAAATGTATGCCATCATTGACGATCAGAGCAATCAATCCCTAGCTGGACCTAAGTTCTTTGAAGCCTTTGGAATCCAGGGACCAGCAACGCTATATACTCTGAACACTTGCTCAGGCCGCATAGAGACTAGCGGCAGGAGGGCACAAGGTTTGATTGCTTCTCCTTTCAATGGAGGCGGAGAAATACCCTTACCTACGCTAATCGAATGCGACCAAATACCCGACCAAAGGGATGAGATCCCTACCCCAGAAGCTGCGTTCCACCAACCACACCTAAGGCACCTAGTCAGTGTTATCCCGCCTATGGACCCAGATGCTGAAATCCTACTTCTGCTCGGCAGAGACAATTTAAGGATACATAAGGTCCGCCAACAGTGCAATGGTCCTGACTATGCCCCCTACGCACAGAGACTCGACTTGGGGTGGGTAATCATAGGAAATGTGTGCTTGTACCGAACAAGAGTCGATTCCTTTAAGACCTATGTACGCAGAGACGGACGAGCAACTTTCTGCAAACCATGCCCTCATCACTATGAGGTGAAAGAGAAGACTTCAGATCCAGTACAGCTGCCTGATGTCATTCCTTCTCCCTATGCAGACGACTTGGGAAGATTGGTGTTTCATTTAGCTAAGGATGACAACAAGGTAGCCCCATCAATGGAAGACAAGGAATTTGTCAAGATAATGGACAATGAGTTCCTTAATGACGAGACTAATCACTGGGTTTTTCCCCTGCCCTTCCGAGCTACCAGGGTAAGACTCCCGAACAATCGTGAACAAGCCTTGTCCAGATTCAACTCTCTCCAGCGCACACTTGGCAACAAACCGGAGATGAAAGAACACATTGTCACCTTCATGAGCAAGATATTCCGGAATAACCATGCTGAGCCAGTGCCTCCCTTAAAGGAAAATGAGGAGTGCTGGTACCTACCCTCATTCCGAGTTTATCACCCACGGAAACCTAAGCAAATTAGAGTTGTCTTTGATTTAAGCGCCAAACATCAAGGTGTATCTCTCAACGATGTCCTCCTCACGGGTCCTAACCTTACAAACAACCTAGTAGGAGTGTTGATGAGGTTCCGAAAAGAGCCCATTGCCATCACCGCCGACATTGAATAGATGTTCCACTGTTTCATAGTCAGAGAGGACCACAGGAATTTCCTCAGGTTCCTATGGTACAAGGACAATGACCCCAGCAAAGAGATGGTGGAGTATCACATGAAGGTGCACGTATTCGGGAACAGCCCTTCCCCCGCAGTGGCAACCTATGGCCTTCGGAGAACCGCTCAAGAAGGAGAGGCCGAATATGGAACAGATGCCAGAGACTTTGTAGAGAAAGACTTCTACGTAGATGATGGACTAAAATCTCTACCCACAGAAGAAGCAGCTATTGATCTACTCAAGAGGACCCAAGGTATGCTGAACCAAGCTAAGCTTAGATTGCACAAAATTGCTTCAAACAGCCTGGCTGTCATGAGAGCCTTTGATTCAAGTGACCACGCACCAGGATTCATGGACATAGACCTGGGACCAGACTGTCCGCCTGTGCAGAGAAGCGTAGGCTTGAGGTGGAACCTGTCAGTCGACACCTTCAGTTTCCAAATAAACTGTGCAGACAAACCATTCACTAAACGTGAGTCCTGTCAGTGGTAAATAGCTTATACGACCCACTGGGGTTCGTAGCACCAATTACCATACAAGGTAAAACCCTTCTGAGACAGTTTTCCGAAACCGTCAAGGACTGGGATGCCCCACTCCCTCCTGAGAAGGAACCAAATTGGGAAACCTGGAAGCAGTCTTTGTGTGCCTTGGATGAGATCCACATACCGAGATGCTACGCCAGAACCTCACTTGCTGCTAGCACTAGGAAGGAACTCCATGTGTTCTCGGATGCATCCACGGAGGCCATTGCAGCAGTTGCCTATCTGAAGGTGACGGGACCCGACAATCAAGATCACGTTGGGTTCATCTTCGGCAAGGCTAAGTTGGCTCCCAAGCCTGACCACACTATTCCCAGGCTTGAACTCTGTGCGACCGTGCTTGCAGTAGAACTCGCAGACTTTATACAGCACGAGCTGGACACCAACATAGATGACGTGCAATGCTACAGTCACAGTAAGGTTGTCTTAGGTTACATCTATAATCAAACAAGGCACTTCTATGTCAGTAACCGCATCGAGAGAATAAGGGGGTCTTCCAAGCCTGAACAATAGCACTATATCCCATCTGAACTTAATCCAGCTGACCATACCACTAGACCTATGTCTATAAGGTCCTTTGCTAACTCTTCTTGGCTTTCAGGTCCTAAGTTTCTGTTGGAACAGAAGGGAAGTGAACGTGTCCAGGAAGTCTTCAGCATTCAGGATCCGGATGGCGATCCAGAAGTCCGCTCCGAGGTCAGTGCTTTGGCGACGAACACTAAACCAACATCCAGCCTCTGTTGCCAGCGCTTCAAATGCTTCTCCAATTGGATGAGACTCGTCAAGACTATCGCAAGGTTAGTCCACATTGCGAGATCTTATCTCAGCTCACATGGAGAAAAAGACTGTCACGGTTTGCATGTTTGCCATAAATCACTACCAATTGAGAACGTTCCGGTAGGATGAACCACGAACAGAACACCGCCCTATTACTTTGTCCATTGGATTACCGTTGGGTCGGAGACAGTTTGGCCTAGTGTGGCTTCTCCGATCCGAAGATGGGTACCACTGGATTGTCTCACGAACTGACTGTCATCTATCTCGTTTTGAAGTTGTTATTATTGCATGCATATTCATGTTTCTTTTCTAGGTTATTGAACTTTAAAGAAAAACAAAAAAACTATATAGTGAAATCCCTTACGGAATTTCAGATGGGGAGTGTGCTGTCCCATCTATGGTTATGATTCTATGCTTATATAGTTGTGTTATGTTACCTTTCTTGTGTTCAGTTTTGCTTTTGGTCTGCTGCCACCTGCTGTCCTTTTTCTGTATAGCAGACTGCAGCTAAGTAATTTTAGTACATGCCCCCACTTCCAGGTCAGTGACTCCTTCTCTTCCTGCCGGTGGCCATTACTAGTTTCTTTTTCACCCGGGAGAGACACGCTTACCAGGCAGTGGAAGGCATCAGTTTTTTTTACCACAATTTGCTAAATTTGCTGAATCATCTTGCTGCATACCTTGCTGCACACATCTTGCTGTACCACCTGGGTTGTTACACCTGCATTTCTGGAGAAGTACTGCATTACCAATCATACGCTGTATGTCCAGATTTCCAATAAACAAGTCTGGACTTCACAATATCTGGTGTGTATCATCTCTCCGGACGCATGAACAGCAAAACAGCAACAATGGTCCTGTCTGCTCTGCATTGAGGAAGCGGAAGGTAGGAATCTCTCCCAACCCCAATCAACTACACCTCCATTCACCTCATGTGGGGACAGAACACAGGGTTAGGCTGGAGTCACACTTAACGTATAAAAATACGGTCCGTTTCGGATGAGAATCGCAGAAATGTTCCCTGAACAGTGATCCATATGTCATCTGTGTGCAATGCGAGGATGCAATTTTCTTGCATCTAAGCATCCATGTAACATTTGTATGGCATCCGTACTCACTGGCTTGCAAAATGGACATATAATGGAACCATGGCCTTAAATATTCGTGAATACACATACAGTCAATATATATATATATATATACACTCACTGGCCACTTTATTAGGTACACCATGCTAGTAAGGGGTTGGACCCCCTTTTGCCTTCAGAACTGCCTCAATTCTTCGTGGCAGAGATTCAACAAGGTGCTGGAAGCATTCCTCAGAGATTTTGGACCATATTGACATGATGGCATCACACAGTTGGCGCAGATTTGTCGGCTGCACATCCCTGATGCGAATCTCCCGTTCCACCACATTGCAAAGATGCTCTATTGGATTGAGATCTGGTGACTGAGGAGGCCATTTGAGTACAGTAAACTCATTGTCAAGTTCAAGAAACCAATCTGAGATGATTCAAGCTTTATGACATGGCGCATTATCCTGCTGAAAGTAGCCATCAGATGTTGGGTACATTGTGGTCATAAAGGGATGGACATGGTCAGCAACAATACTCAGGTAGGCTGTGGCGTTGCAACGATGCTCAATTGGTACCAAGGGGCCCAAAGAGTGCCCAGAAAAAATTCCCCACACCATGACACCACCACCACCAGCCTGAACCGTTGATACAAGGCAGGATGGATCCATGCTTTCATGTTGTTTACGCCAAATTCTGACCCTACCATCCGAATGTCGCAGCAGAAATCGAGACTCATCAGACCAGGCAACGTTTTTCCAATCTTCTACTGTCCAATTTCGATGAGCTTGTGCAAATTGTAGCCTCAGTTTCCTGTTCTTAGCTGAGAGGAGTGGTACCCAGTGTGGTCTTCTGCTGCTGTAGCCCATCTGCCTCAAAGTTCGACGCACTGTGCGTTCAGAGATGCTCTTCTGCCTACCTTGGTTGTAACGGGTGGCAATTTGAGTCACTGTTGCCTTTCTATCAGCTCGAACCAGTCTGCCCATTCTCCTCTGACCTCTGGCATCAACATGGCATTTCCGGCCACAGAACTGCCGCTCACTGGATTTTTTTTCTTTTTCGGACCATTCTCTGTAAACCCTAGAGATGGTTGTGCGTGAAAATCCCAGTAGATCAGCAGTTTCTGAAATTCTCAGACCAGCCCTTCTGGCACCAACAATCATGCCACGTTCAAAGGCACTCAAATCACCTTTCTTCCCCATACTGATGCTCGGTTTGAACTGCAGGAGATTGTCTTGACCATGTCTACATGCCTAAATGCACTGAGTTGCCGCCATGTGATTGGCTGATTAGAAATTAAGTCTTAACACACAGTTGGACAGGTGTACCTAATAAAGTGGCCAGTGAGTGTATATTTATATACATATATATAAATATACTGTGTATATATATATATATATATGTGTCAGTGAGACACCTATATATATATATATTTATATTTCATACAGAGGTAGATAGCAGAATAGACGATAATTCAATTGTCGGTTTCTGTAAAATCATTACAGAACCCGACAGGATATGAGACATGGTTTACATACAGGAAACCATTGCATATCCGTTAGATTTATATAAGTCCCTTACAAATAATGTTAATAGTGTATGTGGGTAAAATTTTGGAGCTGTAGGTGTTAAATTAAAGGATTAATTCATGGAAAAAAATTGTGTGGGCTCCCGCGCAATTTTTTCCGCCAGAGAGGGCAAGCCAGTGACTGAGGGCAGAAATTAATAGCCTAGAGAGGGACCATTGTTTTTGGGCCCCCCTGGCTAAAAGAATCTGCCCCCAGCCACCCCAGAAAAGGCGCATCTGTAAGATGCGCTAATTCTGGCACTTACCCTCTCTCTTCCCATTGCCCTGTAGTGGGTGGCATATGGGGTAATAAGGGGTTAATGTCACCTTGCTATTGTAAGGTGACATTAAGCCTGGTTAATAATGGAGAGGTGTCAATAAGACACCTCTCCATTATTAATCAAACTAGTCTGAAAGGGGTTAAAAAACACATTAAGAAAAAATACATTTAATAAAATATATAAACACACATTTTTTCCATCTTTATTTCACTCAAAATCCAATCGAAGTCATTGTTCTGTAAAAAAAATCCAAAATAAAAAAGCAACAATATCCCACACTTGTCCACTGTACAGTCAAGTCCCATGCTGCAATCCATCTGATGGGGTTAAATAGTTTATAACTGGGAGTGGTGCTAATGCGATCGGCCCAGCTGTAAACCATGGAGGAATGAAGGAAAAGCTGCCTGCGCAGCCTCCCCGCCTGACGAGATGAACTGATTAGCATGGAAAAGTTTCTGAACGTTTTACCACGCTGTCAGTTCACCGCAGGTCAGGCGGGGAGTCAGCGCAGCCTAAGTGATGTCAGCGATAGTCACTGAGGCTGCGCAGACTCCCCGCCTGACCCGCAGTGAACTTACAGCTTGGGAAAATGTTCAGAATCTTTCCCATGGTAATCAGAATTTCAGCCCCAGTCCGTACCTGCTTTTGTTCCTTTCTGGTTCATTTCTTGGATATTTCTGCATACTTAAAGAGTCATACTTCTGGAGCCAGACCACAGTGAAGTATCAGGCATTACCCTTAATCACTGAATTCAGGTTTTCATTCAGTCCCATTGCCACAGATGTACAAGAGACAGCACCTCGCAATGTAGTCGGCCTTTACAGACAGTAGCCATAGCATGAATTGTCTTGGGGCATAAAGTAGCTTTACTACATGGAGGATACAGGACTAACTGATGTATAAAATACTGGAGGATCTAAAGACACATTACAGCCTCATTCACAAATCCGTGTTTAAACATGTACGTGAAAAAATGGTTCCGGTGTCATTATTGTTTTGGATCAGTGTGTCAGGGTATGGTCTTCGTGTCCGTTTTTTAGCATCAGTGTGTTATCAGAGTTTTCAACAGATGGCTAAATAAATAAATGACAAATCATCTCCTCGACAGCATATGGATGCCATCTGTGTGTTGCGTGTGCGTGTTTTTCACGGACCCATTTGGCCATTACTGGAGCAGATATCAGATGATCACTGGTATCACTGCATTTTAAAAACTATCCCAAAGTTTATTTCTAAAATTCGAACAGTCGCAGCACAGTTACCACACATACACAGTTGGGATGATCCTGGGGGAGCTCAGCATCAACTTTTGCAACAATACTCTTTGACTCGGATAGTCTCTACGAGGTATTGACTCGGGGGGGTTTTGGCACAAAAACACATGGATTCCCTACTCTGCTGTTAATACACAAACTATGGGAACAAGTTAAAAAAATGCAGGATATGCAAGGGGTGTCTCAGTATACTTCTATATGGAATAGCCCTTCCCTTTCTAATCTGAGCCACTTGGAGGGTTTTGAAAGTTGGGCCCGAAGAGGGATACGTAGATTTGAACATATATTGGAGGGAGATAAAATTAGAGATTTTACTTATTTACGTATGGAATTTGGGATTCAGAATTCAAAATTTTACAAGTATTTACAACTTAGACACGTGTACCAAGCAGAAAGCCTCCTTGCAGGAAAATCCATGCAACAGAATAAGATTATACAGCGTATTGAAAAATCCACAGGAACGGCTGGGATGATTTCTCATTTATATTGGGACATACTGCATTTGGTGCTTTTGAATCATCCTGTACGTGCGAAGGAGAGGTGGGAGCAAGATATTGGTCCTATTGAGGACAATTTATGGTCAGAAATATTAGAAAGAGTTCCCGGACTCCCCCTGGGAGAAGCCCATCGTTTGTCACATTTATATGTAATTCATCAAGTTTATCACAATCCCAAGTTTTTTGTTCGATTTTGCAGTTAGGCACAATCCTCTTTGTCCAAGGTGTCGAACAAACACATCCACCCTACTGCACATGTTATGGTCGTGTCCAAATCTTGAAGTGTTCTGGAGAGGAGTAATAGGGATAATTAATAGAGTATATTCGGTTGAGCTGAACAGAACCCCCTTTGTATGTATCCTAAGATATATAGAAGACTTGCCAACAGAAGAGTTTGGGAAGTTAGCTGTATCTAGAAGGCTTTTTATGGCCAGAAAATTAATAGCTCAGTACTGGATCTCCCACCAAACCCCATCAATTGCAGAATATGTAACCAAAATTAACTGGCTAGTTAGTTTAGAAAAAGGTATATATATTGGAAGATAAATTCTATATCCAAATTTGAAAAAATATGGGCATGTTGGATTGATCATTCTGGTCTTGCGTTGTGAGAGCTGACCAGGTTCAGGTTGGGTCTATCTTAATACGAAGATATAAAGTTGGAATAAGATTTAACTCTGACAGAGATTATTACATGATAATTCGATCTGGTTTACAATAAGGAGACTTCAGATATGTAGGTCCTTAACTGAGACTTATATTAACCAGTTATTGTGATTTTCCTTTGTACTATTGTAACAATTTTGGGAGCGGCACTATATGTAATCAGCTGTACCATTTTACCATTAAAATATTGCTTGCATTTGGATTGTAAACTGGGGGGAAAGGGAGAGTGGGGTTAGAGGTGTATGTACCTTTATTTTGGGTTGTTGTTTTCTTTTTTGTTTTTCCTTTTTGTATTGAAAATCTCAATTAAAATTACTTAAATTAAAAAAAAAAAATTCAAGGGGATTACGTGACTGGGGGATTCCGATGTACGACACTTTGATGTTTTCAGCAGTTATGGAAGATGAGAAGCGTGCATAGAAAAAAAATAATGTGGACAATACCAGTAACAACTAGTGTTGAGCATTCCAATACCGCAAATATCGGGTATCGGCCGATATTCGCGGTATCGGAATTCCGATACTGAGTTCCGATACTTTTTGCATATCGAATACCGGAATTGGAAGTTCCCATAATGCTATGAGCCAGTTTGATTTGATTCAGCCAATGACAATCCTTAGAAGTGTGGGCACATCCTGTTAGGCATGTAGGCATGTTAACTACTGGCATGGCTGTGATTGGCTGCTGAAATGATGTCATGATTCGCTATAAAAGCCGCCGCCGCTGCCATTTCGGGTTCACTCTGCTGTGAATTCAGTTAGGGACAGGCTGCTGTTCAAGACTCTGAGGGACAGTTAGAGATAGCGATTTTCTAAATAATATTGTGCTTTATCAGTGTAGCTTTTTTTGCCTTGCAGCGCTGTTCACAGCTGTCTGCAAGGTCTGTGTGAGTGCAGCTCACGCTGTGTAGTGTGTCCTGCAGCCACGTCTGGTTGTAGGCCACTCAGCGTGCGTCACTGCCTCATACATATTTTTCATTTATTGCTGCAAATTTTTCATTAATTATCCTATTAGTGTGCATCCATCCGTATCCATATACATTGGTTGCAAACACTATAGGAGTAGAAGTGCTAGTGCCCACTTTTCTGCACTGTTCATGGCTGTCTGAGAGGTCTCTGTGTGTGAGTGCAGCTCACGCTGTAGTGTGTCCTGCAGCCATGTCTGGTTGTAGGCCGCTCAGCGTGCGTCACTGCCTCACACATATTTTTCTTTTACTGCAGCACATTTTTCATTAATTCTCCTATTAGTGTGCTTACATCCGTATCCATATACATTGGTTGCAAACACTATAGGAGTAGACAGCAGAGCCTTTCTGCAGCCTTTCTGTGCTAGTGCCCACTTATTTGCACTGTTCACGGCTGTCTGAGAGGTCTCTTTGTGAGTGCAGCTCATGCTGTAGTGTGTCCTGCAGCCATGTCTGGTTGTAGGCCGCTCAGCGTGCGTCACTGCCTCACACATATTTTTCTTTTATTGCAGCTCACTTTTCATTAATTCTTCTATTAGTGTGCATCCATCCGTATCCATATACATTGGTTGGTTGCAAACACTATATAGGATTAGATAGAAGAGCTTTTTTTCTGGCTTGTGCCCTGCAGCCGCAGCCAGATTAGTATTACCCTATTTTTTGGAGCCTCATCTATTGCTTTGTAGGTTACCTTCCTGCATTGTAATAGCTCCAAAAAGTTTGTGATACTATCGCTTTCACATCTTTGGTCACATCCTTTTTGTTTTTTTGAAAAAACAAAACAAAATAAAGTTCACCAAACACTCCACTTGACAGTTGTCTAGGCCACATTAGCTCATATTAAAGTGTAGTCCACACACTTTATAAAATTAGTGTTTCTTATACCTGTTAGCAGCTGTTCAGGAATAAGCACACTAAGCCCCCCTTTGTACTTTTCTGCCTATCTTTATCAGTCTACCAAGATGAAGAAGGCAGGGAGTAAGGCACCTGGTCGTGGGCGTGGAGTTGCAACAGGGAGAGGATGTGGGGATTTAGCAGGGAGAGGATGTGGGGATTCTGTGCCTGCTGTGGGCACCAGTGAGTCAGCATCCCCCAGTTTTACCAGGCAACAGTCCTTTATGCGCAGCTTTGTAGGACCTCACCGTACCCCACTGCTGCGGGATGAACAAATTGAAGCAGTTGTCGGATGGATGGCAGCTAACGCATCGACTTCAATGACTTCCACATCCTCTCAGGGCCAGAGCACTGAAGAGCAACCATCTGTCTCTTCATCACCTGCCAAATTGCCCAGGCAGTCAGAGAGCCCTGGACAGGAGCCATCTCAGTCTCTACTTCTGTTCTCTGAATCTGTTGGCTTGGAAAGAGGGAGTCAGCCAAGCAGCATTCAAGAATGTGAAGAAGAGGGAGTATGCAGTGATGCGAAACTGCTTTGTCCCTCTGAATCTGAAGAGGTGGGTGGGCCAGTGCCTATGGTCAGCACACCTCAGTACGCATCAGATGATGAGACTCAGGTGCCACTCTCTGGTGTGTACAGTGCTGGGGAGACTACCCAGGAGAAGCAGGTGTTTGAAGAGGGGAGTGTAGATGATGAGGTCCTTGACCCATCATGACGTGAGGAGCAGGAAGGTGGTGGGAGCAGCTCGGAGGAAGAGATTCCCCGAACGGCCAAAACAGGAGGGAGAGGGAGGGGGCAGACTTTGTTGCCTGTAGCCTCCAGTTCGGCACCCGTTAGGAGCATTCCTCTTCCAAAAGCCAAAACGGGCGCTCCCAAGACTTGCAGTGCGTGGTCCTTTTTTGACACAGTTGCAGATGACATTTCCTTTGTCAAATGCAAGCTGTGTAATCAGAAAGTCAAAACAGGGAAAAGTGTCAGCAACCTCAGTACCACAAATATGTGGAAACATGTGCGGCTCAAGCACGTGGTGGAGTTACAAAGACTCACTGAAGACGTAGGCCAACCTACAGCACCACCTACCACCTCTTCAGCTCATGTTGTAGCCTCTTCCTCCAGCTCACACACAGCTGGTTCGGTTCCTCACAGGATCGCCATGGAAGAACCTCTGGCACTATTGTCCAGAGACCCATTGGCATTCCACCCACAGCACCACGTTCCCGTTCAACCTCACACTCCCAGGCCACTCTACAGCCATCGGTAGCACAGGCATGGGAGAAAAGGCGGCCATACTCGGCAAACCATCCTCGAGCACAGGCTCTGAATGCTGGCATTGCCAAACTACTGGCCCTTGAAATGCTCTCATTCAGGCTGGTGGAGACAGATACCTTCCGGAACTTCATGGCATTGGCAGTCCCACGATACAGCGTGCTCAGCCGCTTTTATTTCAGCAGGGAAGCCGTCCCTGCCCTGCAAAAGCATGTGGAGGGAAAAATTAAACATGCGCTACTAAACGCCGTCAGTAGCAAGGTCCACCTGACCACCGATGCGTGGACCAGTTACCATGGACAGGGACGATACCTTTCCCTCACTGCCCATTGGGTCAATGTTGTGGAACCAGGTACAGATCTTGTACTGTCACACTTAAGCACCACTGAGTGGGCCTCTATGAAGGACATCTGCCTCGTTTTGCATGCCTTCGATGATTCCACATGGATGGCGAGTGCAGATGAGGCACTAGTCAGCATGACTGTCCCCCTTATCTGCCTGCTTCATAAAGCACTGCAAGCACTAAGGGAGGAGGTTTTGGAAGAGGTGGAAGATGAGGAGTCACAAATGCCATCTGCTTCTGGACAGTCTGCGCTACGTGGTTCCTCACAAAGGCCTAGGCATGGGACACTTTGTGAGGAGGATGAGGAGGAGTCAATGGAGGATGAAGACATCTCTCCAGAGGAGGGAGGTACACATTGCTCTAGTCAGTATGTACAGCGAGGGCGGGGTGATGCAGAGCAGGCAGAGATGACGCCTCAAGCAGGGGACAGCGTTTCTTTGGCAGTTGGGAGTCTGCAGCACATGGTTGATTTCATGCTGCAGTGCCTGAGAAACAACCGCCGCATCGCCCACATTCTCAACACGGCTGATTATTGGGTGTACACCCTCCTAGATCCTCGCTACTGGGACAACTTACAAAGCCTCATAACACCGTTGAACCGGGAGCGTAAAATACAGGAGTACCAAGAGACACTGGTGCATTCCATCATGTTCTCCATTCCACCCGAGAGCAGTGCTGCTAGTGCTTTACAAAGTAGCTCAGTGCGTTGAGGCAGTGGAGGAAGCTCTGCACAAAGAGGGAGCAGAGGCAGCGCCTCAGCACAAGACAAGGCCAAATGTGGCAAAGTTTTGTGTGCCCGCCACAAATGTCTACATCATCACAGACGGCTCCAGTTAGCAGGAGGCAACGTTTCCGTCAGATGGTGACAGAATACATGTCTTGCCCTGTCAGTGTACTCCCAGACGACTCTTCCCCCTTCAAGTTTTGGGTCTCTAAGCTGGATACATGGCCAGAGCTTAGCCAGTAAGCATTGGAGGTGCTGGCTTGCTCTGCTGCCAGTGTATTATCAGAACGCGTCTTTAGTGCCGCAGGTGGTGTACTAACAGACCGTGGCACGCGACTATCCTCCGATAACATTGACCGGCTTACTTTTCTGAAAATGAACAAGGCCTGGATCTCGCCAGAATTTGCCAGTCCTCTTCCAGAATAAATAATTGGTTGGCAATAGTATCCAGGTCTCCTACTGTCATCATGTTTCTACCACCTGAACTGTAATCCCTGTACTCCAACACCGCCAGTTGTTGCTCAGAAGTGCCGTCTGCACAGAGAAAAACACATGCTCCAGTGTTAGTGGGGTTCAGTAACGCTAGCTGCTCCCCTGCTGTGTGTCCAGCAATGTCTACTGCTGCCTTCACATTCACACTACTACTGATTTCAAACTTGCTCCAATTAGGCCTCTGGCTCCACTCTGTCTCTAGTATTTCCCCTGGCCTCCAACACCACCAGTTGCTGCTCAGAAGTGCCATCTGCACAATCAACACTTGTTCCTGTGTTACTGGGGTTCAGTAATGTCATATGATCCCCTGATGTGTGTCCGGCAACGTCTCCTGCTCTGTCCACATTCCCACTACTAGGAATGTGGACAGAGCAGGAGACGTGGCTGGACACACGTCAGGGGATCAGCTGATGTTACTGAACCCCAGTAACACAGGAACAAGTGTTGATTGTGCAGATAGCACTTCTGAGCAGCAACTGGCGGTGATGAATGCCAGGGGAAATACTGAAGACAGAGTGGAGCCAGAGGGCTAATTGGTGCATGTTTAAAATCAGTAGTAGTCTACAACAGATATTAAACTTGATGAAATTAGGCCTCAGCCTACACCCTCATTGACCCTGGGCTCCAACATCGCCAGTTGTTGCTCAGAAGTGCCGTCTGCACAGAGAAAAACACATGCTCCAGTGTTAGTGGGGTTCATTAATGCCAGCTGCTCCCCTGCTGTGTGTCTGGCAATGTCTCCTGCTGCCTCCACATTCAAACTACATCACATATAAAACTTGCTGCAATTAAGCCTCAGCCTGCTCCATGATTGACCCTGGGCTCCAACATCGCCAGTTGTTGCTCGGAAGTGCCGTCTGCACAGAGAAAAACACATGCTCCAGTGTTAGTGGGGTTCAGTAATGCCAGCTGCTCCCCTGCTGTGTGTCCGGCAATGTCTCCTGCTGCCTCCACATTCAAACTACATCACATATAAAATTTGCTGCAATTAGGCCTCAGCCTGCTCCATGATTGACCCTGGGCTCCAACATCACCAGTTGTTGCTCGGAAGTGCCGTCTGTACAGAGAAAAACACATGCTCCAGTGTTAGTGGGGTTCAGTAATGCCAGCTGCTCCCCTGCTGTGTGTCCGGCAATGTCTCCTGCTGCCTCCACATTCAAACTACATCACATATAAAACTTGCTGCAATTAGGCCTCAGCCTGCTCCATGATTGACCCTGGGCTCCAACATCGCCAGTTGTTGCTCGGAAGTGCCGTTTGCACAGAGAAAAACACATGCTCCAGTGTTAGTGGGGTTCAGTAATGCCAGCTGCTCCCCTGCTGTGTGTCCGGCAATGTCTACTGCTGCCTCCACATTCACACTACTACTGATTTTTAACCGTGCTCCAATTAAGCCTCTGGCTCCACTGTCTCTAGTATTTACCTTGTCCTCCAACACCGGCAGTTGCTGCTCAGAACACTCAATACTTGTTCCTGTGTTACTGGGGCTCAGTAACGTCAGTTGATCCCCTGATGTGTGTCCAGCAATGTCTCCTGCTCTGTCCACATTCCCACTACTAGTTCTCGGTTCTCGGCAGTGCCTTTGGCTGAGGTTCTCGGCAGTGCCTTTGGCTGAGGTGCCTCCTTCTCAGTATCCGAGTTCCAGCAACGTCTACTGGTCCTTGGTAGTGCTTTCTAGCACAGGTACCTCCTGCTTAGTAACCGTGTTCCAGCACCGTCAGCTGGTCCTCGGTAGTGCCATTGGCTCTTGTTCCTTCTGCTGCCCCTCCGGGTTCCAGCACCGTCAGCTGGTTCTCGGCAGTGTCTTTGGCACGGGTACTCCCTCCTGCCCAGCCTGGTTCCAGCACGCCTGCTGTTTCTGGGTAGTGTCAACGTCACTTTGCCACCAAGGCCTGGATCTCGCCAGAATTTGCCAGTCCTCTTCCAGAATAAATAATTGGTTGGCAATAGTATCCAGGTCTCCTATTGTGATCATGTTTCTACCACCTGAACTGTAATCCCTGTACTCCAACACCGCCAGTTGTTGCTCAGAAGTGCCGTCTGCACAGAGAAAAACACATGCTCCAGTGTTATTGGGGTTCAGTAACGCTAGCTGCTCCCCTGCTGTGTGTCCGGCAATGTCTACTGCTGCCTTGACATTCACACTACTACTGATTTCAAACTTGCTCCAATTAGGCCTCTGGCTCCACTCTGTCTCTAGTATTTCCCCTGGCCTCCAACACCACCAGTTGCTGCTCAGAAGTGCCATCTGCACAATCAACACTTGTTCCTGTGTTACTGGGGTTCAGTAATGTCATATGATCCCCTGATGTGTGTCCGGCAATGTCTCCTGCTCTGTCCACATTCCCACTACTAGTAGTGGGAATGTGGACAGAGCAGGAGACGTGGCTGGAGACACGTCAGGGGATCAGCTGATGTTACTGAACCCCAGTAACACAGGAACAAGTGTTGATTGTGCAGATGGCACTTCTGAGCAGCAACTGGCGGTGTTGAATGCCAGGGGAAATACTGAAGACAGAGTGGAGCCAGAGGGCTAATTGGAGCATGTTTAAAATCAGTAGTAGTCTACAACAGATATTAAACTTGATGAAATTAGGCCTCAGCCTACACCCTCATTGACCCTGGGCTCCAACATCGCCAGTTGTTGCTCAGAAGTGCCGTCTGCACAGAGAAAAACACATGCTCCAGTGTTAGTGGGGTTCAGTAATGCCAGCTGCTCCCCTGCTGTGTGTCTGGCAATGTCTCCTGCTGCCTCCACATTCAAACTACATCACATATAAAATTTGCTGCAATTAAGCCTCAGCCTGCTCCATGATTGACCCTGGGCTCCAACATCACCAGTTGTTGCTCGGAAGTGCCGTCTGTACAGAGAAAAACATGCTCCAGTGTTAGTGGGGTTCAGTAATGCCAGCTGCTCCCCTGCTGTGTGTCCGGCAATGTCTCCTGCTGCCTCCACATTCAAACTACATCACATATAAAACTTGCTGCAATTAGGCCTCAGCCTGCTCCATGATTGACCCTGGGCTCAACATCGCCAGTTGTTGCTCGGAAGTGCCGTCTGCACAGAGAAAAACACATACTCCAGTGTTAGTGGGGTTCAGTAATGCCAGCTGATCCCTTGCTGTGTGTCCGGCAATGTCTCCTGCTGCCTCCACATTCAAATTACATTACATATAAAACTTGCTGCAATTAGGCCTCAGCCTGCTCCATGATTGACCCTGGGCTCCAACATTGCCAGTTGTTGCTCGGAAGTGCCATTTGCACAGAGAAAAACACATGCTCCAGTGTTAGTGAGGTTCAGTAATGCCAGCTGCTCCCCAGCTGTGTGTCCGGCAATGTCTACTGCTGCCTCCACATTCACACTACTACTGATTTTTAACCGTGCTCCAATTAGGCCTCTGGCTCCACTGTCTCTAGTATTTACCTTGTCCTCCAACACCGGCAGTTGCTGCTCAGAACACTCAACACTTGTTCCTGTGTTACTGGGGCTCAGTAATGTCAGTTGATCCCCTGATGTGTGTCCAGCAATGTCTCCTGCTCTGTCCACATTCCCACTACTAGTTCTCGGTTCTCGGCAGTGCCTTTGGCTGAGGTTCTCGGCAGTGCCTTTGGCTGAGGTGCCTCCTTCTCGGTATCCGAGTTCCAGCAACGTCTACTGGTCCTTGGTAGTGCTTTCTAGCACAGGTACCTCCTGCTTAGTAACCGTGTTCCAGCACCGCCAGCTGGTCCTCGGTAGTGCCATTGGCTCTTGTTCCTTCTGCTGCCCCTCCGGGTTCCAGCACCGTCAGCTGGATCTCGGCAGTGTCTTTGGCACGGGTACTCCCTCCTGCCCAGCCTGGTTCCAGCACGCCTGCTGTTTCTGGGTAGTGTCAACGTCACTTTGCCACCAATACATTGTCCTGTCGTGTTGCGGTCAGGTTAGCCGAGTCTATGGTGCCTGCAGTTTAGGTGCTTCCTATGTGGGCTGCGGGTTCTGGTAATAAAGGCTAGTTCCGTAGTGCCAATAGGACAAGAACCCCCTGTAAGGACTGTGGGTTTTGGTAACTGCGGCCGGCTCGCGGCCTTGCAACTTTGTTTTTCATGGGTACCTTCTGCTACCCATCCAGGTTCCAGTACCGTCAGCTGGTTCTAGGCAGTGCCTTTGGCTTAGGTGCCTCCTTCTTGGTATCCGAGTTCCAGCAACGTCTGCTGGTCCTTGGTAGTGCTTTCTAGCACAGGTACCTCCTGCTTAGTAACCAGGTTCCAGCACCGTCAGCTGGTCCTCGGTAGTGCCATTTTCTCTTGTTCCTTCTGCTGCCCCTCCGGGTTCCAGCACCGTCAGCTGGTCCTCGCTACTTCCATTTGCTCTTGCAGCTTCTACTACCCATCCGGGTTCCATCACCATCAGCTGGTTCTCGGCAGTGCCTTTGGCTGAGGTGCCTCCTTCTCGGTATCCGAGTTCCAGCAACGTCTGCTGATCCTTGGTAGTGCTTTCTAGCACAGGTACCTCCTGCTTAGTAACCGGGTTCCAGCACCGTCAGCTGGTCCTCGGTAGTGCCATTGGCTCTTGCTCCTTCTGCTGCCCCTCCGGGTTCCAGCACCGTCAGCTGGTCCTCACCCTGAAGACGACGACCCGTAACACCACCCCAAAGAAGACCAAAAAGATTACCCTGAAGAAGATGACCAAGAGGACGAAGAACATGAAGACAACCACCAAGATACAGGACAACAAGAGACAGAAGACCAAGAAGCAGAAGACCAAGAAGCAGAAGACTAAGAACCTGCAGAACAAAAAGCAGAAGAACATTAAGCATAAGACTAAAAATCAGAGCAAAAGATATTATCTAAAGTATAAGCAGAAGAAGACTAAGCAGTGTATGGGGGTGAGTCCGTTCCTCCTCGTGGTGCCCCTGGAAAATGACTGCTGCTGCAGGCTAATCTGAACGCGGACAAATCCTGTTGTAAATCTTTTGTGACAGGCAGAACGGAAGGTGTAATCTTCAAGCTTTTATAGATAACAACTACAGGAATGCCTGTCACAAATAAGAATATGATGAAGAAGAAGAATAGAAAGAAGATGAAGAAGTAGAATATGAAGAAGAATAATAGTTGAATAAGAAGAATATGAATAATGAAAAAAAAAGAATAACAGGAAGAAGGTGAAGAAGAAGAACATGAATAAGGTGAAGAAGAAGTTGATGAAAAAGATGCTGCTGCTGCTGCTGAGGATCATGAAGGAGAAAGTGTGGGAGAAGTAAAAAAGAAGGTGAAGAGCATGGAAGTATTGAAATATACATATCTGACAAAATATAAAAAAGGTTAACATTGTCAATATCTTTGTAACTCCGAACGTCTTTACAAAAAAAAATTATTCCTGCTATTCCATTTGATTGGGCTAAACCTCTGTGCCTTTAACGTCTCCTCCACCTCCCCCAATACATTCTACAATATTCTTAGTTGTTTTTCTTCATGCAGAATTAACCTACAAGGAAAGAAAGGGTTTTTTTTAATTCCGATATTTCTGTCCCATTGACTTGAATGGGTCTTCCGGTATCGGAATCTGCAATACCCGATACTTTTTGGATATCGGCCGATCCAATCCGATCCGATATTTCTCAATATCGGATGGTATCGCTCAACACTAGTAACAACCCTTCTTAATAACAAATGAGCCCTCGGTTCTGCATGATGAAGACATTACGTCTTGATAATGATTTTTTTTCAGTCTGAGTTGTTATTAATGGTTTTATTCATATCAATTACTCATATGACAATCTTTAGTTCGCTGGCTGTATCACTCATTATCCAATATTTTCTAAAACAAAACAATGAGAGACATCTCCCATCTTCACTTCTATCTCATGATTTCCATCACAAACGTTTGCCTCAACCTTCTGCACGAAGTCATTGTGAAAATTACCACCATATGTGGAAAGTTTACCAGGGAGAATACATGTCTGCTTTTCATGGCCAAGATGCGAATAACTGCTTCCAAGTCTCAGTTACCAGAGGATAGGTTACAGAAACAAATGAGCGCAGCGGTGCTATGCTTTTGTGTATCTTCCATAGAAATGAACTGGAGTTAAAGAAACAGTATAGTCCAGCAAGCTCCACTATTTCTGTAACTCGAGAGTTATGCCTACATACATTGTAGCTCGGTTTGCGGCTTCCATTCATTTCTGGGGGAGTTTCTCAAACTGAATAGGTCAGCAGCATTTGGCTTTTTTTGTTACCCACCTCTGGCATCCAGGGCATAAAAGCCATTGATCCTGTCTTGGCCATGTAAGACTGACATGGGAACAACCCTTTAAGCGATAATCATTAAGTGAGCACAAATCAAAGTAATTTCACTAGAATTCTGGTGTAAATTGCTTTAAAAATACGCAAAATTTTGACAAAACTGAGAGTTGCATAAAATTTTCCTAACTTTTGGTGTATTCACGGCAGTTGCTGCCCAAAAATGGACAGACCTGGAGCACGACACAGACATGGTGGGGGCTGTGGCTTTACTTACAATATTACAAGATTTCTGGTGCAGTGCACAGAGGTACACAACGCACGCCAGAATCTCCTGATTGGAGAAGAAATGGGCACCTCTACATGAATCAGGAGTGTCTGACTCCACCATGCCTCCTCTTCCAGACCAGCAAGAATATCGCCAGTCGTGATAAATTGGGCTGATGCTGTAGAAAAAGACATGGACCGCATATCCAAAAATCATACGTTAATCTAATGCCATCAGGCAAAAATTTACAAAACTGAACATGAGGTTCTTAGTGTAACATTCTGATCAGACAATATGAAGCCCTCTACCATCATAACGGCGAACCTCTCAGTGGGTGTATCACTTTTTATAGCCTTAAAGGGAATCTGTCACCTCATTTTTGCCCTAAGATATGCGGCCACTGCCATCAGGGGCTTATCTACAGCAGGCGTCGGGAAAGGTCAGAGAGGTCAGGCACCTGCGCACTGCAGTACTTTACTCTGCCCTCAACAGGGCAGATGTAGTACACCAGCGCAGGAGCCGCGGCAGAAGTAAGGAGGAGGATGTGATCGCTAGAAGATGAGAGGCGCTGGACCGCGACACCCACCGCGCCCCCGGTAAGTATAATCTAACTCGTTTTTCTTATCTTTCAGGTAACATCGGGGGCTTATCTACAGCATTACAGAGTGCTGTAGATAAGCCCCTGATGGCTGTGGCCGCAGCTTATAGGCAAAAAACGAGGTGACAGATTCCCTTTAAAGGTGCGCCATGCACCAACCATAGCCACAGAGACCGTACACCATCAGGACCGGCGTTCTAGTGGAGCCATGGCTCCAGGCCACATCGCCCCACAGGCACAACACAACTGCAAAAATGGCCAACACCAAGCGAAAGGGGCTAGAAAACTCACCTTCCACATGTCCTCAGACTGTGAACTGGAAACATAAGTATGCGGAACCCCTCTTGCAGTCTCGTGCTAATCAAAAATGCCTGTGCCAAATGGAAGGAGTGCTGGTCCGAGGAAGAGAAATAAAAAAGAGGGGACAGATCATGCAATATGCCAGAAGATGTGTCAGGTCACTTCTTTTAGCCATTTCTCGTATTTCCAAGCCTGAAGCAGTTGTAATAAGTTAGAAATGATGGATCATTTGAACAGCAAATTCTTTTCACAGTTCCATTATTTTTGGAGGTTATTAACACTTTGTTTTTTTTTTTAAAAACATAGGAGGAGGAGCTCTGTCTCTAGCTCCTCCCTCCTCCCATCTACATAGGAGATGGCAGGTTCTCTGGATATAACTCTATCTCCGTAATGGGAAAGTCTGTCTTCACTGAATTTTCTTTCTGCAGGCACCGGGCAGGATAATAATGCTATTAATCTGCAGATTAATCCCATATCTGCAGGTTAATAGAGGTTTTTTTCTGGTGACTGGTTCCCTTTAACTACTTTCCGACATCGGGGGTAATATTTACGCCGATGTCGGACTCCCTCCCTTTGATCTGGGCTCCAGCGCTAAGCCTATGTCTTTCCCGGCACATGTCAGCTGTTTTGAAAAGCTGACATGTGCCCGGAACAGGCTGCTATTAACCTGTTAAATGCTGCTGTCAAACTCTTGACAGTGGCATTTAACACGCGATTCCGCCAATCACGCCGGAAATCCACCCATCGGTGACCCCGTCACATGATCATGAGTCACTAATGGGTTGGCATGACAACCAGGTCTCCTGCAGACCTCTAAGATTGTCATAGTGTGGCACCCCAGGAGTCTGACTGCCACAATGGCCTTGCCTCCCTCCAGGGGGGAGTGATGTCATGCCTGGAAGCAAAGAAGGAATCCCCTTATCAGGTAGTTCCAGCATACAACACAGTTCCTGCTCCAGGCCAGCAGGAGGAGCTCTAAACCCGACTTCAGGGGAGCTGCTCTGTCTGGCCAGGAGAAGGAAGTTAGTGGGAGTTAGAGCCTGAACAAGGTTGAGAGAGGACGTGTGGAGAGGTCCTGGGAGCAGAGCTGTCGCTGAGCTCATCCTAGGCTTCATTACCTGTATGCAGCAGAGCCGATCGGGTTATGGTAGCCTCTAGTCTCCCATGGAGACAATTGAAGCATGCAAAAAGTAAAAGAAAAATGTTTTTAAAAATCTTAAAAAAATTAAAAATATATAAAAGTTCAAATCATCCCCCTTTTGCCCCATTCAAAATAATACAATAAAAAAATCAAATATACACATGTTTGGTAACGCCGCGTTTAGAATTGCCCAATCTATCAATGTAAAAAAATAATTAACCCAATCGCTAAACAGCGTAATGAGAAAAAATTCAAAGCGCCAGAATTATGTTTTTTTGGTCGCTGCAACATTGCATTAAAATGCAATAACGGGCAATCAAAAGATCATATCTGCTCCAAAATGGTATCATTAAAAACACCAGCTTGGCATGCAAAAAATAAACCCTCACTCAACCCGAGATCATGAACAATGGAGACGCTACGGGTATCGGGAAATGGCGCAATTTTTTCTTAACAAACTATGGAATTTTTTTTACCACTTAAAAAAGTACCTACACATGTTTGATGTCTGTGAACTTGTGATAACCTGGAGAATCATAATGGCAGGTCAGTTTTAGCATTAAGTGAACATGGTGAAAAAAAAACAAAAAACAGGTGTGGGATTACAATTTTTTTGCAATTTCACCGCACTTGGAATTTTTTTCCTGTTTTCGAGTACACTACATGGTAACCAGTGGTATCATTCAAAAGTACAACTTGTCCCGCAAAAAGCAAGCCCTCACATGGCCATTTTGACAGAAAAATAAAAAAGTTATGGCTCTGGGAAAAGGGAGGAAAAAATGAAAATGCAAAACTAAAAATACCTCTGATCATTTAGGGGTTAAAGGTACCCCATTCTGCTGGAACCCTTCACAATCAGCAGTAAGATGTAAGGCCGGGGTCACACTGGCGAGGAATACGGCCGAGTGAGAGGCGCTATAAGCACGCATTACACACGGACAAATGATTCTCTATGGGGTCCCTCGCACCAGCCGTATATTTCTCATCCGTATTCTACGGTCCGTGCCAATCGCAGCATGCTGCGATTATCAGCGTACTACGGCCGTAGTACGCCAATGCAAGTCTATGGGTGCGCAAAAAATACGGATTACACACGGACCACACTTGTGACCTGCGAGCAATACGCAGGTCTTTTGGCTGGTGACAGGAAATGGGCCAATCCATCATCAGGAAGCCTAGACATGCAAATGAGCTCAAAAAGCGCTCCAGACATCCAGGAAGTACGCCTCCACGGAGTACAGCAGCATCATGGCGTCCACTTACATTAATGTGGAAATGTTAATAGTCCTGGTGCAGGAGTGTTCCGAACTCTGGGACCAACGAGATGCCCATTATTCCAACCGGGCAAGAAAGGAGGCCTCATGGAGGCGCATCTGTCGCCAGATGTACCATGACTTTGGTGATCGGCCACGTGAGGAGCAGCATAAAATTTGTAAGTACAAGCCAAAACATGAGTAACCTTAGCGCACAACAAAAAAGGAATATAGAATCAGCACCCCCCTTCCTGTGCTTGTACTTTTTTCCTCATGAGGCCGTTAGATTTGGATGTGACACGTGGATTCACACAGCCATAATTTGGGTTTAGGCCACAAGATCCTCATCCTCCTAGACAAACCAATTATTAAGTGTAGCTATTTGATACATCAACTAAAGAGACCCTGTGTATCTGCCCAATTAGATATGCCACCATGGGTAGAAAGCACACCCCAGAAGGCCCCATGCCTAGACTACTGGTAGCAAATGTGACCTATCAAATATGTGATTTTGACAATATTTCTTGTCACATTGCCGTGGAAGATGTGATGAGACGCTGGCGAAGCATCCGGGACCAATACTGCCGGGAACGCCAGCAGCGGTCCAGGAGTGGGGATGCTGGCTACGTTAAATGAAAATATTTATATTACGACCGCCTCTCCTTCCTCGCCCCAATTCTGGATCTGAGACCGTAAGTAGATACCTCACACCACATTACACAGATACTTTACAGGGCCAAAAATAGGTATTTATTTTTGGCTCTGTTCTATTTCTTCACAGAACTGAGTCCAACCTTATGGACAGAGGCACTGGCTCGGAAACAGACCCCATCATTGTTCCTGGGTCTGCAGGGGAAGAGGTGGGTGGCCCATCTTCTCCCCCTACTAGGAGCAGGGGTGAAGACTCGAGTCAGGATGTGCCATTGCCTGCGCCCCAAAGCCCACCACCAGGACCATCTGGTGCTGCTGCTGCATCAGCACCAGCAGAGGATCAGGGCAATATCAGCAGCAGCCCAACTGGCGTCATCCGGGGCTCCCCTCAGCCTGCTGCCACATCCCGGCGAGGAAGAAGCCGAAGACGGCAAATACCTGCCCCTGATACCCGCACTAATGTGGACACTGGGGTCCTGAATTATTTAGCCAGAGTTAACACTGATGATGGGGAGGAGGCATACTCTCGCAGCCTGGCCAATTATCTCCGTGCCCTTTCCCGTGAGGTCAGGCTCCGTATTAGAGGATGCTTTCAAATCCTGCTTGATGCCTGCACATACCCCAATACGCCCTACGAATTATTTGAATACATTGAGAGGTGGCAGCTTTCACCACGAAATCTCATGCGCCTTAGGCACTCCCTACAAATGCAAGCTCAAGCATGATCTGAGGATCCTCAAATACGTGGGCCTACACCTCACCCCCTTCCTCCCACTACCCAACCTTCTATTCAGCAGCCACAAATGTCAGCCTCTAGCCAACCCCACCAATATTTACTCAACATATAAACTGCTTCACGAGAGAGAACAATACGCTTGATCACTGCTATACTGTCTTAAAAGGGGCCTACAGGGCAGTGAGGAGAGCAGCAGTGGGCTTTTCAGATCATTGTCTAATTCATTTAATTCCAGCCTACAGGCAAAGGTTGAAAACATCCAAACCTACAGTTTATACAAAGAAGACATGGTCTGAGGAGGCAAAATTGCAACTGCAAGCATGCTTTGAATGCACAGACTGGGAGGTATTCCAGGAAACATGCTTGGGTCTGGATGAATGGGTTGATGCAGTGTCCTCATATATCCGTTTTTGTGAAGACACGTTTATTCCATCCAAATCTGTCCACTTTCGGGGAAACAACAAGCCGTGGTTTACAAATAAAGTCAGGTTGATCCGTAAGAGAAAAGAGGAGGCTTATAAAGCAGGCGATATTACTGAATTCAAGAAACTTAGGAACTCGCTATCTAAAGAGATCAAGTTAGCCAAACACGAGTATGCAAAGATTCTGGAGGAAAGGTTCTCATCAAAAGATACTAGATCTGCATGGAGAGGATTAAGAGAGGTCACCAATTATAAAAGCCACCCCACTATAGTGAACCCCAGCAGAAGTCTGGCAGCAGAGTTAAATGAATTCTACTGCAGATTTGAGGCAAGCTCTACACACAGTGGCTATTCATCTCTAAGCTCCTCAGTCTGTTCATATAAAGATCATTCATTGTGCAACACCCAAGTAGTGATCTCCGAGGCAGAGGTGATACGCATCCTGAAGTGACTTAAGGTCAAAAAGGCACCAGGCCCTGATGGTGTATCTCCAATGTGTCTGAAAGTATGTGCTACCCAGCTTGCCCCTATACTGACAAATATATACAATGTGTCACTGAAAGAGTGCGTTGTACCTCAGTGTTGGAAAAATTCCACAATTATCCCTGTCCCCAAGAAAGTGGGATCCTCTGAGTTGAACGACTATAGACCAGTAGCACTCACATCTGTAGCTATGAAAGTCTTCGAAAGAATTATGATGTCCCACCTGATAAAATTCACGCAGAAGCTATGGGACCCGCTTCAGTTTGCCTATAAGGAGAATCGTTCGGCAAACGACACTTTCAATCTGGCACTGAAGTACATTTTGGATCATACAGATGAACGGCACTCATATGTCCGGATTCTTTTCATGGACTTTAGCTCAGCGTTCAATACCATTGATCCGAATTTACTTCATAAGAAAATGGTAGCTCTTGGAGTTCCTCTCAACTTATGCTTGTGGATTTATAACTTCCTGACAGCCAGGATACAGAGTGTAAAAGTTGGACCATTCACTTCGGACACCTTGGTCACAAACATCGGGGCACCTCAGGGGTGTGTTTTGTCCCCGTTACTGTTTTCTCTCTATACGAATGATTGCATCTCTTCAGCAGACTCAGTAAAAATCTTGAAATTTGCCGATGATATGACACTGATTGGTCTCATCAGGGGAAATGCTGAAGACATGTATCGGAGTGAGGTGGAAAGAATATGTGACTGGTGTAAAGCCAATAATCTTGTACTCAACACTAAAAAAACTGCTGAGATGGTTGTGGATTTTAGGAAAGATCAACATGAGATACTTCCAATCTACATCCATGACGTAGTGGTTCTTAGGGTCACAGAGACCAAATTCCTTGGTGTTATCATCTCTCATGATCTTAAATGGGGGAAAAACGTGGATGCTGTTATAAGAAAAGCACAACAGAGGATGTTCTTCCTGCGTCAGCTGAAAAGATATGGTTTGTCTAAGAATCTGCTGATCTTATTCTTTAATGCTGTCATCAGATCTGTGATTTGTTCCTCTCTGATAGTCTGGTATGGGGGAGCCACTGCGCATGACAAACTCCGCTTACAAAGGACTTTCAGAACAGCAGAGAGAATTATAGGCTCCCCCCTGCCTAAAATCCAGGATCTTTATGATAAGAGTATTCGATCCCACGCATTGAAAATTTCATCCGATCCCTCTCACCCGGGACACTCCTCATTCCAACTACTCCCTTCAGGACGTCGCTTCAGAGTCCCCAAATGCAGTACCAACCGCCATATGAACAGCTTCTATCCACTCTCTGTTCAACAATTAAATCGTCATGTGTAGACTATATACTGTATCTGTCTTGTTAGATGTTACTTGTTGTATCTGTTGTTATATATTATGTTGCCTCTTTGCCACAAAGAATTCCTTGTATATATGTAATATGTACTTGGCGATAATAAATTTGATTGATTGATTGATTGATTGAATATGGCCACTTGTACCCAGCCAGTGTTGGAGGCTGGTCCCAACCTGGTTGGGGACGATATGGCTATCTTGGTGGGTATGAGCCACGTGCCTACCACAACCAACAAGATGCCCCTCCCCATCATAACTCTGGCCAGTACCCCCAACATTCCAAGGAGGCAGGACAATTCCCACATCATGGGCAACAGTATGGCCCCACACAGGGCGATATTGGCCACAGTGTCCAGCAGCACCCGCAGGCTGCTCTTCCATGTTCCCCTTCCCCAACCTATGAGGATTTATAAGTCTGATGGCCGTAGATGTCCAGTGCGGTTTCACTAGTGCTCCAAATACAAAGGAAAAAACAGGTGGTCTCCATCACCAAACTTTGTTAAAAAATTTAACATTCAAATTTTTTAACAATGTTTTCCAATCATATTAAGAATCCATCATGACAGGCAAGGCTACCTCACGCCTTTCAGACAGATATTACATGTCTGTACAAAAGAGAATATTTAATACTGTAAAGTCAAAGGATGAAAATACACTACTCACTTGCTAATGCCTAGGAAAGGCGTGCTGGCCTTAGTGAAGTAGTCACCTTTTTTGCTAGCAATCTATAGTAACAAATCAAGGCGACCAGCCTTCAGAATATCACACTCTCTCTATGTCTTAACAAGTGAGTTTTGTTTTTTCATCCTTTCCAGTATAGCATGGTTAAATATTCTCTGTTCTACAGACATGTAATATCTGTCTGAAAGACGTGAGGTAGCCTTGCCTGTCATGGTGGAATATTTCTATGATTGGAATTCATTCTGAAGAAATGTGAGTGTTATCTTTTAGCATTAATTTTGGTTATGGAGATCAGATCACCTATTTTTTTCCTTTGTATTTAAATATTCTCATGCAGCAATGTTGTTATTGTCTAATGTTTTTTTGGGTTATGTTATATAATGTTACTTTTCAAAAAAGTTTAATAATGCAAAACGGGCAATTTTGCCCATTGCCAAACTTTTCATATGGCAATATTATGTCTGCCTTTAAGATAAAAAAAGCAAAAAGGCAAAACTAAAAATTTGTCTACTACAGTTAACGTCTCTGTGTGATTTTTCAAAAACACTGTCAACATACTAACATACACTAACCAATGCAATGAAACAGTCATAGAATCATAAGGGGTTGAGTAATATATATTTACACACACTTAAAGAAACAAATTATAACATAGACACAGCATGGTCTTGCCAAGAAGTTGCCCCCTCAGGTGAGATAAAGTATTTAGTGAAAATATCACGCACTTTGAGGCCAGAGAGCGGTCTACGTTGAGCGTTCATAGGTGGTCTCACCCTGCGCACATTGTCTGGCCTACGCACAACACCAGCAGAGGAGGAACAGTCATGTATCCAGGTGAAGTTATGAAGAACCACACAGGCTTTCACAACTTCATTAACATTCTGTTCACTCAACTGAATGGCAGACTGGAGTACCCGCCATTTGGCACAAAGAATCCCAAAGGAACACTCCACCAGTCGCCTAGCACGTGATAGGCGCAAGTTAAAAATTCTGCGCCTGTGGTCAAGGTTGCGCCGGGGATATGGCCTCATGACATTGCATGTTAACTGAAACGCCTCATCTGCCACAAGGACATAAGGGACTGATTCTTCAGTGGAGCCTGGTAGCTGGCGTGGTGGTGGTAGATCCAACTGGTTGGTGTGTAGCCGCCGAGCCATTATGGAAGTATTGAAGACTCTAGAGTCTCCCGTCCTTCCATAGGCCCCAATGTCAACAATTATAAACTTGTATTGAGGGTCTACCAGAGCCAACAATACAACAGAAAAGTATTGTTTATAATTGAAGAATTGGGAGCCAGAGTTCGGCGGCTTACGCACCCGTATATGTTTGCCATCCAGGGCCCCAATACAATTAGGAAACTGGCATTCCTCCTCAAAGTCCCTTGATATGCTCAACCAGTCTTCCATCCTGGGCTCGGGCATGACCACTTGATGGAGTCTTGTCCAGATTTCTGTACATGTTGACCTCACTATGCCAGAAATGGTAGATCTTCCAATGAGAAACTCATGGTGGAGGGCGGCATAAGACAGGCCAGTGGACAGGAAGCTGTAGAACAACAGAAATAGAGAATTTAAGAATGCAGAAAGTCCAAAAACATCAGTTACATACCGACCAAACTTGGTAGGAATTGAGATAGAATAACACACACATATTTGGTTGCACAATGGCTAAGTGATATGCAGGACATATTAGATGTAACATTCTGGTGTGTAAGTTGAACCATATTTGGAGTAAGATGATGGCATTAAACTTACTCAAAAAAGGCAACAATTCAAACTTTGCCCAATAAATCATGAACATAGAGAATATGGTTGTGTAGTGCATACCGTATTGTGAGTAGAAGTCGCTCCTCTGCAGATATAGCTTTGCGCATCCTTGTATCCTGAAAGGTTATCCCAGGGCGCACTGTCTCCAAGAGTCGATGAAATGTGGAAATGCTCATGTGACAGTACTGGTAAAATTTCTCAGGATGCTCCCGCAGAGAAGAATAGAGGTGGTGAAAATTACCTCTTGTGAGTCGTTGCCTCAAAAGTGGATGTACCCACATCCGTCTCCTCCTCTGCGGATCCACTATCACTGGGTATGGTTGCCCAAAGCGCCGTGACAAAAGCCAGGTAAAGAGAACCTGCTCAGTTGTATTGAATGTCAGACCCTCTGCCATGTTGCACAAAGAACACCAACACACCTCGTGAAAGCAAGGTCACAAATGTACAGAATGGAGGCAGCCACCTGTTTCTGAGTGTATAAATAGGGTGCAGGCTAATGATTTAAATTGTTAGCAGGCCTCAAAACCGTTAAATGTCCATTTTGCAAGGCTGCGAGAAAATCTCGCCATACAGATTGCATATGGATGCCACACGGATTACATACGGATGCAGACATGCGCAAAATACGCGACCGCACCTTGCTTACGGATGACCTACGGACCACTATTTAGGGGTCATTCATCCGTATTACGCCTGTAATCTACGGACCGTATTTTGCGCAGGTTAGTGTGACCCCGGCCTAAGGGTCCAGACAGGAAGTGTCTGCAGCACCACCACAAATGGACAAAAAGCTTATATTCTATTGGAAAAATGAGCAACCACACAATTCTCTTCACAATTAGGTGTGAAGCACTCTACCTGCCATTGGTTGAGCCTCTCACTTTAGCCTATAAGTCCCACCTTCTTTTTATCACAAAAAATTATTATAGCTTTAAAAAAATTGGTAAAAACACTGTAAATGATGATGGTAAAAGCAAAGTTGTGCTTTAGGGTTGGTGCATAAGATGAAGAAACACATGACAATATTACAACATTTTACAAGCCTAAAATCTAATCTTTCACAAATAAGTAGCATAAGCAAATGACATCATCAGGGGATGGGGATCCTCAGGTATATAAAAAAGGTCTTTGCCACCTAAACTGAGATGAGTATAATGCAGTGACAGAGACCCTGATTCCAGTGATGTGTCACTTATTGGGCTGCTTGCTGTAGATTTAATAAAAATCAGTGTTTTATCCACATGAGATTATCACTAGAAGACTAATAAACCATGCAATGCAGTCCTCCATATTTTTGAGCTCTGTATAACCCCATCCTCACCACTAATTGGCAGCTTCCTGCCTATGCACAGTGTACAGAAAATTACCAATCAGTGGTGTGGGTGGGTTATATTGAGCTCAGCATTCATAGGACTGGTATAACTGCAGCAGATAAAACTCCGTAATCAGTTAGTGATACATTACTGAATTCAGTGTCTATATCCCTATATTATGCTGCTGTCAGATGTTTTAGCAAAAACAAGGTGACTGATTCCTTTTAAATGGTCCCTATCATTTCAATGATTTTATGTATATCAACTTATGATATCTCATCAAAGAAATATGCATCTTGCTCTTACATCATTCGCCTGCCTCCTATACTTATTCAGAAAATAAATACAGCTAAAATCCATCATGCTCAAGAAAATATGGTAGCTCACTAAGGGATCAGAGCACAGCTGCCCATTGAAGTCTATGCAGAAAAGAGCTGGAAGAGGAAGGAAGAGCAGGGTGTGAGAGAGAGGCAGTTAGATAGGCCTGCAGTTTTCTAGTAAGTGTTTTATCTCACCCTAGTGCTTGATTCATGGCTACTCTGCTGAATACTTCTAAATAATGTCTGTCATGCTTCTTTTGCTTTTGAAGATTTTTTATAAAGTGACAGGAAAGCAAAAATCCCTAATGTCCCTGTGTGGAGTGTATAGGAGGCACCATAGCAGCTAGGGTCCTTCCATGGACTCAGGCAACTGAAATATAGAGACAGATCCTGTAGAGGGAAAAAATGTGAAACATTCAGGATAGAAGTCCTATAAAGTCCAGTAATGGGGTTATACAGCATGTACACACGACAGTGTGTTATGAAAAGTCACCTGCAATGACAGGGACAGGGGGCTGTCTAGACGTATAGATGATGATGTAAATGACCCATACCGTCATAACCGCGTGGCATAGTGTCAGGCTCTGGACTAGGTAGACAGGGCAGTGCATTGTCCATGTGCTGAAGGTGCTGATCCATTACTCTCCAGAGCTGCACAAGGAGACTGTCATGTGTGAAGTCTGCAGACCTGGCCTGAGTTTTAGAACGGCCATGCGAGCTTGGCCTTATAGCTCCTTACAGGTCAGTGATCATTATATTCTGCTTTTAGACATAATATAGGAATTGCTCTTTTTATTAAATCCCCCATAGCCTAGGCCTTGCAGCGTTTTGCCTTTAATCTGATTTTTGGCATTCAGTATAATGTGACATTACTAAGTATCACCGTTATGTTCCATCTTCCTGACACTTCAATTTCTCATCCCACTTACAGGACAGAAGAGCAGCTTATCAGCAATATTTTTATGCTCCTCTCTGGCGGTTTTACTGCCTGTCTGTGTCACTGTTCTATTGCTGGATTTTTATTCTCCTTGTATGGCTGCTGTACTTGGGGTGTCCTTGATTCACTTTTCCAGACGTCTACACTTTGAAAAAAAAAAGTATTACGAGTCATTCATGGCCTTAAGAAAAATGTTTTTTTTTTTTTTATAAAGCAAGACTTTAACACTTAGTAGAAAAAGAATAAATGCGAAATACAGTAAATTTAAAAGCAAATGCTGTGTTTGATGGGTTTGGCCCACAGTTGCTGCGTGGTCAGCGACTGAGAAGCAGGTGGTAGTCACATTTATCATTTATAAAGCCCTGACTGATTAACACATTCTTTTTAAACTGTTGCAGCGCTGTTGACAGGATGTACATTCATTATTAAAGCCTTGTCTCCAGAGAAGCATTAAATGCTCCATGATTCCTCCCATGCATGTTATAGAAACTTCACAAAGTTGTCTATTTTTATATAATTTATGCCAAACCCAAAGACTGTATAACTTGCTAATGTGTGGTATGTTCCCATGGAAAACCACACCTTTCACGAATCCCAGCGAGCTGGTTCCTGCTTTCTAACAGTATTCGAATTGATCGATCTTCCTTAGATGCTTCTGCCCAGTACTGCAGTGATTTACTCTTTAATTATGCATCTCTAGGTAGGTGCATGCCCGACTGGATACGTTGACTTGACACTTTCATTTTCCTGACTGCACCGTTTAAACTGTGCATAGCAGCCGAACAAAAGAGTAATGTGAATTGAGCCATTCAGTACAAGAAAGGCTAAGAATGACACAACCAAGTTCTATTCCTAAAACACCTACATGAGTATAAGGAGCCAAAATGCCCCAATAAAATCTTTGGTGGAAGTTGAAGAAATTGGTCCATGACAAGGCTCCAACCTTCAAAGCTGATCTGGCAACAGCAATCAGAGAAAGTTGGAGCCAGATTGATGAAGAGTACTGTTTAACACTCATTAAGTCCATGCCTCAGAGACTTCAAGCTGTTTTAAAAGCCAGAGGTGGTGCAACAAAATACTAGTGATGTGTTGGAGTGTTTTTTTGTTGGTTTGTTTTTCATGATTCCATAATTTTTTTCCTCAAAATTGAATGACTCCATAATTTTTCCCCTATGCTTGGTTAAAAAAAAGTAACTATTACTGGCTACCACATTTTTTGTTCTTGATTTCTTTTAGGGTGTATGCACACGCTACGGATTCTGCTGCGGATTTTTCCACGCGGATTTGGCAAAATCTGCAGGTAAATCCGCAGGTCAAAAGACTTGCGGTTTATCTGCGGATTAGCCCGCGGTTTTGCCCTGCGGTTTGACACCTGGACAATGGAGCAGGTGTAAAACCACTGCGGAATCCGCACAAAGAATTGACATGCTGCGGATTTGAAACCGCAGTAAATCCGCACAGAAAAATCTTTATTCCACAGCACGGTAACCAGCACTCGGGAGCTTGCACGGTTGGACCCTTCTGGGGCGATCCCTGAGGAGACCGGCACCGAGGGACACTTCGACCACCCCGGCTCATCTGCACCTTCCCAGCTGTTATGATTGAGTCACCGAGGAGGAAAAAACAAAACACAAGCTCAGCCCAGAAAATCAGAGAGGTTGGAAACTAGCGAATTGCAGACCCCTAATCCTATCACACACCTAGCAGTAGCCATGGAGTGTTCCTACGGTGATCCTAGACACCTCGTCACAGCCGGAGATCTACATAAGCCTAAAGAGAGAAAAGGGAAAAACTGACTGCCCCAGAGCAGACCCCAAAGCAATAGGCAGCCCCCAACATATAATGACGGTGAAGCAAGATGAAAACACTAACACAGATAGAAAGATAGGTTGAGCAAACGATCAGGCCCAAGCTAACTAAAAAGGACAGGACAGAAAAGCTGCTGTCTGCAATCCGAGAAAACCCCTGCTAAAAATATTACCAACACAACTGATAAGCAAAAAGGACCCTGAAGTCATTAGACTTCAAACCCTATATCAGCACTCAGAATATTCTGAAAGCAGAGCAAAAGAGAACACTGATCAAGGAAAAAGAATCCAGCACACCCCCAGCCGGGGATGGCTGAACTCAGAAAACAAGGAAAACAAAACCAAAACTAGTAAGTTCAATAGCAGAGCAAAAACTTATCTTTGGGAAGCAGGAATCAGACTGGTCTCCAAGAATCCAGCAGAGAAATCACCAGCCACTCAGAAGGGCGTCGGCTGCCTTATATCCAGTCTGAAGTTCCCGCTACCCAGTCACAGTCCACCTGATCAGGTGTTTGGTTTCTTTCATCCAAATCAGTCTCAGTACCTTCCTTCACCAGAAGAGGGAGATCCTCAGACACAAAAGGTGAATGAACAGATGAGCTCACAACAGTACCTCCCCATTGAGGAGGGGTCACCGAACCCTCATCCAAGCCACCAGGCCGATCAGGATGAGCCCGATGAAAAGCAAGCACCAATCTTTCGGCATGAATATCAGAGGCAGAGACCCAGGAATTATCCTCCTGACCATAACCCTTCCACTTAACCAAATACTGGAGTCTCCATCTAGCCAGACGGGAATCCAGTATCTTCTCTACCTCATATTCCATGTTACCTTCAACCAACACAGGGTCAGGAGGTGCCGCCATAGGAACCACTGGTTCAACAAACCTCTTCAACAAGGACTTATGAAACACATTATGAATCTTAAATGTGACAAGAAGAGCCAACCGAAAAGAGACCGGATTAATAATCTCCAAAATCTTGTAAGGTCCAATAAATCTAGGTTTAAACTTTGGAGAAGCCACTTTCATAGAGATATTCTTTGATGACAACCAGACCATATCACCCACCTTAAACCGGGGACCAATGGTCCTATGCCGGTTAGAAAACCGCTGGGCCTTTTCCTGGGAAAGAGACAACTTATCCACCACTTGGTCCCAAATCTGCTGCATTCTTTCCACCACAGTGTCAACCCCTGGACAGGCAGAAGACTCCACCTGCCCTGAAGAAAATCGAGGATAAAACCCAAAGTTACAGAAAAAGGGTGACATCAAAGTGGCAGAACTAGCTCTATTATTTAAAGCAAATTCGGCCAAGGGTAAAAATGAGACCCAATCATCCTGATCAGCAGATATAAAACATCTCAAATAAGCCTCCAAAGTCTGGTTTGTTCTCTCCGTCTGCCCATTGGTCTGAGGCTGAAATGCAGAGGAGAAGGACAACTGAATTCCCAACTTGGAACAAAAGGTCCTCCAGAATCTAGAGACAAACTGAACTCCTCTGTCCGATACAATGTTCTCAAGAATCCCGTGCAAGCGAACCACCTGTTGCAAAAACAAGGGCACCAACTCTGAGGAAGATGGCAACTTAGGGAGTGGTACAAGATAGACCATCTTAGAGAATCTATCACAAATCACTCAGATAACAGTCATCCTCTGAGAGACAGGCAGATCAGATATAAAATCCATTTAAATATGGGTCCATGGCCTCCTGGGCACCGGCAAGGGCATCAACAACCCACTAGAACGAGAACACGGCTTAGATCGGGAGCAAGCCCCACAGGACTGCACAAAATTTCTGACATCACGAGACAAGGCAGGCCACCAAAAAGACCAACTCACCAAATCTCTAGTACCAAAAATACCTGGATGACCAGCCAACACGGAGCAATGAACCTCAGACATCACTTTCCTCCTCCACTGGTCAGGAACATACAACCTACCACTGGGACAACGCTCAGGCTTATCCTCCTGAAACTTCTCCAGAGCATGTCTCAAATCGGCCGAGATGGCAGAAAGAACCAACCCCTCACCTAAGATGGTAGCAGGCTTGGTCACAATAGGAGAATCAGCCAAAAAACTCTTAGAGAGGGCATCAGCCTTAACGTTCTTAGTGCCTGGAAGAAAGGAGACCACAAAATCAAAACGTGTGAAAAACAAGGCCCACCTGGCCTGTCTCGGATTCAAGCGTTTAGCCGACTCAAAGTAGATCAAATTCTTGTGGTCAGTGAGGACCACAACTTGATGTCTAGCTCCCTCCAACCAATGTCTCCACTCCTCAAATGCCCACTTCATGGCCAACAGTTCTCGATTCCCCACATCATAGTTGCGTTCCGAAGGAGAGAACTTTCGGGAAAAGAAGGCACAGGGGTTCATTTTAGATGTTACAGGATCCTTTTGGGACAAAACAGCTCCTGCACCAGTCTCTGAAGCATCCACCTCCACTTGAAATGGAAGTGAGACATCGGGTTGTCACAAAACCGGAGAAGACGTGAACCTCCGCTTCAGCTCCTGAAAAGAAGAAACAGCCTCTGGAGACCAATTCAGCAAATCAGTGCCCTTCTTAGTCAAATCAGTCAATGGTTTGGCAATAACAGAAAAATTGGCTATAAAGTTACGATAAAAATTAGCAAACCCCAAAAACTTCTGGAGAGCCTTCAAAGAAGTGGGCTGAACCCAATCATAAATGGCCTGTACCTTGGCCGGGTCCATTTCAATAGTTGACGGAGACAAAATAAATCCCAAAAATGAAATCCTCGGTACCCCAAAAAGACATTTCGATCCCTTAACATACAGGGAGTTTTCTCTCAAAATCCGGAACCCAGTCCGAACATGTTTCACATGAGAGTCCCAATCCCTGGAAAAGATCAAAATATCATCCAAATAGATGATGAGAAACTTATCCACAAAGTCCCGGAAAATATCATTCATGAAGCACTGGAAGACAGAAGGGGCGTTAGTGAGCCCAAAAGGCATCACCAGGTACTCAAAATGTCCCTCTGGAGTATTAAACGCTGTCTTCCATTCTTCCCCATGCTTAATGCGAATAAGATTATACGCCCCCCTGAGGTCAAGCTTGGTAAACCAGCAAGCACCTTCAACTCTAGAAAATAGGTCAGAAATCAGGGGTAACGGATACTGATATTTAACAGTAATTTTGTTAAGGGAGCGATAGTCAATACAGGGCCTTAATGAACCATCCTTCTTGGCCACAAAAAAAAAAACCAGCACCCAAGGGTGAAGAGGATGGTCTAATATGACCCTTCTCCAATGACTCCTTAATATAAGAACGCATAGCCCCATGTTCGGGTACAGATAAATTAAAAAGGCGACCCTTGGGAAATCTACACCCTGGACTCAGCTCAATTGCACAGTCATAAATCCTATGAGGAGGCAAAGATGCAGACTTACTCTCACTAAACACATCATAAAAATCAGCTAAATAGTCAGGAACCTCATGCGACTCGGGAGAGGTGGAGAAAACAGGAGTGTCACTAAGAGCACACTGACAACCCCAACTCACCACAGACACAGATTTCCAATCCAAAACTGGATTATGGATTTGCAACCAGGGGAACCCCAACTCACCACAGACACAGATTTCCAATCCAAAACTGGATTATGGATTTGCAACCAGGGGAACCCCAGAACGATGGTATCATGCAAATTATGCAACACCAAAAATCTGCAATTTTCTTGATGGTCTGGGGTGACCCGCATTACCACCTGGGTCCAAAACTGAGGTTCATTCTTCGCCAATGGAGTAGCATCAATACCCCTCAAAGGAATAGGCGTCCGCAGGGGTGTCATAGGGAAACCACAACGTTTAGCAAAATCCAAATCTATTAGGTTCAAGGCCGCACCTGAGTCCACAAAGGCTTTATTGGAAAATGTAGACAGGGAGCAGATCAGAGTAATTGCCAGAAGAAACTTAGTTTGTACACCATCTACAGCAAATGTGTGTGCAAAACGTTTCTCTCGTTTAGGGCAGACAGAAATAATATGAGAGGCGTCTCCACAGAAAAAACACAACTTATTACGTCTTCTAAACTCTATCACATTGCATAGGTTCAGACATTTGTTCAACAGGTGGCAGCATTTCCCGTGTAATTTTACGTTCATGTAAACGCCGATCAACCTGAATAGCTAATGACATAGAATCGTCAAGGCCAGAGGAAACAGGAAATCCCACCATAGTATCTTTTACGGTTTCTGACAAACCCTTCCGAAAGAGAGCTGCCAAGGCACCATCATTCCAAGTGGTGAGGACCGCCCACTTTTGGAATTTTTGACAGTACAGTTCTGCAAAATCTTGACCCTGGCTCAATGCCAACAGGGTCTTTTCAGCTTGATCAATCGCATTAGGTTCATCATACAACAACCCCAAGGCCTCAAAAAAGCGTCCACATTTATTAGAATAGGATCATCTGGTACTAAAGAAAATGCCCAATCCTGGGGATCACCGTGCAGCAAGGAGATGACAATTTTAACCTGCTGCGCAGAGTTCCCCGATGAGTTAGGCTTCAGGGCAAGAAATCATTTACAATTATTCTTAAAATTCAAAAATTTAGACCGTTCCCCAAAAAACATATTAGGAGTGGGGATTTTTGGTTCAGCAGCGTGTGAATGAGCAAGATAGGCGGAAATTCCTCGCACTTCAGCAGCAAGCTGCTCCACACGATCAGACAATTGCTTAAACTCCATCAGAAAAAAAATTCCTCCTACGGCCTCAGAGAAAAAGAGGAAAAAATATACACACACAAAAAAAAAATTCTGACACTTTTTCCTTTTTTTTTTTTTCCTTTTTAACAATTCCTTCCTGCTTTTGAGTACCCTAGAATCTGCGGTATGGCTGGTGATTCTGTTATGATTGAGTCACCGAGGAGGAAAAAACAAAACACAAGCTCAGCCTAGAAAATCAGAGAGGTTGGAAACTAGTGGATTGCAGACCCCTAATCCTATCACACAACTAGCAGTAGCTGTGGAGTGTTCCTACGGTGATCCTAGACACCTAGTCACAGCCGGAGATCTACTTAAGGCCTCTTTCACACATCAGTTTTTCGCCGTTAGGCGCGATCCGGCTCTTTTGACGAAAACCGGATCCGGCGAAATGCAATGCCGGATCCGGTTTCTCACCCATTGAATTGCATTAGCGCAGGATCGCGCCGGATGGCCATGCGTTTCGTCCGGTTTTCACCGGATCCGGCAAACTGTTGCAATCCGGCGTCTGGAAAAAACGTCTACTGTAACGTTTTTTGTCTCCAGCGAAAAAGCCGGACTCGCCGGATCCGGTGCGTCCAGCTTTTTCACACAATGAAAGTCTATGAGCGCCGCAATGTGCCTGATCCGGCAAACGCCGGATCCGGCGGCTGGATCCGGTTTTTTGTGTCTGAGCATGCTCAGTAGCCCTGCCCACAGTACACATATATAAAACCATGACAGTGGGACCCTCAGTCACACCCAACATGCCACCCAAGACAGCATCCAGCCGCAGGAGAAGGCAGCAGACACCTGGACCACCACCACCACCAGCACCACCACCCCAAATGGAGCGTGACCAGGCAGAACAACCTGAGGGGAGTCCACCTGCAGATGACAGATGGTAATTATCAAATCCCCATTCCTCAAAACTAGGGCCATGGAAGATATTCATTGGCCCTTTGTTTCTCTTTATTCAACAGCAGCCCAAGAGATGCCACAGCAGCAGCAGTAGCAGCACTGGCAGCACTGGCGGCAGCAGCAGCACCACCACCCACAGGAGTGCAGTCTGGCCAGCAGGAGGACAGCACATCTTCTTCTGGGAGCCCTCCCTCGCATCGTCGGCGTTTGACGGTAAGTTTTTATTTCCAAAATCCATCATCTCTGTAATATATGTTTATTCATTGGCTTTTATTTCAAAACAGGAATCACAAGCTGAAGAGGAGCTCCCAGAAGAAGAAGGAAGGGGTGGACAAACACCTGGAGTGGGCTCACAATTGGTAAGATTTTTCATCAAACGCAGAAACACAACATCACACTACACACAACACATAGAAAACAATGTACCGCAGACATCACACAGCAAACAAATATGCCAACATCCAAAGACATTATTTTTTTTCTTTTCTTCTCTAGTCTTCCCAATCTGGTGCTCGGCCAAGAGGTCCTCGCAGTGCCTCCCAGGGTCGTCGGCGACAGCAACGCGGCGGTCACCAGCGTGTAAGTATAATATTTTTGTTAATTTTAGGTACACTTTTTATTTCATGTAATGTGGTGCCTAATTTTGCTATTTTTCTCTTTTACTTTAACAGCCTTCACAGCGTGCTCCCGACTCTGACGGGGAGGATGGAGGAATCGATGTGGACCAGCTAATCGATCTCGTCAGAGAAAGGGAGCCGCTATGGAATATGGCTGACCGCCGCCACGCTGACCTGATAGTTACCCGACGGCTCTGGGAGGAAATCTGTTCGCTCCTTGTGGACCGCTGGGAGGACCTTGATACTCGGGCCCAGATTAAAGAGCGTAAGTATATACAGTACCGGTTGCTTGATGTAAACCAGTGTTTCCCGAACTCCAGTCCTCGTGGTCCCCACGGATCATGTGTTCAGGATTTCTATTTAGTATGGAAATCCTGAAAACATGACCCCTGGGGACCACGAGGACTGGAGTTCGGGAAACACTGATGTTGTATACTAACCACTTTGACCTTTCTCTTTTCAGGGGAGAGAATTGTGAAGCGGTGGCGGTCTGTGAGGGATCGTTTCAAGAAGGAGTTCAATAAAGAGATGCAGGCCCCGAGTGGATCTGGAGGATGCAGGAGCAAGTACAAGTACGCACGAGCCCTGTCGTTCCTCCGGGATACAATGGTCACTAGAAGGTAAATATTACATACCACATGTAAAAAAAAAATGTTTAGATGTAAAATTTTTTTTTCAGCCAGGGCCATGCCATGTCACTATTTTAATTGTTTTTTTTTCTCTTTATTCCACAGCACGGTGAGCAGCACTCGGGAGCCTGCACGGTTGGACCCTTCTGAGGCGATCCCTGAGGAGACCGGCACCGAGGGACACTTCGACCGCCCCGGTACATCTGCACCTTCCCACACATTCGACCCATCTGTCCCATCCACCAGCACAGGAGCATCGTGGCCGCCTACATTACATGAAACTGCTGGTGAGGAGATCGCTTTCCCTTTACCCCACCCTTCTGCCCCTGCCACCTCTAGTACACCTGCAGGTACTGGGCGGCAGCGGCAGAGGGGTCAGGAAAAGACGTATGCGCCAGAGTTCTTGCATCTGAATGCATCTTTCCAGAACTGTCTAAAAGTCTTGTCAGAGCAAATGTCCGCAGGCTTTCAGCAGATCAACTCCGGCATTCTGGAGTTAAAGACACTTCTGCAAACCATGCATTCAGAAGCAAGATCTTCGCCAAACCACACCTTTTTCAGGTCTGTGGTGGAGCGCATGGCAACGCTATCTCCTACCCAGCAGATGCATGTAATGCATTCGTGCCACGGTGCTCTCCAGCAAGTTACCTCCCAACCTCCTCCTCCCACTCCAGTAGTTCCTCCACCTGCACCCCCTCCACCCACTTTCCATCCTCCCCCTCCTATTACATACCAGCAACCTCCCCAGTACCAGCAACCTCCCCAGTACCAGACATCTCCCCACTTCCAGCAACCTGCCCCGTACCAAACTCCTTCCCCGTACCAGTTTCCATCCACATCATCTGCTCCTACAGTCCCTGCCCAATCCTCCACTCCACCACCCACCACCAGTTCTGCCTCCCACATATCCACCCATTCTGTATCTTTTTCCACACCTTCACCTCTAAGTGTTTCTTCCCCACCACGATCCCAGTCCTCTCTCCACACTCCCAGTGTCGAAGTGTCCCGCAGCCCCTCCAGCAGTATTTCCACCCCACAGTACACAAATTTATAAATGTGTGTATTTTCATAAATATGACAAATTTTATGGTTCAAAAACTTTATTAAAAAAGAGTTTATTTAAATAAAAAACAGTTTACTAAAATAAAATTTTTTCAATAAAAGTTAAATATTGGTTTTACACTGGTTGTCTGTCATTTTTCTGCGGCGAAAGATGGTAAAAAAAGATTAAACACTGGGTATTTAAAAGGTAAAAAGGTTTACAAAACCAGGTATATAACTGTGGGTAAAAGGTAAATAAATTTTACCTTTTTGCCACTGTTGTGTTCCTGGTTGTGTTTGAAGTAAATTATTTCACCTAAAAAGTTGTGTTTATTGTTGGTGATTTCCTAACAATGTACACAACTTTAAAATGCGTTTTGTTCTTCACAATCCTCTGCTACCGTATGGTTTCAAAAGGTGTTCTGACAGCTGGAAGGCTTCATCCCCTACACAGACAAATGGCATAGGTGGACCAGATGTTTGCAGCAGCGGTCTAGGGGATGGGAACTGGAAGGTGTTTCCATACAGTTTACGCCCCATGGCAGACAGTTTGAAAACTTGAGAGTCATTGGAGCTGCCATAGGCCCCAATATCAACAGCAATAAATTTGTATTCCGCGTCAGCGATGGCCATGAGGACAATTGAAAAATATTTCTTGTAATTGAAATATTCCGATCCCGATCCGGCTGGCTTTACAATGCGGATATGTTTCCCGTCCACAGCGCCCAAGCAGTTCGGAAACTGACATATCTGTTGAAACTTTTCTGAAATTTCAAGCCACCTCTCTGTTGTGGGCTCTGGTAAAAACTCTTCAGCTAAGGAGTCCCACAGTGCACGGCATGTGTACTTCACTATTCCAGATATGGTGGAAATCCCGAGTCTGTACTGGAAATGCAGTGACGAAAGGGATTCTCCAGTTGCAAGAAATCTGTGGGGAATTAAAAAACAATCAATTAGTTTAAAATCACAGCATTACATACCAAAACTCAGCTACCACTAACAAGATTGCAGTGAAAGTGTGCTCTGATGCGAGGCATATCCAATAAATGTGGCTTACCTTAAAGTCACCATCAGACGCTCTGCGGGTGAAACGGAGAAGCGGCAATAGCTGTCCGATTTTCTTATGAGGTGTCCAATGCGCTCCACCAAGTAATCAAAATTCTCCATTTTCATGCGAACATATCCAAAAAATTTATCCAGGTTTCGCCTAAGGTCCATGCAGAGTGTAGAATAGACCCCACGTGTCATTCTCTTGGCTGTGATGGGGTGGATCCACAAACGTCGTCTACGAAGCCTGAAGCGCTGCTGTCTCGCTCTCTCCTTCTCCAGAACAGTCACCCTCAAACGATTCGCCTCCGCTGTAAAATCCGCCAAATTCTTCAAAATATTTCCAATCACAACATCCATCTTCGCCAGTAACTTGCTCTTCTCTCCAACCTGCACTTTCTCCTCTACAACCTGTCAAAGAAGGGCTGTAGGAACACGCTATATATAGTTTTTCAGTAGCCAATCTCGTTCGGAAGGCCACAAGGGGCGTTTTTAAAAACCGGATCCGGCGTAATCCGTCGAAAAACGGATCGAAAACCGGATGAACCAGATGAGACGGATCCGGTTTTGGCTGTCAAGCACAAGACGGATCCGGCAGAAAAACGGATCCGTCGCATCCGGTTTTACAAAACATTTGCCGGATCCGGCACTCCGGCACGACGCCGGAACGCGCCTGACGCCGAAAACTTGATGTGTGAAAGTAGCCTAAGCCTAAAGAGAGAAAAGGGAAAAACTGACTGCCCCAGAGCAGACCCCAAAGCAATAGGCAGCCCCCAACATAAAATGACGGTGAAGCAAGATGAAAACACTAACACAGATAGAAAGATAGGTTGAGCAAACGATCGGGCCCAAGCTAACTAAAAAGGACAGGACAGAAAAGCTGCTGTCTGCAATCCGAGAAAACCCCTGCTAAAAATATTACCAACACAACTGATAAGCAAAAAGGACCCTGAAGTCACTAGACTTCAAACCCTATATCAGCACTCAGAATATTCTGAAAGCAGAGCAAAAGAGAACACTGATCAAGGAAAAAGAATCCAGCACACCCCCAGCTGGGGATGGCTGAACTCAGAAAACAAGGAAAACAAAACCAAAACTAGTAAGTTCAATAGCAGAGCAAAAACTTATCTTTGGGAAGCAGGAATCAGACTGGTCTCCAAGAATCCAGCAGAGAAATCACCAGCCACTCAGAAGGGCGATGGCTGCCTTATATCCAGTCTGAAGTTCCCGTTACCCAGTCACAGTCCACCTGATCAGGTGTTTGGTTTCTTTCATCCAAATCAGCCTCACTACCTTCCTTCACCAGAAGAGGGAGATCCTCGGTCACAAAAGGTGAATGAATAGATGAGCTCACAACACCCAACCTTCCCTCACATTCGATCCATCTCTCCCATCCACCAGCGCTGGAGCATCGTGGCCGCCTATATTACATGAATCCGCTGGTGAGGAGATCGCTTTCCCTTTACCCCACCCTTCTGCCCCTGCCACATCTAGTAAACCTGCGGGTACTGGGCGGCAGCGGCAGAGGGGTCAGGAAAAGACCTATGCGCCCGAGTTCTTGCATCTGAATGCATCTTTCCATAACTATCTTAAAATCTCGGTATGCACCTATTCAGACATTCAGACTAGTTCTAGATGTGCCATCAGTTTTTTCTGTCAGTTGTTTTAAAATCTTGTCAGAGCATATTGCCGCAGGCTTTCAGCTGATCAACTCTGCCATTCTGGAGTTGAAGACACTTCTGCAAACCATGCATTCAGAAGCAAGAAGTTTGCCAAACCACACGTTTTTCAAGTCTGTAGTGGAGCGCATGGAAACGCTATCTCCTAGCCAGCAGATGCATGTAATGCATTCGTGCCACGCTGCTCTACTGCAGGTTATCTCCCAACCTCCTCCTCCCACCCCAGTAGTTCCTCTACCTGAACCCCCTCCAGCCACTGTCCCTCCTCCCCCTCCTATTCAATACCAGCAATCTCCCCATTACCAGCAACCTCCCCAGTACCAGCAACCTCCCCACTTCCAGCAACCTGCCCTGTACCAAACTCCTGCCCCGTACCACTTCTCAACCACATCATCTGCTACTCCAGTCCCTGCTCAACCCTCCACTCCACCACACACCACCTGCTCTGCCTCCCACATGTCCACCCATTCTATTTCTTTTTCCACCCCTTCACCTCTAACGGTTCCTTCCCCACCACCATCCCAGTCCTCTCTCCACACTCCCAATGTGGAAGTGTCCCGCAGCCCCTCCAGCAGTATTTCCACCCCACACTGCACTAATTTATGATTGTGTGTCGACAATAAAAATACACGTTTTCGGGTTTAAAGCTTTATTAAAAAATTTTCTATTGAAATTGACAAACATTTTATTAAAAAAATGGTTCAATAAAAGTTAAATTGTTGGATTACAATTGTTGTCTGTCATTTATTTCTGCGGCTAAACTTGTTTAAACCAAAGGTAAAATACTGGGTATAGAAAAGGTAAAAATTATTGGGTATACTAAACAAGGTACATAACTTTGAGTAGAAGGTAAAGAAATTTTACCTTTTCTGCCATAGTTGTGTCCCTGGTTGTGTTTTAGGCAAAGTATTTCACCTTTAAGCCAAAGTTGTGTATCTTGTTGGGGATTACCTAACAATGTACACAATTTTTGTTAAAAGGTGAAATACTTTGGCTAACACACAACCAAGGCACAATTGTGGCCAAAAGGTAAAAAAAAAATTGATAAACCGCAACAAGATAGACAACTTTGGTTGGCAAAGGTATACTGTTGGTACAGAAGGTACATGACTTTGGTTAAGGGCAAAAATTTCTCAAACTCTGTCATCCTGCCAGTCTATTCTTCCTTGAGGTGACATAAAGTATTGGGCAAAATTGTCCCTCATTCGTGAAACCGTCACAGAACTTCTATTGGTAATGTTCTGGTAATCTTGCAAGGTGGTTTCTTCAGAGTGGTCCACAATGGAAATGGGTTCCTTGCAGATAACAAAATTGTGCAGGACCACGCAAGCTTTGATCACCTCATCCACAGTTTCAGTCTTTTTATCATAAAGGTTTTTATTGAGTTTTCAGAAAAAATACAAACTTCTCATACAAAAACATCAAGAACAGGAGCAATGAGTAGCAAGAGGTGGAATAACCTCGAGCCATTATTAGAATATCAATCATAGAATCATAGAATCATAGAATCATAGAATCGTAGAGTTGGAAGGGACCTCCTGGGTCATCTGGTCCAACCCCCTGCTCAAAGCAGGATTCGCTAAATCATCCCAGTCAGATGTCTGTCCAGCCTCTGTTTGAAGACTTCCATTGAAGGAGAACTCACCACTTCTCGTGGCAGCCTGTTCCACTCATTGATCACTCTAACTGTCAAAAAGTTTTTTCTAATATCTAATCTGTGTCTCCTCCCATTCAGTTTCATCCCATTGCTTCTAGTCTTTCCTTGTGCAAATGAGAATAAAGTTGATCCTTCTACAATGTGACAGCCCTTTAGATATTTGTAGACAGCTATTAAGTCTCCTCTCAGTCTTCTCTTTTGCAAACTAAACATTCCCAAATCCTGCAACCTTTCCTCATAAGACAGGGTATCCAGACCGGTCACCATTCTGGTCGCTCTTTTCTGAACTTGCTCCAGTTTGTTGATGTCTTTTTTAAAATGTGGTGCCCAAAACTGGACACAATATTCCAGATGAGGTCTGACCAAAGAGGAGTAGAGGGAAATAATGACTTCACGTGATCTAGACTGTATGCTTCTGTTAATATCTGGGACATTAAATACCCCTTCCAACAACAACTTGAACATAGAAGCGGGGAGAGGGGGGGGGGGAGGGGGAAGGGGAAGCAGCTCTACATGCATGGCATTCTTAGGCACAATCAATTTATTTATGGTGTAAGTGTCTGTATCTGGGGGAGGGCCGTTGCATAAAGGGAAGTGGCCCACGGATGCCATTGTTTAAGTCTCACCGTTCTCTTCTCTAGATTGGGGGTCAAGTTGGTTTCGTATAGCCAGTGTAGGTTGGTCCTCTCAATTAGTTGTTTTTGTAGGGGGGCTCACCGACCTCCACTTGTATGCCACACAGTACCTGCCGGCTATGAGAATGTGAGAAATGATATTTTTTAAAAGATCCGGGATCCCATCTAGGCCAATGTGTAGCACCGCTAAGGTTGGGTTTGGGGAAAGACGGAGACTAGTAACCTCATGGATTAGATTGAACACCTCCTGCCAGAAGTTAGATAACTTAGGGCAAAACCACCACATATGACACAAGGTGCCCCTGTGGTTGCATCCCCTCCAGCACAAAGGTGACATATGTGGGGAAAAAGAAGCCAGTTTAGTAGGGGAGTTGTACCACCGCAGATGAACCTTTTTTAATTGCTCTATGTGATTGAGACATGAAGAGAATTTGTGGATCCATTTTGAGGCCGCGAACCATTCTTGCGACGGAAGCTGAGAGGCTAGATCTTTTTCCCATTTGAGCATATACGGCAATTGTTTGTCCGGTTCCGGGGAGTTTAGCAGGTTATGGATGTATGAAAGGCCTTTGATTTTGCTATTTTGAAAGAATTTTTTAATTGCGGCGTGGTCGGCTGTTGTGGGAACCGGTAGGTGAGGAGCGGACTGAAGGAAGTGACGTATTTGAAAAAACTGGAATAAACTGTGTCGGGGGACGTTAAATTTAACACACATTTCTGAGTACGGGAGTAGGACGCCTTCTCTATAGAGATCTGCTAGGGTAATTGGACCTCCACGTGTCCAGGCGGCAAGATTCAAATTCGGAATGAAGGCTTCCAGCGATCTAAGGGGAAGGCTGGGACCTAGAGCCTGTGACACTGGCTTGCTCCATAAGGACCAAGCTTTCTTTAGAGCTGCTGTGGTGGGTAGAAGATCGCCGGGGGGCGAAGGGGTTAGGAGCAGGGAGTCTATGAATTGTTTAGGGGAGTGGGCCTGTGCCCAGGTGTACTCAATCTGTAACCATCTCAAGTCTGAATCATTCTTCCACCAATCTCGAGCCGGTTCCAGGATAGCAGCTCTGTGATATGTTAGAATATTAGGAATACCCATTCCTCCACCACTGAACGGGGCATGCATACATCTCAGGGCTATTCTAGGTTTTTTCCCAGCCCATATAAATTTACTCATTAGCGAATGAATTTTGGTGAGATACCGTTGCGGAATTGTTAGGGGCAGGCACCGAAGTAAGTAGATAATTTTTGGGAGACAGATCATTTTAAAAGTCTGCATTCTCGCCACCCAAGAGAGCGGGAGAAGAGAAAGGCGAGTAAGTTCTTCATCCAATGAGGTGTGCAGGGTCAGCAGATTTTTCCGGATCACAGAGTGTAGCGGGGCCAGTATAATACCCAGGTAGGGGATTCCCTCGTCTTCCCATTTGAAAGGGTAAAGATGAGAAAGAGTGGCTCTGGTAGAGGCTGGCAAGAAGAGCGGAAAAATTAAGGACTTGGTAATATTAAGCTTGTAATACGAGACTTGAGCGAAGGAGGACAGGATCTCCATTACGTGTTGTAGGGACACCTCTACATTAGTACAAGATAAAATCACGTCATCTGCATATAGACTGACCACATGATTTATACTCCCCACTCGAATCCCTGAGATCCGAGGGCATTCACGGATAGTCTGCGCCAGAGGCTCTATAGCAAGGGCATAGATGATAGGGGAGAGCGGACACCCCTGGCGTGTCCCATTGGTTAATTCAAAACTCCGAGATATAAATCCGGATGCCAGAACTTTGGCATTAGGGTTAGAGTACAGCGCCATTATGGCATTAAGTATGGGGCCTTTGAAACCAAACTTGGCCAGAACAGATTTCAGATATCCCCAGTGCACCCTGTCGAACGCCTTCTCTGCGTCCAGGGACAGGAATACACTGGGGATTTTCCTCCTCTCAGCCACCGCAATCAGATCCAGCATACGTCTCGTCCCATCTTTCGCCTGCCTCCCCGCCACAAACCCCACTTGATCCGGGGAAATCAGTGATGGAAGAACTTTATGTATTCTAGCTGAGATTATTTTGGCGTACAATTTTAAGTCGCAGTTTAGGAGGGATATTGGCCTGAAGTTTCCTGGTGAAATAGGGGGTTTTCCTGGTTTTGGCAGGGTAGTTATAATGGCCTCTAGATTATTTCGTGAAATATCTGCTGTGGCTCGCCAAGAGGAGAAAAGTCTCAGGAGGAAAGGAGACAGGGTTTCAGTGAATTGCCTATAATAGGAGTTAGTGAGGCCGTCTGGGCCTGGAGCTGAATTTCTTTTGGCTGTGGTCACCGCCTGGCGAACCTCTTCCAGAGAAAAAGGAGAATTTAGTTGCTCCAGCTGTACTGCAGATAACCGAGGAAGATTAATATTGTTTAAGAAGGAATTAATTGCCATTTGGGTAGGCTTTGGGGCAGTGGGGTCATTTTTAAGGTTGTAGAGAGACTGGTAAAAGTCAGCGAATGCGTTGGCTATTTCCGTTGGGTTGCGTATTGTGGCATTAGAACCCGTCACGAGGTATTCAATTTTATTTTGCATTTCTCGTTTTTTAACCCTCCTGGCTAGTAAGGCACCCGCCCTGTCACCCATCACATAGTACCGCTGTTTGAGGGATCTTAAGTTTTTCTCATAGTCTGCCATCAACACCTGGCGGAGCTGTGTTCTTAGTTTCTTGAGTTCGTCAGATGTCGACAAGTTTGGGGCAGATTTATTGTGGGCTTCCAAAAGTACTATGTGGGACAGTAGAGCTTTGTAAGTTGCCTGACGCCTCCTTTTCTCCCTAGTGGTAATTTTGATGAATGACCCCCTAATATAGGCCTAGACCAAAGCGTTTCCTCTGTCACCTCCTTGTTATCATTAAAGTTAAAAAACTCTGCGAGGTCGGCCTGCAACTCCTCAGAGATTTGTCTACAGGCTAGGAGGGAGTCATTCATGCGCCACCGGGCAAAAACAGGTGCGCGGTTTTGCTCCTGAACTGTCAGGTATATGGGGGCGTGGTCCGACCAAGCTATAAGTCCAATTTTTGAATCTGAGCAATCCATAATAAGTGAGCTATCAACCAGAAAGTAGTCCAATCTGCTGTAAGAGGTGAACCGAGGCGAGAAGAATGTGTAGTCCCTCTCATTTGCATGTTGGTATCTCCATATATCATGGAGATGCCTTTCTGAAATTATTGTGCTCATCTCCTTCCTCTTTACACCAGTATTGGAGCAATCCAGAGTGCTGGACATTACCATGTTAAAATCCCCGCAGATTATTTGTTTACCCTCTTTAACGGATGAAAGCTTGGAAAGAAACCTCCGCAAAAAGCTGATCTGACCAGAGTTGGGGGCGTAAACGGTTGCAATAGTATACTTAGATCCATTTATGGAGCAATTAATAATGGTGTATCTACCGTCAGGGTCTAAATGTTGTGAATGTAGTGTGAACGCAACAGTATTTTTTACACAAATGAATACTCCAGCCTTTTTTTTTTTTCCACAAGCCAGCAGTATGAAAGGAAATTTAGCATTATTTAACCTGTGCGAGTCCCCTTGGAGGAGATGAGACTCCTGACCACATATTACATCACATTTGGATTTAACCACTTCCCGCCAAAACATGGATCTCTTGGCTGGCGAGTTCAGACCCCTAACATTTATAGACATACAGTTCAGTACCATTGTACATGAAAAAAAAGTCTCTTGCCTTGAGCTGCAGGGGGAAAAGGAAGGTTAGGCAGGAAAGAGATAACACTAACAATATTGACATCACTAACATTACTGATGTAGGGAGCATCAGTCCACAAAGAAAAAAGCCCAAAAAAGGGGCCTGCGGTATGGTGGAAATTTACCGCCATGGGGGTTCAGGGTCCTGGTTGAACAGAACCAGCGGACCTTAAAAGTAGCAACTAAGTCTCAGCCGCGACTCAAACATATCACATAACTCACACGACGGACCAATCTTCATTCACTTTATCCTGTTGGGATGATCCTGTAGCTCTTGGAGATCTGGCCGGGAGATTTGCCAAGTTCCATGAGGATAGGAGCTTTGCCAACTGCTGTGGGGAATGGCAGGCGTGGGTATTTCCTGCTCGGAAAAGCAGGATCTTTACAGGGAAACCCCATCTATAGGATATAGCTTCATCCCTGAGAACTTTGGTATAAGGAGCAAATTCCCTCCTTTTTGCCAGGGTTCCTGCAGACAGATCTGGAAAAATGGACAGGTGCCGGAATTGCTCAGACAGAGGGGGTCTCTTTCTCAGGGCTTGCAGCAGGGCTTCTTTGGTCTTGTAAAAGTGCAGGCGAGCTAAAGTGTCCCGAGGGACATCAGCACTGAGGGATTTAGGCTTAGGGACTCTGTGTATTCTGTCCACCAGGAAATCAGTTGCAGTCAGGTCTGGGAGCAGCTCCTGCAGCAAGGAGCCCAGAAAACTCTGCAGCCCCTTGTCTGGTATGACCTCTGGAATTCCTCTGATTCTTATATTATTTCGGCGGGACCTGTCCTCTAAATCCAAGACCTTGGTATGGAGCTTTTGCACTTGTTCCTCCAGTGCTGCATTGGCATCAATGAGGCTATTGTGTGACTTTGTCAGCTCCCCCATTTTAGATTCAATATGTGCTGTACGGCTGCCTATGGCAGTGATATCTCCCCTCAGCTCAGCCACCATATCTTTCCAATCCTGCTGCAGTGATGAGCGGAGGGCACTGAGCAGTTTCTGCATTGTACCTTTGGTAAGCGGTATATCTGCAGCGTCTGTGTCCAAGTCTGGGCCTGCTGTGGATCCCCTCCTGGATGAGCGTGAGGAAGCTGTGGAGGAGGATGCTGCCGCCATTTTCCCTCGCCCCGTGCTGGAGAAGAAGTCTGTAACTTTCGCCGGGGACGGCTTCTTCTGGGATTTTCCCCTTGGCATGCTACGATCCTGGATACCTCCGCAGCACTCCCCCCCGTGTGCAGAGAGATTGGTGCCGCTGGCGAGCCGCAATGAGCCGATTAGGAGTCGAAGTGGCTGGAGCTCAGCAGCTAAGTGACCGGTGCCATTAGCAAGCAGGCCACGCCCCCCACAGTTTCAGTCTTGAGGTTGATCGCAGTCAATAGGACACGCCATTTGGCTGTCAGAATACCAAAAGCGCACTCCACCATTCTTCTTGTTCTTGTGAGGCGGTAATTAAAAATGTGTTTTGTTGTTGTCAATCCGCTGCTAGAGTACGGTTTCAAAAGGTGTTCTGACAGCTGGAAGGCTTCATCCCCTACACATACAAAAGACATAGGTGGGCCAGATGTTTGAGGCAGCGGTCTAGGGGGTGGGAACTGGAAGGTGTTTCCATACTGTCTACGCCCCATGGCAGACAGTTTGAAAACTTGAGAGTCATTGGAGCGGCCATAGGCCCCAATATCGACAGCAATAAATTTGTATTCCACGTCAGCGATGGCCATGAGGACAATGGAAAAATGTTTCTTGTAATTGAAATATTCAGATCCCGATCCTGCTGGCTTTACAATGCGAATATGTTTCCCATCCACAGCGCCCAAGCAATTCGGAAACTGACATATCTGTAGAAACTTGTCAGCAATTTCAATCCACCTCTCTGTTGTGGGCTCTGGTGCAAACTTATCAACTAAAGAGTCCCACAGTGCACTGCATGTGTACTTCACAATTCCAGATATGGTGGAAATCCCAAGTCTGTACTGGAAATGGAGTGACGAAAGGGATTCTCCAGTTGCAAGGAATCTGGGGGGAATTAAAAAAAACAAATTAGTTCAAAATCACAGCATTACATACCAAAACTCAGCTATAACACTTGGAAATACAAACTACCACCAAAAACATTCCAGTGAAAGTGTGCTCTGAAGCGAGCAGATCCAATAAATGTGGCTTACCTTAGAGTCACCATCAGACGCTCTGTTGGTGAAATGAAGAAGCGGCAATAGGTGTCCGATCTTCTTATGAGGTCTGCAATGCGCTCCACCAAGTAATCAAAATTCTCCATTTTCATCTGAACATATGCGAAAAATTTCTCCGGGTTTCGACTAAGGTCCATGCAGAGTGTAGAATACACCCCACGCGTCATTCTCTTGGCTGTGATGGGGTGGATCCACAAATGGCGTTGACACACTGACGCATGATGAGCTGCTGTCTCGCTCTCTCCTTCTCCAGAACAATCACCCTCAAACGATTCGCCTCCACTGTAAAATCCACCAAATTCTTCAAAATGTTTCCTATCACAACATCCATCTTCGCCAGTCACATGCTCTTCTCTCCAACCTGCACTTTCTCCTCTACAACCTGTCAAAGATGGGCTGTAGGAACACTGTATATATAGGTTTTCAGTAGCCAATCACGTTTGGAAGCCCACAAGGGGCGTTTAAAAAACCGGATCCGTCGAAATCCGTCGAAAAATGGATGGAAAAACGGATGAGACGGATCCAGTTTTGGTCGGATGCGCAAGACGGATCCGGCAGAAAACCGGATCCATCACATCCGGTTTTACATAACATTTGACGGATCCCGCGCTCCGTGTGAAAGAGGCCTAACCTAATCACTTATACTGCACGTGGAACGGCGTAAAAAAGAAATAGAACCAATTCTTGACCTGCTGTTTTTGTTGCGCAGGATAAATGTTATTCAAAATGTTGTGTAAAATGTTCCCAATAAAAGCTTCAACTCAATCCCCATAAAGGTAAGTATCAAATCAGGTCTGTCATCTATCAATGGAAATATAGGGGGCTTCCTAGTTACTGGTAGCACAAAGGTTCTGCAAAAGCGCTATGACTCCTTGCCCCCCAAAAGAAATCCAGTGACTTTTGCGCTCCCTAATGCAAATGCCTACTTCCCTTCTGAGCCCCATAGTGTGCCTATACCACATATAGCATCCACATGTTTAGCCGTGTGGCTAAGCAGCACTATACAGCTACATATGAGGTATTTCGACGTTCAGCAGAAATTGTGTGACAAATTTTACCCATTTTCCATGTAAAACTGCAAAATGGGGCTAAAACAACATTTTTGTGGCAAAAATGTAATTGTGATGCTCATCGCTCCGTACAGACACGTTATCAGGTGGGGAAATCAGGGAGTTCCATGTCAAAAGCCAGGAGGGTACATCATAAACAAAGGAGTGAGGCAAAGGCATAGTCAGGTCACAGTCAGGGGACAGATTTCAGGGAAGGTAGCAGATCAAGACAAAGGGGCTAGGCAAACAAATGGTCAAAGGCAAATCCAAGGCTGGTCAACAAAGATCAAAATACTAGAAATCAACGCACAAAACAAGCACACACCAAACTGAGCAAAGCTACAACTAGCAGAGGTAAGAGGCCGACAGGCAAATAAATAGACTGGAAATCATTCTGAACAGGAGACACCAGTAGGAAACCCAGAACACCCCGGCCCTCATCGGACGACTAGACTGTTATTCACCACACTGACAGCTCAGCACACCCAAACCACAGATTGGATGGCTGAGCTATCACTCACCACACTAAGAGGAGGAATCTTTACAGTACCCCCTCTTCTAGGGAGAGTGGCCGGACACCCTTGCTTCCCAGGAAACTTAGAATGGAAGACTCTGACCAGCCGATCGACCTTCTCTTCTTAGACTGGAATCTAGGATCTCTCCTATGGTCCATATTCCTTCCAATAAATGAGATACTAGAGGGAATTATGGACTTTCCGAGAATCCACAATTTTTTTGTACTTCAGAGTAAGATGGGATGACGGAGAGAAAATTGAAGGTACAAACTCCTCTATCAGGGATTTATGGAAGACATTAGGGATGCAAAGGGATGGTTGCTTCCGCCTAAAAGCCATTGGATTTACCTCTTACAGAATCTCATAAGAACCCAACTTCGCCAACCTTTACAATGAATATTTTTGGATAACAACCAAACATTATCACCTACTTTCAAGAAAGAACCTTGCAAACATTTTCTTAGTGGCTCTATATTGTTTTGAACCTCTATCCAGACATACCCGAGTTACTATATGGCAACCTCCACCCCAGGATATTCAAAACTTACCCTAGAAAACTTACCAAAATGGGGATGAAAACCATAATTACAAAAAAAGGCAAGACTCCAGTGGATGGATTGACCTGACTGTTGTAGCGACAGCGTCTATGCCTGCAGTCCCTCTCTCCCTGCAGAGACACACGTGTACTCACCACCAACAGTGTTGTGCTGCACTTAGCTGGTGCTCAGCACTCCCATGCTAATGAGTAGAGCAGTGAGCATGGTTGGCCATTGCTGCATTCACACAAGGCTCTTCATAGCTCTGGTTCTTGGGATCAATGGGGGTCCCAGTGATCAGGATGTTATCCCCTATCCTGTGGATGGGGGATAACACTTGAGAATATCCCATTAATAGACTGTTCTGACTTTACTGGAGCCAAAGGAGGGAGGAGATAGATGTTAAACTAGTAGGTGGAAAGTGCACTGAGCTGCCCGATCATGCCAGGGGTGCACCGAGCGCCTCATTGGCATTTTTTATTAAAAAAAGACTTATTACAAATGCAGCAAAGGATTTTAGCAGTAATGCCACGTTCACATGTTCAGTATTTGGTCAGTATTTTACATCAGTATTTGTACGCCAAAACCAGGAGTGGGTAAAAATACAGAAGTGGTGACGTGTTTCTATTATACTTTTCCTCTGACTGTTTCTCTCCTGGTTTTGGCTTACAAATTATGAGGTAAAATACTGACCAAATACTCAACGTGTGCATGTGGCCTAAAGGTATTACTTTTGTTAGGGCCGTGTTCCCTACAAGGTGCTGTGCTTGGTTTTAACAGTCACTTTATGGTCCCTTAAATTTCTTTGGCTGAAGAGTAAATATCTAAACGGCTTGTCCCATAACCAACATTTATCACCTAATCACAGGATAGATGATAAATCACAGGATAGATGATAAATGTTTGACCATTGATGGTCCAGTTACCCGAAGATCCACTGAAATAAGTGGTGGGGTGAGGAAGAGGGCGTAGATTTATTGCTGAGTTGTCAGAACTCTCATTATTACCTGAGGAAGACCTAAAATGGAAGGCTAAGGCTGGCGAGATGCCTGAACTAGTTTGAGCAGAGTGCAACTTGGTGTAAGCTTGGGGTACTTAAATAATTTATTATTTAAAAATATAACTATTAAATATTCAAATAAATGAATATATAATCCTGGTGTAAGCCCACTTTAAAGGTGCTTTGCATGCTTTTGTTGTTGGAAAAGGAAGTGGGGCTCCATTTGCCTAGGGCATCAAAATACCTTGCCCCGGCCCTGCCTCCCGTAGAGGTACAAAATCTCCACAGTACCTGCAGCCTACAGATATCAACTGTCAACACAAAACATGATGGGTTAGTTTCAGAGGCTTAACTTGAAGCTCCAACTGGGTACGCAATCCTACTTATCTTTATTAAAATTGGTCTTCTTATACTAGTTAGATTGGTCCTTTGGGCCATTTGGAAGCTCCAGTTCCTAGATAGAACTGCAACACCTGCACCCAGTAGAGTACCCTCGTTACCTGGTTTCAAGGTGAGGCTCTATTCACCTCCTTGTACTGTCTCTAAGTGAATTCTTTTTTCATGAGATTGCATCATCTAGCACTGTTTAGTAGGCCATATTTCCTTTTCCTTTACATAGAATACATTATAGAAATCTCTGATTCTTCTTAGATTTTTACCTTGTTTATTCCCAGTGCTTGAGCTCTTCAAAAGAGGAGAGGACTCTAAATGCTGATTTTTCAATCAGGGAACAAGTCATCACGTCAGCTACTGATTACAATCTAAAATATACTCTATATTTATAAGGTATAATGCTGGTGTATTTCCTAAAATATACTACTTTCAGAGAGGAAGTTTTTGACTTCATCACTAAATGAACAGCAACCCATTTTGTGACTAATTGAAAAGAGGAAATCATTTACAAACTGTGAACTTTCAATAGATATTTTGTTTCTTTTGTTTCTGCTGCTAGATTGCTAGATTTCCTGCTTCCTGAAATACAAATGGCAAACATGCTTAGTGAAGTGAAGGTTCCTCTTAGTAAAGGCAGGAGATTTCATCAACAAACTGTTCCACAAATTCGATAAAAAAAAATGGAGAACATGGTGTGTGAAAAAATGTATGCCTACCTCAAAATTTTTTGTAAAGTTTCTAGTAAAAAGGCATTGCTATAGGTCTCCTTACACATTAGAGTAAAGGGGTTGTGTAGGAGTGAAATATTGATGAATTATCTTTAGAAAATCGGATCTTATGAAAGTGAATGGGAGCTCAGCTACATTACTTGAGAAAAGACCTTGAAACAGTGAATTCGGCCGTGGTGTTCTGACCACCTGTATCTGTAACAGTGGATGTGGCACCAGGTAACAGCTGGTTGTTGGAGGTCTGGAGCATCAGACTTCTGGCATTTTGTTATATATGTTATCAATATCGCATCCTGGGGGCTATGCTAAGTAACTTGCCCCAGTTTTCTGGCTCCGATACGCTGTTGTGGAGCTGGACCGAACGTATGCGGGGCCTCTTCCGCATGCACCCCATGACCCCCGATTTAGAGGCTGAGGTGGCTCTTATGGCGCTAGATGGGGAAGCCCGGAAGTCGGTAATGTTGAGACCCCCGGGGCGTCGCAACACCTTCGCCAGGGTCTTACAGATCCTGGAAGAGATCCACGGGGATCCAACAGACATGGGGGAGTTGAGAACCCGGTTGTTCAGTCGGATGCAGGGGGAGGGGGAGACCATCACCCAGTATATGAATGCCCTCCAGGAGCTACACACCGCCAGAGAAAGGAAGGACGGAATAGGGGTAGGGCCCATCGACATTACCCTGCGTGACCTGCTGGTGACTGGACTCCGGGACCCACTAATCAAGCAGGCATTGCGGGAACAGGTCCGAGTGAACCCACGTTTAGCCTTCTCCGAAGTGGGGAGTCAGGCCCGGGTGCGAGAGCAAGAGCAGGGGATGACGGCTCCTGTGGGGAAGGCTTGGAGCCTGGAGTCTTCCGTAAGCATTGTCGAAGAACCTCGATGGATCGAGGAAATGAGACAAGAACTGAAGAGTATACGGGGCGAGCTGGCTGAAGTGAAGAGAAGAACGGAGCTCGCGCCTGGCCGACCTGGCTACAATTCCGGGCCCTAAGGGCCTCGCAATACCTGGGGTGGCCGAGCCCCCCCGCCCCAGTGTTAAGAGTGTGGAGAACTGGGCCACTTCGCACGGGAGTGTCCGTGGTGTGGGAAATACCCACCCCGGTGGACATTAAACTAGAGGGCTCCAGGCTTGGAGGCCACCACTCGGAGCCGGAAGCCACAACGAGGGGTGATGGAAGTCCCGAAGAACTGGTCGCTAAGTGCCCAATAGTATGGGCCGAAGTTGAGGGTCGTGCTGTACGGTGCCTAGTGGATACAGGGTCGCAGGTAACGGCCATGCCGGCAACGTACTTTCGGCAGCATTATCCGGAAGCGGCAAGGCCCCAATGGGGGCCCATGATACGACTAGTGGCCGCAAACCAACTGCCGGTACCTGTCGTCGGAGAGGTGTGGCTTCAGATGACATTATGTGGTAAATCCCTTGGACACCGGGGAGTGGTCCTAACCCAAGGAGAGACTAACGACCGTCATCCGATCATCTTGGGCATGAACATACTGCGGGAGTTCGGCAATCTACTCCTCAACGATTCCACGCAGGAGAACCTAAGTCAGTGGGATTCTCGCATGGCCCAGGGGCAGGTCTTCCAGCGGTTGGTGCAGGAGTGCTCCAGGAGTGTCAGGAGGGTGAGGTGCTGGGCAAGGTCATCGCACCGGCGGCCCCTCCACTCGTGCTTCCTTCGGGGCAGACGGTGGTGGCTCTGCCGATCCTCACCCCGATACCACTGGAGGGCGTGGAGGTGCAGGTGGAGCCATGTTACTTGGAGCGCCTGCACCCTGGCATCCTGGTGGCCCGCTCCCTGGCCACAGTGCGGGAAGGGACCGTCTTGGTACGTTGTGTCAACCTGGAAGATCAGGATGTCGCCCTGAAGCCCCGGGCCAAAATGGCCAAACTAGTAAGGCCATTGGAGGAGATGCTGCTGGACCCCGCCGTCCAGTTGAGGGTGCAACCCAAAGATCCCTGGGCAGTAACGGCACGAACCCAACAGGCTGCCGCATCCTCGACCCAAGAAAAAGGTTGAGTCATCCTGGAGAGAATGCGGGCCGAACTTTCCGGCATAGCACCAGCCCAGCTTCTCCAAGTAGAGACACTTCTTGGACAATTTTACAGTGTCTTTGCCAGCCACGAGGATGACTTCGGATGTACCACGGCCATCATGCATGGGATCCCCACGGCAGGAGCGGCCCCCATCCGGGAGCGATATCGGCAAATACCACCACAGCTATACCAGGAAGTGAAAACTCTGTTAGCCCAAATGCTCCAGAAGGGGGTCATACGAGAAAGCCAAAGCCCTTGGGTGGCCCCTATTGTCCTGGTTCGGAAAAAAGATGGCACTCTGCGTTTTTGCGTGGATTATCGGAAGTTGAACGCCTGCACCATCAAGGATTCGCATCCACTGCTTGGCATAGAAGAGTCTCTGTCCGCCCTGGGGAACGCGACGTACTTTTCAACCCTTGACTTTGCCAGTAGGTACTAGCAGGTGCTGATGTCGGAGGAAGACAGGGCCAAGACAGCATTCATCCTTCCCATGGGACTGTTCGAGTTCAATCGGATGCCGTTTGGGCTGGCTGACGCCGCAGGAACTTTCCAGCGGTTGATGGAGCGGTGTCTAGGAGACCTCACCTTTGAAGCCACGTTGATATACCTGGATGATATCATCTATTCCGCCACGTTCGGGGACCACCTGAAGCGGTTGGGGCAGGTGCTCGGCCGGCTGCAGAAGTACGGGTTAAAGGTAAAGCCCCAGAAATGCCACCTGTTCCGCACCCAAATCGAGTACCTGGGGCATACCGTCTCGGCAGAGGGCGTCTGACCATCCCTGGGAAAGGTCGCTGCCATCCAAGGGTGGCTTACTCCTGAGATGGTGAAGGACGTGCGGGCCTTCTTGGGGTTGGCCGGCTATTACCGTCGGTTCGTGAAGAATTTTGCACGCCGAGCTCGAGCCCTGCAAGACCTGCTGAAGGGGGCTCCCGCCAGGGCGAATGAACAGAAGATCCAGTGGCAGCAACCGCAAGAGGATGCGTTTCAAGATCTCAAGGCTGCTCTCTCGGACGCCCCGGTATTGGCATATGCGGATTTCTCGCAACCGTTCATCCTGCATTCCGACGGGAGCCTCCAGGGACTAGGAGCTGTGTTGTCACAGGTGCAGGATGGCCGGGAGAAAGTGATCGCCTATGGTAGCCGGTCGCTGCATGACTCACAACGCAACCCGGACAATTACAGCTCTTTTAAGCTCGAGCTCCTTGCGATAGTGTGGGCAATGATGGAGCAGTTCGCAGAGTAACTGGCAGGCTCCGAGGTAGTAGTGCGGACCGAAAACAACTCATTAGCCCATTTGGAGAATGCCAAACTGGGGGCCCTTGAGCAGCGGTGGGTGGCTCGGATGGCCAAATTCAATTTTAAGATCATCTACAAACGGGGAGCTGAAAACGTGCATGCCGACGCGCTCTCCAGAATCCGACACACAACCCCAGGGAGAAGTCGAGACGACAAATTAGGGCCAGACGAGACGCTGTTCACCCTCACCACCGCCGCGCTTACAGTCCACACGCAAGAAGCACCTCATCCGGGACTCCTAGGAGGGATGCTGGAACAGCCCCGCGACAACTGGATCCAGCAGCAACGAGAAGATACAGAAATTGGACTCCTGCGCTGATGGGTGGCCACCGGTAAATTGCCCACGGGCTCACAAAGACAGACTTTATCCCAAGATTTGTTGCTGATGTTGCGCCAGTGGGAAAAACTAGCCATCAAAAAGGGACTTTTATATTGAAAAGCCATGTCACGAACCACGTCAGCTACGATATGGCAGGTGATCATGCCCGGAGCCCATCTCACCCAACTGGCCCGGGAAGCCCATGAAAAAGGGACTCATTTTGGTGCTCAAAAGACTTTACAATGGTTGCAGCAGATAGTGTACCACCCACGCTTGCACGCTGCTGCTGCTGAAGAAGTTTGTCGAACCTGCTGCCCGTGCGAGCTTGCTAAACCCCCCCCCGCAACGAGCCCCTGTGCAAACTATTGTAACATCAGCCCCTCTGGAGCTTCTTACGGTGGTCTATCTGACCATAGGTCCTGCCTATCAGGGGTATGAACATTATCTCGTTATGGTGGACCATTTCACCAAGTTCGCTGTGGTCACCCCCACCCGAGACCAAACAGCGGAGTCGACCGCCTATGCGATTTGTAAGGACTTTATTCAAGTGTACGGCTGTCCACAATGAATACATTCGAACCAAGGAGCGTGCTTCCTAGGAAAAGTCATGGAAGAGCTACACCATCTTTACGGTATCAATAAATCGCGGACTACGCCATACCACCGCAGGGAAACGGAGCCTGCGAATGATTCAATCGCACGCTAATCCAAATACTGCACACCCTGGAGAGCGACCGCAAGGCCCGCTGGCCTGAATATGTCCCCTAGCTGGTGTGGGTGTATAACAATCGGGTGCATCGAGTAACTGGTTACACCCCCTACTCATTGCTGTTCGGACGGGAAGGCAAAGGAATCACGGAGGTGGAATTGAACCCAGAAGAACCCCAACCCTGGACCGGGGTATCCTCGTGGGTCCGAAACCACCGGCACCGGCTGCAGACCCTCCACCGTATCGTTCATACAAAGCTCCAGGATCTAGAACACCAGGGGGGAGCACTGCCCCACCCATTGACTTTCAGACTGGGGATCGGGTACTCGTACTTGATCAACGCCCCCAATACAAGTTAGAACCACGGTGGGAGGTGAACCCATACGGAGTGTTGCGCAGAATAAGCCCCGACGGGCCTGTGTACGAAATACAATCTGAAGGAAACAATGCGCCTCTCACTCGGGTTGTGCACCGTAACATGTTACGACTTTGTACGTCTACCGATCCCCCGCGGCTCGAACCGACCCTCCTGGTCCCTGACCCCCTGCCCCCGGTCTGGGACCTGGATGATGAAGAGGACTCCCCGTCGCATCTGCGGGTTGCCCTAGTATTGGCACTATAGTAGACCCAGGCATCCCACCACAACCAACTATTCGACCACCCTCCACCACCCCAGAAGAATCCACTACACCCGAGCTTCGACGCTCCGAGTGGTCAACAGCTGGCAAACCCCCTGAACGTTATGAACAGGACCAGTTCATATGGCGACAAGGACTGTTGTCCCAAAAAATTAACCTGGATCTACAAAAACCTCGCCCGAGGACTGGCGAGCATACAGGGCGGGGGAGTGTGTGAGGAACGGCCCCCGTCGAGTGTCCGGGCCGGAACCAAGGGAGCCGTCATCTGGGTTCCGGGGGAAACTGTCCCCGGGGAGCAGAATTCGGAGACGGACCGTTGTGACAGACAGATGGGCTGGGGGAGGGACCAGTATAAAGGAGGCGGGGAATTCCCAGGACAATGAGTCAGCAGACCGGGGCAGAGACAGCAGGAGACCGTGGGAGCGGCTGAAAGCGAGAGCGACTCACCAGTGTCAGGGAGGACGCTCACCGAGGACTCCAGAAGGACGTTACCGAGGCGACCATCCGAGACTTGCTGCCCCGCTCCAGCCCGCGGCCACTGTGGCCCCAGTTCAACCCACGGCCGCTGCCGCCTCCCCTCAGCCCACGGCTGCGGCCTACCCACGGTCACCCGCGGCCGCTGCCGTCTCGTTCCAGCCCGCGGCTGTGGCCTGTTCCCTGCTACCCGCAGCCGCCCTGTTCTCACCAGTGGCCGCGGCAAGTACAGTGCCGTCGGCGGCCACCACTGTCCCGCTCCGGTCCGCAGCAGGGGCCGGGCATCTGCTGACCGCGGACTCCCCATAGCAGCCGTTAGCTGCGCATGTGGCCTGTCATTCGCCACCACACATCGCTGCCGCTTGCCCCAGGCCAGGGGCTGTGGCCCAACCGTCCTAGGACTCCACCGGAGCCTGTGAGCCCGAACAGCGAGGGACGTCTGGACGGCTAAGTTGACTTTATAATTAAGGACCCGTAGTCGGCCATTCCACGGCCCTACAGTGACCGGCTGTTGCCGGAAGTAGTCGTGTTCTACCCGTTTGTGTGTGCTTGTATAGAACCATTGCGAGGGCAACCCGTGTTACCCCTTTTGGTGATCAGGTCGGGACTGCCTTCTTCCTCACGTCAATGCTATCCACATCCTCAGGATGCAGATAGCGGTGAATACATTGGTGGATGACGGAGCTGCCGGTTACTTCTTCCACCAATCAGCTTGTGCAACTGAGAAAGCAGATGAGATGGCGTCATTACATCACGTCTGCTGTGCAAAACAGTGCACCTGAGACCAAAGCAGAGCACTAGGGGAACAGGAGCAAGGTGAGTATGTGTTTCTTTTGTGTTGTGTGTATTAGATCTTTGCATGCAAACAGGGGGTTATGTGGGGGCTCATACTGTACATAGTGGGCTATATGGAGGCTCATACTGTATATAGGGTCAATTTGGGGGCTCTAATGATATATAAAGGGGCTGTGGGTGGGCTCATACGGTATATATGGGGATGTCAGTATACTTAATTCTGCTCAATATTAAGTAATATTATTAATATTATTTATTATTGTAGCGCTATTTATTCCATGGTGCTTTACATGTGAGGAGGGGTATGCATAATAAAAACAAGTACATTAATCTTAAACAATACAAATCATGACAGGGACAGGAGGAGAGAGAACCTTGTCCACGAGGACTCACAATCTACAAGGGATGGGTGAGGATACAGTAGGCGAGGGTAGAGCTGGTCTTGCAGTGGCTTGGTCAATTGGTCGTTGCTGCAGATTGTAGGCTTGTCAGAAGAGGTAGGTCTTCAGGTCCTTTTTGAAAGTTTCCATGGTAGGCGAGAGTCTGATATGTTGTGGTAGAGAGTTCCAGAGTAGGGCTGATGCGCAGGAGAAATATTGTATGCGATTGTGGGAAGAGGAGATAAGAGGGGAGTAGAGAAGGAGATGTTGTGAGGATCGGATCTTGCGTGCAGGTAAGTACTGCGAGATGAGGTCACAGATGTATGGAGGACACAGGTTGAGGATGGCTTTGTATGTCATATTTAGGGTTTTGAACTGGAGTCTTTGAGTAATTGGGAGCCAGTGCAGGGATTGACAGAGGGGAGAGTGGGGGGGACAGGTTGATTATTCGGGTAGCACAGTTTAAAAAAAAATAGATTGGAGGGGAGCGAGAGTGTTAGAGGGGAAGCCACAGAGCAGGAGGTTGCGGTAGTCAAGGCAGGAGATGATGAGGGCATGGATTAGGGTTTTTGCAGATTCTTGGTTGAGGAATGTACGGAACCGTGAAATATTTTTGAATTGAAGTCGGAAGAAAGTGGAAAGGGCTTATATGTTGTGAGTTCATTTTCCCCTTCACCGTTGAGGTCTGATGAACTCCCTCTTCTGGTGAAGGAAGGTAGTGAGGCTGATTGCCAGGCACCTGGGCAGGATGATGATGACTGGGTGACGGGAATTACTGACTGGATATAAGGCAGCCGACGCCCTTCTGCCTTGCGGGTGATCTATTTGAGGGATTCTAGGAGTCCAGTCTGATTCCTGCTCCTCAAAAGCTAAGTTTTCTGCTCTACTTTTTGCATTTATGTTTTGCATTGTTTTGCATTGTTTTCCTTGATTTCTGCCATTCCCTGCTGGGGTGAGCTGAATTCCTTTTTGCTCTGTCTTCAGAAAATACCTGAGTACTGATATAGTCTTTTTGAAGCCTAGCGTCTTCAGGGCTTTTTTCTCTATCAGCTGTTGGCTCTTGTTTTGATAGGGTTTTGGCAGATTACAGACAGCAGCTTTTCTATCCTGTCCTATCTAGTTAGCTTGGGCCCCATCATTTGCTCAGCCTATCTTTCTATCTGTGTGAGTGTTTTTTCATCTTGCTTCACCGTCATTATATGTTGGGGGCTGCCTATTGCTTTGGGGTCTGCTCTGGGGCAGTTTAGATTTCCCTTTCTGTCTTTAGGCTATGTAGTTCTCCGGCTGTGATCGAGGGGTCTAGGGCACTGGAGGAACCCCCCACGGCTACTGCTAGTTGTTGTTGATAGGTTCAGGGGTCTGCAATCCGATAGCTGCCAACTTCTCTGGTTTTCTGGACTTAGCTAGTATTTCTGTTTTTGCCTCCTACGGTGACTCATTCATAACACTTATATATGTGGTTTTAAAGAGAGATCAGTGTCAAGGATTACCCCAAGGCAGCGAGCTTGTGGGAGTCGAGTGAGATGGGGGAAAGATGATGAATTCTGTTTCGTCCATATTAAGTTTTAGAAGTCTAGCGTAGAAGAAGGATGAAATAGCAGACAAACATTGTGGGATTCTGGTTAGTAGGGAGGTGATATCTGGTCCAGAGATGTAGATCTGTGTGTTATCAGCATAGAGGTGATAATGAAAGCCATGAGATTTAATGAGCTGTCCGAGGCCGAAGGTGTAAATGAAGAAAAGCAGGGGACCTAGGACTGAACCTTGTGGGACGCTGACAGATAGGGGGCAAGGTGAGGAGGTGGTGTGTGAGTGGGAGACGCTGATTGTCCGGTCTGTTAGGTATGAGGAGATCCAAGATAGGGTCAAGTCTGTGATGCCAAGAGATGAGAGGGTTTGTAGTAATAGGGAATGGTCCACTGTGTCAAAGGCAATGGACTGGTCCAGGAGGAGGAGGACAGAGTATTGTCCCTTGGATTTGGCAGTTAATAGGTTATTGGTGACCTTAGTTAGGGCAGTTTCAGTGGAGTGGTGCAGCTGGAAGTCAGATTGTAAGCAGTCAAAGAGGGAGCAGGAAGAGAGGTGGGCAGACAGTTCAAGATGGATGTGTTGTTCTAGTAGTTTTGAGGCATAGGGGAGTAGTGATATAGGGCAATAGCTAGATACAGAGGATGTTTCAAGAGAGCGCTTTTTGAGGATAGGTGTAATTGAGGCATGTTTGAATTCTGAGGGGAAAACACCAGTTGTTAGTGATAGGTTGAAGAGATGGGTTAGAGTTAGGATGAAGACTGTAGTGAGATTTGGGATGAAGTGGGATGGGATCAGGTCAAGTGCACATGTGGTGAGATGTGATCTTGAGAGTAGAGTGGAGAGTCGATCTTCTGTAATGGTAGAGAAGTTATTTTTGGAGGAGAAGGGCTGGGCAGTTAGGAGGAAGGGCTCTGGGTGTTGTTGACCAAAACTGTCTCTGATGTTATCAATCTTCTGTTTGAGTAATGAGGCAAAGTCTTCAGCTGAGATAAGTAAAGAGGGAGGAGGTGCTGGGGATGGAGGAAAGAATTGAAAGGTGCTGAATAGCTGTTTAGGGTTGTGAGACAGGGAGGATATGAGAGATGAGAAGTAGGTTTGTTTAGCTGTGGCGAGTGTGGTCTTGAAAGTAGTGAGGGACTGTTTGAATGCGATGAAGTCCTCATTGGAGTGGGATCTTTTCCATCTCCGCTCAGCAACCCTGGAAGCCCATCTCAGTTCCTTGGTCAGGCTGGTGTGCCAGGGCTGTCTGTTGATTTTGCGATCTTTGGTATGTGTGAGAGGGGCAACTGATTCCAAAGCCGCAGCTATTGTGCTGTTATATAAAGTGGCAGCAGCATCCTCATTGTGTAGGGAACTTATGTCTGCAAGGGGAAGAAGGGATTCAGACAGTGAGTGCAGATTGAGTTGTTTAAGATTTCTGCAAGGGTGTACAAGTTTGTGGGGTGGGGATTGTGGACCTGGAGAGGAGAGGGAAGAGAATATAAGTAGGTTGTGGTCAGAAAGAGGGGGCAGTGAGTTAGAGAGGTTAGAGGGAGCAGAGGCGGGTGAAGATGAAGTCCAGTGTGTGGCCATCTTTGTGAGTGGCTGCAAAAAGACCACTGAGTGAGGCCAAAGGAGGAAGTGAGAGATAGAAGTTTAGTGGCAGCTGAGAGGGAAGTGTCAATGGGAATGTTGAAGTCACCCAAGATGACAGTGGGGATGTCAGCGGAGAGGAGATGAAGTAGCCAGGTGGTGAAGTGGCCAAAGAAGGTGGTGGCTGGCCCTGGGGGGTGGTAAATGACAGCCAGTTGGAGGGGGAGTAGATGCACACAGAGTGCTCCTCAAAGGAAGGGAGGGTAAATGAGGGTGGCAGTGGGATTAGGATGAAGGAGCAGATATCTGACAGGAGAAAACCAACTCCTCTGCCATGCTTGCTTCTGTGACATGGTGCAAGATCATGGGGCAGGACGAAGACACATGGGGCAGGATGGAGACACATGGTGCAGGATCATGGGGCAGAATGGAGGCAGATGAGGAGGGATAGAGACAGATGGGACAGGATGAAGACAAATGGGGCAGGAACATGGGGCAGGATGGAGACAGATGGGGCAGGATGGAGACAAATGGGGCAGGAACATGGGTCAGGATGGAGACACATAGGGCAGGATGGAGACACATGTTTCAAGATCATGGGGCAAGATGGAGATACAAGGTTCAGGATCATGGGTCAGGATGGAGACAGATGGGGAGGGATAGAGACAGATTGGACAGAATGCAGACAGATGGAGCAGGAACATGGGGCAGGATGGAGACAAGTGGGGCAGGATCATGTGGCAGGATGGAGACAGATGGGGCAGGATGGAGGTAAATGGGGCAGGAACATGGGGGCAGAATGGAGGCACATGGTACAGTATCACAGGGCAGGATGGAGACAGATGGGGAGGGATGGAGACAGATGTGGCAGGATAGACACAGATGGGGCAGGAACATGGGGCAGTATGGAGACACATGGGCCAGGATGGAGAGAGATGGTGCAGAAACATGCAGCAAGATGGAGACCGATGTGCAGGATGGAGACACATGGTACAGGATCATGGGCAGGATGGGGACAGATGGGGCAGGTACATGGGGCAGGATGGAGACAGATGGGGCATTATCATGGGGCAGAATCATGGGACAGATGGGGCAGGAACATGGGGCAGGATGGAGGCACATGGTACAGTATCACAGGGCAGGATGGAGACAGATGGGGAGGGATGGAGACAGATGTGGCAGGATAGACACAGATGGGGCAGGAACATGGGGCAGGATGGAGACACATGGGCCAGGATGGAGAGAGATGGTGCAGAAACATGCAGCAAGATTGAGACCTATGTGCAGGATGGAGACACATGTACAGGATCATGGGCAGGATGGGGACAGATGGGGCAGGTACATGGGGCAGGATGGAGACAGATGGGGCATTATCATGGGGCAGAATCATGGGACAGATGGGGCAGGATCATGGGACAGATGTAGCAGGATGGTGACAGATGGGTCAGAATGAAGACAGATGAGGCAGGATGGGGAGATCATATGGGGCAGGATGGGAGAACATATAGGGCCAGGATGGGAGAACATATGGCTGGAGCAAGGAATGACAGAAGAGGGCCAGGATGGAGAATATTATTACTGTAGAGTCTAGTTACTGGAGTGATGGATTTTACTTTTTGAGGATACTGTTTTCAATGGGGAGGGTCCTGTTACTGTGCAAAGTGACACTGTGTTGCCTTTTTTCTTCATCTGATGTAGTGTAGAAGTTGGGAAAGAATTGATGGCAGTCTGTGCTAGATGAAGATGAAAAGCAAAGATGAATGACTTCACCTAAAGATGTCACTGGTGAGTCAGTGTATTACATGTACATGCACACTATTCACTATATATATACTGTGTACAGAGCTCCTGCGTATAATGTCACCGGTGATCACTGTATTACCTGTACACTGACACTTTATACAGAGCTCCTGTGTACAATGTCACCATGATTACTGTATTACCTGTACACTATACACTATATACAGAGGTCCTGTGTATAATGTCACCGGTGATCTCTGTATTACCTGTACATGGACACTGTATACAAAGTACAGATCTCCTGTGAATAATGGCACTTATGGTGATATTAGTATTGTGCTTTTTTTTATTATAGATCAGTTTTGTAGTATTCGGTCGCTATGTGGTAGTAATATGTGATCTGGTCATGGTGTGACGGTATTTGTTCCTTGTATGTGCTATTATTCAGTCACTGTGGTGGTAATATGTGATCTGGTCCTGGTGCGGTGGTTTTTGACCCTAGTATGTGATATTATTGGTAATTTTAAAAATTGCAAAATTAAATAAAAATATACAGTACATAATATGTATTGGATATTTTGACGAATGTTTAATAAGTTACAGTAGAGTAAAGCCATGCCAAAAGAGTCTACCTTGTCATGGTGGCAGATTAAAAAATCTTTTGGTTAAAACAAAAGCTGCTAGCTATGTATGTGATCTGGTGATGGGAACTGTTAATGTGTGATTGGCGAGAATGGGATGCAGAAGTGGAGTTTTTCCTAGAGAGTGCGGTGGGACTGTTTTGAGGGGTGGAGCCTGGGTGGAGTCTCAATTATCTGTTATCTTCATTTATTGCATGGTACCACATATCGCATTTGTACTATTGTGGTAACACATCCTAATTTGTCTCTATTGGCTCTAGCGCAGTGTCCTTTTTGTTTTTTTATATCTCCCTACACTATGACAGATTAGGCACAGAAGCTGTCCAGGAACCAGCAGCTTGGGCCAAAATCTGGAAAAATTATAGCTCTCAAAATCCGGTGATGCAAAAACTATTTTTTGCAGAAAAAAGTGTGTGACAGATGACAAACATAAAAACCCGCTAAAAAAATCCTCTATAAATAGTAAATCAAACCCCACTTTATCACCCCCTTAGTTAGGGAAAAATATTAAAATAAAAAAAATATTTATTTCCATTTTCCCATTAAGGTTAGGGTTTGGGGATATAAAGGGTGGGCCATTTATATGGATACCATGCAAAGAAGAAAGGTCGCACTCGTCGAGATTAAAGTTTCACTGATTTATTGACATATCACGTACATGTCAAGTCGGGGGAGTGACATAAGGAGTGCGGGAAAGGCTGACAACGGCCGTTTCGCGCTGCTTGAGCAGTTGAAGCGCTCGAGCAGCGCGAAACGGCCGTTGTCAGCCTTTCCCGCACTCCTTATGTCACTCCCCCGACTTGACATGTACGTGATATGTCAATAAATCAGTGAAACTTTAATCTCGACGAGTGCGACCTTTCTTCTTTGCATGGATTTCCAGGATTGACTGTTTCCAGGTCTGACACCCGAGATTCCCAGCTGTTGGACTTCGGCATGCCGCACATCATCTGAAGTTACACGGTAACAGCGGTGCCGTCCGCTTTTTATCTTCAGGTTTATGATTTATATGGATACACCTAAATAAAATGGGAATGGTTGGTGATATCAACTTCCTGTTTGTGGTACATTAGTATATGGGAGGGGGGAAATTTTTCAAGATGGGTGGTGACCATGGCAGCCATTTTGAAGTTGGCCATTTTGGATCCAACTTTATTTTTTCAATGGGACGAGGATCATGTGACACATCAAACTTATTAAGAATTTCACAAGAAAAACAATGGTGTGCTTGGTTTTAATGTAACTTTATTCTTTAATGAGTTATTTACAAGTTTATAACCACTTATAAAATGTGTTCAAAGTGCTGCCCATTGTGTTGGATTTTCAATGCAACCCTCTTCTCCCACTCTTGACACACTCTTGACACTGCAGAAAAAATGCTAGTCTAAGGGGGTCAGATTCCTTATAGGAATGCTCGGACCTGACACCCATAATGTGGTGGTGCACTATCTTGCTAGAAAAACTCAGGGAATGTGCCATCTTCAGTGCATAAAGAGGGCAACACATCATCATGTAGCAATTTCAGATATCCAGTGGCATTGAGGTTTCCATTGATGAAGAATGGCCCCACTATCCTTAGTGACCAGGCCAATTTTTACAATTCTGATCACTGTCACTTTATGAGGTTATAACTCTGGAACGCTTTAATGGATCCCGCTGATTCTGAGAATGTTTTTTTCGTGACATATTGTACTTCATGGTAGTGGTAAAATTTCTTCGATATGACTTGTGTTTATTTATGAAAAAAATGAAAATATGGCAACATTTTGAAAATATAGCAATTTTCAAACTTTGAATTTTTATGCCCTTAAATCAGAGAGATATGTCACACAAAATACTTAATAAATAGCATTTCCCACATATTTACTTTACAGAAGCACAATTTTGGAAACAATTTTTTTGTTAAGAAGTTATAAGGGTTAAAATTTGACTACCGATTTCTCATTTTCACAAAAAAATTTACAAAACCATTTTTTTTAGGGACCACATCACATTTGAAGTCACTTTGAGGGGTGTACAAGACAGAAAATACCCAAACGTGACACCATTCTAAGATTGTAAGGTGTTCAAAACCACATTCAAGACGTTTGTTAACCCTTTACATACTTCACAGGAACTGAAGCAACGTGGAAGGAAAAAATTAATATTTAACTTTTTTTTCCACAAACATTTTACTTCAGGGCCAATTTTTTTTTCATTTTCACAAGTGTAAAAAGAGAAAATGAACCATATGCCAAAACTCCATATGTGGGAGAAAACCACTGTTTCAGCGCATGGCAGAGCTCGGAGGGGAAGGAGCACCGTTTGACTTTTTTCAACGCAGAATTAGCTGGAATTGAGATCGTCCGCCATCGGATTTGGAGATCCCCTGATGTGCCTAAACAGTGGAAACCCCCACACCCCCACAAGTGACACCATTTTGGAAACTAGACCCCTCAAGGAGCTTATTTAGATGTGTGGTGAGCACTTTGAATTCGCTAGTGCACAGAACTTTATAACTTAGAGCCATGATAATAAAAAATCATATTTTTTTCACAAAAATGATTATTTTGCCTCCAAATTTTTTTTCCCAAGGGTAACAGGAGAAATTAGACCACCAAAGTTGTTGTGCAATTTGTCCTGATTATGCACGGCAGAGCTCGGAAGATAAGGAGCACCGTTTGACTTTTTCAACGCAGAATTGGCTGGAATTGAGATCAGACACCGTAGCGTATTTGGAGAGTCACTGATGTGCCTAAACAGTGGAAAAACCCCAGAGATGACACCATTTTGGAAACTAGACCTCCTCAAGGAACTTATCTAGATGTATGGTGAGCACTTTGAACCCCAAAGTGCTTCACAGAAGTTTGGAAAGTAGAGCCGGGAAAATAAAAAATCATATTTTTTACACAAATAATATTTTAATCCCCATTTTTTATTTACCCAAGGGTAACAGGAGAAATTGGACCCCAAAAGTTGTCCAGTTTGTCCTGAGTACGCTGATACCCCATATGTGGGGGTAAACCACTCTTTGTGCGCACGGCAAAGCTCGGAAGGGAAGGAGCGCTGTTTGACTTTTTAATCTTAAAATTGTAAGAGCGGATGCCATGTCGGGTTTGGAGATGTGCCTAAACAGCAGAAACTCCCCACAATTTATCACATTTTATTAACTACACCCCTCAAAAATTTTATCTAGGGGTAAATTCAGCAATTTGAACCAACAGGTACGACACAGAATCTGATAACAGTAGGTTGTCATATTGAAAAAGTTAATTTTTTCACAAAAATCTTGTTTTAGACCTGAATTTCTCACTTTTGTCAGAGATTACACCAAAAAGTGGACCCCACAATTTGTTACCCACTTTCTTATGAGCGCAACGATATCCCATATGTAGTCAAAAAGTTCTGTTTGGACAAACGGCAGGGCTCAGACAGGAAGCGGCACAACGTGACAAAATTGGCTTTATTTGAAATAGATTGTCATATTTGAAGAGCCTGTGTGGTTCAAGAGCAACAAAAATCCCCCATAAATGTGTTTTTTCTACAAATTGTACCTTCTAATCTATTTATCTAGGGCGGTAGTGAGTAGTTTGACACCACCATTTTTTATGCAGTTTGCAATTTGCATTTTTTCACTGTCTCTTTTATGATTCTTTTTTGTACGTTCTGAGGAACGCATCTCAAATTTTATTGCACTAGTTTTATGTGTTCAGAGATATATCCAATGTGAGTACTGGATACACGGCTTTGCCTATAATAATAGTTGGCACACCATTTGGTCTTTAGGGTAAAATTCAACAAGTTCCAGGACCATTCAAAGCCTCTAGAGACATTGAGCAAACAAGAAAATCCTTCCACGAATTATTACTCACAGAGGGAGGCATGCTCCTAAAAACACATTGGCTGATTATAAAATTTGGTCTTGCTAACAAAACAGTTGGCCCGCATTTGCGTATATTGTAGCAGGAAGAATAAACAGTGCTGTAATGAAGGGCACAATGTGGAGGAAAATGAAGCCAACTGTGTGGCAAAGCTGAGTTTGTTCGAAAGATGAAAGAACACCAGCAGGGCTAGAATGGCAGACACTTTCAGAGACTGGTCGTACAACGTCCGTTTAGCTCCATCAATGTGCCAATAGACGTGGTACACCATAGCAAGCTCCCACCCACCAAGGCAGGAACTGCTATATGCACAAAACAACCAATTCTCTACCGTAAAGTATTGTCTGGTACCAGAGGTTCGGCAAGAGCAATAAAGTAAAGCCCATAGTGTATAAGTATGGAACTTCCTCATTATTAGAGAACCTCAAATAAAATGATCATGCCCCTATCACCAACATAAATATAAGTAATATAAATGGAAGCCAAAGTTTTTTTGTAGCAAGACAGTTGTAAAAACAGTCAAAGTTAGATAAATGGTCAAAAACTTTTGTTAGTAATCAAGTCCTAGAATTAATTTTCAGATGACCTGAATTTTCAAAAACATTTGTGGGGTCCACACTCTGGAGTGTACAAACGTTGGTACGTGGATGAGAATTTGTTGGAATAGTAGTTTGGTATGTGATTGATCAAGTCCTGGAATTAATGGTGAAATGGGGTAAAATGGGATCTACTGATGAAAATATTCTCTATTACTTGTTCCAAATTAATAATAGTTGTCCATATACACATGGTACCCTTGATGGAGAAAGGGCGTCATTAGCGCCCAGACAATTTTTCCTGGAATGCTAATTGTCTGGGGGAAGTTTGGGGGGTTGATTTGGCGATCCTTAACTTCATAAATTAGGAAGGTGGAAGTGTACCCTGATGAACTCTCACATGTTGTGTACAGTTTGATGCCATATTTGGCTCGCTTGGAGGGGATAAATTGGCGGAATGACAAACAGCCCTTGTAGCTCATCGAGGACTCGTCGACTGCCACATTTTGCTCTGGGGCATAGGAATTTAGAAATGAATTTTGTAGGAGGGAAATTAGGGATCTCAATTTATTTAACTGATCATAGTTGGGGTCAGTTCTTGGAGGGGGCTTGGGAATTGCCACTGAAGTGGAGGATCTCATTAGGGCTTCATAATGGACTCGGTTCATAACCGCTGCAAACACAGGGGTGCTGTGGACAGTTTTTGTTGCCCAGTAGGAGCGGAGTGTGTTTTTTTTTTTTTTTACTAATCCCATTTTCAGGGTATAAGCTCATTCCCACTTGCAATGAAATCGGACGAATGCAATCCGATAAAAAATCGGATTGAATTCGGACCAATGTTATTCTATGAAAACTTGTCACGGTGATCTGCTGTGAAGACTCTGAGCTTGAACTGCGGTCGCCTCATCACTGGCATTTTCCCACAGTCCAGAGGTCATCGCAGTTCAGGCTGTGAGGGAACACAGCTTCAGTGACATCACTGCTAGTCACTGAGGCTGCGCTCGCAGCATCTCCTCATTCACCAGTGGTTTTCAGCCGGGGCGGTTGCATCTTGGCACCATCCAGGTTGAAAACTGAATATCTCCCAGGTATGGATTACTGCGTGGAACACAACGGTGGACAGGTATGGTATATTGCTGGTTTATTATTTTACTTTTATTACAGGAGATCAAGGGCTTCGCAGGAATTAGGTGAGGTTGTGAGTATGGTTTAATTAAGAATATTAAAGGAGTCTTCTGTGTCATTATTTCAAATAAAGGACTTTATTCTGGGTGTCTGTTTTTTCTTTACAATATGACTGTGGGCTTAGTAACGGAGGCGTCTTATTGACGCCTCTACATTACTAACCCCGGGGCTTGATGTCACCATCAGGTGACATCAACCCCCCAACTATTACCCCACTTGCCACCACTACAGGGCAAGTGGGAAGAGAGAGGCTAAGTGCCAGAATTGATGCATCTTACAGATGCGCCTTTTCTGGGGTGGATGAGAACTGATGTTTTTAGCCAGGGGTGAGCCAATATCCATGGCCCCTTCCTAGGCTATTAAAATCAGCCCCCAGCTATCTGCATATCCTTTACTGGTTATTAATTATAGGGGGACCCATGTCATTTTTTTGGGGTCCACCATTTTAATAGTCAGTAAAGGCTAAGTATACAGTTGTGAGCTGATATTAATAGTCTGGGAAGCTCCATGGGTATTACCCCTTCCCAGGCTATAAACATCTGCCCGCAGTCACCGGCTTTTCCTCTGCTGGTTACGAAAATTACACGGGAGCCCACAACATTTTTTTCCGATAAATAATCTTTTATTAATTAAATAGGTGGATTCATAACTGGCTTAGTGATCGGACCCAAAGAGTGGTCGTAAATGGCTGCACATCCAGTTGGAAGAATGTCTCAAGTGGGGTACCACAGGGCTCTGTCCTGGGCCCTGTATTTTTCAACATCTTTATCAACGATTTAGATGAAGGAATTGAGGGTAAACTGATTAAATTTGCTGATGACACAAAGCTAGGAGGGATAGCTAATACTAGAGAAGAGAGAGAGAGGATTCAAAAAGATTTAAATAAACTGGAGAAGTGGGCAGCAACTAACAGAATGGTTTTTAACAGGGAGAAATGCAAAGTACTACATCTGGGCAATAAAAATGAAAAAAGCATATATAGAATGGGAGGAATAGGGCTAAGTGACAGCACATGTGAAAAAGACTTGGGTATACTAATAGATCACAGACTGAATATGAGTCAACAGTGTGATGCAGCAGCAAAAAAGGCAAATGCAATTCTAGGATGTATTAACAGAAGCATACAGTCTAGATCACGTGAAGTAATTATTTCCCTCTACTCCTCTTTGGTCAGACCTCATCTGGAATATTGTGTCCAATTTTGGGCACCACATTTTAAAAAAGACATCAACAAACTGGAGCAAGTTCAGAAAAGAGCGACCAGAATGGTGACCGGTCTGCAAACCCTGTCTTATGAGGAAAGGTTGCAGGATTTGGGAATGTTTAGTTTGCAAAAGAGAAGACTGAGAGGAGACTTAATAGCTGTCTACAAATATCTAAAGGGCTGTCACATTGTAGAAGGATCAACTTTATTCTCATTTGCACAAGGAAAGACTAGAAGCAATGGGATGAAGCTGAATGGGAGGAGACACAGATTAGATATTAGAAAAAACTTTTTGACAGTTAGAGTGATCAATGAGTGGAACAGGCTGCCACGAGAAGTGGTGAGTTCTCCTTCAATGGAAGTCTTCAAACAGAGGCTGGACAGACATCTAACTGGGATGATTTAGCGAATCCTGCTTTGAGCAGGGGGTTGGACCAGATGGCCCAGGAGGTCCCTTCCAACTCTACGATTCTATGATTCTATGAAATACACGTACAGTAAGCTGCATACACACTGTACTAATTGTATTTGTCACTGACATCTATATATCTACCTATTGTATTTATATTTACTGTATGTAATCCATCTCTTCTATCCTGTCGGCTCCTGCTGTGATTTTACAGAACTCGGCAGATGTATTACCGGCTTTTCTTGTATCTATCTCACTATGCAATATAAATACATATACATCTCTGGCAAAAATTAAGAGACCACCACATCAAAACCCTGTTATGGGCAGTCCATTCTCCAGACCTGAACCCCATTGAAAACCTCTGGAATGTAATCAAGAGGATGATGGATAGCCACAATCCATCAAACAAAGAAAAACTGCTTAAATTTTTGTGCCAGAAGCAGTGTGAAAGACTGGTGGCAAGCATGCCACGACGCATGAAAGCGGTGATTAAAAATCATGGTTATTCCACAAAATATTGATTTCTGAACTTTTCCTGAGTTACAACATTAGTGTTGTTGTTTCTAAATGATTATGAACTTGTTTTCTTTGCATTATTTGAGGTCTGAAAGCACTGGGTTTTTTTTAAATTTTGACCATTTTCCTTTGTCAGAAAAAAAATACAAAATTTATTGCTTGGAAATTCGGAGACATGTTGCCAGAAGTTTGTAGACTAAAAGAACAATTTTCATTTTACTCAAAAATATACCTGTAAAGAGAAAAATCATACAAACTGAACATTTAAAGGTGGTCTCTTAACTTTTTTTTGCCAGAGCTGTATATACAGTATATATGTGTATGTCACTGACATATATATACCGCATTCTGATGTAAATCGGATGCTAGGTGTAAAAAATCAGATTGTACCCACAGGGTCTATCACAGTAATCAAAACCCAGCAGGTCATTAGGTCATTACGAATTCGTAGATACCAAACATGTATAGGTAATTTTTTATTTAACCCCTTTCTGCCATGAGATGTACTATCCCGTCCATGTGCCCTGGGACTTAATTCCCAAGGACGGGATAGTACGTCTCATGCGATCAGCGGCGCCCACGTGGTGAGCGCCGCTGATCGCGGCCGGGTGTCAGCTGATTATCACAGCTGACACTCGGCACAATGTGTCAGGGGCGGTAACGGACCGCCCACGACACGTTAACCCCTTGTACACCGCGATCAAACACGATCGCGGTGTATCGGGGGTTAAAGGGAAGCATCGGCAGGGAGGGGGCTCCCTCCGTGCTTCCCTGAGCCCCCCACGGCAGCGCAATGTGCAGCGCTGCTGCGGGGGGGCTCTTTCCCTACAGGCCCCCGGATCCAAGATGGCGACGTGGGCCTTCGGGGGCCTGTAGGGAGCTGACTTCCTCACTGCCTGCAAAGCGCAGGCATGAGGAAGTCTGCAGCACTGCCTGTGACAGATTGCTGATCTGTCACAGTGATCTGTGATGTGACAGATCAGCGATCTGTCACAGGACAGTGATGTCCCACCTGGGACTATGTAATAAAGTAAAAAAAAAAAAAAAAAAAAGTGTAAAAATTATTTAAAAAAAAAATCGCTAAATAAATTAGCAAAAAAAAAAAAAATATTCCCCAATAAATTCATTTTTTGAAAATAAAAAAACCCCAAAACAATAAAAGTACACATATTTGGTATCGCCGCGTCCGTAGCGACCTGCCCTATAAAACTGTCCAATTAGTTAACCCCTTTAGCGAACCCTTTAAAAAATAAAAATAAAAAACGAAGCAAAAAATAATGATTTATTATCATACCACCGAACAAAAAGTGCAATAACGCGCGATCAAAAAGACGCATATAAATATCCATGGTACCGCTGAAAATGTCATCTTGTCCCGCAAAAAATGAGCCACCATACAGCATCATCCGCAAAAAAATAAAAAAGTTATAGCTCGCAGAATAAAGCGATGCAAAAATAATTATTTTTTATATAAAATTGTTTTCATTGCAAAAAACCGACAAAACATAAAAAAACGACCTAAATGAGATATCGCTGTAACCGTACTGACCCAAAGAATAAAACCGCTTTATCAATTTTACCGCACGCGGAACGGTGTAAACGCACCCCCACAAAAAAAAATTCATGAAACGCTGGTTTTTGTACATTCTGCGTCCCAAAAATCGGAATAAAAAGCGATCAAAAAATGTCATGTGCCCGAAAATGGTACCGATAAAAATGTCAACTCGCCCCGCAAAGAATAAGACCTCACATGACTCGGTGGGTCAAAATACGGAAAAATTATAGCTCTCAATATGTGGTGATGCAAAAACTATTTTTACAATAAAAAGCGTCTTTTAGCGTGCGACAGCCGCCAAACATAAAAACCGCCATAAATAGTAAATCAAACCCCCCGTTATCACCCCCTTAGGCTAGTTTCACATTAGCGTTTTTTTGCGCAGCGCATCGTGCGCATAAAAAACGCATAGAAAAACGCAAAACAAACGCGCGTTTTTTTAACGTCATGCGCACGCTGATGCGTCAAAAAAACGCAGCGTTGCTTGCGTTTTACATGCGTTTTTGCATGCGTGTGCGTTTTTTTATGCACAAGCGTTTTTAGGTGTGACATTTTTTCCATTGTCTAGAGAACATTCTAGACTTGCTTCACTCAAAAACGCATGCGCAAAAAACGCAACCGTGCGCAAGACGATGCGCACGCATGCGTTCCCATAGACTTCAATGTGTTGTTTTTGCGCATTCCGTGCGCAAGCGTGCGCATGCGTTTTTTTGCCGAGACAGGGCGCACCAAAAAATGCAACATGTTGCGTCTGGCGCGCCTGGCGCAAAAGACAAAAAAACGCATGCGCACGAAAACGCAAGTGTGCGCAAGACCATGCGCACGTCATGTTAAACATAGGTGTGCAGTGTGCATGCGCACGGGTGCGCACGATGCGCTGCGCACAAAAGCGCAAATGTGAAACCAGCCTTAGGGAAAAATAATAAAATTAAAAAAAAGTATTTATTTCCATTTTCCCATTAGGGTTAGGGTTAGGGTTAGGGCTAGGGTTAGGGGTGTGTTGGGGTTAGGGTTGGAGTTATAATTGGGGGGTTTCCACTGTTTGGGCACATCAGGTGCTCTCCAAATGCAACATGGCGTCTGATCTCAATTCCAGCCAATTCTGTGTTGAAAAAGTCAAATGGTGCTCCTTCCCTTCCAAGCTCTGCCATGCGCCCAAACAGTGTTTTACCCCCACATATAGGGTATCAGCATACTCAGGACAAATTGCAAAACAACATTTGGGGTCTAATTTCTCCTGTTACCCTTAGGAAAATAAAAAATTGGGGCAAAAATATCATTTTTGTGGAAAAAAATGATTTTTTTATTTTCACGCCCAGGCGTTATAAACTTCTGTGAAGCACTTGGGGGTTCGAAGTGCTCACCACACATCTAGATAAGTTCCGTGGGGGGTCTAGTTTCCAAAATGGGGTCACTTGTGGGGAGTTTCAATAGTTTAGGTACATCAGGGGCTCTCCAAAGGCAACATGACACCCGCAGAACAATCCATCAAAGTCTGCATTCCAAAACGTCACTACTTCCCTTCCGAGCCCTGATGTGTGCCCATACAGTAGTTTTCTCCCACATTTGAGGTATCAGCGTACTCAGGACAAATTGGACAACAACTTTTGGGGTCCAATTTCTCCTGTTACCCTTGGGAAAATAAAAAAATTGGAGACTAATTGATCATGTTTGTGGAAAAAATACGATTTTTTTATTTTCATGCCTGGGCATTATATACTTCTGTGAAGCCCTTGGGGGTTCAAAGTTCTCACCACACATCTAGATAAGTTCCTTAGGGGGTCTAGTTTCCAAAATAGGGTCATTTGTGGGGGGTTTCCACTGTTTAGGTACATTAGGGGCTCTCCAAAGGCAACATGACACCCGCAGACCATTCCATCAAAGTCTGCATTCCAAAACGTCAATACTTCCCTTCCGAGCCCCGACGTGTGTCCATACAGTAGTTTTCTCCCACATATGGGGTATCAGCGTACTCAGGACAAATTGGACAACAACTTTTGGGGTCCAATTTCTCCTTATACCCTTGGGAAAATGAAAAAAATTGGTGACTAAAAGATCATGTTTGTGGAAAAAATACGATTTTTGTATTTTCACGCACGGGCGTTATAAACTTCTGTGAAGCACTGGGGGGTTCAAAGTGCTCACCACACATCTAGATAAGTTCCTTGGGGGGTCTAGTTTCCAAAATGGTGTCATATGTGGGGGGTTTCTACTGTTTTGGTACATCAGGGGCTTTCCAAACGCGACATGGTGTCCGATCTCAATTCCAGCCAAAAACGTCAAATGGCGCTGCTTCCCTTCCGAGCTCTGCCATGCGCCCAAATAGTCATTTACACCCACATATGGGGTATCAGTGTACTCAGGACAAATTGCACAAAAACTTTTAGGGACCTATTACCCTTGGAAAAATAAAAGTTGGGGGTGAAAAGATCATTTTTGTGGAAAAAATATGATTTTTTAATTGTACTGCTGTACGTTATAAACTTCTGTGAAGCCCTTGTGGGTTCAAAGTTCTCACCACATATCTAGATAAGTTCCTTGGGGGGTCTAGTTTCCAAAATGGGGTCACTTGTAGGGGGTTTCCACTGTTTAGGTACATCAGGGGCTCTCCAAACACGACATGGTGTCCGATCTGAATTCCAGCCAATTTTGCATTGAAAAAGTCAAATGGCGCTCTTTCCCTGCTGAGGTCTGCCATGCGCCGAAACAGTAGTTCCCCCCCACATATCAGGTATCGGCGTACTCAGGACAAATTGTACAATAACTTTTGCAGTCCAATTTCTCCTGTTACCCTTGGTAAATTAAAAAAAATTGAACCTGAATTATTTTTTTAGTGAAAAAAAGTTAAATGTTCATTTTTTTTTAAATATTCAAAAAATTCCTGTGACGCACCTAAAGGGTTAATAAACTTCTTGAATGTGGATTTGAGCACCTTAAGGGGTGCAGTTTTTAGAATGGTGTCACTTTTGTGTATTTTCTATCATATAGACCCCTCAAAGTGGCTTCAAATATGATGTGGTCCGTAAAAATAAAATGGTGTTGCAAAAATGAGAAATCGCTGGTCAACTTTTAACCCTTATAACTTCCTAACAAAAAAAAATTTTGGTTTCAAAATTGTGCTGATGTAAAGTAAACATGTGGGAAATGTTAGTTATCAAGTTGTTTGTGTGCTATATCTCTGTGATTTAAGGGCATAAAAATTCAAAGTTGGAAAATTGTGAAATTTTCAAAATTTTCGCCAAATTTCCGTTTTTTTCACAAATAAACGCAAGTTATTTGAATGAAATTTTACCACTATCATGAAGTACAATATGTCACGAGAAAACAATGTCAGAATCACCGGTATCCATGGAAGCGTTTCAGAGTTATTACCTCATAAAGGGACAGTGGTCAGAATTGTAAAAATCGGCCTGGTCATTAACGTGCAAACCACCCTTGGGGCTTAAGGGGTTAAGCGGTTTGAAAAAAATCCAAAGTTTGTCACAATAAATAAAAAAAAGTTGCCATTTTTCCGAGACCCGTAGCATCTCCATTTTTCAGGATCTGGGTGAGGGCTTATTTTTTGTGCGACGATCTGACATTTTTATTGATACCATTTTGGTGTAGATAACAATCTTTTGATCTCCTGTTATTGCATTTTATAGCAATGTTGCAGCGACCAAAAAAACGTAATTCTGGCGCTCATAGTGATCTGGCAATGGCAACCACAGGGAGCTCCTGCAGACACCGGGTTGTCATGCCAACCCATCGGCGACCTGCGGTCATGCGACTCATCAGATCAGCTGTCATGTGCCGGAAAAGGTGGTTGGCGTCCAATGTCAGATATATCCGTCATTGGACATTCCATTTACATTTTGTTACAAATCTTCTCCTTTCTTAAGAATTGAGGGATTTTCAGTTTGATAGTTTACTGCTTATTGACTAGGCTACCGGCCTCTTATGCAGTCATCAGAGCTGGCTGGTTTCCAAAGGAGCATGCTCTTGTAAGCTCCTAAAGTTGGCTGTATTGCTGGAAGTCAGAAAAGAAGTGTACTTCTCAGGGGTGTAACTAGAACTGATTGGGCCCCATAGCAAACTTTTAAATGGGGCCCCCTCAAAGACACACCCCCTCAAAGACACACCCCTCCAGGAACTACATTTCCCAGAGGTCCATGCGGCAGGCAGCTCTGCAGAGAGCTAATAGACAGCGAGGGCTCAGGGAAGGGGCGGGACTGAACTAGTCTGAAGCAATACACTCTGTGACTGGCTGCAGGCAGGGAGGCGGGCCCAATATGTGCTTCGCTCCGCACAGCAGGCACAGAAATGCAGCGTAGGCTGCAAAATCATAGTGTACATTTTTTTCCGCCGGGGCCCCGGATCCCCTACACCAGTGGTCCCCAACCTTTTCTGCACCAGGGACCGGCTTCAAGCAAGACCATTCTTCCATGGCCCAGCAGGGCGGGGATGGAGGTGTGATGGGGAGGGGCTTTGGTCATAAGGGAGAGGGGCTATGGACGCAGTTGTAGTTTAGCAGTGCATACTTATCACTTAATTATAACATTTATAATGTGACTCAACTCACCATAGGTTTTGAATGAGTGGGAGCACCTGGCTTGTTTCTCTGTTTCAGTGGGAGCACTGGGCTACTTCTACTGATGACCATCACTGCTAATGATGATTGGAACCTACAAGGAAATGGAGCATTGAGCACTTAAGAAAAATTGTACTGGAGTACTGTACATGCTGATTATTTTCTAATCATCAGAAAATATGTGTGTGGTTCCCCCCATCCTGTCCAACTCTGTGTGGCTTCCCCTGTTGTATGCATGGCTCCCCTGTCCCATCCTTGTATACATGGCTCTGCTCCCACTCTCCCATCCTGTATACATGGCTCTGCTCCCATCCTGTATACATGGCTCCGCTCCCACCCTCCCATCCTGTATAAATGGCTCTGCTCCCACTCTCCCATCCTGTATGCATGGCTCTGCTCCCATCCTCCCATCCTTGTATACATGGCTCCGCTCCCACCCTCCAATCCTGTATACATGGCTCTGCTCCCACTCTCCCATCCTGTATACATGGCTCTGCACCCACTCTCCCATCCTGTATACATGGCTCTGCTCCCACTCTCCCATCCTGTATGCATGGCTCTGCTCCCACTCTCCCATCCTGTATACATGGCTCTGCTCCTACTCTCCCATCCTGTATACATGGCTCTGCTCCCACTCTCCCATCCTGTATACATGGCTCTGCTCCCACTCTCCCATCCTGTATACATGGCTCTGCTCCCACTCTCCCATCCTGTATGCATGGCTCTGCTCCCACTCTCCCATCCTGTATACATGGCTCTGCTCCTACTCTCCCATCCTGTATACATGGCTCTGCTCCCAACCTCCCATCATGTATACATGGCTGTGCTCCCACCCTCCCATCCTGTATACATGGCTGTGCTCCCTCCCTCCCATCCCGTATACATGGCTCTGCTCCCACCCTCCCATCCTGTATACATGGCTCCCCTGTCCCATCCTGTACGCATGGCTCCCCTGTCCCATCCTGTATGCATGGCTCTGCTCCCACCCTCCCTCCCTTGTATATATGGCTCTGCTTCCACTCTCCCTCCCTTGTATATATGGCTCTGCTCCCACTATCCCTCCCTTGTATATATGGCTCTGCTCCCACTCTCCCTCCCTTGTATATATGGCTCTGCTTCCACTTTCCCTCCCTTGTATATATGGCTCTGCTTCCACTCTCCCTCCCTTGTATATATGGCTCCGCTCCCACTCTCCCTCCCTTGTATATATGGCTCTGCTTCCACTCTCCCTCCCTTGTATATATGGCTCCGCTCGGCTCCCCCATCCTCCCCATCATACTTACCCTCACATCGCTGAACTTCCCTCCCGTCACTGAACTTCCCTTCCTGCATCTTGCGGCGCTTCAGCTTCTTCCTGTGCGAAGCGATCATGTGCTACCGCTCATTAAGGTGCATGAATATGGATGCCACACCTATGGGGGAGGAGTGGTGTCCATATTCATGACCTTAAATGAGCAGTACACTTGACAGCTCAGCGCTGGATGAAACCGCCACATCGACAGGGACCGCTATGCAGGGTGAGTATCAGCTGCTACACAGCCACCGGCTCCCCTTGTGTCCACGGACCAGCAAGAGCACTGCAATGGCCCGGTGCTGGGCCGCGGACCGGTGGTTGGGGACCCCTGCCCTACACTACATGCACCGGGCCGGCAGGCCCCCAAGACAGCTTTGGCCACCCACAGCACCCGCCGGAGCACCGCAGTAATGGACTTAATTAAATTGCACAACCGGGTAGCGCCGATCGGAGCCTGGGCCCCGGGCCCCTATATGGGCCGGGCCCCAAAGCAACCACTTCGGCTGCTACCCCGGTAGTTACGCCAGTGGTAATTCTGAAGAAAGAAGACCAGACAACCCCTCTAAATAGTAAGAACTTATAACCTCTTCTACCATCATTAATTTTTCAGAGCTTTCCTTTATAATTTTCTTTGACATATAATTTTTGTTATTTTCAGAGGTATTTGATCTGAAAACATTGATAAATTAATATTTAGAATAGTCATACGATTATTATCTCCTTACATGAACAATTTGTAGGCACAAAGCTTTTCTACACCAATTCTGATCTTAGCTGATCAGACGTCCTGCAGTGCTTCTACTTTTTAGCTACCGTATATACTCGAGTATAAGCCGACCCGTGTATAAGCCGACCCCCTTAATTTTGCCACAAAAAACTGGGAAAACTTATTGACTTGCGTATAAGCCTAGGGTGGAAAATGCAGCAGCTATTGGTAAATTTAAAAAATAAAAATAGATACCAATAAAAGAAAAATTAATTGAGACATCAGTAGGTTAAATGTTTTTGAATATCCATATTGAATCAGGAGCCCCATATAATGCTCCATACAGTTTATGATGGCCCCATAAGATGCTCCATACAAAATACACCCCATATAATGCTCCATAAAAGATGCTCCATAGAATATGCCACATAAGATGCTCCATAGAATAGGCCCCATATGCTGCCCCATAAGATGCCCCATAGAATATGCCCCCATAAGATGCTCTATAGAATAGGCCCCCATAAGATGCTCCATAGAACATGCCCCCATAAGATGCTCCATAGAATAGGCCCCATAAGATGCTCCATAGATTATGCCCCCATAGATGCTCCATAGACTAGGCCCCATATTCTGCCCCATAAGATGCTCCATAGTATATACCCCAATAAGATGCTCCATAGAATATGCCCCCAGAAGGTGCTCCATAACATATGCCCCCATAAGATGCTCCATAGAATATGCCCCATAAGATGCTCCATAGAATATGCCCCCATAAGATGCTCCATAGAATATGACCCAATAAGATGCTCCATAGAATATGCCCCCATAAGATGCTCATTAGAATATGCCCAATAAGATGCCCCATAGAATATGCCCCATAAGATGCCCCATAGAATATGCCCTCATAAGATGCCCCATAGAACATGATCCCATAAGATGCTCCACAGAATATGCCCCCTTAAGATGCTCCATAGAATATGCCCCCATAAGATGCTCCATAGAATATGCAGCATAAGATGCTCCAGAGAATAGGCACCATATGCTGCCCCATAAGATGCTCATTAGAATATGCTCAATAAGATGCCCCATAGAATATGCCTCATAAGATGCCCCATAGAATATGCCCTCATAAGATGCCCCATAGAACATGATCCCATAAGATGCTCCACAGAATATGCCCCCTTATGATGCTCCATAGAATATGCCCCCATAAGATGCTCCATAGAATATGCCCCCAAAAGATGCTCCATAGAATATGCAGCATAAGATGCTCCAGAGAATAGGCACCATATGCTGCCCCATAAGATGCTCCATAGAATATGCCCCCATAAGATGCTCCATAGAATAGGCCCCCATAAGATGCTCCATAGAATATGCCCCCATAAGATGCTCCATAGAATAGGCCCCCATAAGATGCTTCATAGAATATCTTGATTTTTCCAAAGCGTTTGATACCGTGCCACAGAAGAGGTTGGTACACAAAATGAGAATGCTGGGTCTGGGGGAAAATGTGTGTAAATGGGTAAGTAACTGGCTTAGTGATTGAAAGCAGAGGGTGGTTATAAATGGTATATTCTCTAACTGGGTTGCTGTGACCAGTGGGGTACCGCAGGGGTCAGTGTTGGGACCTATTCTCTTCAACATATTTGTTAACGATCTGGTAGAAGGTTTGCACAGTAAAATATAGATATTTGCAGATGATAAAAAACTATGTAAAGCAGTCAATACAAGAGAAGATAGTATTCTGCTACAGATGGATCTGGATAAGTTCGGAACTTGGGCTGAAAGGTGGCAGATGCAATTTAACAATGATAAATGTAAGGTTATACACATGGGAAGAAGGAATCAATATCACCATTACATACTGAACGGTAAACCACTGGGTAAATCTGACATGGTGAAGGACTTGGGGATCCTAGTTACTGAAACTTACCTGGAGCAGCCAATGCCAGGCAGCGGCTGCCAAGGCAAACAGGATCATGGGGTGCATTAAAAGAGGTCTGGATACACATGATGAGAGCATTATACTGCCTCTTTACAAATCTCTGGTTAGACTGCACATGGAGTACTGTGTACAGTTTTGGGCACCAGTGCTCAGGAAGGATATAATGGAACTAGAGCAGGTACAAAGGAGGGCAACAAAATTAATAAAGGGGATGGGGGAACTACAATACCCAGAGAGATTAGCAAAATTAGGATTATTTAGTCAAGAAAAAAGACGACTGAGGCGCGATCTAATAACCATGTATAAGTATATACGGGGACAATACAAATATCTCTCCGAGGATCTGTTTATACCAAGGAAGGAGACGTCACAAGGGGGCATTCTCTGCGTCTGGAGGAGAAAAGGTTTTTCCACCAACATAGAAGAGGATTATTTACTGTTAGGGCAGTGAGAATCTGTAATTCCCTGCCTGAGGAGGTGGTGATGGCGAACTCAGTCGAAGGGTTCAAGAGGGGCCTGGATGTCTTCCTGGAGTGCAACACTATTGCATCTTACAGTTATTGTTAGGTTCTTTAGAAGGACGTAGATCTGGGGATTTATTCTGACAGAATTTTATAGGCTGAACTGGATGGACTAATGTCTTTTTTCGGCCTTACTAACTATGCTATACTATAGAATAATCCCCCATAAGATGCTCCATAGAATATACCCCCATACGATGCTCCATAGAATAGGCCCCCATAAGATGACCCATAGAATATGCCCCCATAAGATGCTCCATAAAATATGCCCCCATAAGATGCTCCATAGAATATGCCGCATAAGATGCCCCATAAGATGCTCCATAGAATATGCCCCAATAAGATGCTCCATAGAATATGCCTCAATAAGATGCTCCATAGAATATGCCCAATAAGATGCCCCATAGAATATTCCCCCATAAGATGCCCCATAAATATGCCCTCATAAGATGCCCCATAGAATATGACCCATAAGATGCTTCACAGAATATGCCCCCATAAGATGCCCCATAGAATATGACCCCATAAGATGCTCCACAGAGTATGACCCCATAAGATGCTCCACAGAATATGCCCCTATAAGATGCTCCATAGAATATGCCCCCATAAGATGCACCATAGCATATGCAGCATAAGATGCTTCATAGAATAGGCCCCCATAAGATGCTCCATAGAATATGCCCCCATAAGATGCTTCATAGAATAGGCCCCATAAGATGCTCCATAGATTATGCCCCCATAAGATGCTCCATAGAATATGCCCCCATAAGATGCTCCATAGAATATGCAGCATAAGATGCTTCATAGAATAGGCCCCATATGCTGCCCCATAGAATATGCCCCCATAAGATGCTCCATAGAATAGGCCCCCATAAGATGCTCCATAGAATATGCCCCCATAAGATGCTTCATAGAATAGGCCCCATAAGATGCTCCATAGATTATGCCCCCATAAGATGCTTCATAGAATAAGCCCCATGCTCCATAGAATATACCCCAAGAAGATGCTCCATAGAATAGGCCCCCATAAGATGCCCCATAAGATGCTCCATAAAATATGCCCCCATAAGATGCTCCATAGAATATGCTCCATAAGATGCCCCATAAGATACTCCATAGAATATGCCCCCATAAGATGTTCCATAGAATATGCCCCCATAAGATGCTCCATAGAATATGCCCAATAAGATGCCCCATAGAATATGCCACCATAAGATGCTCCATAGAATATGCCCTCATTAGATGCCCCATAGAATATGCCCCCATAAGATGCTCCACAGAATATGCCCCCATAAGATGCTCCACATAATATGTCCCCATAAGATGCTCCATAGAATATGCCCCCATAAGATGCTCCATAGAATATGCCCCCATAAAATGCTCCATAGAATATGCAGCTTAAGATGCCCCATAGAATGTGCCCCCATAAGATGCCCCATAGAATATGCCCCCATAAGGTGCCCCATAGAATATGACCCCATAAGATGCCCCATAGAATATGCCCCCATAAGATGCTCCATACAGTAGAATAATCCCCATATGACGCTGCTGCTGCAAATAAAAAAAATTACATACTCACATCTCCGTCGCTTGGGGCCAGGTGCCGGTGTTGCTGCTGGCTCAGGACCCGACACCTGAGATATTCACCTGTTCCCGTTCCCACACTGCTTGCCGCTGTCTGCCACGGCGTCTGTCAGTGACGTTCAGGCAGCAGAGGGCGTGTAATACAATGGCCGCCGGGGGGGTAGCTTGTGCGGCCGCTCCAGTGCTCACTGTGCTGGAGGCTGTTTCATCACCCGTATGCTGTTCACTTTGGAGACGCAATTGACTGCAGACATAGGCTGGAGAAAACTTTAACAACTCAGCTTTATTCTCTTCAGGGCACAGCACATCCAATACAGCAACAGGGCTCTTTACTTGGTAACAGCAATACATCTTCATCTACAGCAGTACGTCACTTCTTCCTTCACTTCACACATATGCAACACAAAGGCAAGCTGACACGTCACACGGAGTACGATGAACACAGAACACTTCCCTTCTTCCAGAGCCTGACTTCAGCCCACGAAGGTACCCGACTTTTCCGTTACAGCTCATCCCCTTAAGGCACTGTTGCTCCTGTTTGTGTCCTAGATTCGCAGCTCACTAAACTCTCCACAAAGCTCCCGTACTCCAGCTGCTACTCCCACAGGGACTCTTCCACGGGCCTCCCTGGCTTGCAATTCTCCAGACACGGGCTGGACTCAATAGACTGGCTTGGGTTGTCACTTCAGCTCTTCCTTGCTAGCTGACTTAACCGACGAGACTCCTTCTTCTGTCTCGCTAGCCTTACAGTCCCCAGTCTCTGACTGCAAGGCCTCCAGCACCACTACGTGCTGGCTACTACTGTAGGCACGCCGCTGTTCTTCACTCTTGTCCTGTCCTGTTCGCTACCCCCAGCTCAACTAACTCTTGGAGGGAAATCTATCTCCTTTCTCCCTGTCTAGCCACTCCTCTAAGTTAACCCTTTTAACGTCTCCTCACTAGTTGAGCTCAGTGCCCCCATCTAGTGGCCCTTTGCTAATACTACACCTGACTTATCTAATTAATGTTGTGTGGACACAAACACACACACAACATGCATACTGCACACAATATCAACATTCCCAGGGCAAAGCCCTTGCCCTCCTTACAGGCGCGGCGCGCACTAACCACGTCACCGAGCCCTCTGACCTGAACATCACGGACAGAGGATGCAGCAGACAGCGGTGAGCAGCGTGGGAATGGGGACAGATGAAAATAGCATATACTCACCCCCCCGGCGCATCTCTGCAGCCCCGTTCTCCCACGGTCTCTGGCGCCTGCCTTCAGTGGCCATGTGGTACCGCTCATTAAAGACATGAATATGTGCATATTCATGTCTTTAATGAGCGGTACCACGTGACCGCTGAAGGCAAGTGCCAGTAACCGTGGGACAAGCAGGGGGGCTGCAGAGACGCGTCAGGGGGGGTCAGTATGATCTGACACCCCCGCTCCCCCTCCCCCGCCGACCCCCTGGCGTATATGACTTACGTATAAGCCGAGAGGGAGACTTTCAACCTAAAAAAATGGGCTGAAAATCTCGGCTTATATGCGAGTATATACGGTATCTTTGCAAACATTGTACATAGCCTCACTGGTGCAAATGCCTGTTCTCTAGTTTATTGATGGATATACAGGAACTTCTCACAAAATTAAAATATCATCAAAAAGTTAATTTATTTCAGTTCTTCAATACAAAAAGTGAAACTCGTACATTATATTGTCATTAAAAACATAGTGATCTATTTCAAGTGTTTATGGCTTACAGACAATGAAAACCCAAAAGTAATTGATTGTCTCAGTAAATTAGAATACTTGACAAAAAAAACACCTGCAAAGGCTTCCTAAGCGTTTAAAAAAGTCCCTTAGTCTGTTTCAGTAGGCTCCACAATAATGGGGAAGACTGATGACTTGACAAATGTCCAGAAGGCAGTCATTGATACACTCCACTTGGAGGATAAGCCACAAAAAGTAATTGCTAAAGCAGCTGGCTGTTCACAGAGTGCTGTGTCCAAGCATATTAATGGAAAGTTGAGTGGAAGAAAAACGTGTGGTAAAAAAAGGTGCACAAGCAACAGGGATAATTGCAGCCTTGAAAGGACTGTTAAGAAAAGGCCATTCAAAATTTGGGGCAGATTCACAAGGAGTGGACTGCTGCTGGAGTCATTGCTTCAAGACCCACCACACACAGACATATCCAGTATATGGGCTACAAGTGTCGCATTCCTTGTGTCAAGCCACTCATGACCAATAGAGCGTCTTACCTGGGCCAAGGAGAAAAAGAACTGGACTGTTGCTCAGTGGTCCTGTCACGGGGTTACAGCAACGCAGTGGAGCCAGAAGACCGCAGCGTCTCGTTGCGATTACTACGCTGAGAAGAAGCACTTCTCCATTGTATTAAACGTGTTTATTTCTTCCAGCAGAAGAATCGGCCATATTGGAAACTCCTACATTCAGATGTGCTCGGTTAGCCACTACTTTTCCCTATAAAATCTGGGCTCGATTACGAAGTCCTTGTGAGAGTTAGCACTTGCTGCATGACATTGGAGTGGGAAAAGTTTATTAGCAACTGTTGTCTGGTTTGTACGCTTGGAAATTCCTTATCCTTCTCTGTTATGCTTTCTTCCCCCTCCTTACACACCATGGTGAATACCTCTGTTATATGTGAGTGTATATTTTATGTGTGTGGTAGCTTTCACTTTACCCTTGTCATTGTTACCCTGTCTGTCTGGTTGTTGTATTGCGGTGCACAGTAGCTCCTCTCTTCCCTGGGTGGGGGAAGTGGACAGATGAAGGAATATTCTAGAAGATAAGGCAAGGGTGGAGGCCCCGCATCTTCACCATCTGAAGTATCCCGGGGAACATGGCGAACTAGGGCGTCCCATAGTGTTAGGGCCAGGAAAGGTGCCCCTGGTCTCAAGTTACTCGCCAGTCAAATCATGACAGTTCCATTGTGTTGTTTTCAGATGAAAGTAAATTTTGCATTTCATTTGGAAATCAAGGTCCCAGAGTCTGGAGGAAGAGTGGAGAGGCACCCAATCCAAGCTGCTTGAAGTCTAGTGTGAAGTTTCGACAAACAGTGATGGTTTGGGGAGCCATGTCATCTGCTGGTGTAGGTCCACTGTGTTTTATCAAGACCAAAGTCAGTGCAGCCATCTACCAGGAAATTTAAGAGCACTTCATACTTCCCTCTGCTGAGAAGCGTTTTGGAGATGGAAATTTCATTCTCCAGCAGGACATGGCACTAGGGATGGGCGAATCCTGAAATATTCGGAATCGCTAGGCTGTAACGAGTCCGACTTGGAAACTCGCTATTCGTTGCAAGTCTAGCGAGTCCAATGTTAATGAATGGGGATGCGAGTTTTGCAGCGATTCCTGTGCTGGGGAGGAGGAGAATGGGGATGCAGATTTTTTTTTTTGCAGAGTTTCTTAGCGATTTTGTGTCAGCAGCTGGACACAAAATCGCTAAGAAACTAGGATTGCTTGTATTAAACTGTTAAAAAACTAGCTAGGAGTTCTCTCTCTCTGTTTTGCAACGATTCCTGTGCTGGGGAGGAGGAGAATGGGGATGCGAGGACACACAAAACTAGATAGGAGTTCTCTCTCTTTCTCCCCTCCAGCACAGGAATCGCTGCAAAACTCGCACCCCCATTCTCCTCCTCCCCAGCACAGGAATCGCTGCAAAACAGAGAGAGAGAACTCCTAGCTAGTTTTTTCACAGTTTAATACAAGCAATCCTAGTTTCTTAGCGATTTTGTGTCCAGCTGCTGACACAAAATCGCTAAGAAACTCTGCAAAAACTAGGATTGCCATTGATTTGCATTGGACTCGTTACTGTGCGAGTAATCGCTTGGAAACTCGCAGAGTACCGACTCCTGCGAGTCCCCTACTACTCGCAGAGTAACGAGTCCTAACGAGTAGATTCGCCCATCCCTACATGGCACCTGTCCACACTGCCAAAAGTACCAATTCCTGGTTTAAAAACAACACTATCACTGTGCTTGACTGGCCAGCAAACTCGCCTCACCTTAACCACATAGACAATATATGGTGTATTGTCAGGAGGAAGATGAGGGACACCAGACCCAACAATGCAGACGAGCTGAAGGCTGCTATCAAAGCAACCTGAGCTTCCATAACACCTCAGCAGTGCCACAGGCTGATCACTTCCATGCCAGGCTTGCCAGGCTGCATTGATGCAGTAATTGATGTCAAAGGAGCCCCTACCAAGTGTTGGGTGCATTTACAGAACATATATTTCAGTAGGCCAACATTTCAGATTTTAAAATAATTTTTCAAGCTGGTGTTATAATCTAACTGAGATAATGACTTTTGGGTTTTCATTGGCTGTAAGCCATAATCATCAATATTAACATAAACACTTGAAATAGACAACTCTGTTTGTAATGACTCTATATAATATATGAGTTTCACTTTTTGTATTGAAGAACTGAAATAAAATTTTTTTTTAATGATATTCTAATTTTGTGGAAGCACTTGTATATGCCGAATGTATAACAAAATTGAGGGCTATCCGTGCTTTGCCTATTATTTAAAACCTATTCATTTGTAACACCCTTTTAATATGATGTTTAGTTAATCAGATATTTTGTATATAAATACTCAGGATTTTTTTTTAATAATAGCCTAAATACATCTTTGTACATTGAATCCGGCCACGTTATTACATTATCAGGAAGGGATCGCCACCATGTGGGGAGTTGAGGTAAATGCTGGGATTCATTTATGATGAGGATATATTTTGGTAGATCTTGAAAATATTTTTCTCTGGAGGGTTTCACAAAGGAAAAGTACAGTGCATGAAAGGTGGAAGATTGAATTCTGTATTTTGTATTGCTTGGATTTTATATGTGAACTAAAGCCTCAAATTTTAGTGGAACTCTGGAGCTTCTTCATAGTCTATCACGGCTTCTGTTTTCAGAAAACCCCGGTCCCCAAATATAGTTTGATTTAAAAAAAAAAAAAAATAACAAGATAAAACTATGTATGACTCACCCTGCTGAGGTCCAGCTCGTAGTCTCCAGTGTTTTATTGCCTGCAGCGCTGACGTCACGTATACATTGCTGTAGCCAATCAGCCGCTCTGTACTGCACCGTCAGTCTACTTGATCAGTGACACTGAGATCACTGACTGGCTGTAAACTCAGTGCTAGACCTGGGGAAGGTGAGTAAAGCAAAGATATTATTATTATTTTTTATTTTTAAATCGAACTGCACCTTCCCCCCATGCTGTCCTGTCTGTAGACTCTTTTGCTTCCTCCCCTGCCCAGGAGATGTGGTATGATCAGACACAGCCATTACACAGTACACAGCAGGGGCACATTTATAAGATTATCTCAGCACAGGAACATTTTATTTCATCACATCCAGTTGTGGAAATTATTATTATTCTATGATCTGTTGATTAAAATTAACTTTGTTGATTGGAAACCCCTTTATAACCCCTTGTTACCAGCATATATCATCTCTTTTCTAACACCTTCTTCATTTTTTCCCTCCTTTTTACAAACTCAGTAATGCCTTAGACAATAACAATGCCCCTCGCTCGAAGGAACAGTTTCCCTCTCTTCCTCTATACTTCTAAATGGTAATAGGGCCCCTTATTCATCCATCTTCTGCCTCTAACAGCCGCAGATGGAGGGAAACTCCACCTGCAAGTGTTAAAATATGAAATGCTGCTGTCAATATGTAAGTTTACATATTTATTATAGAAAAATCCCTGCAGCTCCTATGTAATCCATGGCGTTTGTCACGATGTCCACCGATTCTGTTTTGCAACCATAGGTCACTCCCGCTCATGTCTCACAAGTAGTGTTGAGCGATACCAGCCGATACTGAAAAATATTGTATTGGAATGGATCGACCGATCTAAAAAAGTATCGGGTATCGCCGATTCCGATCCCGGAAGTCCCATTCAAGTCAATGGGACAGAAATATCGGAATTGAAAAAACCCCTCTCTTGCCTTGTACAGCCTGTTCGGGAGGGGGGAAGAGTGCGGGCAGTGCATGGGCGGACACTGTGCGTGTCTGTGTGTGCGGGCGGGGTCTGTATGGGCCTCTCGGTGGTCTGTACGGGCCACTCGGGGGCCTGTGCCGGCCTGTCGGGGGCCTGTGCGGCTGTCGGTGGTCTGTATGGGCCTCGGGGGGCTGTGCTGGCCTGCCGGGGGCCTGTGCCGGCTGTCGGTGGTCTGTATGGGCCTCTTGGGGGCCTGTGTCAGCCTGCCGGGGGCCTGTGCCGGCTGCTGGTGGTCTGTATGGGCCTCTCGGGGGCCTGTGCCGGCTGCCGGTGGTCTGTATGGGCCTGTGCCTGTGCCGGCTGCCGGTGGTCTGTATGGGCCTCTCGGGGGCCTGTGCCCGCTGTCGGTGGTCTGTACGAGCCTGCCGGGGGTCTTGTGTGTGTGCAGGCATCGTCCGATGGGACTACAAGTCCCATCGGGCGATGCCTGCTACACTGACAGTGATTGACACATTAGCCAATGATGGGACAGTAGTAGTCCCATCATCCGGCTAATGTGTTGAATGTAAAAAAAAACAACAAAAAAAAACCCATACTACATACATACTACATATATACTACATACATACTACATACATACTACATACATACATACTACATGCATACTACATATATACATACTACATATATACTACATACACACTACATACATACTACATATATACATACTACATACATACATACTACATACATACTACATACATACATACTACATATATACTACATTCATACAACATACATATATACTACATACATACAACATACATACATACTACATACATGCTACATATATACAACATACATACATACTACATATATACAACATACATATATACTACATACATGCTACATATATACTACATTCATACAACATACATACATACTACATACATGCTTCATATATACTACATTCATACAACATATATACTACATACAACATACATACATAGTACATACATACTACATACATACTACATATATACTACATTCATACAACATACATATATACTACATACATACATACAACATGCTACAGACATACATACATACAACATGCTACAGACATACAACATACATACTGCATACAATACATTCATACAATACATACATAGACATACAGTACATATAACACAGAGCACGTACTCACCATTACTTGTCACTTTGATCCCCGAAGCCAGTGTCATCTAAGGAAAAATATGAAAATAACAAACCACCAAATACTCCCTGATCCGCAGAAATCCACGAGTGAGTGTCCCACGCCGATCTTCCGTGGAGAGCAGCAGCATCAGCTGATGCGACCGCTCTCTACGGGGCTCAGGGATCCAGTGTCGGGAGGTAGGTATCCTTCCGCACTGTATTCCTCCGCCACTGTAAAAAAATAGTCCCTGGTCTCACTTTATGGCAAATGCTGCGTGGGAACTTTTTCACACAGCAATGCCAAAAGTGAGACTAGGGACTATTTTTTTTACAGTGGAAGAGGAATACAGTGCGGAAGGATACCTACCTCCCGACACTGGATTCCTTGAGCCCATAGAGAGCGGTCGCATAAGCTGATGCTGCTCTCCACGGGAGATCGGCGTGGGACACGCGAGGATTTCTGCGGATCAGGGAGTATATGGCTTGTTTGTTATTTTCATATTTTTCCTTAGATGACACTGGCTTCGGGGAACAATGTGACAAGTATTTGTGAGTATGTACTCTGTGTTATATGTACTGTATGTCTATGCATGTATTGTATGAATGTATTGTATGTAGTATGTATGTAGTATATGAATGTATGTATGTTGTATGTATGTTGTATGTCTGTAGCATGTTATATGTATGTAGTATGTATGTAGCATGTATGTAGTATATATGTATGTTGCATGAATGTAGTATATATGTAGCATGTTGTATGAATGTAGTATATATGTAGCATGTATGTAGTATGTATGTACTATGTACTGTATGTATGTTGTATGCAGTATGTATGTTGTATGAATGTAGTATATATGAAGCATGTATGTAGTATGTATGCATGTTGTATGAATGTAGTATATATGTAGCAAGTATGTAGTATATATGTATGTTGTATGAATGTAGCATATATGAAGCATGTATGTAGTATGTAGTATGCATGTATGTTGTATGTAGTATATATGTAGTATGTAGTATATATGTATGTTGTATGAATGTAGTATATATGTTGCAAGTATGTAGTATATATGTATGTTGTATATATGTAGCATGTATGTATGTTGTATGAATGTTGTATATATGTAGTATGTATGTAGTATGTATGTAGCATGTATGTAGTATATATGTGTGTTGTATGAATGTAGCATGTATGTAGTATGTATATAGTATGTATGTAGTATGTATATAGTATGTATGTAGTATGTATATAAGTAGCATGTATGTAGCATGTATGTAGTATGTATGTAGTATGTATGTAGTATGTATATAGTATGTATGTAGTATGTATATATGTAGTATGTATGTAGCATGTATGTAGTATGTATGTAGTATATATGTATGTTGTATGTATGTAGTATGTATGTAGTATATATGTATGATGTATGTATGTAGTATGTATGTAGTATGTATATAGTATGTATGTAGTATGTATATAGTATGTATGCAGTATGTATATAAGTAACATGTATGTAGTATGTATGTAGTATGTATGTAGTATGTATATAGTATGTATGTAGTATGTATATATGTAGTATGTATGTAGCATGTATGTAGTATGTATGTAGTATATATGTATGTTGTATGTATGTAGTATGTATGTAGTATATATGTATGATGTATGTATGTAGTATGTATATAGTATGTATGTAGTATGTATGTAGTATATATGTATGTTGTATGTATGTAGTATGTATGTATGTAGTATGCATGTAGTATGTATGTAGCATGTATGTAGTATATATGTATGTTGTATGTATGTATGTAGTATGTATGTAGTATGTTTTTTTTTTTTTACATTCAACACACTAGCCGGATGATGGGACTACTATTGTCCCATCATTGGCTAATGTGTCAATCACTGTCAGTGTAGCAGGCATCGCCCGATGGGACTTGCAACATGCTGCATTTCGGCACGCACGGCGCACCGTCAAAAGTGCGCAACACGCTACTTTCACACTGGCAGCGCATGATCTGCGCACCCTATGCTAAAGATAGGGTGCGCCGATCGCATGCGTGCAAATGCGAAAGTAGGCGGTGATCCCGGATGGGGCGGGCAGGGAGCCGGCTCAGGGCGGGGCTTAACGACGCAGGGCGCAGCGTTGTTTTAACGCAAATGTGAAACCAGCCTTAGATGGTAAATTTGCTGCAATTAAAATCTCATCCTGAATGGAAAAAAAAACAAAAATCAAAAAATGAAGCTAGCTTTTATTACAATATATTGATAAAAGAATACAAAGTTATGGGCGGGGATAAAAAACGAAAAAATTAAAACTTCTCCACCATGGGAAAGGGTTAAATAAATATGTGGTATGTGGACACCCCTCTGGTATGTGGACACCTCTGTGGGATGAGGACAGGATTGAATGCCATAGGCATGGCACAACTGAAGGTGATCAGTGTGTCACCATGGCATGGCTGGGAATAGTGGCGTGTATAGGCGTTTTCCCTTATAGGGTTAGTAATGCTATTCCAGCACCGCACAGCTACATGGACGCTGACTATATCGCTGTCAGTCCATAGAGCGCCCGAGGAGCGATCTGCAGGTTGTGGCCGGCAGCCGACCTGTCAGTGCGGCGGTCAGCGTCTGGCGTCGCCATAGCAACGCGTCCTGCTCTGTGGGAGGCACCGGGTGGTGAGGCAGGAGCTGCGCCGGGAGCTGTATCACAGTAGGTATAATGGGCGATCCGAGGATCTGTACGATCGGTGCCAGTATGAGTATGGAGCTGTCCTGTGCATTGGGCCGGGGTGTCAACTAGTGGTATCAGTCACTGTTCCTGTGTACTTTACAGTGTTTCTAGCTAAGGAGGCTGAGACATAGGTGAGCACAGGCACTGTGACACACATCACTGATTGGATGGATATATATATATATATATATATATTACAGTACATCAACCATGTGTGTGTAATATATATATATATATATATATATATATATATATACATATAATATATGTGAGATCAGTGATGTTACAGTGCTTGTGCCATCACATATATATAATGAGTATATATGTATATGAAATCAGTGATGTCACAGTGCCTGTGCCATTACATTATATACTGTATATATACACATGTACATATGTGAGATCAGTGATGACACAGTGCCTGTGCTCAGCTATGTCACAGGTCTTTAGCTACAAACACCAGGTGATATACTGACCCCATACATTATATATATTATTATTGCACATCAACCATGGATAAGTGTGTGTGTGTGTATATATATATATATATATATATATATACACACACATATATTTATTTAAAATATATTGTGTACTTCAATACTGCCCCTTTATTGTAAGCATAAATGTGATAAACTTGTTATGGTGCAATCGCTGCAGTTGGTTAAGAAACACGATAAAAAACAAAAGGTTGTCTTCTTTAGTAAAATCTTTGTCTTCAAATCCAGTTTTTAACCTCTTAATTGGCTAGAATTCAGATTGGACGCCATGTCGCGTTTGGAGAGCCCCTAATGTACCTAAACAGTGGAAACTCCCCACAAGTGACCCCATTTTGGAAACTAGACCCCCCAAGGAACTTATCTAGATATGTGGTGAGAACTTTGAACCAACAAGGGCTTCACAGAAGTTCATAACGTACAGCGGTACAATTAAAAAATCATATTTTTCCACAAAAATGATCTTTTCACCCTCAATTATTATTTTCCCAAGGGTAACAGGACGTAAAAGTTATTGTGCAATTTGTCCTAAGTACGCTGATACCCCACATGTGGGGGTAAACCAGTATTTGGGCGCATGGCAGAGCTCGGAAGGGAAGCTGCGCCATTTGACTTTTTTGGCTGGAATTGAGATCGGACACCATGTCACGATTGAAAAACCCCTGATGTACCAAAACAGTGGAAACCACCCACAAATTACACCATTTTGGAAACTAGACCCCCTAAGGAACTTATCTAGATGTGCGGTGAGAACTTTGAACCCCCAAGGGCTTCACAGAAGTTTATAACGTACAGCCGTACAATTAAAAAATCATATTTTTTCCACAAAAATGATCTTTTCACCCTCAATTCTTATTTTTTCAAGGGTAACAGGACCCTAAAAGTTATTGTGCAATTTGTCCTGAGTACGCTGATACCCCATATGTGGGTGTAAACCACTATTTGGGCGCATGGCAGAGCTCGGAAGGGAAGCAGCGCCATTTGACGTTTTTGGCTGGAATTGAGATAGGACACCATGTCACGTTTGGAAAGGCCCTGATGTACCAAAACAGTGAAACCCCCCCACAAATTACACCATTTTGGAAACTAGACCCCCCCAAGGAACTTATCTAGATGTGTGGTGAGCACTTTGAACCCCCCAGGGATTCACAGAAGTTTATAACGCCCGGGAGTGAAAATAAAAAAATCATATTTTTTCCACAAACATGATCTTTTGGTCACTAATTTTTTTATTTTCCCGAGGGTACCAGGAGAAATTGGACCCGAACGTTGTTGTCCAATTTGTCCTGAGTACGCTGATACCCCATATGTGGGAGAAAACTACTGTATGGGCACACGTCGGGGCTCGGAAGGGAAGTAGTGACGTTTTGGAATGCAGACTTTGATGGAATGGTCTGCAGGCGTCATGCTGGTTTTGGAGAGCCACTGATGTACCTAGACAGTGGAAAACCCCCACAAATGACCCCATTTTGGAAACTAGACCCCCCACGGAACTTACCTAGATGTGTGGTGAGCACTTTGAACCCCCAAGTGCTTCACAGAAGTTTATAACGCCGGGCGTGAAAATAAAAAAAATCATTTTTTTCCGCAAAAATGATATTTTTACCCCCAATTTTTTATTTTCCTAAGGGTAACAGGAGAAATTGGACCCAAAAAGTTGTTTTGCAATTTGTCCTGATTATGCTGATACCCTATATGTGGGGGTAAAACACTGTTTGGGCGCATGGCAGAGCTTGGAAGGGAAGGAGCGCCATTTGACTTTTTCAACGCAGAATTGGCTGGAATTGAGATCAGACGCCATGTTGCATTTGGAGAACATCTGATGTGCCCAAACAGTGGAAACCCCCCAATTCTAACTCCAACCCTAACTCCAACACTCCCCTAACCCTAATCTCAGCCCTAACCCTAGCCCTAACCGTAGCCCTAACCTAGCCCTAGCCCTAGCCCTAACCCTAACAGGAAAATGGAAGTAAATACATTTTTTTTATTTTATTATTTTTCCCTAACTAAGGGGGTGATAACGGGGGGTTTGATTTACTATTTATGGCGGTTTTTATGTTTGGCGGCTGTCACACGCTAAAAGACGCTTTTTATTGTAAAAATAGTTTTTGCATCACCACATATTGCGAGCTATCATTTTTCCATATTTTGACCCACTGAGGCCTCTTTCACACATCAAGTTTTCGCCGTCAGGCGCGATCCGGCGCTTTTGACAGAAACCGGATCCGGCGAAATGCAATGCCGGATCCGGTTTCCCCCCCATTGACTTGCATTTGCGCCGGATCGCGCCGGATGGCCATGCGTTTCATCCGGTTTTCGCCGGATCCGGCCTGTGCCGGCTGCCGGTGGTCTGTATGGGCCTGTGCCTGTGCCGGCTGCCGGTGGTCTGTATGGGCCTCTCGGGGGCCTGTGCCCGCTGTCGGTGGTCTGTACGAGCCTGCCGGGGGTCTTGTGTGTGTGCAGGCATCGTCCGATGGGACTACAAGTCCCATCGGGCGATGCCTGCTACACTGACAGTGATTGACACATTAGCCAATGATGGGACAGTAGTAGTCCCATCATCCGGCTAATGTGTTGAATGTAAAAAAAAACAACAAAAAAAACCCATACTACATACATACTACATATATACTACATACATACTACATACATACTACATACATACATACTACATGCATACTACATATATACATACTACATATATACTACATACACACTACATACATACTACATATATACATGCTACATACATACATACTACATACATACTACATACATACATACTACATACATACATACTACATATATACTACATTCATACAACATACATATATACTACATACATACAACATACATACATACTACATACATGCTACATATATACAACATACATACATACTACATATATACAACATACATATATACTACATACATGCTACATATATACTACATTCATACAACATACATACATACTACATACATGCTTCATATATACTACATTCATACAACATATATACTACATACAACATACATACATAGTACATACATACTACATACATACTACATATATACTACATTCATACAACATACATATATACTACATACATACATACAACATGCTACAGACATACATACATACAACATGCTACAGACATACAACATACATACTGCATACAATACATTCATACAATACATACATAGACATACAGTACATATAACACAGAGTACGTACTCACCATTACTTGTCACTTTGATCCCCGAAGCCAGTGTCATCTAAGGAAAAATATGAAAATAACAAACCACCAAATACTCCCTGATCCGCAGAAATCCACGAGTGAGTGTCCCACGCCGATCTTCCGTGGAGAGCAGCAGCATCAGCTGATGCGACCGCTCTCTACGGGGCTCAGGGATCCAGTGTCGGGAGGTAGGTATCCTTCCGCACTGTATTCCTCCGCCACTGTAAAAAAATAGTCCCTGGTCTCACTTTATGGCAAATGCTGCGTGGGAACTTTTTCACACAGCAATGCCAAAAGTGAGACTAGGGACTATTTTTTTTACAGTGGAAGAGGAATACAGTGCGGAAGGATACCTACCTCCCGACACTGGATTCCTTGAGCCCATAGAGAGCGGTCGCATAAGCTGATGCTGCTCTCCACGGGAGATCGGCGTGGGACACGCGAGGATTTCTGCGGATCAGGGAGTATATGGCTTGTTTGTTATTTTCATATTTTTCCTTAGATGACACTGGCTTCGGGGAACAATGTGACAAGTATTTGTGAGTATGTACTCTGTGTTATATGTACTGTATGTCTATGCATGTATTGTATGAATGTATTGTATGTAGTATGTATGTAGTATATGAATGTATGTATGTTGTATGTATGTTGTATGTCTGTAGCATGTTATATGTATGTAGTATGTATGTAGCATGTATGTAGTATATATGTATGTTGCATGAATGTAGTATATATGTAGCATGTTGTATGAATGTAGTATATATGTAGCATGTATGTAGTATGTATGTACTATGTACTGTATGTATGTTGTATGCAGTATGTATGTTGTATGAATGTAGTATATATGAAGCATGTATGTAGTATGTATGCATGTTGTATGAATGTAGTATATATGTAGCAAGTATGTAGTATATATGTATGTTGTATGAATGTAGCATATATGAAGCATGTATGTAGTATGTAGTATGCATGTATGTTGTATGTAGTATATATGTAGTATGTAGTATATATGTATGTTGTATGAATGTAGTATATATGTTGCAAGTATGTAGTATATATGTATGTTGTATATATGTAGCATGTATGTATGTATGTTGTATGAATGTTGTATATATGTAGTATGTATGTAGTATGTATGTAGCATGTATGTAGTATATATGTGTGTTGTATGAATGTAGCATGTATGTACTATGTATATAGTATATATGTAGTATGTATATAGTATGTATGTAGTATGTATATAAGTAGCATGTATGTAGCATGTATGTAGTATGTATGTAGTATGTATGTAGTATGTATATAGTATGTATGTAGTATGTATATATGTAGTATGTATGTAGTATGTATGTAGTATATATGTATGTTGTATGTATGTAGTATGTATGTAGTATATATGTATGATGTATGTATGTAGTATGTATGTAGTATGTATATAGTATGTATGTAGTATGTATATAGTATGTATGCAGTATGTATATAAGTAGCATGTATGTAGTATGTATGTAGTATGTATGTAGTATGTATATAGTATGTATGTAGTATGTATATATGTAGTATGTATGTAGCATGTATGTAGTATGTATGTAGTATATATGTATGTTGTATGTATGTAGTATGTATGTAGTATATATGTATGATGTATGTATGTAGTATGTATATAGTATGTATGTAGTATGTATGTAGTATATATGTATGTTGTATGTATGTAGTATGTATGTATGTAGTATGCATGTAGTATGTATGTAGCATGTATGTAGTATATATGTATGTTGTATGTATGTATGTAGTATGTATGTAGTATGTTTTTTTTTTTTTACATTCAACACACTAGCCGGATGATGGGACTACTATTGTCCCATCATTGGCTAATGTGTCAATCACTGTCAGTGTAGCAGGCATCGCCCGATGGGACTTGCAACATGCTGCATTTCGGCACGCACGGCGCACCGTCAAAAGTGCGCAACACGCTACTTTCACACTGGCAGCGCATGATCTGCGCACCCTATGCTAAAGATAGGGTGCGCCGATCGCATGCGTGCAAATGCGAAAGTAGGCGGTGATCCCGGATGGGGCGGGCAGGGAGCCGGCTCAGGGCGGGGCTTAACGACGCAGGGCGCAGCGTTGTTTTAACGCAAATGTGAAACCAGCCTTAGATGGTAAATTTGCTGCAATTAAAATCTCATCCTGAATGGAAAAAAAAACAAAACTCAAAAAATGAAGCTAGCTTTTATTACAATATATTGATAAAAGAATACAAAGTTATGGGCGGGGATAAAAAGCGAAAAAATTAAAACTTCTCCACCATGGGAAAGGGTTAAATAAATATGTGGTATGTGGACACCCCTCTGGTATGTGGACACCTCTGTGGGATGAGGACAGGATTGAATGCCATAGGCATGGCACAACTGAAGGTGATCAGTGTGTCACCATGGCATGGCTGGGTATAGTGGCGTGTATAGGCGTTTTCCCTTATAGGGTTAGTGATGCTATTCCAGCACCGCACAGCTACATGGACGCTGACTATATCGCTGTCAGTCCATAGAGCGCCCGAGGAGCGATCTGCAGGTTGTGGCCGGCAGCCGACCTGTCAGTGCGGCGGTCAGCGTCTGGCGTCGCCATAGCAACGCGTCCTGCTCTGTGGGAGGCACCGGGTGGTGAGGCAGGAGCTGCGCCGGGAGCTGTATCACAGTAGGTATAATGGGCGATCCGAGGATCTGTACGATCGGTGCCAGTATGAGTATGGAGCTGTCCTGTGCATTGGGCCGGGGTGTCAACTAGTGGTATCAGTCACTGTTCCTGTGTACTTTACAGTGTTTCTAGCTAAGGAGGCTGAGACATAGGTGAGCACAGGCACTGTGACACACATCACTGATTGGATGGATATATATATATATATATATATATATATATATATATATATATATATATATATTGCAGTACATCAACCATGTGTGTGTAATATATATATATATATATATATATATATATATATATATATAATATATGTGAGATCAGTGATGTTACAGTGCTTGTGCCATCACATATATATAATGAGTATATATGTATATGAAATCAGTGATGTCACAGTGCCTGTGCCATTACATTATATACTGTATATATACACATGTACATATGTGAGATCAGTGATGACACAGTGCCTGTGCTCAGCTATGTCACAGGTCTTTAGCTACAAACACCAGGTGATATACTGACCCCATACATTATATATATTATTATTGCACCTCAACCATGGATAAGTGTGTGTGTGTGTGTATATATATATATATATATATATATACACACACATATATTTATTTAAAATATATTGTGTACTTCAATACTGCCCCTTTATTGTAAGCATAAATGTGATAAACTTGTTATGGTGCAATCGCTGCAGTTGGTTAAGAAACACGATAAAAAACAAAAGGTTGTCTTCTTTAGTAAAATCTTTGTCTTCAAATCCAGTTTTTAACCTCTTAATTGGCTAGAATTCAGATTGGACGCCATGTCACGTTTGGAGAGCCCCTAATGTACCTAAACAGTGGAAACTCCCCACAAGTGACCCCATTTTGGAAACTAGACCCCCCAAGGAACTTATCTAGATATGTGGTGAGAACTTTGAACCAACAAGGGCTTCACAGAAGTTCATAACGTACAGCGGTACAATTAAAAAATCATATTTTTCCACAAAAATGATCTTTTCACCCTCAATTATTATTTTCCCAAGGGTAACAGGACGTAAAAGTTATTGTGCAATTTGTCCTAAGTACGCTGATACCCCACATGTGGGGATAAACCAGTATTTGGGCGCATGGCAGAGCTCGGAAGGGAAGCTGCGCCATTTGACTTTTTTGGCTGGAATTGAGATCGGACACCATGTCACGATTGAAAAACCCCTGATGTACCAAAACAGTGGAAACCACCCACAAATGACACCATTTTGGAAACTAGACCCCCTAAGGAACTTATCTAGATGTGCGGTGAGAACTTTGAACCCCCAAGGGCTTCACAGAAGTTTATAACGTACAGCCGTACAATTAAAAAATCATATTTTTTCCACAAAAATGATCTTTTCACCCTCAATTCTTATTTTTTCAAGGGTAACAGGACCCTAAAAGTTATTGTGCAATTTGTCCTGAGTACGCTGATACCCCATATGTGGGTGTAAACCACTATTTGGGCGCATGGCAGAGCTCGGAAGGGAAGCAGCGCCATTTGACGTTTTTGGCTGGAATTGAGATAGGACACCATGTCACGTTTGGAAAGGCCCTGATGTACCAAAACAGTGAAACCCCCCCACAAATTACACCATTTTGGAAACTAGACCCCCCCAAGGAACTTATCTAGATGTGTGGTGAGCACTTTGAACCCCCCAGGGATTCACAGAAGTTTATAACGCCCGGGAGTGAAAATAAAAAAATCATATTTTTTCCACAAACATGATCTTTTGGTCACTAATTTTTTTATTTTCCCGAGGGTACCAGGAGAAATTGGACCCGAACGTTGTTGTCCAATTTGTCCTGAGTACGCTGATACCCCATATGTGGGAGAAAACTACTGTATGGGCACACGTCGGGGCTCGGAAGGGAAGTAGTGACGTTTTGGAATGCAGACTTTGATGGAATGGTCTGCAGGTGTCATGCTGGTTTTGGAGAGCCACTGATGTACCTAGACAGTGGAAAACCCCCACAAATGACCCCATTTTGGAAACTAGACCCCCCACGGAACTTACCTAGATGTGTGGTGAGCACTTTGAACCCCCAAGTGCTTCACAGAAGTTTATAACGCCGGGCGTGAAAATAAAAAAAATCATTTTTTTCCGCAAAAATGATATTTTTGCCCCCAATTTTTTATTTTCCTAAGGGTAACAGGAGAAATTGGACCCAAAAAGTTGTTTTGCAATTTGTCCTGATTATGCTGATACCCTATATGTGGGGGTAAAACACTGTTTGGGCGCATGGCAGAGCTTGGAAGGGAAGGAGCGCCATTTGACTTTTTCAACGCAGAATTGGCTGGAATTGAGATCAGACGCCATGTTGCATTTGGAGAGCACCTGATGTGCCCAAACAGTGGAAACCCCCCAATTCTAACTCCAACCCTAACTCCAACACTCCCCTAACCCTAATCTCAGCCCTAACCCTAGCCCTAACCGTAGCCCTAACCTAGCCCTAGCCCTAGCCCTAACCCTAACGGGAAAATGGAAGTAAATACATTTTTTTTATTTTATTATTTTTCCCTAACTAAGGGGGTGATAACGGGGGGTTTGATTTACTATTTATGGCGGTTTTTATGTTTGGCGGCTGTCACACGCTAAAAGACGCTTTTTATTGTAAAAATAGTTTTTGCATCACCACATATTGCGAGCTATCATTTTTCCATATTTTGACCCACTGAGGCCTCTTTCACACATCAAGTTTTCGCCGTCAGGCGCGATCCGGCGCTTTTGACAGAAACCGGATCCGGCGAAATGCAATGCCGGATCCGGTTTCCCCCCCATTGACTTGCATTTGCGCCGGATCGCGCCGGATGGCCATGCGTTTCATCCGGTTTTCGCCGGATCCGGCAATGTGTCGCAATGTGTCGCGATCCGGCGTCTGGAAAAAATGTCTACTGTAACGTTTTTTGTCTCCGGCGAAAAAGCCATACCCGCCGGATCCGGCGGGTCCGGCTTTTTCACACAATGAAAGCCTATGAGCGCCGCAATGCGCCGGATCCGGTTTTTTTGGTCTGAGCATGCTCAGTAGCTCTGCCCACAGGAGATATATAAAAGCAAGACAATGGGACCCTCAGCCACACCCAACATGCCACCCAAGCCAAGAACCAGGAGCAGGAGAAGGCAGCAGACATCTGCAGCAGCAGCACCATCAGCACCACCCCAAATGGAGCAGCATGCTGAATGGGAGGGGAGTCCAGAAGCAGATGAGAGACGGTAATTATCAAATCCCCCATTCCTCCAAACTAGGGCCATGGAATATCAAGATATTCATTGGCCCTTTGTTTCTCTTTATTCAACAGCCGCCAAAGAGATGCAGCAGCAGCAGCAGCAGCAGAACTGGCATCACTGGCAGCAGCAATACCCACAGCCATGGAGTCTGGCCATCAACAGGACAGCACATCTTCTTCTGGGAGCCCTCCCTCGCATCGTCAGCGTTTGACGGTAAGTTTTTATTTCCAAAATCCATCATCTCTGTAATATATGTCTATTCATTGCCTTTTATTTCAAAACAGGAATCACAAGATGAAGAGGAGCTCCCAGAAGAAGAAGGAAGGGGTGGACAGACGCTTGGAGTGGGCTCACAATTCGTAAGTTTTTTGCATCAAACGCAGAAACACAACATCACACTACACACAACACATAGAAAACAATGTTCTGCAGACCACACACAGCAAACAAATGCCTACATCCAAACACATAACATTTTTTGTTTTCTTCTCTAGTCTTCCCAATCTGGTGCTCGGCCAAGAGGTCCTCGCAGTGCCTCCCAGGGTCGTCGGCGACAGCAACGCGGCGGTCACCAGCGTGTAAGTATAAATATTTTTGCTTTGTTTTTTTGCACTTTTTATTTCATTTCTTTTGTGGAGGCTAATTATGTTATTTTTGTCTTTTTCTTTAACAGCCTTCACAGCGTGCTCCCGACTCTGACGGTGAGGATGGAGGGATTGATGTGGACCGCCTCATCGATCTCGTCAGAGAAAGGGAGCCGCTCTGGAATATGGCTGACCGCTGCCACGCTGACCTGATCATTACCCGACGACTCTGGGAGGAAATCTGTTCTCTCCTTGTGGGCCGCTGGGAGGACCTCGAAGCTCGGGCCCAGATTAAAGAGCGTAAGTATATACAGGTTGCTTGATGTAAACCAGTGTTTCCCGAACTCCAGTCCTCGTGGTCCCCACGGATCATGTGTTCAGGATTTCTATTTACTATTGAAATCCTGAAAACATGACCCCTGGGGACCATGAGGACTGGAGTTTGGGAAACACTGATGTTGTATACTAACCACTCCTTTCTCGTTTCAGGGAACAGAATTGTGAATCGGTGGCGGTCTGTGAGGGATCGTTTCAAGAAGGAGTTCAATAAAGAGATGCGGGCCCCGAGTGGATCTGGAGGACGCAGGAGCAAGTACAAGTACGCACAAGCCCTGTCGTTCCTCCGGGAAACAATGATCACCAGAATGTAAATATTATAGATGTAACTTTTTTTTTTCAGCCAGGGCCATACCATGTCAGTATTTTAATTGTTTTTTTTTTCTCTTTATTCCACAGCACGGTGAGCAGCACTCGGGAGCCTGCACGATTGGACCCTTCTGAGGCGATCCCTGAGGAGACCGGCACCGAGGGACACTTCGACCGCCCCGGTACATCTGCACCTTCCCTGCCTTCCCACACATTCGACCCATCTGTCCCATCCACCAGCACAGGAGCATCGTGGCCGCCTACATTACATGAAGCTGCTGGTGAGGAGATCGCTTTCCCTTTACCCCACCCTTCAGCCCCTGCCGCCTCTAGTACACCTGCGGGTACTGGGCGGCAGCGGCAGAGGGGTCAGGAAAAGAGTTATGCGCAAGAGTTATTGCATCTGAATGCATCTTTCCAGAACTGTCTCAAAGTCTTGTCAGAGCAAATCTCCACAGGCTTTCAGCAGATCAACTCCAGCATTCTGGAGGTGAAGACACTTCTGCAAACCATGCATTCAGAAGCAAGATCTTCGCCAAACCACACCTTTTTCAGGTCTGTTGTGGAGCGCATGGAAACACTATCTCCTACCCAGCAGATGCATGTAATGCATTCGTGCCACGGTGCTCTACAGCAGGTTACCTCCCAACCTCCACCTCCCACCACTGTAGTTCCTCCACCTGCACCCCCTCCAGCCACTTTCCATCCTCCCCCTCCTATTACATCTGCACCCCCTCCAGCCACTTTTCATCCTCCCCCTCCTACTACATACCAGCAACCTGCCCAGTACCAGCAACCTCCCCAGTACCAGCAACCTCCCCAGTACCAGTCATCTCCCCACTTCCAGCAACCTGCCCCGTACCAAACTCCTTCCCGTACCAAACTCCTTCCCCGTACCAAACTCCTTCCCCATACAACTTTCCATCAACATCATCTGCTCCTACAGTCCCTGCCCAACCCGCCACTCCACCACCCACCACCTCTTCTGCTTCCCACATGTCCACCCATTCTGTAGTTTTTTCCACACCTTCACCTCTAACTGTTCCTTCCCCACCACGATCCCAGTCCTCTCTCCACACACCCAGTGTCGAAGTGTCCCGCAGCCCCTCCAGCAGTATTTCCACCCCACAGTACACAGAATTGTAAATGTGTGTTTTTTGTAATAAAAATGCCCATTGGGTTTAAAACCTTTATTAAAAAAGTTTTTTGCACTTTAAAAACATTTTACAAAAAAAAAAAAAAAAATTTAAATAAAAGTTAAATTATCGTTTCACAATGGTTGTCTGTCATTTCTTTCTGCGGCGAACTATGTTTTAAAAAAAGGTTAAATACAGGGTATTTCAAAGGTAAAAAGGTATTCAAAACCAGGTATATAACTGTGGGTAAATTTTAGCTTTTTGCCACAGTTGTGTTCCTGGTTGTGTTTGAAGCAAAGTATTTCACCTAAAAAGTTGTGTTTATTGTTGGTGATTTCCTACCAATGTACACAACTTTTGTTAAAAGGTGAAATACTTTGCATAAAACACAACCAGGTACACACCTGTGGCCTAAAGGTAAAAATAGTAAGACCATGACAAGATAGCCAACTTTGGTTGGCAAAGGTATATACTGTTGGTCCAGAAGGTACACAAGTTTAGGGCAAAAATCTCTCACACTCTGTCATCCCAGTGTACTCTGCCTTGAGGTGACATAAAGTATAGTGGAAAATTGTCCCTGAAACCGTCACAGAACTTCTAGTGGTAATATTTCCAATGGCAACATCCATCTTCGCCAGTAACTTGCTCTTCTCTCCAACCTGCACTTTCTTCTCTACAACCTGTCAAAGAAGGGCTGTAGGAACATGCTATATCTAGTTTTCCAGTAGCCAATCCCATTCGGAAGGCCACAAGGGTCAATTTTAAAAACCGGATCCGGCGTAATCCGTCGAAAAACGGATAGAAAAACGGATGAACCGGATGAGACGGATCCGGTTTTGTCTGTCAAGAACAAGACGGATCCGGCAGAAAACCGGATCCGGCACTTCAGGTTTTACAAAACATTTGCCGGATCCGGCATTCCGGCACGACGCCGGATCGCGCCTGACGCCGAAAACCTGATGTGTGAAAGTAGCCTGAGTCATGTGAGGTCTTATCTTTTGCGGGACGAGTTGACGCTTTTATTGATATCATGTTCGGGCACGTGACATCTTTTGATCGCTTTTTATTCTGATTTTTGGGACACAGAATGTACAAAAACCAGCGTTTCATGAATTTCTTTTGGGGGGTGCGTTTACACCATTCTGCGTGCGGTAAAATTGATAAAATGGTGTTATTCTTCGGGTCAGTACGGTTACAGCAATACCTCATTTAGGTCTTTTTTATGTTTTGGCGCTTTTATGCAATGAAAACAATATTATATAAAAAATAATTATTTTTGCATCACTTTATTCTGTGAGCTATAACTTTTTTATTTTTTCACTGATGATGCTGTATGGCAGCTCGTTTTTTGCGGGACAAGATGACGTTTTCAGCAGTACCATGCATATTTATATGCGTCTTTTTGATCGCATGTTATTGCACTTTTTGTTCGGCAGTATGATAATAAATCATTATTTTTTGCTTTGTTTTTTATTTTTATTTTTTAAGGGGTTCTCTAAAGGGGTTAACTAATGGGACAGTTTTATAGGGCGGCTCGTTACGGAGGCGGCAATACCAAATATGTGCACTTTTATTGTTTTTTTTATTTCCAAAAAATGAATTTATTAGGGAATATATATATTTTTTAAATTTATTTAGCGATTTTTAAAAAATTATTTTTACATTTTTTTTATTTTTTAACTTTATTACATTGTCCCAGGTGGGACATCACTGTCCTGTGACAGATCACTGATCTGTCACATCACAGATCACTGTGACAGATCAGCGATCTGTCACAGGCACTGCACAAGGCTTCCTCCTTGCCTGCGCTTTGCAGGCATGAGGAAGCCAGCTCCCTGCAGGCCCCCGAAGGTCCCCGTCGCCATCTTGGATCCGGGGGCCTGTAGGGAAAGAGCCCCCGCAGCAGCGCTGCACATTGCGCTGCTGTGGGGGGCTCAGGGAAGCACGGAGGGAGCCCCCTCCCTGCCGATGCTTCCCTTTAACCCCTGGTACACCGTGATCGTGTTTGATCACGGTGTGCAAGGGGTTAACATGTCGGGGACGGTCCGTGACCGCCCCTGACACATTGTGCCGGGTGTCAGCTGTGATAATCAGCTGACACCCGGCCGCGATCAGCGGCGCTCACCACGTGGGCGCCGCTGATCGCTGTAACGTACTATGCCGTCCCTGGGAATTAAGTCCCAGTGCACATGGACGGGATAGTACGTCACATGACAGAAAGGGGTTAAAGAAAAAAATGCTTCACTCACCTTCACCGGGTCCAGTCTGGAGTCTCCAACATTGTTCCTGGTGTCCAGTACTGGTGCTGATGTCAATGTAATGCCAACATCACAGTCAATATTGGACACAAGGACTATCACAAAACCTCGGGGAGGGTGAGTAAATCAGCAGTTTTGTTTTTACAAAAATTGCACCCAGAGGAACTAAGATTCTCTGAAATTGGACAACCCCTTTCAGAATGGTAGATATGAGATATGACATAACCTTTCAGACCTGATATACAGCATTCTATAATGCTGTATATAAGCCCCCTACCCAACCTGCAAGTCCTTTTATTATACTCACCTGATGGGCAGTCCGGTCTGAGGAATGTCGCTGGTCTTGGTCCGGTGCCTTCCATCTTCTTGCGATGCTGTCCTCCTTTTTGCTTCGTGTGGATGACATGTCCCTATGTCATCCACAGAATCTTCAAGGCACCACACTCCTGCGCAGGCGTACTTATCTGCCCTATTGAGGACAGAGCAAAGTACAGCAGTGCGCAGATGCTGGAAAAGGTCTGAGAGCCCCAACGCATGTGCACTGCAGTACTTTCCTATGCCCAAGTCAGGGCAGAGAAGTACGCCTGCGCCGGAGCGCAATGTCGGGAAGACTGTGTGGATAACATAGGGATACGTTAGCCACATGAAGCAAGAAGAAGGGCGGTGATCATAAGAAAATGGGAGACGCCAGACCAGCAACAGCTGTGAGACCGGACCGCCCCACAAGTGACAATAATAAAATCTCTCTTTCTTCTCTTTCAGGCCGAGTTGGGGTCAGAAATACAGCATTATAGGAGGCTATTATATTCACAGCGGTGCCCAAACAATTTGCAACATCCCTAATCTGGAAAATGTGCCACACATTAACAATAAACACCTTTGCGGTAACCCAATCCTAACTCAAGGAGGTTCCACACCATGGCACATATAAAAATTATCTTTATTAATGACAATACATTACAAAAGTTAAAAAGAAGGTGCTAGATCATATAGAGAGACAACATAATCATAGATGCATCATAAAAAGTACATTTCACTACGCTAGTACATTGCCATACATGGAATAAACGTATTTAGGGATCAGCATGATTCTACTGTCTTTCATTTAAATAAGCTGGCTATCCGCAAACATATCCCGCTATATCATAACCTCCTGAATTCCTTCAGTCAGATATCCATGCTACATTCCCTCAAACCCAGTATCATGCAATGAACATGAATATATTAGCATACCATGTACTCAAGATGCTTCCTGGATCGTTCCTCATACCCCGACGCACGTTTCTCTGTGCTTCATCAAGGAGGCGTGTCATGGTAGGGGGCTAACCCACTTAAGTATTAATTCTATTCCCGTGATTGGTCAATGATAACAAGTGGCACCTGATTTAAAAACACTAATTCCGTTCCTTACACACACATCGCGCCTGCGCGCGTACACATCAAGGGCCTGCCCACATGAGCTTATCAACGTGAACACCAACTGCGCCTGCGCGCACGGACTCATACAACCCGGTCACATGGTTCCCTTCAGCCAATAGAATTACACTCAGTAATCATATGGTTCAAACCGGAAAGGTCCTATTCCCGAATATGTACTCCACCTACTCCGACCACGTGACTCACTTTAGCCAATAATAATACATCAGATGATCACATGGTCCACATAAAGTAGGTCCTATTCCCATATATGTTAAAAATAATGTAGATCATTGTGCCTGCGTATTTTAATTCGAGCGGCACATTAAACATATATATAAATGGTCAGGAGAATATTCCCTTACGCATTAGGAACAGCCCACTGCATCCATATACTCCAAAATCCCACATTGATCTAAACAGCATAATCGGCGCATGTTCGAGATTGATTGAGATACGTCAACCAATGGGAGAAATACCCAGCGGTCATGTGGTCCATATACAGCCAGGTACATAACTGTCCCAATCGTCATGGAAACACCATTGACACGCCGCACATTCCTCAGGACAACTCAAAATCTCGGCATGCGCACCGCCTCCATCAATGACCAAAAACCTTTGATATGGAAAAGGGGATATAACTCATCTTTTAAGTGGACATGTTGGTAGATAGTATCATAAAGTGCTCCTAACCATTTAATCTTCATGGAGCCCCATAGCAAATTCAATATAATCCAATACCGTGGGTAGTACATTAAATATGTTATTACCGACCCTATTACTTTGCATCAGGGTATAACACCATGCCGCAAGATGTTCCAATAGAACAGAAAACGAAGACCACAAATTCCTATACGACCTACCCCAAGAATGAACCACAGGTGAACCAGATGAAAACTGTATGAAAATAAACCCACTAATTCACCAATTGCCTACATATGCTAATCATGTTGTCATGGGACAAAAACAACACATAACCCACCCAAATCCATGTGAAAAAATTCACCAATAATTTAAATATATATTTCTATTGACAATCCGTCCTAAAAACAGATATAATACATTAAATTATTATCATAATGCAGATTTCGAATGATTTGTTGAGCTTGTCCTTCAAGCATCGTTAGAGGTCAGCCCCCAGAAAAGAGTTTCTCCTTTAGGGCAATTTTCAATTCCTTGAATAAACCGGGGGATCCTCTCTTGATGGCCACTAATGGAAAGAATCAGTATGTGTACTCAGAACAGAATACTGTAAAAAAAAAAAAATTAACGATTTCAGGCATTCCTATCGGTCAGTTTTTACGAGCTAGGAGGATTTGTTCAGAAGAATCCCAATTTGAGGAACAGGCAAATATTTTAAAGGAACGCTTCCAGGACCGGGGTTATGGTCGAAGAGTGATCCAAAGAGGATATAAGAGGGCTAGGGATACACCAAGGGATCATCTTTTGCATAAGAACTTACCTGTTGCAACTCAAGAAAAGGCGGAATCCCAGGTTAGATTCATCTCAAATTTTAATAGCAGATGGGATGAGTTAAAGCAGAGTGTGATTAAACATTGGAGGATCCTTTTTACACATCCAGTTCTCAAAAAATGTCTGCCTTCCTCCCCATCTTTTGTAGCCAAGAGGGCTCCAAATTTACGTGACATTTTGGTTCATAGTACCTATGACCCTAAAGGTAGGGAGAAGTCACGAAGGAATGCCCAACGTGAGGGCTTTTTTCCGTGTGGGTTGTGCAAAGGATGTGCTAACATGAAAAGGGCTTCTTTCTTTTTCAATTTTGATAAGTTTAGGAGGTTTAACATCAGGGCTCACATCACTCGTTGTTCAAAAGGTGTGATTTATCATGCAGAGTGCTCTTGTGGTAAAATATACATTGGTATGACCACGCGTGAGCTTAAGGTGAGGGTGCGTGAGCATTGTTTAGATATTGACAAGGCCAAGGTAACTAAAGATGAGACTTCCTTGAAAACCTTACCTAGGCACTTCAGGAAGTATCATAGCTGTAATTCCAATCTGTTAATCATTAAGGGCATTGATCTAGTAGAGTTGGGCCCTAGAGGAGGAGATCTACAAAATAGGCTCGCAAAGAGAGAATGCCAGTGGATTTTCAAGCTAGGGACATTAACACCTCAGGGCCTTAATGAAAGTTTTGGGTTCAATGCTTTTCTTTGAATATTAGCAATGAAGTTGGTAGTAGGGGAGGGGGTTATTATTCTTGATTTTAACATATTTTTAATTTTTTACAGTATTCTGTTCTGAGTACACACACTGATTCTTTCCATTAGTGGCCATCAAGAGAGGATCCCCCGGTTTATTCAAGGAATTGGAAATTGCCCTAAAGGAGAAACTCTTTTCTGGGGGCTGACCTCCAATGATGCTTGAAGGACAAGCTCAACAAATCGTTCGAAATCTGGATTATGATAATAATTTAATGTATTATATCTGTTTTTAGGACAGATTGTCAATAGAGATATATATTGTGGTGTAATGACCACTGTGTCCACTAGGGGGCGCTGTGTGAATGTCCCAAGAGAGAGGATGAGTGGCAGAATACGGAGTAGCCGTGGTGTGTCTCAAAGTGGGTGGCTTTGAGATGAAGGCTTGGTTATGTGCTGATCAGCAGAGCTGATCTTTCGTGCCTATGTGTTAGGGAGAAGCCTTCAGGCAGCTGGAGAGATTGGTGGGTTCTAGCTGCCCACAAACCCACCCAGGGGTGTGTCTGATAACACCTATAGTAAAAGGATATGTGAGTAGGTGAAGGACCTGTGATGAGGTCATAGCCATGTGACCCAGTGGGCGTGGCTACGGACCATATAACGTAGCCAGGATAGGTCACAAGGGGTGAATGCTGGGACCTGATTGGTCCAGTTTGGAAGGTCCCGTGAGGAGAAGGATCTCCTCACTAACAGCCTGTGGAGCGGCTGGGCGTGTGCAAGGGCGATGTGTGCCTGAGAGCTCCCTGGAGGGAACTAACATAAAACGTCCTGATAAGCCACATAAGGAACCCTGACGTGGGTGAGATAACCCTGAGGCTAAATAGCCTGTATAATGGACGCTATGCTGTCATGTGAAGCTATATAATGGAAGCTGCGCTGTTGTATATTGCTGCTATGGTTTATGATGGCAAATAAACCTCATGGACTGTTATGGCTTAAGAAAACCCGAGCTGGATCTGATTGTGTGGCTGCAAGCGAGTGTCCCCCAACCTTGAATGACAGCGCTACCTCACAATTGGTAGAGAAGCTATGGGCAGTGTTGTAGCCTTGTTGCTGTGAGCAACGGATAAGGACAGCAAAATTCGGTGGCAAAGAGCAACGCTGAGCCAGGAGGGCTGACGGTTGTGGAAGCCATGTGATGTGCTGCTGACCGGCCACGTGTGAGCAGAGTCTGTGACGGCCTGCAAGTGGGGAAGCCACTGTCCGGCTGTGGTTATGGAAACCGTGGGGTGGCCTAGTGAGTAAGGTACTGTCCGGATCCGTGAGCTCAGTGCGGCTGCTTCCCCAGGAGAAAGACTGGTGATTGCTAGGGTGCCTCTGCGGAGAAGAGGTATCCGAGGACCTGTGTGGGCGACACAGGAGAAACGGACTGGTGTCCGTGTGGTACTGACCTGGGTCAATGAGTAAAACGGTGACCCGTGTGGCCGACACAGGTATTGGACAGCTGTTCATGTGGTACTGATCTGGGTCAGTGAGGAAGACTGTGTACCTGGAGGGTCCAGTGAGGAAAGGTCCTGGAGGGTCAGCCCTGGGAGCAGAGTCGGATCCCAGGAGCACGTGGTGTGACCTTGGACCTGGTGAGGCACGAGTGTTGGGCAGTCTCAGGCGGAGATAGATGTCCTGAAGAGCACCCGCCGAGCCCCTGGACCTGGTGAGGCCGGTGTGTGGGGAGACCCTGGGAGGAGGGTCGCTCCCTGAATCGCACCCGGTGCGCCCTGTGTGTTGGACGGTCTCAAGTGGAGACAGGAGCGTCCTGAATAGCACACAGTCAGGACACGTGAGTTTTGGAGTTTTTTGTGGTGTGTTTTTTCTTCTTTTTTCTCGACTCAGCCTGCGGTGGCTCAGTGGGAGTCAAGAAGGTGACAAGCGGCTTGATGTGGCTCGGTGGGGCCACGAAGGTGACAAGCGGCTTCCGGTGGATCGGCGGGTCCACGAAGATGGTGCAGTAGGAGCTGCAGTGACTCCAGCCTCCTGTGTGTGTGAACAGCAGCCGGTGATCGGTGACAGCAGGAGCTGTGGTGGTGCCAGCAAGGACTTGTGTGGTATCGTAAGAGACAAACTGTGTGGTGGGAACTGTGGTCTGAGAAGACCGGTATAACAGACATGGGGAGATCCCGAAAGGGGGTGGAGTCCCAAAAGGGGGCGGTAGCCCAAAAAGGGGTGGAGTCCCAAATTGGGGTGGTAACCAAAAAAGAAGTGGAGTCCCAAAAGGGGGTTGAGTCCCAAATTGGGGTGGTAACCCAAAAAGGGGTGGAGTCTCAGAGGGAGGCGGTAACCCAAATTGGGGTGGTGGTCCAGAAAGGGGCCGAGGTTGAAGAAATGGCAGCACTGGTGGGCTCAGTGGGTATGTCTGAGAAACTGCAGTGTACGTGTATGTCGTTTCCAGAATGTGGGATATACTTTCCGGAGCATGACGGGCTGCAAGTGTGTACAGTGATGTTGCACCGGGAAGGAATCTCGGGACGGTTGGACTCCAAGAGTCAGGTGACTCTGGTAGGAACTCCTCTCACTTTCTGTCTGACCGAGAAAATGGCCCAGGTTCGCTGTAAACATGGGGTCACGGTGAACTATGTGCTAGACAGAGTGGTGTTTGAGGGGCCCGGAGGCAGAGAGTGCCAAGGTGGCGGGATACCACCAGGTGTATACCTTGGAGGGCGGCCGGGACTTTGTCGTGTTGGATGACCTATGGTACGAGGAGGGAGACGTTCCTATGGTTGGGCTAACAGATATTAAGACGGTAACGGCTCATGACGTGGAGAGGTCAGAGGTGGAAGTGACCGGGAAAAGGGGTACGTCAGCCCAACAGATGAACCGGACATCTTGTGACAAAACTGACGCTGACATGATAGATAAGACGGCTGAAGTAGTCACACAGTTAGTGAGTGACTGGAGGGGTGACTCAATCTCTGGGGGTGACTGTGGCTCTGAGAGAGACAGGGAGCACAGACTAGAGGAGCTAGAGAAAGAAGTCTCTGAGCTCAAAGGTCACATGGTAACGTGGCAAGAACTGAATAAGGCCCTCAGGGACGAGGCAGAAGAACAGGTTAAACGAGGAAGAGTCCTGAGACAAATGGCCGAGCACAGGGTCAAGGAGCTCGAGAAGTAAGTCTCGGAGCTCAGAGGACACCTGTCCACCTGGCAAAGTGTGAACAAGAACCTCAAGGAAGAGATGGAGGAACTCAGAGGAGTAGTAAAAAGTCTTCTGCGAGAGAAGTTGGACGAAGACTTACCGCGGGTGAGCGTGAGTGATAATAAGACAGAACTGCCAGTAGCCGTCGTGGCAAAGGGTCATGAAGTGATCCCATCGTGTGAAGTTGGTGAGTTAAGAACTAAAGAAGACAGTCACCCGGTCGGGGCAACTGTAGTGAGGGAAGTGTCCGTGGTAAAGCCAGATCCTTCGGTCCAGGAAGAGAGCAAGGCCATGACCTTCCAGTCTGTGATTGATGTACCAGAGGACATGCAAGAAGCCTGTGCTGAGGAAGGTGTGCATGAAGCTTTCAAAGAGGCGGTCAAGGCGTGTGAGGTGCACTGGGCACCTGAGACTCGGCAGTTAGTGATCGTATCAGCCAGAGAAGATACATCAAACCGAGTAGCTGTCCTGAAAGAGATGCATTTGCAGTGTCTACGTGTCAAACAATTGGTTAGGCAGAGTAATGTGAAGGCTGCTCGACGCCTAGAGATAGCAAGAGAGTCTATGGATCGGTGGGGTTTGCGGAAAGATGTGGTTCCGGTACCCAATGCTCTGATTGGGAGAATCATTGGAAGATCCGGGAAGGTGATGCAAGACCTCGTGAATATCTTCGGTGTGGTGAGGGTGAGGATCCCTCCTGATAATGAAGACCCGGTATCCAGTGAAGTGGGAAGAATTCCCATCATCATGGTTGGCTCCATGGAGAGCCTGAAAGACTTTCGGATGCTCGTGGAGTATCGAGTGGGGTACCTGCAAGAAATTGAGCAGTTGAGGCTGGACCGTCAGCAAATTAACAAAGAAGTACAGAATACCAGGTGGCGGCCGCCTCCAACCCAAGATGTAAGGACCCGAAGGGTTCCTCCAAGTAGTGACATGGCAGGTGGCCGAAGAATGTCAGCAAGTGGCAGTTCAACGGGCCGTGCGAGGCTGAGAGACCGCTGTTCCTGTGAGACGCTGAATGAGTCAGGCCAGACAGTAGCACAGATTAAGACTGATGACCGTACCAACCGGGAGAGCCGGTCAGTGGGAGAACGGTCAGGTGACGAAGCGCACTCTAGGAGGGTGGTGACTAAACAGTGTCTGATGACGCAGACAGACTGCAAGTGGAGGGTCAAAGACAATGATCGATATTCTGACCGCTTGGGGCGGGGGAGGCCTAATGTAGAGATGAGGCCGTATTACAGATGGAGACGGTTCTCTCGACCTGTGGGGCAAGGGGTAATGTGTGCCCGGTCTCGAGATCCTGGTGTAAGATTGTGTGTTCAACCCCACAAGTTTGAACAGAGGGGCGGGGTATGTGGTGTAATGACCACTGTGTCCACTAGGGGGCGCTGTGTGGATGTCCCAAGAGAGAGGATGAGTGGCAGAATACGGAGTAGCCGTGGTGTGTCTCAAAGTGGGTGGCTTTGAGATGAAGGCTTGGTTATGTGCTGATCACCAGAGCTGATCTTTCGTGCCTATGTGTTAGGGAGAAGCCTTCAGGCAGCTGGAGAGATGGGTGGGTTCTAGCTGCCCACAAACCCACACAGGGGTTTGTCTGATAGCACCTATAGTAAAAGGCTATGTGAGTAGGTGAAGGACCTGTGATGAGGTCATAGCCATGTGACCCAGTGGGCGTGGCTACGGACCATATAACGTAGCCAGGATAGGTCACAAGGGGTGAATGCTGGGACCTGATTGGTCCAGTTTGGAAGGTCCCGTGAGGAGAAGGATCTCCTCACTAACAGCCTGTGGAGCGGCTGGGCGTGTGCAAGGGCGATGTGTGCCTGAGAGCTCCCTGGAGGGAACTAACATAAAACGTCCTGATAAGCCACATAAGGAACCCTGACGTGGGTGAGATAACCCTGGGGCTAAATAGCCTGTATAATGGACGCTATGCTGTCATGTGAAGCTATATAATGGAAGCTGCGCTGTTGTATATTGCTGCTATGGTTTATGATGGCAAATAAACCTCATGGACTGTTATGGCTTATGAAAACCCGAGCTGGATCTGATTGTGTGGCTGCAAGCGAGTGTCCCCCAACCTTGAATGACAGCGCTACCTCACAATATTTAAATTATTGGTGCATTTTTTCACATGGATTTGGGTGGGTTATGTGTTGTTTTTGTCCCATGACAACATGATTAGCATATGTAGGCAATTGGTGAATTAGTGGGTTTATTTTCATACAGTTTTCATCTGGTTCACCTGTGGTTCATTCTTGGGGTAGGTCGTATAGGAATTTGTGGTCTTCGTTTTCTCTTCTACTGGAACATCTTGCTGCATGGTGTTATACCCTGATGCAAAGTAATAGGGTCGGTAATAACATATTTAATGTACTACCCACGGTATTGGATTATATTGAATTTGCTATGGGGCTCCATGAAGATTAAATGGTTAGGAGCACTTTATGATACTATCTACCAACATGTCCACTTAAAAGATGTGTTATATCCCCTTTTCCATAACAAAGGTTTTTGGTCATTGATGGAGGCGGTGCGCATGCCGAGATTTTGATTTGTCCTGAGGAATGTGCGGCGTGTCAATGGTGTTTCCATGACGATTGGGACAGTTATGTACCTGGCTGTATATGGACCACATGACCGCTGGGTATTTCTCCCATTGGTTGATGTATCTCAATCAATCTCGAACATGCGCCGATTATGCCGTTTAGATAAATGTGGGATTTTGGAGTATATGGACGCAGTGGGCTGTTCCTAATGCGTATGGGAATATTCTCCTGACCATTTATATAATTGTTTAATGTGCCGCTCGAATTAAAATACGCAGGCGCAATGATCTACATTATTTTTAACATATATGGGTATAGGACCTACTTTATGTGGACCATGTGATCATCTGATGTATTATTATTGGCTAAAGTGAGTCACGTGGTCGTAGTAGGTGGAGTACATATTCGGGAATAGGACCTTTCCGGTTTGAACCATGTGATTACTGAGTGTAAATCTATTGGCTGAAGGGAACCATGTGACCGGGTTGTATGAGTCCGTGCGCGCAGGCGCAGTTGGTGTTCACATTGATAAGCTCATGTGGGCAGGCACTTGATGTGTACGCGCGCAGGCGCGATGTGTGTGTAAGGAACGGAATTAGTGTTTTTAAATCAGGTGCCACTTGTTATCATTGACCAATCACGGGAATAGAATTAATACTTAAGTGGGTTAGCCCCCTACCATGACATGCCTCCTTGATGAAGCACAGCGAAACGCGTATCGGGGTATGAGGGACGATCCAGGAAGCATCTTGAGTACATGGTATGCTAAGATATTCATGTTGATTGCATGATACTGGGTTTGAGGGAATGTAGCATGGATATCTGACTGAAGGAATTCAGGAGGTTATGATATAGCGGGATATGTTCGCGGATAGCCAGCTTATTTAAAAGAAAGACAGTAGAATCATGCTGATCCCTAAATACGTTTATTCCATGTATGGCAATGTACTAGCATAGTGAAATGTACTTTTTATGATGCATCTATGATTATGTTGTCTCTCTATATGGTCTAGCACCTTCTTTTTAACTTTTGTAATGTATTGTCATTAATAAAGATAATTTTTATATGTGCCATGGTGTGGAACCTCCTTGAGTTAGGATTGGGTTACCGCAAAGGTGTTTATTATAGGAGGCTTTATATCACACCTGAAATCTGGTGGCTGTATCTCATATCGGCCAACCTGGTGACATGTTCCTTTTAAATACTTCTGTTGTCTTCTTATGTCCCTTTAACTGGGATTGGTATATTATCCCCAGTTACAAGAGAAATGCAGCCATAACAGCGCTGTCTGGGTCCTGCTCCCTCAATATACACAGCGATCACATCACCACTATGTATGGAGGGGCTTCTTTAGCGCGGTGTATACAGCAATCGAGAAGGCACAGATAACAATAAAGCATCTCTTCCTTTTTTATGTGCACTCTGACCGTCTCTGACAGCTGGATCCCCACTCCTGCAGCTACAAGATCACTTGTCGCTGCGCTCCTATGCAGAAACGTATTAGAAGATCACTGCAGAGCAGGAGTGGGACCTCCTGGAGGGTTAAAGTCTACACTGTGTGCAGAATTATTAGGCAAATGAGTATTTTGATCACATCATCCTTTTTATACATGTTGCCCTACTGCAAGCTGTATAGGCTTGAAAGCCAACTGCCAATTATGTAAATCAGATGATTTGCATCTCTGTAATGAGGAGGGGTGTGGTCTAATGACATCAACACCCTATATAAGGTGTGCTTAATTATTAGGCAACTTCCTTTCCTTTGGCAAAATGGGTCAGAAGAGAGATTTCACGGACTCTGAAAAGTCAAAAATTGTGATGTCTTGCAGAGGGATGCAGCAGTCTTGGAATTGGCAAACTTTTGAAGCGTGATCACCAAACAATCAAGCGTTTCATGGCAAATTGCCAACAGGGTCGCAAGAAGCGTGTTGATAAAAAAAGGTGCAAAATAACTGCCCATGAATTGAGGAAAATCAAGCGTCAAGCTGCCAAGATGCCATTTGACACCAGTTTTGCCATATTTCAGAGCTGCAATGCTACTGGAGTATCAAAAAGCACAAGGTGTGCCATACTCAGGGACATGGCCAAGGAATGGAAGGCTGAAAAACGACCACCTTTGAACAAGAAACATAAGATAAAACATCAAGACTGGGCCAAGAAATATCTTAAGACTGATTTTTCTAAGGTTTTATGGACTGATGAAATGAGAGTGACTCTTGGTGGGCCAGATGGATGGGCCCAAGGCTGGATCAGTAAAGGGCAGAGAGCTCCACTCCGTCTCAGATGCCAGCAAGGTGGAGGTGGGGTACTGGTATGGGCTGGTATCATCAAAGATGAACTTGTGGGACCTTTTCGGGTTGAGGATGGAGTGAAGCTCAACTCCCAGACCTACTGCCAGTTTCTGAAAGACACCTTCTTCAAGCAGTGGTACAGGAAGAAGTCTGTATCGTTCAAGAAAAACATGATTTTCATGCAGGACAATGCTCTATCACATGCATCCAAATACTTCACAGCACGGCTGCCCAGTAAAGGTCTAAAAAAAGAAAAAATAATGACATGGCCAGCTTGTTCACCTGATCTGAACCCCATAGAGAACCTGTGGTCCCTCATAAAATGTGAGATCTACAAGGAGGGAAAACAGTACACCTCTCCGAACAGTGTCTGGGAGGCTGTGGTGGCTGCTGCACGCAATGTTAATCGTAAACAGATCAAGCAGCTGACAGAATCTATGGATGGAAGGCTTTTGAGTGTCATCGTAAAGAAAGGTGGCTATATTGGTCACTGATTTTTTTTTGTTTTGTTTTTGAATGTCAGAAATGTTTATTTCTAAATTTTGTGTTATATTGGTTTGCCTGGTGAAAATAAACAAGTGAGATGGGTATATATTTGGTTTTTATTAAGTTGCCTAATAATTCTGCACAGTAATAGTTACCTGAAAAAACAGATATCCTCCTAGATAGCCAAATAAAAAAAAACCCACTCCAACTTCCAAAAATATTAAGCTTTGATATTTATGAATTTTTTGGGTTGATTGAGAACATAGTTGTTGTTCAATAATAAAAAGAATCCTCTCAAATGCAACTTGCCTAATAATTCTGCACGCAGTGTATGGCAAGACCAGAAGCAGTTAATATGTTGTACTTCACTCCAAAAAGATAATCATCTTGCATTTTTAGCTTTTGGTTTAGGACTAAAGAAATGGCACAAGATTTAAAAATGGTGCAATAAATATGGTAAAATGTTGATATATTTGGTTTAGGTACTTACGACAATGAAATGTCTGAATTTGCACCAAAGACGTTAAAAAGATTTATCCGGCGCTCATGACAAGATTCAATAAAATAATTGCCATTTATTATATTAATTAAAATTAAACAATACAAAAATGTGAAAACAAATACAAGAATGTTAACTCTCAAGCGTTTTAAACCCTAGTCCATGGGTTCTTAATCATAACTGGCTTAGATAGATTGAACACAGAGTTTGCCTTTTTTTTTTGGATCATTTTTTATGTGCTTTTTTAAGGCTATGTGCCCACGTAGCGTTTACATCCGGACACTGAAAATCGGACTCCTTCCCAGAAATCGTACGTTTTTTTTCAGCGTGATTTTACCACGATTATGTTCGCGATTTTGCCTCGATTTTCGCGTGCGATATTCAAGCACTTTCCAAGCGATTTGAAGCATCGCTTGGAAAGTGATCGACAGGTTGGTCACACTCGTCAAACATAGTGTTTGACAAGTGTGACCAGGTTTTTACTATTGAGGCCGCCTATGCGGCATCAATAGTAAAAGATAGAATGTAAAAAATAATAAAAAAATCGGTGTATATTTACCTTCCGGCGTCACGCACTGCATTCCCGGGCCTCAGCGTTCCCAGTAATGCCTTGCGAGACCTGTGATGACGTTGGTCTCGCGTTTCTATAGCGATCTCACGAGACCGCTAGAGTAACGCGAGACTACGTCATCACAGGACATTGCCGTAAGGCATTACTGGGAACGCTGAGGCCGGGGAATGCAGTGTGTGACGCCGGAAGGTAAATATACCCCGATTTTTTATTTTTTATTCTTTCTTTTACAGGAGTATGGTAACCAGGGCCTGGAGGACAGTCTCCTCTCCTCCACACCGTGGGTACCAACCGCGCATGAGACGCTTAACTTCGCGCATGGTGGGCATATCCACATGCGGGAAGTAAGCGATTCTCATGCATTCCTATGGGTGCGGAATCGCGGCAATTCTTTGCGATTCCGCACAAAAGAATGAGCATGCTGCGATTTTTTCCGTGATGTGATTCTGCCGCGGAAAAAGCGCAGCATTAGCACAGCATGTGCGGAATGCCTTAGGAATGCATGGGGGGCGTTCTGTACACGATTTTTAAACATTTTTGCAGCGTTTTCGTGCCGAAAATCGCAGCAAAAACGCTTAAAAATCGCATCGTGGGCACACAGCCTTACTCAGTTTTTGTGTGTAGGATGTTTTATTTTTTTCAGTTTCCATTGAATCACTAGTCCAATGATTAGCGTTTTTCAAGCTGAAACACCTCAAGAAGTGACATATGGATTCTTTTTCCATGTGGAAGGAAAAGTGCAAAGAAAAACTGCATTATGTGCACTGTAGGCATGTTGACCAATTGAAATGCATTGGAAACTCATTCAAAGAGAATTTGAAATGTTTTTTATGTGGATTTTGTTGCTGAATCCCCCTCAAAATCCATGCAAAATGTCAGTGTGTCCAGTAGATGTGGTGACAGTTTTCACACGTACCAGAGAAACTTACACATACATGTAAGCCCGTTCAAGTGAATGTATCTGTGTACATATCAGTGTGTTTCCATGGACCCTGTGTCTGTGGGCAGGACACACTGACATGTCCGTTTTTTACCGGCTGCACAGGCTGCAAAACATGTGCACACAGATGATATACAGGGATGAAACGCACTGGTGTCTGAGAAGCAGGGTACAGTTAGCATTGTTCCCAGTGTAGGGATTGTACTCAGGTGAGACAGAAGGAAGATAGGATAATAAAGTAACTTGGCACTCAACTGAATGTACCTTTTTGAAAATAAGTTTTTATTGTGGCAGTCACAAAGGACGTTTCGGCCTACAATTGGCCTTCATCAGTCTGCTGTAATTCATACAAAACAACATACAGAAGACAAAATAAAAATTATATCCTCAAATTGGTACCATAGAGTAACATATGTGTTTACAATTCATATATACAGACTTAAAAAATAGTGAAACACAATAACCTGTGGAGGCATACACAGAAAACCAGGTGGGGGGAGAAAGAAAAAATAGAAAATGGCGGCCTACCCGACTGCTGCAGAGGATGAAGTTAAAAGTGGAGAATTATATAAGATCCTATAGTGAAAGAAAGTGCTTTGAGATTGTGTAATTGAGTGAGCATGGCAATAGAGTGCAGTACTGGAGAAGTCATACCTATTACAAGGCAGTGATTTTGTAGGTTACTGCAATGACCAACTGTCTATAATACGTGTAGTGCTCTATCAAATATAAAGAGATGAGTGAAAAATTAGTAGTAGCTCATTATGGAAAGAGAGAAAGATAAAGAGATGAAAAGAATAAAAAAAGTTTTTTGAATATACACCTGGTGAATCCGGAAGAAATTAGAACAGGCAATGGAGCTTAAGTCTCTAGGGGCTTTATGCCTAAAAATGGAAATGTACCGATATAAAGTATAAGTATTAAAAAAAAAAAAAATATATATATATATATATAAGAGAGTGTCATATGAAAATTAGTACCTGGTGGGTATGGGTTAATATCTTTTGATACTTGAACCAACTAATGTTAGAGAAAAATAAATTTCTTATAATCCTGTAAACTAGAATGTGACACATAAAAACTAAGCAGAAAAAAAAAAAAGGATTGCTGACTAAATAGAGTAAATACAAGCACAGAGGGTTGTGAATATGTGAAGTCACCTAAGAGGTTAATACCTGAGACACTTTAACAGTCTTGTATCAGTAGATCAGATTACATGAACACTGTGAAAAAAACGCCAGATAGTGAAAGCCAGATAATGAGCCAGCGATTCAAAGTGTACATGGGACTGCATAGTCAGAAGCTTACCGTGCAGGTGTAGTGCCTGGGCATATGGCCCTGGACACAGTATCCGCTGCTAGCCCTGGACGCCTAATGTGTTGTAACCAGACAAACTAAATAGGGGAGGGGCGGGACTTGGTCCGTGCATACCGGTAATTAAGGACCAGAAGTCACTGGCTGTGCGACAATTACCGCGATGAAGTCCGTTCTCACGGGATCGCGACGTCTTGCAGTCATTCGCGATGACGTCGCTCGAATGACCGCGATCCCGCGAGAACGGACGTCATCGCTCGCAAAGGCTTACTGGGACCGGGAGCATGGAGAGAGGCGGGAAGGCTGCGCGGGACGTCGGAAGGTGAGAATAACAATATTTTTTATTTTAAATTTTATTTTTTACAGGGATATGGTACCCAAAGTCCGGAGGACAGTCTCCTCTCCTCCAGACCGTGGGTACCATCCGCAAATGTTCTGCTTACTTTTCGCATGGTGTGCACAGCCACATGCGGGAAGTAAGCGGAACAATGCATTCCTATGGGTGCGGGATCGCCGCAATTCCGCGAAATTAATGAGCATGCTGCATTTTTACCGCGAAGCGATTCTGCCGCGGTAAAAACCGCAGCATTAGCACAACATTGCGGAATCCCATAGGAATGCATGGGATGCTTATTTTTCGCAGAAAAAACGCGCGGAAAATACCGCCGCGGAAACGCGAAAAAAACGGTATGTGTGAACGAGGCCTTACAATCGTGGGCGGCGCTCCATACACCCGCTTCCGACTTGAGCATGTTGTGAGAAGGGGTTAAAGGAGATAGACAACAATACTGTGCTGTCTTCTGCACTGGCTGTTGTAGTGGTTTATCACCTTTATATTGGACATACTTGACAACTTATAGGGATGTCCAAGTAATGTGCTGCTGTAATGGTCCTGAGTCCGACACCCCGCCAAATTACAGGAAATAGGGGCCTGCTTCGGGTATGTGTGCTGCTGTTGTGACTATGGACACCTCTTGACTCCTCTGGTCCACAGTGCCTAGTGTGGCTATAATTCCCTGCGACAGGAGACCACAACAGTGTATAAAAGCAACTTCAAGCTTACTGTTCATTTTAGACATCAGCAAAGCACAGGAGGACATGCACAGATCTTTCTTTGGGTGACAGAGGAGTGTCATGGTAGCATAAAGCCCACCATAACCCTTTAAATGACTGTCACTTAAATAAATAAATACTCAGACACGTTACTTTTGGAATAAAAAATGGCCGTGGTGTTTTATTATTGGTAACTTTATAATTTTGAATAAATCACCATATTATTAAAATCATAAATAACCATAAAAATTCATAAATACCAAAACACATATACAAACCACAATCCACCCAACATAGTTGGGCGATTTTACCCCAACTAATAAAACAACACGACAAAAATAATAACCGTTAAAAAACAATCGTAACAGTGGGAGGGTGGGCGGGGGATTCTTCTTGCTTCACAACTGTCACTGACACAGTTGGCTCACAGCTGGCTCCTTATAAAGGTAAGGCTCCCGCACTTTTTCTTTCTCCACCAATAGCATAAATCAAAATAGGCGCGCAGCAGGCTGTCCAATCACACAGCCTGCTCGCGTTACTCACTGAGGGCAGATTAACCCCAAAATTAATCTTCCATAGCTACACCATTAGACACAACGCAGCAGGCTGACCAATCACAGCAGCCTGCTCATGTTACCACATGAAGGGCATTAACCCTTAAATGCCCACAATGACTTCAGCACTGCCGAATAGCACAAGCTATTAATCAAACCACATAAAATTAAACATTGAGGGGCCCATGCAACCATGTAATCACCATGCTATCCGCTGCTGGTGATTATACATGTCTTCAACAAACATTTTCAGCGCACAGTTGAAGAAACTTCTCACTAGCAGAGTTAGGGACTTGCAAGCTTCTCAGACAGCTATGACACTTTAGCTGCTCTTTTCTGTGCTCACTATCTTCAGCCCACTTTTCAGGAACCATGTAAATGAATAGCCTGTGATTAACTTCTTTACTGTATGTGCCCCAGCCTCGCTGTATTGTCTCTTCTCGGACCCACAGCTCCCAGGACTTGGCTGGCACTTTCCATTCCTGGAGGCGCGTACGGACACACACAAAGTTGCTGGACCAAAATTCCCTTCACTAACTCTCCTGCTAGAGGTATTCCACAGTCACCACTCAAACTCCTTTCTTTACTAGTTTTCCTTCTTTGTGTGCTTCTCTGTTCTCCTCTTTCACACACACACACACACACACACACACACACACACACACACACACACACACACACACACACACACACACACACACACACACACACACACACACACACACACACACACACACACTCTTGTGGGTATCACTTAAACCAGAGGGGTGTCCTTTCTTCTCTCCTTGTCCGAACCACTTACTAACTGGACACTCCTTCCTGTTCCTAATACTAACCAGAGGTTCCCAAATCTCCTCCCCCCACAATTGGCTGACCTTAACTGTCTGTTCCACTGCAGATGGCAAAACTTAACCTTTCAACTAGTTGCAGACAGTTACATCTTGTGATGGTGAGTTAGTACTGCAGCCTACAGCAAACATAATAATTGTTATCACAAGGAAACATATTAGGAAAAAAAACATTATTCACATTCTATACTACAGCAGCATTGATGTCTTCAGGGGAAACACAGCAGCTGGTCTATCTCCTTACACTGCGCTAAAACATTCCACTTACCTCCACCCCTTTTTAGGCCATGACTTTTCTACGCACTTCCTTGACTCTCCCATGCATTCTCTTCAACTTTTTCACAATATCTGGCATCACGCACAAGAGAGCTTTCTAAATCTGTGCATATTTTCTGGGAGCCCTGAAGATCTTCTATTTTCCTTTTGGCCGTGGGGACAAGCCATTATCTCCTTGCTGCTAGCATGTCTGCTCACCGTTACTTGACATTCCACCTGGCATGTGAAACTATGTCAAGCATATTCTACAAATTGGATAACTCCATTAAGGAATGTAAATTGCAGTTAAATTTTGATTTAACCCTTAACATTGCATTTACTCTTAGGTATTTATTTAGTAAAAACCCAAGATGTATGATCGTGCCCCTCGTTCTCTTGTTGTCACTGTGGGCAACACTCAGGAAAATGTGGGCCCCGGATCCTATGACCTGATTTCTGACAAAATGCACAAACCAGGTTAGTCATAGCTTAAGAAATGTTCATAGGAGCTAATTGGGGGTGGGATGTGCGCATATCGTGGCTGCGGCACCTTCATACTCCTTGGTTCTACTGAACTGGTTAAAGATCACCGTATGGATATGTGGTTTTATAAATTGGGCTCAGTAGAAGCACAGGGGAGAAGTGCTCCAGGTCTGAGTGATACTGACCAAGTTGGAATGATTGCCACATCATTTATTTGGTACTGCTTAGTTCCAGCTATAAGTAATGAAAATGCTGAACTTTACATGATTATTATAAAGTATAATACATAAAACTTACAAAGTAGATGACTGAGTTATTTATTTATTGTGTTCCTATATAATTCTGTAATGTTCCAGTCATTGGCATTGTCATATTCTTCCCGTTTTACCTTTGTGTTATTTAGTTGGATATGCCCCCTTTTTATCAACGACGAGCCGAGACTTCTCTTTTAATGCCCCGCAGACTATTTCTGCTGCGCCTGGACCAGGACACTATGACATTTTTAATTTAAAGGTAAAATTAACATTGAAGTAGACATGATTCAAACAAGAACAGAGTTAAATGGAAACCTTGAAGGCAATGAATGTACAAATAGGTGTCACACCACTTAAATTATGTTTTTGATGTCTTGTTATTACCAGTATGATGAGGTTTTATAATCTAACAGTGGTTGATTTTCCAGCTTCCTCCTTGTGGTTTAGGAGAGCTGAACTTGTACTTATGGAATAAGGCATGTACGCTATGTTTTGTAGCAAATTTACTAATGCTGTCTAATATTTAGATAGCCCCTTTGTGCTTAAGCACATATCCTTAGCAAAAAAAGTCAGAAAAAAATGCCTAAAACACACAGTAAATCTAGGTCAAGGTATATAAATCAGTTTTTTTTTAAATTGAGCCAGAATGCTAGCTCATTTTATCCTAGTAAATCTCCAATACAAGTTTAGTCTGTGAGGTGAGAGGACAGGCATCAGGCTGATACATTTTACCAACACTGGTGGCGAAACACGCGTCAGGGTGAGGGGATGCTGAGCAGACATGAGCTATCTTCTTTTACTGTCAATGTTACCTCTGCATAATAGTTTATTGTTCTTATGCTCATAACATGCCTCTTTATTCTACCTATTGATTCATCTTCACATTGGTGTTTGCATCTTACTATGATTATGCAGGATTTTGTTTTATGTCCATATGAAATGGCTCTTTCCTTGGGGATGTAAATTATACACAGTTTTATAACTGTGATTATAGGAGGTATATAAATCTACCACATGGAGATAATATTTTAATATAGTCCTAATCATGACAATGCTGTGTTACATAGATTGATGTTTATAGCATCTGAAATTCCGATTTGTGAATTATTTGTGATAATCATTATGTAAGATCCCATTTTCTGCTTGGTGTCCCTTGATGGTATTTTTTGCTTTTTTATTTTTCTCTTATTGTTAAATAATAGCGTATATATTTTTAATATATCTTATTGTTTGGTATCTCTTCATATTCCCATTGACATCATACGTATGGGAAGTTGTTGTTGTCAAGACTGATACATTGTAGAAATTACTCTGGTGACAGCTTTATCGAAGGATCTATAGCCAGTAGGGATGAGCGAACCCGAACTGTAAAGTTCAGGGTTTGTACCGGACACCCAGCTGAAGGCTGGTTTTATTACGCTGGGAAGGGGAAAATATCCATGTCCCATCCCATCCTATTAATATCAGCACCCAGCTGTCTGCTATGCCTTAGCTGGATATTAAAACTAGTGAGGACCCAATGTTATTTTTTTAGAGTCTCCCCATTTTTAAAAACCAGCAAAGGCAAAACCAGCCGCTGGGGGCTGATATTAATAGGCTGGGAAGGCCCATCGATTTTGGCCCCTTTCCTGCATAATAAGGCCACCCATCAGCTTTCTGTTTTCCCTTGGCTGATTATTAAGAATAGGGGAGACCCCATTCATTTATTTATTTCTTTATTAACATGTACAGTAAAATACACATGCAAGGCACTGTTCAACTCCTCCACTTGGACCTCCACCTCCTGGTTCAAGATGATTTATTATTAATATTATTATATGTTATTTTAAGTAACTTTCTTATCCACATTTGTTTGCAGGGCAATTGTCATTCTCTTACCCCCATTTTGCTTTCTTTTGCAGCCCCCTAGCTCCTACTACGACTGTCACAGTCCAATTCTTGGATCTGTGTCAGATTCGGGATTCCCTCATTTAAACCATTTTTTTCCTTTCAGGCCTGGGAGCTTAATATGGGTTTTTGCCCCCCGGTGGCCATAGGTGTTATTGCATGTCTGTTGGTTTCCCTGCTGATGTGACCACTCCCTTGGCTATATAAGGTCACATGGTGTTTCAGCAGGTGTTGGTTATAGCAGTTCCTTTTTGGATTCCAACTACGGTGAAGTGAGCAGCTGGCTCTGAGGTGTCGAGCCACCGCTGAAACCTGGTGAAGTTAGCAGTGGGCTTTGAGGTGTCGAGCCACTGCTGAAACTGGTGCTGAACTCTGCCTGCCCAGTGTCTGCAGCAGAGAAAGATAGTGAAGGTAGCAGCTGGCTCTGAGGTGTCGAGCCACTGCTGAAAGTTAATCTGGTGATGAACTCTGCTGTCTGGTGACTGCACCAGAGAAAGATGGTGAAAGTAGCAGCTGACTCTGAGGTGTCAAGCCACTGCTGAAAGCTGATCTGGTGCTGCACTCTGCTGCCTGGTGACTGCAGCAGAGAAAGACAAGTGTTTTGGTGTTTTCCCCTTTTTCCTTCGTGTGTATTAGTGCAGCGGTGGGACCAGTCTCCGCACTATCCAGTTCCCTAGCAAGGGATATATGCAGGGATAGTGAGGGATTCAGGTATCCTGCTCGGCGACGGGTGAAGAGCCTGTGTAGGGAACGTTAGTAGTGTTTAGAGACACTGCCTCAGGGGAGTGCAGAAGGTCTCCACGTCCCCGTTCCCTATTGCAGGGCCCACCGTTGTAACTGTTTCCACCGGTGTTCCACTTTTGTCTTGTTCATTCAGTTACCGACCTGCGGGTCGTGTCACACAGGACAGGTACATGTGACAATGATGATTTACAGCCATTTTACTGCACTAAAGTTCAGGTCCCCATTGACTTATGTGTGGTACTAGTTCAGGGTCAAGTTCAGGTACCCAAACCGAACTTTGGGCACAAGTTCAGCCAGACCCACTGAACCCGAACGCCCTCCGGTCTGCTAAGCCCTAATAGGTACCACTGTTTCTATTGCCTGTATGAAGTTTGTATGTTTTCTCTCCCACACTCCAAAATATGCTGAGGTTATTTGATTTCCTATAAAATGCTCAGCTTTTTTTGTAAATTCATTGAATTTTCAATGTTAGGTAATTGCATATGACATGGTGTGAAAGATGGGGGGATTTTTTGACAGCTTGCAATCTTCCTAAAAATGTGCAGTTGTAACAGAAAACCTAGACCTTTTTCAGAGTGCAGCTAGCAGCATTGGGGGGGTGGCATCAAGCATCAAAAGGCTGTGAGTAATAGATCTCACACTTTGAGCCAGCAAATCTCAGAACAAAAGCCCGACTTGCTGCATGGATAACATGTAGTCTAAACTGCTTTGTTGAGTAAGCTATGATCCATTAGGAGTTATGCAGATACTATACATGCTAGCCGTACATCGTGTATACTTCCGGGATCCCAAGAACATGGTAAATAGCCACCTGAGTCTCGACCCACTCTAGCACCTAGAAGTATGGAGATACATAGAACAGCCAGTAGAAAACAGATAGCAAAGCTGTTATTGGTCTTAATGTGTAGCAGAGGCTTGGCCAGATCCAATGGTGCCAAAACTGCCTCTCTAGAATCGTCCATTAGAGTTATGACTCATCTTAGGTTTTGGAGTTTTTAGCTGCCAGAGGCAAGGGGAGGGGATATAGTTTCAGACCAGTGGGCAGGAGGGGAGTGATCCAAAGGGTTTGAATTTTCGTGATCAGCATGGACTTTGCTCTTTCTCTGGGGAGGTCACGACGACATATCGTGTGAGGAGAAGAAGGGGACCACAATCCTCCCATATGACAGCACCTCCCCCGAAAGCCAGACCTTTCATCTACTGGCAACTGACCCATATATTCTGCTTATCTCTTTTTTCCTTCCACTATTGTATTTGCATATCTGACCATTGTATATGTATAACCATCGTCTATATAGTGTATTGCCTAGGGTGCCATTAAGGCGATTAAATATATAATTTAACATTGGGCTGCTTTTTTATCTCGATCCACGAATCCACACGTCCGTTTCTCGGTTTAAGTTTCCATGCTACCAAGGCTGATTTCTGGCCCGTTATAATCCCGTTAACGGACCAGGCTTATATCTAGCGAGGAACTGGTGGCAGTCCTCCCAGGCTGACAGTGCTCTGTTTCACTGGTGCTAGTGAAAAGGGCCTCTCAGCCTGTCAGGGTCGTGAGTGGGTGTGATGCCACGTCAGTGACTGCATGGGCCACATCCTCTCAATCCCCATGCCTCCCTGATGTCTGTGTAAACTGTTCCAAGCTGACCTTACGTGCCCACAGGGATTCGGGGCAGCCTCTAGCCTTCATTCATAGAGGCACGGCCAGCAGGGCTACCACTAGGAATTTCGGGGCCCCGTACTGGCAAAAGAGGCCACCCAGGCTCCACACCAGCTCCGCCTGCACCCCTTGAAACGCCCATAGTCCAACCGCCCTCTCTTGGAAAATCTCCACTTCTGCACCACATCCTCACCAATCGCACATTTACAGTTCCCATCACCACATACATAACCAACAGCTTTTGTTTTGGCCAAAAGATTTTCTAATCCGCCACTATGACAAGGTAGACTCTTTTTCTTCTACTGTAACTTATTAAACATTTGTTAAAATATCCAATACAATTTAGAAAAAGATTTAGCACAGCACTGGAAAAAAGGAAAAAAGAGTGCAAAGTTTCAAAGGCATGTACCAAACCTTGTAATTAGAGTAAAAAAAAAGTTGAAACAGCACTCCAAGTAGCTGTTATAAGGTGCTCTTTAAATGCCCATGTGACGACGTTTCGGTCCTAGATGCAGATATACAATTTAGGTATATATTTATTTTTCAATTTTTAAAAAGATCAATAATATCACAAACAAGGAACAAACACCGCCACACCATGACCAGACCACATATTACCACCATATAGTGATCAAATAATACCACATACAAGTAACAAAAACTGCCACACAATGACCAGACCACATATTACCACCACATGGTGACTGAAAAATACTACATACAAGGAACAAATACCGCCACACCATGACCAGATCACATACCACCACATAGTGACCAAATAATAGTACATGCAAGAAACAAATACCGCCACACCATGACCAAATCACATTACCACAACATAGTGACTGAATACTACAATACCGATCATTAATAAAAAAACACAATACTAATATCACCATTAGTGCCATTATACACAGGAGCTCTGTATATAGTGTATAGTGTACAGGTAATACAGTGATCACCAGTGACATTATACAGAGGAACTCTGTATATAGTATACAGTGTATAGTGTCAGTGTACAGGTAACACACTGACTCACCGATGTCTTCGCTAGTTGAAGTCCTTCATCTTCACTTTTCATCCTCATCCAGCGCACACTGCCATCACTTCTTGCAGCCAGGACTCGTCTCTGCAAAAAATAACACAGTTATCTAGAGCACATTCCCCAATTTCTCCCCAAACTCTACACTACGCCAGATGAAGAAAAAAGTGACTGTGTCGCCGTGCACAGTAACAGGACATCTCCTTCTCCACATTCTCTTCTTCTGAAAACAATATCCTCAAAAATAATATCCTTTAATTTGCCCATACAGTAATATTATCCCACATTCTGGACCCCACGTGTCCTCCCATTCTGCCTCATGTCTCTCCATACTTCCCCTATGTCTCTCCATATTGCCACCATAGTCATCCATAATAGTATAATGTACCCCATAGTCATATATAGCAGTATAATGCACCCCCATAGTAGTATAATGTACCCCATAGTCAAATATAGTATAATGCACCCACATAGAAGTAAAATGCACCCCCATAGCACTATAATGCACCCCTATAGCACTATAATGGACCCTATTGTACTATAATGCAGCAGCCCCTTAGGAGTGTAGTGCAGCAAACCCATAGGAGTATAATGCAGCATCCCCACAGTATAATGTAGCAGCCCCATAGTATAATGCAGCAGCCCAAAAGTATAATGCAGCAGCCACATAGTATAATGCACCCATAGGAGTATAATGCACCCCATGGTATAATGCAGCAGCCCCACAGTATAATGCAGCAGCCTCATAGTATAATGCAGCAGCCCCATAGTATAATGCACCCACAAGAGTATAATGTACCCCACACTGTAATGCAGCAGCCCCATAGCAGTATAATGCACCCCATAGTATAATCCATCCCTTTTCCCTTCCTCCATAGTAGTATAATGCACCCCATACCGGTATAATATGCCCCATACCGCGGCTTTACAAAAAAAAAGTTTTTCCTTATCTGGCTCCAGGGATGTCCTCACCTACAATTTGGCAGAGGCACGGAGCATCGTTCTGGCATATGACAGTGACGTCATATGTCGGCTACGTGTGCACTGACGTTAGCTGCTGACCTGTGATTGGCTGGCGGCTGTTAACTGTTGCATGGCAACAGATTTTAACTGATCATACGTCAGAGGACGCGTGGTCAGTTATTGAAGCGGCAAGATCTTGCTCAGGGGTGAACCTAGCCTCTGTGCTGCCTGAGGAGACATGCGGAACAGCGCCTCCCATAGTAAATTTTTTAAAATCATAAGGAATAAATCTAGTTCATACCGATTTATATCTATCCTGTAAAAATGAGGACAATAGTGGACATTTTAATTTAGAGAAATAGAAAAAAAAGATGTCCAAATACAAGGATGTCAGTGCCATCACACACACATACAAGAACCTCACAGAAGAATCCAGAACAAGGCTCATTAATGGCTATGGCAGGCCTGGCACAAGCATACAGACACACAATGATGGCTCGCAGAGCTGTGGTCCTGTAGGCAGACACAGTCCTGCATCCTTATAGCACAGGTGGCAGACACCGATTGCCAACCTATTATATCTGGGCAGCTCCAAAGTGGCCACTGCCTGGCACTAACTAGTCAGACATGTCCACCATGCAGCACCGTCCACACACCATATGCAACAATCTGCAGTCTGAGCATCAACAAGCCACTACTGCACTAACCTGGTAAAATGGCTTGTCTTCCCCAACAGACCACGCCTCCTTGTCCCGAAACTCTTAGCCAATTACAAGTACCGCACACGGGGCTGTCCAGAGGTAATAGCAGGGGCCTTCCTATTGGGATGAGTAAGGGATGTGAGAGCGGGAAGGGGAACGAGCGCAACCGACGCTCAGGAGAATTATGGCTGAATGCCTGTATGTACCGAGGGGCAGCATTGAACGTGGTATGTAAATTATGGGCAATCAGTCCTGCAGCAGAGATATATGTGAAAGGGACAATGCATCCTGCACCAGGGCGTACAAAAAGATCATGGGGCCCCAAAGCAGAAGTTTGTATTGTCCCCCCCAAAAAAAAAAAATTGTGTGGGTCACATAGGTACATAACTCACAACTTTGCTGCCGTTACAAAGTAATTTTCCTCCTGTTGAAGCCACCAGATTCCTCTTTCATTGCCCCCTTAAAGTATGATGCCAACAAAGGTGCCCCACAAACACTATGAGCCCCCACAGTGATTCCTCCACTTGCATAGTATGATGACCTTACTGTACCCACTCAACTATCCCGCCACAGTATGATCCCCATATAGCCCTTCATACTGTACACCATGTTCCATTTATTATGCACATTTTTTTAAAATTGTCATAGCATTTTTTTTTCTAGTGAAACCCATTGATGGTATTGTGTCTCAGGGTTCTTCGGATCACTAAAATCAATCTTAGATACCTGTGATAATTAGTTTGCCATGTGAGCCCAATAAAAGGAAAACTGTTCCACACTATTGAGCAGGCCACAGTTTTCAAGTAACATGGGAAAGAAAAAGGATCTCTCTGCTGCCGAAAAGCATCAAATAGTGCAATGGCTTGATCAAGGGATGAAAACATTAGATATTTCACGAAAACCTAAGCGTGATCATCGTACTGATAAGAGATTTGTGGCTGATTCTGAGCACAGTGTTCGTGCAGATAAAGACAGAATGAGGAAGGTTTCTGCCAAGCAAGTTCATCGGATTAAGAGAGCAGCTGCTAAAAAGCTGTTAGAATCTGTTCTGTTTGTGACTATCCGCCTTTTTCTTGTAGTTTTCTAGCTGAAGTTTTTTTCCCCTGGTGCTGGGTTTGTCTTGGGTCAGGTGATTGTATCACCCTTTATTAACCTGCACCTGTCTCCCATTCCTTGCTGGACAACAGTGTTAATCCGCTTAAAGTCTGGCTTGGAGCCTTACTTTGCCTTCTGTGTGTTTAATTATTGCAGTTCTAGGACCTCTGGTTCTGCTAGTCTTAGTTTCTGTTTTCAGTTTTGTTTCTGCAGCCTTCTCATTGTTTTCTATTAGGAGGTGACCCGTTTTTGTACGCAGTCCTTAGATATTTCAGGGACCCCCTTCCCCCTATCTATAGGTCTTCGCTTGAGATTAACCTAGGATCGTCGGTGGGTTTATTCACAAGGAATGGGTCGCCCACTCAATCATAGGGTATCAGCCTAGTCTCAGTGAAGGGGCATTTTTCCCCCCTCCTACCCTAGTTCTGTGCTGCAGAACCGTAACAAAAGCCTTTGCAAACCAGCAAACAGATATTTGAAGCTGCTGGTGCCTCTAGAGTCCCTCGAACCTCAAGGTGTAGGATCCTTCAAAGGCTTGCTGTGGTGCATAAACCTACTATTCAGCCACCCTTAAACAGAGCTCACAAGCAGAAATGGTTGAAGTGGGCAGCCAAATGTCCCAAAAAGGCTGCGACATCAGCAAGGAGGTGAAGGAGTCATGTTTTGTGCTGGAATCATGGGGAAACAGCTGGTAGGGCCCTTTAAGGTTCCTGAAGGTGTGAAAATGACCTCTGCAAAGTATATAGAGTTTCTGACTGACAACTTTCTTCCATGGTATAAAAAGCAGAAATGTGCTTTCAGAAGCAAAATCATCTTTATGCATGACAATGCACCATCTCATGCTGCAAAGAATACCTCTGAGTAGAGTTGAGCGATACTGTCCGATACTTCAAAGTATCGGATCGGAATGGATCGGCCGATCTTAAAAAAAAGTATCGGTATCGCCGATTCCGATACCGGAAGTCCCATTCAAGTCTATGGGACTTCCGGTATCGGAATAAGAAAAACACTGTTTTTGCCTTGTACAGCCTCTCTGGGGTCTGTACGGGCCTTTCGGGGGGCTGTGCCGGCCTGCCAGGGGGTCTGTGCAGGCTCCGGTGGTCTGTGCCGGCCTGCCGGGGGGCTGTGCCGGCCTGCCGGTGGTCTGTGCAGGCTCCGGTGGGCTGTGCCGGCCTGCCGGGGGGCTGTGCCGGCCTGCCGGTGGTCTGTGCAGGCTCCGGTGGGCCGTGTGGGAATTTCCCACGCAGCAATGGCATAAAGTGAGACTAGGGACTTTTTTTTTTAAGTGGCGGAGGAATACAGTGCGGAAGGATACCTACCTTCCGTCATTGGATTCCTGCAGCCCGTAGAGAACGGCAGCATCAGCTGATGCTGCAGTTCTCTACCCAAGATCGTCGTGGGACACACTCGTGGACTGCTTCGGATCGTGGGTGAGTATTTTTGTGGTTTGTTATGTTAATATTTATTCCGTAAAAGACAATGGCTTCGGGGAACAATGTGACAAGTATTGGTAAGTATGTTACTCTATGTTATATGTACTGTATGTCTATGTATGTATTGTATGTAGTATGTATGTAGTATATATGTGGTATGTATGTAGCATGTAGTATGTATGTAGTATGTATGTAGCATGCATGTAGCATGCAGTATGTATGTAGCATGCATGTAGTATATATGTAGTATGTATGTAGCATGTAGCATGTAGTATGTATGTAGTATGTATGTGGTATGTATGTAGCATGTAGTATGTATGTAGCATGCATGTAGTATGTATGTAGTATGTATGTAGTATATATGTAGTATGTATGTAGCATGCATGTAGTATATATGTAGTATGTATGTAGCATGTAGTATGTATGTAGCATGCATGTAGTATGTATGTAGTATGTATGTAGTATGTACAGTATGTGGTATGTATGTAGCATGTAGTATGTATGTAGCATGCATGTAGTATATATGTGTTATGTATGTAGCATGCATGTAGTATGTATGTAGTATGTATGTAGTATGTATGTGGTATGTATGTAGCATGCATGTAGTATGTATGTAGTATATATGTGGTATGTATGTAGTATGTATGTAGTATGTATGTAGTATGTATGTAGCATGCAGTATGTATGTAGCATGTATGTAGTATGTATGTAGTATATATGTAGTATGTATGTAGCATGTAGTATGTATGTAGCATGCATGTAGTATATATGTAGTATGTATGTAGCATGTAGTATGTATGTAGCATGCATGTAGTATGTATGTAGTATGTATGTAGTATATATGTAGTATGTATGTAGCATGTAGTATGTATGTAGCATGCATGTAGTATATATGTAGTATGTATGTAGCATGTAGTATGTATGTAGCATGCATGTAGTATGTATGTAGTATATATGTAATATGTATGTAGCATGTAGTATGTATGTAGCATGCATGTAGTATATATGTGTTATGTATGTAGCATGCATGTAGTATGTATGTAGTATGTATATAGTATGTATGTAGTATGTATGTAGCATGCATGTAGTATGTATGTAGTATATATGTGGTATGTATGTAGTATGTATGTAGTATGTATGTAGCATGCAGTATGTATGTAGCATGCATGTAGTATATATGTAGTATGTATGTAGCATGTAGTATGTATGTAGCATGCATGTAGTATATATGTAGTATGTATGTAGCATGTAGTATGTATGTAGCATGCATGTAGTATGTATGTAGTATGTATGTAGTATTTTTTTTTTTTTTTTTAACATTTAACACATTAGCCGGATGATGGGACTACTACTGTCCCATCATTGGCTAATGTGTCAATCACTGTCATGGTAGCAGGCATCGCCAGATGGGACTTATAGTCCCATCGGACGATGCTTGCACAGACCCCCGGACATCAGCACAGCCCCCCGGCAGGCCGGCACAGCCCCCCGGCAGGCCGGTACAGACCCCCACAGGGTGCACAGACCACCGGCAGGCCGGCACAGCCCCCCGGCAGGCCGGTACAGACCCCCACAGGGTGCACAGACCACCGGCAGGCCGGCACAGCCCCCCGGCAGGCCGGTACAGACCCCGGGCAGTCCACACAGCCCCCCGGCAGGCCGGCAGAGACCCCCGGAAGGCCCGAAATGACGGCGCATCATGATGCGCACACACAGCGCATCATGATGACGTCATTTCGGCTGTCAATCAACTTTGAACTTCCGATTCCGATGCCGACTTCCGATATTGAAAAAATATCGGAAGTCGGTATCGGAATTCCGATACAGCAAGTATCGGCCGATACCCGATACTTGCGGTATCGGAATGCTAAACACTACCTCTGAGTCATTGGCTGCTATGGGCATAAAAGGAAATAAACTCATGGTGCGGCCACCATCTTCCCCTGACCTCAACCCTATAGAGAACCTTTGGAGTATCATCAAGCAAAAGATCTACAGTTGTGGCCAAAAGTATTGACACCCCTGCAATTCTGTCAGATAATACTCAGTTTCTTCCTGAAAATGATTGCAAACACAAATTCTTTGGTATTATTATCTTCATTTAATTTGTCTTAAATGAAAAAACACAAAAAGAATTATCCCAAAGCCAAATTGGATATAATTCCACACCAAACATAAAAAACAGGGTGGACAAAAGTATTGGCACTGTTCGAAAAATTATGTGATGCTTCTTTAATATGTGTAATTAACAGCACCTGTAACTTACCTGTGGCACCTAACAGGTGTTGGCAATAACTAAATCACACTTGCAGCCAGTTGACATGGATTAAAGTTGACTCAACCTCTGTCCTGTATCCTTGTGTGTACCACATTGAGCATGGAGAAAAGAAAGAAGACCAAAGAACTGTCTGAGGACTTGAGAAACCAAATTGTGAGGAAGCATGAGCAATCTCAAGGCTACAAGTCCATCTCCAAAGACCTGAATGTTCCTGTGTCTACCGTGTGCAGTGTCATCAAGAAGTTTAAAGCCCATGGCACTGTGGCTAACCTCCCTAGATGTGGACGGAAAAGAAAAATTGACAAGAGAGTTCAACGCAAGATTGTGCGGATGTTGGATAAAGAACCTCGACTAACATCCAAACAAGTTCAAGCTGCCCTGCAGTCCGAGGGTACAACAGTGTCAACCCATACTATCCGTCGGCGTCTGAATGAAAAGGGACTGTATGGTAGGAGACCCAGGAAGACCCCACTTCTTACCCCGAGACATAAAAAAGCCAGTCTGGAGTTTGCCAAAACTTACCTGAAAAAGCCTAAAACGTTTTGGAAGAATGTTCTCTGGTCAGATGAGACAAAAGTAGTGCTTTTTGGGCAAAGGCATCAACATAGAGTTTACAGGAGAAAAAAAGAGGCATTCAAAGAAAAGAACACGGTCCCTACAGTCAAACATGGTGGAGGTTCCCTGATGTTTTGGGGTTGCTTTGCTGCCTCTGGCACTGGACTGCTTGACCGTGTGCATGGCATTATGAAGTCAGAAGACTACCAACAAATTTTGCAGCATAATGTAGGGCCCAGTGTGAGAAAGCTGGGTCTCCCTCAGAGGTCATGGGTCTTCCAGCAGGACAATGACCCAAAACACACTTCAAAAAGCACTAGAAAATGGTTTGTGAGAAAGCACTGGAGACTTCTAAGGTGGCCAGCAATGAGTCCAGACCTGAATCCCATAGAACACCTGTGGAGAGATCTAAAAATGGCAGTTTGGAGAAGGCACCCTTCAAATATCAGGGACCTGGAGCAGTTTGCCAAAGAAGAATGGTCTAAAATTCCAGCAGAGCATTGTAAGAAACTCATTGATGGTTACCGGAAGTGGGTGGTCGCAGTTATTTTGGCTAAAGGTTGTGCAACCAAGTATTAGGCTGAGGGTGCTAATACTTTTGTCTGGCCCATTTTTGGAGTTTTGTGTGAAATGATCAATGTTTTGCTTTTTTGCTTCATTCTCTTTTGTGTTTTTTCATTTAAGACAAATTAAATGAAGATAATAATACCAAAGAATTTGTGTTTGCAATCATTTTCAGGAAGAAACTGAGTATTATCTGACAGAATTGCAGGGGTGTCAATACTTTTGGCCACAACTGTATGAGGGTGGGAGGCAGTTCACATCAAAACAGTAGCTCTGGGAGGCTATTCTGACTTCATGCAAAGAAATACAAGCAGAATCTCTCCAAAAACTCACAAGTTCAATGGATGCAAGAATTGTGAAGGTGATATCAAAGAAGGGTTCCTATCATTACAGCTATCTCACACAATGCGTAGCTACTTCTTTGCAAATCAGCCTAAATGTGACCATACATCTTAGATGTCAGTCGTCATCTACTTTCTCCTGCCACTCCCCACTTGTACACATACATTCTCAGCTTACTGTTCTTAAGGTTCTTATATTAACTAGATGGGCATTTCCTGAAGGAAATACATGGTGCTTGAACAGCGCTGCCAGCTTTACAGCAGTGTATCAGGTGTCGACTGGCCACTTGGTAGCTACTTTGGCACATTCGGCACCTCGGTAGGCACTTTGGCCACTTGGTAGCCACTTTGAGACATTCGGCACCTCTGTAGCCACTTTGGCCACTTGGCAGCCACTTTGGCACATTCGGCACCTCGGTAGCCACTTTGGCCAATTGGTAGCCACTTTGGCACATTCGGCACCTCGGTAGCCACTTTGGCCACTTGGTAGCCACTTTGGCACATTCGGCACCTCTGTAGCCACTTTGGCCACTTGGTAGCCACATGGTAGCCACTTTGGCACATTCGGCCCCTCGGTAGCCACTTTAGCACATTTGGCACTTTGGTAGCCACTTTGGCCACTTGGTAGCCACTTTGGCACATTCGGCACCTCGGTAGCCACTTTGGCCACTTGGTAGCCACTTTAGCACATTTGGCATTTTGGTAGCCCCTTTGGCCACTTGGTAGCCACTTTGGCACATTCAGCACCTCGGTAGCCACTTTGGCCACTTGGTAGCCACTAAGGCACATTCGGCACCTCTGTAGCCACTTTGGCCACTTGGTAGCCACTTTGGCACATTAGTAGCCACTTTGGCACATTCAGCACCTCAGTAGCCACTTTGGCCACTTGGTAGCCACTTGGCACATTCGGCACCTCTGTAGTCACTTTGGCCACTTGGTAGCCACTTTGGCCACTAGGTAGCCACTTTGGCACATTCGGCCCCTCGGTAGCCAATTTGGTCACTTGGTAGCCACTTTGGCACATTCGGCACCTCAGTAGCCACTTTTGCCACTTGGTAGCCACTTTGGCACATTCGGCACCTCGGTAGCCACTTTGGCGCTCCGGGACCCTCACGGGCCACTTTGGCACACTGGGCTTCTAAAGCCACTTTGGCGTCCGACTGCAGTGATGGCGAACCTTGTCACTCCATCTGTTGGAGAACTACAACTCCCAGTATGCCTCAACTGCTGCCTCAGCTGCTGCAGGTTACAAGGACATGCTGGGAGTTGTAGTTTTACAACAGCTGGAGTGCCAAGGTTAGCCATCACTGGGTGGGCTTTTCAGAAGCTATTGGCGCGCTGCGCCTTTAAGACCTTGAATCAGCGATCTGTCAGCTTCTATTAGCTAATACGGGTCATGTGTGGAAGCTGCATTTGCATAGCTGCCATCTTTGTAAGGTCACTGCACTTGCACTGTTGCTTCAATCCATGTCAGTTGGGGGTCATGGAAAGGTTGCCATTAATTCCTATGGGAAAATTTTTGCTTAAAATGCGATTTATTTAAAAACTACAAATCGGATTGACTCCAAAAATACATAACACACCTGTCCCCACCGAGGGCTTCGAAACGCCGCCTGAACGGGGTCTCTGCGCCGTGCGGATCGGGCCGCATTAATTGCAGAAAACGCAGAGAAGAAGAAGTAGAATAATAATAAACTAGATGTGTATTTCCTGAAGGAAGTACAGATAGTGGTTTGAAATGGTGCCCGGGCTGCCCCTTTAAGAGAGACTTGCCTGCTGCCCCAGCAAGACTTTCAACTCAGGATCCGTTTTAAGTGTGGGTGCCTCTCAGGGGCCACTTTGGCCTCAGGGTCTGAATTGGTGGGTGGGGCCCCTCAGGATCCGATTCGGTGGCCTGGGCTCCTTAGGGTTTGAAATGGTGGCCGGGATCCCTCAGGGTCCAATTTTGTTGGTGTGGCCCCTCAGGGTCTGATTTTGTGGGTGGGGCCCCTCAGGGTCCGATTTTGTGGGTGGGGCCCCTCATGGTCTGATTTGCTGGGTGGGGCCCCTCAGGGTCCTATTTGGTGGGCGGGGCCCCTCAGGGTCAGATTTGGTGGGCGGGACCCCTCAGGGTCCGATTTCGTGGTTGGGGCCTTTCAGAATCCGATTTGGTGGGCGGGGCCCCTCAGTGTCTGATATGGTGAGTGGGGCCCCTCAGAGTTCGATTTGGTGAGCGGGGGCCATTCTGGGTCTGATTTTGCGGGTGGGGCCCCTCAGGGTCTGATTTTGTGGCCGGGGCCCCTCAGGGTCCGATTTTGTGGCCGGGGCCAATCAGGGTCTGATTTGGTGGGCGGGGCCTCTCAGGGTCAGATTTTGAGGGCGGGGCCCCTCAGGGCCCGATTTTGTGGGCGGGGCCCCTGAGGGTCCGATTTAGTGGGCGGGGCCCCTCTGGGTTCGATTTTGTGGCCGGGGTCTCTCAGGGTCCAATTTTGTGGCCGGGGCCCCTTAGGGTCCGATTTTGTGGCTGGGGGCCCTCAGGGTCCGATTTTGTGGGTGGTGCCCCTCAGAGTCCGATTTGGTTGGCGGGGCCCCTCAGGGTCCGATTTGGTGGGCGGGGCCTCTCAGGGTCCGATTTTGAGGGCGGGGCCCCTCAGGGTCTGATTTTGTGGGCGGGGCCCCTCAGGGTCCAATTTTGTGGGCGGGGCCCCTCTGGGTTCGATTTTGTGGCCGGGGTCTCTCAGGGTCTGATTTTGTGGCCGGGGCCCCTCAGGGTCCGATTTTGTGGTTGGGGCCCCTCAGGGTCCGATTTTGTGGATGGGGCCCCTCAGGGTCCGATTTTGTGGTTGGGCCGCTCAGGGTCCGATTTTGTGGCCGGGGCCCCTCAGGGTCCGATTTTGTGGGTGGGGGCCCTCAGGGTCCGATTTTGTGGCTGGGGCCCCTCAGGGTCCGATTTTGTTGGTTGGGCCCCTCAGGATCCGATTTTGAGGGTGGGGCCCCTCAGGGTCCGATTTGGTGGGCGGGGCCCCTCAGGGTCCGATTTGGTGGGCGGGGCCCCCAGGGTCCAATTTTGTGGGTGGGGCCCCTCTGGGTTCGATTTTGTGGCCGGGGTCTCTCAGGGTCCGATTTTGTGGCCGGGGCCCCTCAGGGTCCGATTTTGTGGTTGGGGCCCCTCAGGGTCCGATTTTGTGATTGGGGGCCCTCAGGGTCCGATTTTGTGGGTGGGGCCCCTCAGAGTCCGATTTGGTTGGCGGGGCCCCTCAGGGTCTGATCTGGTGGGCGGGGCCTCTCAGGGTCCGATTTTGAGGGTGTGGCCCCTCAGGGTCCGATTTTGTGGGCGGGGCCCCTGAGAGTCCGATTTTGTGGGCGGGGCCCCTCACGGTCCAATTTTGTGGGTGGGGCCCCTCTGGGTTCGATTTTGTGGTTGGGGCCCCTCAGGGTCCGATTTTGTGGTTGGGGCCCCTCAGGGTCCGGTTTTGTCGTTGGGGGCCCTCAGGGTCCGATTTTGTGGCCGGGGCCCCTCAGGGTCTGATTTCGTGGTTGGGGCCCCTCAGGGTCCGATTTTGTGGGCGGGGCCCTTCAGGGTCCGATTTGGTGGGTGGGGCCACTCTGAGTCTGATTTGGTGGGCGGGGGCCCTCAATGTCCGATTTGGTGGGCTGTGCCACTCTGGGTCCGTTTTTGGTGGGCGGGGCCACTCTGGGTCCGATTTGGAGGCCAGGGTGGCTCAGCCTCCGATTTTAAGGCCGGGGTGGCTCAGCCTCCGATTTGGAGCCTGGGGTCACTCAGCTTTCGATTTGGCGCGTCGGCCCTTTAAGACTCATTTCGGTGCGGCGGCCCTTTAAGAATCACTTTGGCGCTTCGGCCCTTTAAGAGCCAGTTTGGCTCACTGGGCTTCTAAATACACTTTGGCGCACATTCTCTCTCAGGGGCATGTGTCATGTGATGAAGCTAGATTTGCATTTGTGCTGTGGGTTTCGCTTTAAGAGCTGATATTATGTGGCAGAAGCTCTGTTCTGGAGATGTCATGTGACGTTCGTAGGCGTTGGCATAGTAACTGGTTCTGCCTGCGCATATCAATGAGCTCAACTGCCATTTCAATCGCCTCAGGGCACGTTTTGCCATTTCACCATTCAAATGCATTGAGACAATTCATTCCAATGACGGGCAAAAAAATTTTCTAACGCAAATTGCGCAAAAACTACAAATCTGATCGACACGAAAAATACTTAGCACACCTCTCATGGACGCTGGCTTCGAAACGACACCTCAACGGAGTCTGTGCGTGTAGCGGTTCGGGCTGTATTAATTGCGGAAATCAACTTAATAATAATAATTAGAGTTGAGCGAAACGGGTCGAAAAAATTCAAAAGTCGCCGACTTTTGGCAAAGTCGGGTTTCATGAAACGAAAGCCGACCCTAGGATGAGGTCGGCCACGAGGTAGGCGACTTACGCGCCAAAGTCGCGTTTCAAAAGTTTATTTTGCGCTATTTTTCCAGCCAATCAGGATCCACGGACACTGTGGGCAACGTGATGACATAGGCACTGGTCACCACCATCTTTCAGAAGGGCATGCAAGTGATTGGCTTGCTTTGGGGGGGCGTCACAGGGGGTATAAAAGGGCGTGCACGCCGACCGCCATGTTACTCATGCTGATCTCAGAATAGGGAGAGCTGCTGCTGATTCTGTAGGGAGAGCGTTAGGCAGGGAAGAAGACACCAAAAACTGCTTCTGCTGCTAGCGATTTTGCCTGTACAACACACCAGTCACTGTGCAGTGCAAGGGGAGGCTATATAGTGGTGTATCAGTGGTGTTGGTTGTTGGGCTGCCTTCTAAGGCTTCCTGACATTCCTGCATTGCTGTTTACCCACTGCTCCGCAAACTGCTTTTTTAAAAGCAATCCCAATTTTTTTTTTTGTCCTGCTGAGAAGAAGAAAAAAAACTGCTTCTGCTGCTAGCGATTTTGCCTGTACAACACACCAGTCACTGTGCAGTGCAAGGGGAGGCTATATAGTGGTGTATCAGTGGTGTTGGTTGTTGGGCTGCCTTCTAAGGCTTCCTGACATTCCTGCATTGCTGTTTACCCACTGCTCCGCAAACTGCTTTTTTAAAAGCAATCCCAATTTTTTTTTTTGTCCTGCTGAGAAGAAGAAAAAAAAACTGCTTCTGCTGCTAGCGATTTTGCCTGTACAACACACCAGTCACTGTGCAGTGCAAGGGGAGGTTATATAGTGGTGTATCAGTGGTGTTGGTTGTTGGGCTGCCTTCTAAGGCTTCCTGACATTCCTGCATTGCTGTTTACCCACTGCTCCGCAAACTGCTTTTTTAAAAGCAATCACAATTTTTTTTTTTGTCCTGCTGAGGTACTGAGCGTGCATTTTTTGACACCATACAGCGGTGTACGCTCCTCACACAGTACCGTGTAACGGCTGTTATCACAGCCACAGTGAAGCTATCAGTGAGTCACTCTGTGAGAATAAGTCGAGGACATGTTCCGTTCTTACAGACCTGCACTCTAGGGAGATTCCAATTCTGCCCAATTCTACATACACCTTGTAGTTTGTGATACACTAGCCAATTTCTGCCTGTGACAGAGCGCTCAGATACTCAGTGGGCCTCACACAATCCATAAGTGTCCAGTGTCCACAAGTGTGTGCAGAAATTCAAAATCTCCCTTATCCTCTAGTCACTTTGGTCACAGCTCTGCCATCGAGCCTGTGACAGAGCGCTCAGATACTCAGTGGGCCTCACACAATCCATAAGTGTCCACAAGTGTGTGCAGAAATTCAAAATCTCCCTTATCCTCTAGTCACTTTGGTCACAGCTCTGCCATCGAGCCTGTGACAGAGCGCTCAGATACTCAGTGGGCCTCACACAATCCATAAGTGTCCAGTGTCCACAAGTGTGTGCAGAAATTCAAAATCTCCCTTATCCTCTAGTCACTTTGGTCACAGCTCTGCCATCGAGCCTGTGACAGAGCGCTCAGATACTCAGTGGGCCTCACACAATCCATAAGTGTCCACAAGTGTGTGCAGAAATTCAAAATCTCCCTTATCCTCTAGTCACTTTGGTCACAGCTCTGCCATCGAGCCTGTGACAGAGCGCTCAGATACTCAGTGGGCCTCACACAATCCATAAGTGTCCAGTGTCCACAAGTGTGTGCAGAAATTCAAAATCTCCCTTATCCTCTAGTCACTTTGGTCACAGCTCTGCCATCGAGCCTGTGACAGAGCGCTCAGATACTCAGTGGGCCTCACACAATCCATAAGTGTCCAGTGTCCACAAGTGTGTGCAGAAATTCAAAATCTCCCTTATCCTCTAGTCACTTTGGTCACAGCTCTGCCATCGAGCCTGTGACAGAGCGCTCAGATACTCAGTGGGCCTCACACAATCCATAAGTGTCCAGTGTCCACAAGTGTGTGCAGAAATTCAAAATCTCCCTTATCCTCTAGTCACTTTGGTCACAGCTCTGCCATCGAGCCTGTGACAGAGCGCTCAGATACTCAGTGGGCCTCACACAATCCATAAGTGTCCAGTGTCCACAAGTGTGTGCAGAAATTCAAAATCTCCCCTGTCCTATAGACAACTTGTACCTTGTTTTACATTACTATATAGTTTGTTGGATTTTGTCTACATTTCTACCAAAAATGAGGAAGGCTGGTGGAAGAGGCCGTGGAATTGGGCAGGGGTTGGCAGCTGGTAATGATGGTGTTGGTGGTGGATCTGATGGTAGTGGCAAGAGCAAAATAGGACCGAATGCAGGAGGTGTTGAGCCTGCATCATCGTCTGGCTACATAAGGCCTCGAACGCTTAGTTTTCTAGGAGTTGGCAAACCGCTTTTAAAGCCAGAGCATCAGGAAAAAGTTTTGTCTTACATTGCTGACTCAGCCTCCAGCTCTATCGCCTCCTCTTCTTCAGTTGTAAAAAGTAAAAGCACTGACTCGTCATTGGAGGCTCATGTTCATGAACCACACCTTTCCTTGTGTCCTTCACCCCAACCAAGATTGAAGGATGACACAGGCCATACTACTGATTACTCCATGGAGCTGTTTTCACATACCATGCCTGGATTATCAAGTGAAATGGTGAATTACCCAGGCCAAGATGAATCTGACATGGAGTGCACTGATGCACAGCCGCTGATGGATGATTCTGCTGGTACATTCACTCAGAGCACTACATTGTCCTCGCAGTGTACAGAGCCAGATTCTGACCCTGATGAGACTCAGGTGCCCCTTCCCGCACACTATACCACCATACACGGTGACACAGAGGAAGGTGCACATGACATAGAAGAGGAGGTGATGGATGACCCAGTTGTTGACCCAGATTGGCATCCATTGGGGGAAGAGGGTGCTGCTTCCAATAGCTCAGATGAGGAGCATCCACAGCAGACATCGACATCGCAACAGCTGTTATCTGGCAGGCCCGGAGCACTCCAAAGACAGGTTCCAAACATCAAAAGAGTTGCTGGACAGCTTATCCAGAGGGTCAAAAGATCACAGCGTGCTAGGCCGCAAAATGTCTGCCAAAGTAGGAAGAGTGCAGTGTGGCACTTTTTTGAACAAAATCCTCATGATCAGGCCAAGGTTATTTGTAAGAAGTGCGCAAAGACCTTTAGCCGAGGGAAAAATCTGAAAAATTTGAATACCAGTTGCATGCTTAGACATTTAACCAGCATGCACTTGCAAGCGTGGACACAACACCAAACCTCAAGTGCCACATGTGCAACTGATCACAACGAAGGTAGTCAGCAACGCTACATTGTTTCCCCCACTGTAAGCCCACCGGTTAGCACAGCAGCAAATGTTGAGGTGTCGTTGCAATGCCAAAGCAGTCAGGGAATCCCACTGTTATATCAACGAAAGACTGATTCTAGGCCATCAGAAAGAACAACAACTCCATCACCATCATCAACCCTCTCTCAGTCCGCCCTGTCCACCGCTACTTCCACCATATGCAGCTCTCAAGTCCAGCTCACCCTCCCAGACACTATGAGTAGGTCAAGAAAGTACTCAGTCTCTCATCCGCGTACACTGGGTTTGAACGCCCACATTGCCAAACTAATCTCGTTTGAGATGATGCCCTTTCGGTTGGTGGAAAGCGCAGCTTTCCGCGAACTCATGGCCTATGCAGTACCACGCTATGACCTACCCAGTCGCCACTTCTTCTCTCGCAAAGCCATCCCAGCTCTCCACCATCATGTGAAAGACCGCATTGTCCATGCACTCAAGCAGTCAGTGAGCGGAAAGGTGCACCTCACAACTGATGCATGGTCCAGTCGGCATGGCCAGGGCCGTTACGTGTCCATCACTGCGCACTGGGTTAATGTGGTGGATGCAGGGTCCACAGGGGACAGCGGTGGTGGGACAGTGCTGCCTAGCCCACGGTATAGGAAACAGTTGGCTGTAGGCGTTCGACCCTCCTCCTCCTCCAGAAGCGAAAGCTCGTCCACAGAGCGCAGTCGTACGAGCACTCCATCTGCAGCTGCCACTGTTGCACACGATGTGTCCCCCTATCGAGCAGCTAGTGGAAAGCGTCAGCAGGCTGTGTTGCAGATGATGTGTTTGGGCAACAGACACACCGCCGAGGTACTGGCCGAGTACTTGAAGCGACAAACTGAGTCATGGCTGGGCAGTGTACATCTTGAGGCAGGCAAGGTAGTTAGTGATAACGGCCGTAATTTTGTGGCAGCCATAGCCCTTTCAAAACTCAGCCACATACCTTGCTTGGCTCACACCTTGAACCTGGTGGTGCAGTGCTTCCTCAAAAATTATCCGGAGTTAACAGCCCTGCTCCAGAAGGTGCGAAGACTGTGCGCGCACATCTGCCGGTCGCCTGTACACTCCGTTCGTATGCAGAAGCTGCAGCGATTGCTCCACCTTCCCAACCACGGCCTCATTATCGACATTGCAACAAGGTGGAACTCCACCCTGCACATGGTGGAGCGGCTGTGCGAGCAGAGGCAGGCCATAATGCATTTGTGGGAGGATACACGGCCAGGCACTTTGAGAGCAGACATGGAGTTGACAGGTGTGCAGTGGTCGAAGCTGAAAGACCTCTGTAAAGTCCTTCAGTGTTTTGAGGAATGCACACGGCTGGTAAGCGCAGACGACGCCATCCTAAGCATGAGCATCCCACTTATGCGTCTGCTCATGCAAACTTTGACGCACCTTAAGGAGCAGGCGTCTGCAGCCAATGTTGATGAGGAGGAAGAGGAGGAGGGAATCCTTGATGACATTCAGCCATTGTCTGCTCAGGGACCTCTCCTGGACGAGGAGGAGGAGGATGATGATGGGGATGATTACTTAGGGGAGGAGGATGCATCTCGTGGGGCAAGTGAAAATGTTGGCGTGGCAAGGTCTGGTACAGGGTTTGTGCGTGACTGGAGGGATGTGGATTTGCCAGAAAGTGCTCCTCCACCCAGCACTCGCAGTGCATCATTGACACCGGGAACATTGGCCCACATGTCAGATTATGCCTTGCAGATCCTAAAAAGGGACCCCCGCATTGCCAAAATGATGAACGATGACGACTACTGGTTGGCCAGCATCCTGGATCCACGCTATAAAGGCAAATTACAAAACATCATGCCACAGGAGAACCTTGACCTAATATTGGCTAATAAACAAGCAACTCTGGTAAATCGGTTGCTTGAGGCATTCCCAGCACACAGCAGCGGTGATGGTTCTCACACGAGCCGTACGGGCCGGGGGCAGCTTGGCAGAGGTGTTCGTGGTGCACACAGCAGAAGTGGCGTTGGAGACAGGGGTTTCATGACAATGTTGTGGACTGATTTTTCAAATACCGCTCACACAACTGGTAATACTGCATCGATGGAAAGTGACAGGAGACAGCAGTTGTCAACTATGGTTACAAACTACTTTTCCTCCCACATCGATGTTCTCCCACACAGGTCATTCCCCTTTGACTATTGGGCCGCTAAACTGGACACCTGGCCTGAATTGGCCCAATATGCCTTACAGGAGCTCACTTGCCCAGCTGCAAGTGTGCTATCGGAAAGAGTCTTCAGTGCAGCTGGATCAATCCTGACAGAAAAAAGGACCCGTCTGTCAACCCAAAATGTGGATGATCTAACCTTCATTAAAATGAACCATGCATGGGTTTCCAAGGATTTTGTCCCACCTTCCCCTGATGACACATAGGGTGACAGAAAAATGGCTTGCTTTGGTCCACCTCTTCCTGGGACTTCACCTATTTCGCCTTTTGCATCAGCTGAATGTCCAACATCAACATATGCCACTTTCTAAAACTCCCTAACTGTGCTGCCCCCCCCATGGCCGGGGTCACCACCTAGCGCACGACACCGTGCGAGTGCCGTTGCCCTGGACAGGTGGGTAGGCCGACTCTTGGGCGCGGGCACTGGCACAGGGTCCCTCATAGTGCAATCAAGTCTCTTTGACGGTGGTGGTGCACACCCGCCGTCAGACACACCGCTGTACTATGAGGGGCCCAGTGCCAGTACCGACGCCCACGAGTGGGCCCCCCTTGCTTGGGCAGGGCCCCAGCATTTGCAATCTTTACCTCTCCCTGCTCCTCCGCTGTGTAATCTGGGCCGTCAAATCCATACTGTGCCTGACACCGTCTGAGCCTGCCTCCTGATGTATAGACATATATTTAGAATGTGTACACTATGCTATCCATACATGTTATCCGGGGATACGGTACCCTTTCTAACCTTTGTGCAATCACGTGCAATCCATACTGGGCCTAACACCGTCTGAGCCTGCCTCCTGATGTATAGACATATATTTTGAATGTGTACACTATGCTATCCATACATGTTATCCGGGGATACGGTACCCTTTCTAACCTTTGTGCAATCACGTGCAATCCATACTGTGCCTGACACCGTCTGAGCCTGCCTCCTGATGTATAGACATATATTTTGAATGTGTACGCTATCCATACATGTTATCTGTGGATACGGTACCCTTTCTCACCTTTGTGCAATCACGTGTAATCCATACTGGGCGTGAGAACGGCTGGCGAGCTGTTAAGCAAGCTACAGCACCTGTGGTTTGCACACGTAAGTTTTTAATTTTTTCAGGAATGACGGTTAGGCCTAATTCCGGAACTGCGGTTGACCTGCACTTACTGGGAAATCATCGTTCGCGGGTAATAATTGTAATCAGTGATCCCCATCACTAACGTTGTTCAGCGGGTTATCTGCACCTGTAAGCGACAAACGCTGGCCTTTTCAGTGTAGCGCACATGCAGCCACGGACATGTAAGGGCATGACACACCAGTTATTGGCCAATCTCATGTGCCAGAGCCTCACGTGTCCCTCTAGTAAGCCGGACTCGGACCGCGGGGCATGACGGAGTCTCATTCGTTAACGGAATTAAGCTTGCAATGTGTGCATCTGTTCTGTAGCTGGCATGGTTGAGGTTTCCCAGGTGGAGTCGAATTTAACCGTAGGCTCCACTCCTGGTGGTGCCCTTCTGGACATTCCTTTAAGGTTCAGCTTTGCAACCATACTGCCCACGTAAAACAAACACTTTGCTTTCATGAACGCTGTTTGGAGGGTCATGACTCGTGGGAATAACGCCGCCCAATCAGTTAACCTGCTAGAGAGATCCTTCGTTGCTCCCAAACATGACATCACACTCCCTAGGAGGAAGGTAATGCCACTGTGGCGACCGTACTCCTGGGGGTGACACAAGTGCACTGATGCCCAGCCACTGCTCAATGAATCTGCAGGTACATTGACCCAGACCACTACATTCCCCTCGCACGCTACACGGCCTGAATCTGACCCTGATGAAACTCAGGTTACCCTTCCCATATACAGTTCCATCTTACACGGTGACAAAGAGGAAGCTGCAGATGAAAGTGCAGGTTCGGCCCACCCGCCATCAGACACACCACCGTACTATCAGGGGCCCTGTGCCAGTGCCGTCGCCACCGAGTGGGCCCCCCCTGCTTGCTCAGGATCACAGCACTTGCAAGGTTGAAATACTGTGCAGTGAGATGGAAGATGGGGACGACGAGGAGTCCAGACTAGTACAGGGATTCCCTAGCGAGGAGACTTATTTGATTGTTTTCAATGTTGGGACAGCAATTTTTGGGGAGCACTATACTCTGGAGAATGATAGATGGGGCCCACCATACACTGGAACATTCCAAAGGTGGACATCAGACACTGGAGCAGCATTTACAGGGCCCATTATACACTAGAGCATTAGAAATGGGGCCCATTATGTTTGGAGCATTATTTGGGCCCATAAGACAGTGGACCTTCATCCATGGGGACCAACATATACTGTAGCATTATGTGGAGTTCATCATATACTGTTTCAAACATTATATGGGACCAATGATTCTGTATGGAGAAATAGATGGGCCTTGTCATGAGATGTAAAAAGTGAAGTATTTTTCATTGTACTATACCGCTATTTCTCTGCCGTATCGGAGCATGATGAGTTGTGGTATGTGTTAAAGGGGCGCTCTTTCGCCCAGGGCACATGTAAACCTGGAGCCAGCCCTCCCCCCCCACAACTTTAGCCAAATAACCCCCATTTTTCAGTGAGTAACTTGTATTATGAAGTTAATTAAGGTTGACAAGCTTAAGTAAGAAGAATTGATGCTTTTGGCATTCAAATGGGCACTGTAGGTGTGTTTCCTGTCCTCCTCTCACTGCCGACTTTTATTCCCCATTGACTTACATTGGGTTTCGTGTTTCGGGACGACCCCGACTTTTCCCTATAATCGGACGATCTTGCTCGACCCGACTTTTGGAAAAGTCGGGTTTCACGAAACGAAACTCGACCCTAAAAAACCAAAAGTCGCTCAACTCTAATAATAATAATAATAATAAGAATAAGTTAGCAGCGTTCGGATTACAATATAGTGGTTTTTTCAAACCACTATAAATATAACAAATCGGATTATAATATGTTGCTTGAACCTAGAGGTTCAAGCACCATAATTAAGTGAAAGTAATCAAAACACACTCATTTCAATTTCGATTTGTTGGATTTCAACGGTTGGTGCTTTTTGTTTTCAGGGAAAATAAACCACTGCAAGAGGTGTCTGACAGTGGATTTCTTCTCCCCTCCTTGCATAGAACACATGAACTCTCGGTCGAGCCAAGTGCTCAAGGGTATGAGGAGATCTGGACAAATAGCTGTTTTCTGAGTGAACTTTTAGCTTTTGGCTCAAAGTGTTCTCATGCATATGGCCGGCATTAGATAACTCTAGCAGCAGATCATCTTTAATGAAAGAATTTTGCATGTTAAAATCAAACATGCCTTACCCATCTTGCCTTTAACTTTTGCCATTAGAAAGAGTCTAATGGCTCCCATACGGCACTGGGTGTAACATATAAGTTGCCAGAATGTCAGGTCCAGTAAGGAGGCAATGGGGACCCTTAGAAACTCTACTGTTTTTTGGAAACCCACCTACTGGACATTTATGGCTGATATGGTGCATAGCTAACATTATTATGCAGGATTTTGGGTTCAGGGTTGTAGTTAAAGGTTATTGGTGTTCATGGTGTTGATGGTGTTACCAAATGCTACAATATGCTGGCTATGTAATATACTGTGTTTAGGTAATTCACTGATAATATGAAATAATTTACCGTTTGTTTAGATTGCAGGAGTAGAATTGCAACTTGTATTTTTTATCGCTTACTGGTAGTAATGTGCACATTTCCTAGGCTAATACAACATTTCAGTTTTCCGCTCTAGTATATATCGCCCAATTATATTATTTTATTATATCCACTTTTTAAGAAGGAAAAATATTTACATTTATAGTGTTGTGCAACCTCGTCACATTTACAAATGAGACAATTAGGCTGCTAGCAAGTTCTTTAAAAGTGCTCGGTGGCGTTATACTGAATATATTATTCCGAGTAGCATATTTATTTTAACAATTACAAGCTTGGTTGCAGCTTGCTATTAACTATCCTGTTTCATTTGGATGCCTCGGTGCAGCTGTTCCAGCTGGCGTCTGGTGTTTTGTTAGCCCTGTGTTACGCTACAACAATCATGGGTATTATTTTTTTAGGAAAAGGTGAAAGGAGGACAAACTATCCAAAACAAAGAAAAACGTTTTCAAGAGCCTGTCTCCTCTGTGCCTGGACCTGGAACATATGACTTGCAGCTTGGGAAGTACATTGATGGGACAACGAGGATCTCTCCAAAACCTCAAAAAGTACATAATTATTTTTTATTGCTATTGGGTCATCTGAGGGACTAATTGTAAAGTGATAATGTCGCGTGTTAAAGAACAGAGGACACACATAGAGCAGTATCGCCTGGTAAAGATTGTGAAAGGTTGGAGTGTGCGCTCACCTTTTGGTGATGTGTGAAGGCAAAACACCTTTAGACGTGTGTAAATGCTGTTGCGGCCCCATGGCTGGAAGAGAAAAACTTCTTCAAGATGAATAATAGTAGAAAAGGACAATATCACATTGGACAAGCTGTGGTAAGGTAAAGGAGAAGCCTTTATTGTTCCAAAATGTTTTTTTTATTCTTCTAACGCATTTCGGCATCTTTCTCAAGGCAAAAATTATTTGTTTTTCCTTGAGAAAGACGACAGTCTGGCTCCAAAATGCTTTGGAATAATAAAGAACCATTTTGGACACATAAGGCTTCTCATTTACGGCAGAGCAGCCCATTCAGCATGATATCATACTCGTATGCTAATATCAGGTCTTCTGCTCTTTCACGGTCTGGTATTTTTTATGGCAAAAAAGGAGCCATCAAAAATTTGAGAACCTCAATGGGCACCTTTCTTGTTCCACCATAATGCATTAGATTCCAACAGATCCTTATGGAGCCTGTTTGAATCCAGATTTATCAAAGCTCTCATGGCTCTATTATTTCCAGTAGCCATGATGCACATGTGAACACAGCCTAAATCACGTCTTATTATGTAGATGGAATTACATTTCTAGCCTGAGCATTTGTCAGAAGAAGATACGTTTTCTGGGAAGAGAAATAAAAGGTAATATTAGAAATGTGTTTTTTTCTGAGAGAGTTATAGACACTTGAAATCAACAGCAGTTCTCCTTGGAAGATTTGCAGTAAGCAATATTCATATGATGAACACTAATATTTGCTGAGGCAGTAGATTCATAAATTTCCTGACAGCTAAATGTGATGTAAAAAGTGAATTCAAACAACAAATAAAAACCATTTATTCTTCATGTTCTCCTTCAATTAGAGGTTGACTTTAAAAGTGACTTTTTTCCAAATAGCTAGTCAGTCATAAACGTAACCAATTGTATCATGCTTTATTTAGCTTTTGGATATTGTTTGTCCAGGAGAGAGATAAAATAATTTTTAAAAATCATTTGGTTATTGTGCAGCAGTCTAGGGTGGTCCAAATGAACAACCAGACCTCTGCAAAGGACTAGAAACCTGTCTAGAATAAGCATTACTCTGGTAAACTACTAAGGCAGACAGAACAGTTCAAAGTTGGCACATATTAGGCCTTTTTCACATCACGCTAAAAGCAGCTGAAGTATACCTGCTGTATAGCCATGGCCGATCCTGTTGCCTAAATGTAAAATTGCACCTAGCACCCCTCCCCTCCTAATAAATTTGATATAAGATAGTTCTTGATGACATATACTGTATATGTTGGGCTGTTCTCCTGCTGCAGTATAAATTTGGAGTCAATCAGATGCCTCCCTGATGTCACTACATGATGGATAAGTATCTTTCTGTATTTCATTGAGGACAACATTAATCCTGAGAAAATCTACAACTCCATTTGCTGAAATGTGGCGGCAAACTTGCAAGGAACTTCCCCAATGCTTCGCAATTGCCTACAGACAAAAACTGTTACAACCAAATATTTCACAGTTTCACTCATTAGTCCAGAGCACCTGCTGCTATTTTTCTGCACCCCAGTTCCTATGCAAAGCTGAGTCACCTGGCCTTGTTTCCATGTCAAAGTATGGTAATTAGCTGCAATTCTTCGATGAAGACCACTTTAGGTCAGACTTCTCTGAACAGTAGGAGGGTGTAGCTGGGTCTCAGTGGTTGCTGTCAATTCTGAGACGAAAGCTTTATGTTTCTTTCGACTGTTGCAGCAAGTTTCGTTGGTTGGGTCTATGCTCCTCAAAGTTGATATATATGGATGGTGGTTTGGTTGGGGTATCTCGGGACAAACAAGCTGTCATGCCCTCAGCTGCAGGCCCGATCTCCACTGTGCAGGGATACCGGCGCCTATCTCGCAGCTTCACTGGTATTACTCACCCTGTCCGTGGCTCCAGATGATCAGCGGCTCCTTTTGTCTGCTAAGAACCTGCATCCTCTTGGGAGGTCTCCTGGTAATGCTCTTAGAAGGCACGCCCCGCTTCCTGCGAATACTTAAAACAGCAGGGCACCTGTTCTCTATTAGGGCTGTCTGTGCTGTGATGTTCTGGGCATAAAAAGCATCCTTCCCTTGAGGGAGGTGCCTGAGCAATGTGTTTATTCTGTGGGATTGTTGACTCCCATTCAGGCCACACTCTGTTGAGCTCTGCATGCTAAGGCTAGTGTTGTCTTTATACTAATAACTCTGTCTCCTAAAAATCCTCTGCTGGCAATTCCCTGTCCTGGATCCTTCTGGACACTCCGGTTTCTACCCCAGACTGACCAAGGCTTTCTTTTGGAACCATCCAGATATGCTGTCTGCCATGTAGATCAGCCTTTCTGAGAATACACAGAGCTTCCGGGATTCTCGCCACCTCCTCTATATGGTCTGTACGGGTCTTCCCTCTGGTCCGGGTATTGTGGCATTAAGGTCACCTCGTGTTACGATGGGGGGAATCCCTGCATAGGGGTACACCTTGCCGGTGCTTCACTTCGTGATTCTGTGTCGTGGTCCAGAGGGTTCTTCCCTTAGGCACCTTTTCCATTTGTTTGCTTCCTTTAATAAACATCCTTGGTTTTTGAAGCTCATTCTCCTGTCTCTTGTGTATCGGGTATACAGCTACCACTGCACCATCAGTGGTCTAGTGAGTCCAGTATACATCTTTGCGCCCTGTGGACATAACACAAACATATCAGGCTGTAAGTCATCTGAGGCTGTGGATCTGCTTGGAGGATTCTCCCTTTACAGAATTGATGCAGAATCAGATGATGCAGCACATACACAGTGATGTACGCAGAATATTAGATCCCATGTTAGAAGGCAACCCTCAGCTTTACACCCTATACATAATCAGATATAAGCTCTGGCCTACCTGTCACCTTATATTTTAGGACTTCTAAATACCTTATACAGAATGAGCCCCAATTGAGATTTACTCACAATAGCTACACAAAATGTATAAATGTTAGTATTTATTCCCCCTTAGAATGGTGTCAACTTTACCTAGAATACCCTCTTATAATATTAATGTTAAGTGGGAACTTTCCAAAAACCTGTAACACAAATCATACAGATTGAGCCATCAGTTGGATCTCGATCTCTGCCCCTAGTGTCATCCAAGAGTGGCGTTCTCATTACCCAGTCAAAGTGTTATCTACCCGTGGGTTTCACTTTAACCCCCACAATATCATCTAGCAGTGAGATTCCCATTGTCTCACCTAGCAGTTTGTTCCACTCTCTCCTTGCCATGTCATTCAGAAGTAGAGTACCACTGCTACAGTTGTGGGTGAAGATCACTGAGCAGTATGTCAGTAGTTGGACATTTTCTGTACAGTTGGAAAAGTTAGGAGCTGGAACTGAAAAAGATGCACTTGGATTATTTCCTGTTGGAAACAGTATTGTCACACGGTTTTCTCTGTCCCTATCTCCTACTTGATTCACTGTCTGCAAATATGAACAACTTGTCACTGCTGCACTGGACACATGTCTGTTTGTAGTATGGCTCAAACTGCTGCTTCACACAGCTCCTATTTGGGCTGCAATGCTCTGGTGTTTGACTCGAGGGACCTGTCCTGTCACTTTTCAGTGCAGTTGGGAAGAAGCTTTGGTGTTCGCTTTTTCCTCCAAGCTGGCAAGGAGTGACTTTTTAGGTCAATCTGTATCTACTGCCCCTTTAAAACAATGTTGTTTTCTGCTGATAGATTAGCTTGCATCAAGGAACTTGCAGTTCCCAAACAATTTAAAGGGGCTATTTTACGATTAACAATTTTTCCGAAGAGCCTAGAGTCGTAACATCTAACAGAGAATCCACAACGCCTAAATAAACTTACTAGGTGCTTTCTTTTCGTGTAGTTTCATTCTCTATTTCCTCTTTGTGCAGTTTTCCCCTTAGAACAGACTCGACAGTCCTTTTTCAATGATAATGTCATCACTAATTGCCTGTAAGAAACAACTTTTCCCAGATGTGCCCTTTGTCTCCTATCTGACATTTTTTTTAGGTATTTATTTTCATTGCTGATTGTGATGGATCTTCAGTGCATGCTTGGCGACAACAGTTATACTGCCGAGTGGCTAATAGTGAGTGTAAGGGACGCTGGCATGACTGAAAGACAGTGCAATTTTCTATGCTAATGCTTATCCTCTGCAGCAGTACAAGGAAAACGGGGATGCACAGACTTACTGCAAAGGGAGAGCCAGAGCTACTAACAAAAGACCCGGAGAAAAGAGCAGTGCTTTCTTAACCAACTAAAGAAAGACTACTGAAGGACTAAAGGAATTGTCCAGTAGCAATGATGGGAATGCACTAACTTGGCTGCAATTATTTAGGGGACTTGCCCAAAAACACCACATGCTTTTAAAACCATATATGTACTTAATTTCTCACTGCCTGCATACCTTAAGAGATGGTTCTTTCCCTGCATGTGTGTGTAGGTAGAGACATGTAAGTCATTTGCATTGGACAGGGAGAAGCCGACAGAGTCCATCCTTTCCAACTAGTCTACCATGCGACTTGGACCTTGGCGGCATGAAAAGTATGTTTTCCCTGAGACTCCGCAGCTTTTCATATTGAAACATACATGCAGTCAGTGTCTGATACATGCTGCTCGTGGTTGGGGTTGCATGTATCTGCTGTCAGGTTTCTTCAATGTCTGATACATGCTGCTCGTGGTTGGGGCAGCATGTATCATGTATCTGCTGTCAGGTTTCTTGAAAGACTCACTGAACCATCAATGATCTTGGGAATATCAACTTTCTTCTCTTAACTCTTCTGTCTGTGAATGGAATAATTACAAAAAGAGTATATTGTAAATGGGTACATGTAATTCTTATCTATATCAAAGCAGGTTTTCAATTTCCTTTTCAGTAAATAAGAAATATTACAAATGCAACGGCTGTAACATTTCTTTCCCGATTCATTATCTGTAAGCACATTAGCTGTGATGCTGATAGACACCATAGAAAGCCAAACTGCTGTGCTACAATGGTTTAGTGCTAAATCATGTTGTAGAAAGAGACGCCTGGGCGTATCCGAGCTCCTCCATTAATAATGTAAATGTTGGTCACAATTATTGGATTCTTCTTGACTAATTATAATATTGTATAGTCTTGGCAAGAGCTTGTGTAATTTAATTTTGGCGAACATTAATCAATCTATTTGTCAGATGTTAATCTGTAGCTTTAAACTATAGTGCTGAACTAAATTACCATATCATTCTCTCTTAGGTTAGGCTTACTTGTATATCCCTGAGTGATCGCCAAACATTCACAGCAACGTGTCTATTTTTGACAAAATGACCCATACAAGTCTATGAATTGATGAAAATCAGACAGGAAACGGATGGCATCAGCATGCTGTCCATGATTAACATTTCTATAGAAGAGAAGCTTTGTAATTTATTTTTTATTTTTTGATCATTGAAAATCATTGATGCCAAAAAAAAATTGCAAAAATGAATTTTCAACCAAATCCATGGATTTGGGGAAAAACAATTGTCCCCAAGGGTGGACAACCCCCTTTCATAAAGAATTATTCAGACATTCTTGCATGGTTTTTCGCAGTATATACAGCTCCTTTATCAAGGCCATGAGATCTATTTATCAGTATATGCAGTTTGTATTCTAAAATCTAGTGACAGATCCATATCAAAGATTTTTCAGCTGAATAAATGCATTTTCTTTTATGTGTAAACTAAAAGAAGCAATTGCCTTGTCTCACACAGGTAGCAAAAAGCCATCTCAAAAAACAGCAAAATGCTGGGGCCCCATCCATTCCAACACCAGGACAAGCTTTTGGTTATGAAGAAACTGCAGATGGTTTCCTTATTAGACAAAGTCCACCTGCCATGGACAATACCCTGGGACCTGCTTACTACAATCCTGGAAATGTAAGTAGATCTCATTAATTGCTACGTGAAAAGTGTGTACCGTATATGGGAGCTAACAGTTCTCCTAAACTTTTTTTGCTTTTTTACTTGTGCCAAGTAATTCCACCGTTGACTGGGAAATAAAGCACAACATATTTATTAATGTAATGACTTTTATATTCTTGAGGATAAGACTGTGGACAACAATTGATAGAACACTTGTTATTCCTTCCTTTATCAAATGTGATGAGGCAATTACTAAATGAATAGAGTTCAGCATCTAATTGCATCAATTGCATGGTTCTTCACATATGTTCCTTGTAAATAATTACATGTATGATCTCACTAAATGGGAGTGGTATTGTGTTTTTAAGTGATTGCATCATATTCTGTAATTTGATACGACTAAAGGGCCCGTTACACATAGCGATATCGCTAGCAATATCGCTGTAACGTCACTGGTTTTGTGACGCAGCAGCGATAGTGCTAGCGATATCGCTACATGTGATACTTACCTCCGACCGGCTCCCCCGCTGGCTATCGCTGATCGCGCGAGAATGTCCTGGACCATTTCTTGTCGGGCGCTTCCTGCTGGGCTTCCTGTGGCGCCGACGAGCGACGCATGGACGCGGGCGGGAGGACGTCAGGATCGGCACGTCTGACAGGTAAGTAGCGACCCCCGACCACTGCTATGTCGCTGGTGAGATCTGCCTGTTTGGCAGCTCACTAGAGACCACTTAGCGATGCACCAACGATCCATATCGTTGTCGGGATCGCTGGTGCATCGCTAAGTGTAACGGTACCCTAAGGCTCTTGCTGAAACGCGTCAACCAGTTACTGACTACCCTGATGTGATTTTTTAAATGATTTTCAAATAAAAAGAAAGATATTTTTAATTCAAGGAACCAGCATTTTTTCTCTTTGAATATATTTATGCACCCAGCTGACGGGTAGCTGTGTTCCTTATTTGCATGGATCGGTCAGGTCAAAGGACTTTCTGGTGAGCAACATACCCTCTACTGATTTTTACTTAACAGCATCTAACTTGCTCGTATGCCCAAAGCTGAATGGAGGTTGTGCTCCATTTCTTGTCTATTGGACTGCTAGGGATAGCTGAATACTACTAGTACAGCTGTCAAGTACAAATTTAATTAAAGGAGTTGTCCATTACTTTTTTATCGATGGCCAATTCTCAAATGACTAGGAAGTGGATCTGTAGAACTTCAGCCACTATTATTTTGACGGAGTTGCTCTATTGCGGCAGTATTTGAGAACATCCAGCTGGTACTGGTAACAGCTGAGCGGTCGAGGTGCCAAGTGTTGCACCCCTACCAATCAGATATTGATGGTCTATCCTAAGTAAAAGCTATCAATAAAAAATAGTAGCCAACTTCTTCATTAAGGGACAAGAGAGTGATAGACATTTTTGAAAACATGCTTTAATCATTATTATATCTTCTATTTAAAAATACTTTTCTGTGGTATTTCCATGATTTTAGAGGAGGTTTTTCACACATTTAATCCACTCCGGCTTATGCAGTGACGCCAGCATGTATGTCATGTGACCGCAATAGTTATTAATTGTATGTGATCACTGCAGGAATTAAGCAAAGTGTTACTCACCTGTACAAGTTCTAACGCCAAGCTGTTAACCTCTTCCCTGGCACTGGCTTTCTTCTCCCATATGCAATGGGTTACCAAAATAACCTGGTGCACACATCTAATGTCACACACCTAAGCCTTTTAGTCTGGCTCAGGTGACGTGCCACCTGAGTATTCATGTAGCTTGGTGTCCTTGCTGCTAACACATTTCTGGAATCTGTGATCTGTTTGCCACAGTTCAAGTCAGCTCTGCTTTATAGCTGGGCTCTGCTGCATTTTTACCAAATTGAGGCTCCTAGTGTTGTCCTACATACTTGACTGCTATTCCAAGGAGCCTGTCTGCATACTCATCTCTGCTGTCCAAGGTGCCTTTCTGCATACCCATCCAGCATACCTAGCTCTCCCTCTCCATGATCAAAGTGCCATCTAGCATATTCACCTTTGTCATTTCATGCCTCAGATGCTGTAATTCCTATGCAGCTCTGCTACTCATCCAAATCTACAGCTTAGAGAATCCTCCTACTCAGGCGAGCCTGAACACAAAGACCAGCAGGGTCAAGACTAATGTTGCCACAGCAGAGGGGGGGTTGAAGTGTGGTGCCCCCAGGAGTATGGTCGCCACAGTGGCATTACCTTCCTCTTAGGGAGTGTAGTGTCATGCTTGGAAGCAATGAAGGGTCTCTCTGTCAGTCAATCACAACACACAACACAGTTCCCACTCCAGGCCAGCAGAGGGAGCTCTGAACCCAAAAGAGTCAAATACCCTGAGTGAATTCAAAGAGAGACTGTGCAGTCTGTTTGAGGTGTATCCTCTGTCTGAAAGCCAGAAAGTGAATATCCTTATTGGGCAGCTAACTGGTGCAGCACAGAGGGAAGTAAAAGCCTGGCAGGATACTGATAAAGAGACTGTTAAAAAGATCCTGGCTAAGCTAAGAAGCACCTTTGACACTCGCACTGCAGCTGAAATAAAGATGAGATTCTTTGGGTGTAAGTAGAGAGCGCAGGACAGTATACAGGACTGTGCCCTTAACCTGCAGGAGGCAGTGCGAGCCATAAAGCAGATTGACCCAGACAGTGTGAAAGATGGAGACAGACTGTTAAAGGAGCAATTTATTGAGGGCCTCCTATCCAGGACCCACGGAGCACAGCTGCGCATCTTAGCCCTACAAAACCCTGACCTAGACTTTGCAGACTTCAAGGACAGGGCTATCCGGGTGCTGCATGAACCAAATGTCAGCTGTCCAGCGCCCCCTAGGCGCCCAGCAATCACATACCACCAAGAAGCCACATCTTTCCCTCCCAGCCCTGCGGGGGCTCATGCACAGACTTTGGATAATGATCCAACTACAGAACTGCGCCTTAAGGTCCAAGAGCTGACCAAAAATATGGCTGTACTCGCCAAAACTGTGCAGTCCATGCAGGCGTCCTCAAAGGAGAAGATCCAGCTGGCCTCCAGTCCAGAGGATGTCCCGTGGCTACGGAAGAAGGGGATCCTGCCACGCCGAGGGAGAAACAACGATCGCTGTGACCAGAACGGACGTCCCATCTGTCGTCACTGCCACAAGGCAGGCCACATTGCAAGGTTCTGTTATTTAACTGAGCAACCCCTGGGGCAGAGGGCCAACCCCCAGGAGTAGGACCACTAGGCCCAAAGAACTGGCGAGCCAAGCATGTTGGAGGGCGACCGGTCCTCCCAGTGGTGATTAACGGCATCCCTATGAACGCTTTGCTGGACACTGGCTCTCAGGTGACAACTATGCCATATATCCTTTACAAGCGGTATTGGGCTGACTCTGAACTTACTCGCGGCCCAAGTGATGAACTGACAGTAGTTGCCAGCAATGGTCAGTCTTTGCCGCAAGTAGGATGTAAAGAGATTACCATTAAAGTGGAGCGAGTAGAGTTAAAATCTCAAGGTCTAATAGTTGTAGACATTGATCGACGAGAATGTAATCCAATGATGACCTTGGGTACTAATGTGATTGAAAATTGTCTTGCCGAGGTTACTGTTTTGTTGCAACAGGTGGCTGAGACTGCTGATTCCAGTGAACAATGAGTCCTGCAGAAGGAGATCAAGGCCCTGATGCAAAGACAGCAGGTAGAACTGTCTGGCGGAGAAATTGGCAGCGTCAGAGTGAGTGATTCTTTCCCCATTGCGATACCCCCCAGATGTGAAATGATAATTTGGTGTCGGGCAGCCATCGGCCTCAGAGGAAAAGATTACCAAGCATTGGTAGAGCCAGTGTACTCTGATAGCCGGCCCACTGTCCTGACAGCCAGAGGGGTAGTTGATGTCCGCAAAGGGAGAGTACCTGTACACCTCTTGAATTGTGGAGAAGAGGAGGCCACAATACCTCGGTATGCCACAGTTGCTAAGCTGCTTATTGTCAGTAACAATGCAATACGGGCAGCAGAGCCCTTGGTCTCATCGGACCAGGTGGAGGACAATGGCTCTGTAAAGCAGCTGGAGGAGTGGCGTCAGCAGCTGCATGTGGGAACTGACTCCACTCCTTCATACCAAAAGAGTGGGGTTTACTGAGTGACTCAGGAGTATGAGCGGGTAATTAGTAAACACCCTGTAGACTTTGGGAAGGCAAAAGGGGTTCAGCAACATATCCCCACTGGAGATCATCCACCCATTAAAGAAAGGTACCGGCTTATACCCCCAACACAATATCAATGTTCCAAAAGTATGTTGCGGGAAATGAAGGAGGCTGGGGTGATCAGAGACAGTTGTAGCCCCTGGGCAGCTCCAATAGTTTTTGTGAAAAAGAAAGATGGTACCATAAGAATGTGTGTTGATTACAGAAAAATTAACAGCGTTACACAAAAGGATGCCTACCCATTACCCAAAATTGAAGATTCATTAGCTGCACTTAAACTGCTAACTATTTTTCCACCTTAGATCTCACTAGTGGGTATTGGCAGGTTCCCGTGGCAGAGGCAGACAAGGATAAAACAGCGTTTACTACCCCAATGGGTCTCTGCAAGTTCAACTACATGCCGTTCGGGCTCTGCACCACCCCAGGGACATTTCAATGGCTAATGGAGAACTGTCTTGGACACAAGAACTTCGAGACAGTCCTGTTGTACCTTGATGATGTCATTGTTTTCTCGAAGACTTATGAAGACCATCTGAAGCACCTGGCTGAGGCCTTGTCCAACTTTGGCCTCAAAGTGAAGCCTTCCAAATGCCACCCCCTGAGGTCCAAGGTACAGTACCTCGGTCATGTAGTGAGTGCAGAAGGTGTGGCACCGGATCCTGACAAAGTCACTGTCATCCGAGACCGGCAGAAGCCCAGCTACCTCCATGAAGTACGTCAATTCCTCGGGTTGGTAGGCTACTACCGAAGGTTCATCAAAGGCTTCACTGAGATAGCCACACCTATGCAAAATCTTCTGGTGGGCCAACCCAAGAAAGCCAGGAAGAAGAGTCCTACATTTGAATGGAATGAGGAACTGGAGAGGTCCTTCACTCGACTTGAAAATGGCTCTCACAGGAGATGAAGTTCTGGCCTACCCAGATTTTGACCAACCAAATGTTTTGTATACTGATGCCAGCAACGTGGGACTGGGAGCAGTACTGTCACAGGTACAGAGTGGCAAAGAAAGAGTGATCTCCTACGCCAGCAGGAAGCTTCGTCCCACTGAAAGGAACCCTGACAACTACAGTTCCTTCAAACTGGAGTTCCTCGCCATAGTCTGGGCTGTGACTGAACGATTCAAGCATTACCTAGCTTCAGCCAAGTTTACCATCTTCATGGACAACAACCCGTTGACTCACTTGGAAACTGCAAAACTAGGCGCACTGGAGCAGCGATGGATGGCCCGGCTGTCTAACTATGAATTCACCATCAAGTACCGAGCAGGGCACAAGAATGCCAATGCTGATGCGCTGTCCAGAATGCCCAATCTACCAGATGCAGGAGAAGACCCTGAGGCACTCGATGAAATAGAGTTACCTGCCTTCCACCGGCCAATTGCGGCCCAACGTGCCCAAGGAGTGAGAAACAGATGGTCTATCATGAAGGAGGCCACCCTAAATCCATTGCCTCATCATGACTGGTGACTGGGCAGAAACACAGGATAGCGACCCTGCAGTCCGCATCGTAAAGGAATTACTGTCGCAAGCTGACTCACGCCCAGGTACAGATGCTCCTGAAGAAACCCAGCAGTTGTGGAAGGAAAGAGGTTGGCTGTTCATCTATGAGGGAAAGCTGTGCCGGAGGAGTATTAATGCCCGCACTCATGAGTTGGTCTGGCAGGTGGTAGTCCCAAAGAGGGAGGCATCAATGGTCTTGGAAGCATACCACAATGAAGCTGGACACTTCGGATGGAAGAAGTTGGAGGCCTTGCTCCGGGAGAGATTGTACTGGGCTGGTATGAGGAAGGCCATTGAAAATTGGTCCCGGGAGTGTGGACAGTGTAACCTGCGCAGGAAGGACCATAACAGCCAACGAGCACCTTTGCAGCCAATAATAACCAAACAACCACTTGAGTTGGTCGCCCTGGACCATGTGAAGCTGGTTCCAAGCCGTTCAGGCTACGTTTATGCTCTTACCATTGTCGACCACTACTCGAGATTCCTGGTAGTCGTGCCTGTCAAGGATCAAACAGCCAGGACAGCAGCCAGAGCCTTCCAACAGCACTTTTGTCAACCACACTGATATCCCGAGCGAGTGCTTACAGATCAAGGTCCAGCCTTTGAGGAGGAAGTGTTCCAGGAATTCTGCAACTTGTACGGTTGCAAGAAGATCAGGACAACACCGTACCATCCACAGACCAATGGCATGTGTGAAAAGATGAATCAGGTGGTGATCGATATAATGAAGACCTTGCCTTTGGAAGAAAGGAATCTGTGGCCAGAGAAGTTGCCAGATCTGGTAGACCGCTACAATCACATTCCTGTGAATTCCACCAACTGCACACCAGCCTACCTAATGAGAGCGAGGCCTGGCAAGTTTAATATTGATTTGCATATGGGAGTCCTGACACCTGAGGTGACATCACCAGATGCTGACTGGGATACAGAACAGCAGCAGCAGTACCGTAGAGTACAAGAGTGTGTAGAAAAGAGTCTAGCTCAGGCGAGACAAAAACAGGAGAAGAACTACAATCAACATGCACCTGCAGTTCCCTTGTCACCAGGAGAACAAGTCCTAAAGAGAAAAAGGAGGATTCACAAATTGGATGACCAATGGGAAGCTGAACCCTACACCGTCTTACCATCAAACTTCGACAACACCAAAGTGTGCCTTATCAGTAAGGATGGAGGAGAAACCTCATCAGCAGTATTGAGGCATCATCTGAAACTGTGCCCTGACCAGCTAAAGGAAAGGATGGGAGAACAAAACAACCTTCAACCCATAGAAGAAGAAGAAAAGGTCAGCACTGTACTAGGAGAATTTCCTGCAAACTGGACAAGAATGGATCAAGCCATCGTAGTTGCTGTCCTAATATTTCCCCAGCCTACTGCAACTGAAGTAGCAGAGACTCAAGAAAACTCTGAAAATCAGGAAGTTCAGGCAGCGGATGCCACACCAGCAGTGGAGCCAGAGAATCCTCGCCCTGCCAGTGGTGAATCTGTCATGCCCACAGTGAGTCTAAGAGTTCGCAGACGGTTACTACCCAGTTTACCAACGCCAGTGCTATGTAGGTCTGTCCATAGTACCCAAGGTATACCAACGTTAAGGTTTCGCATCTAAATAAGTTATACAAATGGTAAAATGTAAATATGCAACTGTTTAAGTTTATGTGCCTACAGGGACTCTGTAAGAACTTTTTGAACAATCCGTTTGTTTTTGATGGACAATTGGGCCACAGGACTGTGTGTGGCCAAAACTATCTTGTACATAGTTACCAACTGCTCAGGAAATGGACCCATGGACATTGACGCATGGACTAATCATCACAAGGACTATTTTTGAGCTTTGGTTTTTGTAATTTTTCATTTTTTAAAAATCTTGTTACATTTACAATTGTTTATCTGTTTTATATGTTTTTGCATGTTTTCTTCAGTCCAGGAGTACTGAATTGCACTAGGGGGGAATGTGGCGCCCCCAGGAGTATGGTCACCACAGTGGCAATACCTTCCTCCTAGGGAGTGTGATGTCATGCTTGGAAGCAATGAAGGGTCTCTCTGTCAGTTAATCACAACACACAGCACAGTTCCCACTCCAGGCCAGCAGAGGGAGCTCTGAACCAAATAGTGGGGGAAGAGCTGCTCTCTGGGGGCCGGGAGGGGGAAACTAGGATTTCATGTGAGGAGGGCAATGTGTGTGGATGTGGAGGAGAGGAGCTGGAAGATTGAGCAGAGTTGAGTGCTCACTTCTAGCTATAGCGCATGATCTGGAGCCCGGTCTCCAAGGTTGTATGGATACTGATGTTCCTACAGCAGAAACCAGAGGAATCGGAAGCTTTAAATGCTCTGTTCCCATATAAGACTCGGAGGCACAACAGCAACGGCTGAGCCAGAAGAAGAAGAAGGCTACAGCTGTCTGCCATACGAGGGAGTTCTAGATGAGAACAAGCAAGTGGAACTTCAGTGTAACACAGTACTGCAAGTACCTAAGATAAGCGCTAGAAAGAAGACTACACAACCCATCTGATAGAGAGATTCCTAAGTTGCTTCCAGGCCGGCCAGCCTCTGTTCCATCTGTAATCTGGAATTCTGAACTGCATTTACCAAGCAAAGTAAAGGTAAAAGAAACTGCACCCTATTGTGTCCTTGCCTCCTTCCTGCAAACTCCCAGCACTGCTACATCACTGCTACATCTCTGTGCCAGACACTACACCCTCTTCCTCAACACCTATCCTCAGCTACAACATCATTGCTGCCCCAATTCATCTGTCCCAGAGGATCTGCACCGCAGCGTCGGCTTAACACCTTCATTGCCGATCACCACAGGTGGCGTCACGTATCATCCACTTATAAACTTTAATTAGCCACTCTTAACCCCTTTTACATGGACGCCCAGGGCCACGGACCGGGTCACCGCTACTGTGACACTTCCCTCTGAGCTACCGGCCCGGTACGGAGTACCCCACTGCCCTGGCGGGCGATCCAGAAGCGGTGGGCATGCTTTTATTTTGTAAGTCAGTTCCTGTTGTTCAGTATATTTTTATAACTCAAGGAAGACCTTATATATGGAAATCTTTAGCTGCATACCTCTGTATGGCTCTGATTTCTTATAGAGGTGACTTGCATTATGTGTTGTTTATGGAGATGTGAAGCATAAGGAAGCGCCATATGTCAGCACATGAACTGCCAACACCATTGTATTGAAGCATGGGTAGATCTTGTATAGTATGCTGTGGATAAAACTGTTATTACCGAATATGCGCCTTTATGTGTAAAATGCTGACATTATTTAGATTTAATTAGCTTTCTATCGCAGAGGCCAGGCCTAGGTTTATTTTGCAGTTGCCATCGATCTCCGTTATAAAGTAGTAATTGCACGACTTCTGTTTCTGCACAGTGTGTGCTTGATTATGATTGACCATACACATAGTGTGAACAACCTGGCGCTATTGGCAAGAATGCAGAGTTATTGTTTGCCATACTGTCTTAGCTCCATAGAGATTTACAGTATTCTCAAGTGTTGTGTGATAATGATCCAGATCCATGGAGATTTTTATTTCAGAAGTGAACTCGTCCATTAATCAATATATAATTCCATCTATTTAAAACAGAAAACTCATTTGCGCTGAGAGCGCTCTGAAGCACAACATGGTAATGATAATGGTGATTATAGTTTCCTGACCTAATTTTGTTAAAATGCATTTAAACTGGAATAAATATATTAAACTCATGTAGTTCATTTACAGCGATTTTAATACAACAGGTCTAAATGAACAATTACCTGACAAGATACTGACTCGTTCAATATAAATGGAAGAGAAAAGGGGCTGATTCATCATTGAATTTGCATTTTGTACTTTTTTAGAGCTCTTTGGCATTTGTTTTTTTTTATGGTCATCAATTTGTTTAGCCAATTCTGGAAGTTTTTGCCTAATTGATTGTTTGCAACTTTTTAAATTGTTGCTAATTTTTTGTGTATATGTAATCCACTACCCCTTGTTGTATTTTTTCTATTTTTTGCACACTTGAAGACTGGCATTTTAAAGGATTGTGCAGGATAAAACTCTAAGGTTAAGTTCCCACATTGAGGTTTTGGTGAATTTGGTGAATTTTTAATGCTACATATCTTCACTGCACAAAAAATGCAGCACCTTATAGTTCCAAAGTGGATGAGATGCATATAAATGTCATGCCCAATGTCCTTTTTTTATGCTGCGGTGCTGTCACAACTGTAAGAGGTCACACGTTCAAAAAGGGTGTCTTGGAAAGTCTTGGCACAAGCCACTCTGCAGATTCCAAAAGTACTCTGACTTCACTCTGTAACCCCTGTACGGGGATCTAGTCTTACAATTGGGTCAAGTAGATTGCTTCCACAGAAAGGCTGCCATCCGAAGGAGCAAACCAGAGGTAGGAAGGATCGCCAAGCAGGGTCACAGCCAAGAGGTCACATCTGGAACAAAATCTTAAGACAAGAGGATGGTCAAATTTCACACTGAGGTCTGAAAAAAGGAGCAATCAGAAAACTAAATGACTGGCAGTAGAAGTCAGAGACCCAGGGCTTTAAATAGCATACAGCTCCACCCAAGGCTCTCAGAAAGGAGTAATCAAAAGCCCAGACAATTGATCCCTTAGTTCCCTGATCAAGCGGCACCAAAAATCCCAGAAATTAAACAGAACCAATGCTGTATTGCATCATCAGGAACAAAGGCGCGGTGCCGCCTAGTGTCAGAAGCAGGTACAAAAGGGACAGGAAGCAGCACAGATGTTATAAGTGTGTTTTTGAAATCCAAACCAAAAAGAACTGGGATCATCTATCAAGCATGTAATTTTTATTGTAGAAACACAATAAGTACAACGACAATGGATAAAATCAATTAAAAAACCAAACTGCTAAACATACTAGTCAGTTGTACTCAGAATAAGGTAACAACCTGCCCTACTCTGCCAGAAGATATAACAAATTGCAAGGCACCTTACATGATAAACCGGTCACCTTAACATAAACATAATATATAGTGCTCAGCATAAATGTATATACACCCCTTTGAAAAGTGAGATTTTCATCCATACCTCACTTAACACAAGAACAATTTCAAAATTTGACAATACTGAGTTTCATAGGATATTTTTTAACCCATTACATGAATGGCTAATAATATGTCTTTCATTGCAATATCTTCAGTTTAACTAAAATTAGTTGATGGAAAAATTAACACACCTTACATCAAAAACTACTACATCTGGTATTTTGTATGACCTTTATGATTTTTAAGGACAGCACCAAGTTTTCTAGGCATGGAATGAACAAGTTGATGACATATTGCAACATCTCTCTTTTCCATTCATCAAGAATGACCTCTTTTAGTTGGTTGGAAAGTGATGAACAGATCAGGAGACATACTTGGCTACTGAATCACTCTCATCCTGTTCTTCAGAAATGAAATATTGGCCTTAGATGTGTATTTTGGATTTTTGTCATGTTGGAAAAGTGCATGTGTGTCAAGGACACGGAGTGAGTCTTTCGATATAGAGCAGTACATCTGTGAATTCATGATACCATCAATGAAATGTAGCTTCCGGCACCAATAGCAATCATAAACCCCACATAAGAACACTGCTACCCCCATGTTTCACACTAGACACCATGCATTTTTCTTTGTACGCTTCACCTTTGTGACCCCCTACACTTTTGAAGCCATCAGTACTGAAAACATTTATCTTGGTCTTATCACTCCAGGGTATATCGTACCAATATTGTTCATACTTGTCAGCATTGGCCCTGACAAACTGTAGGGGGACATTTTATGAATGGGCTTTAGGAGCAGCTTCCTTTGTGGATGACATGTAATTCTTCTTCAATGTATGCCATATTGTGTCATAGGAAGCACGCACCCCGGTTTGGCTTTCTGCTTCTTAAGCTAACTGCATTGAACGTGGATGTCCATTTTTTTCTACCCTTTTGCTACAGTATTCTGACTGAAAAAGGAACGCCGAAACGCGTGTCGGGGACGCGGTGTGGGTCGCGAAACAGCATCTCAGGCAACCTTACATACTTAGCACATTTATGGTGGGAGATTATCTCATGTTTCACTGAGTACTCTGAGTCTCATAGCAACATTAACATGGCTCTTGGTCTGCACATAGACTTTATTATTTAAGCAGCGGTCAGGCGCCATGATGCAATATGTTGGCTGCATTTAGACAATTGGTCATTAGCAGCGGTCAGGGGTCTTGTTAATTGTTTTTCAGCATACTTTTAATGATTTAGCTGCTTTCTATAGAATTTGTCACGTTATTTGTGCAATATTTAGAGAATGGAAAACCATGAGCATTTACTGATATGAGATATATATGAGTTTTTATACCATCAAGTGCCATATATGTTAATAATTTTTGATCTGGGTGACTGTGTTTGCTCCCAACCGTTTCTGATTGATCTGTGAGCACTCATAATATGTATTGTTTTAATATTGACCAATAAATTGAGTTTTAAGATACAAATAATTGTCATACATTCTTGATATCCCTTTAGGATATAGATGTTTTGATATTTATGTGGAATGTGACCCTTTGATGAGGTCAAGGACTATTATGTTTAAGTATTCTGACTGATAGGTAAAGCTTTTCTGATCTTCTTGTAGCCTTCAACATTCTTGAGTAAAGAAATTATTTTCTTTCTCAGGTCTTGTGACATTTATCTTCCATGTGGTGCCATTACTGACAGCATGAAATAGGAAGGGGGTTTTCTTTGTTAAGTAGTGCCCATTTATAATCAACCGTCTGTTAGACACCTGCTTAATGAATAATTCGACTTACCTGTGGTTGAGTTCTAGTTAATTAGAAATTTGTAGTCTAAACTTTATCTTTGCTCCTGCGAGGGCACGCAGCAGCAGCTGCTCATTCAGTCAGTTCATTGTAGCTACAGGACCTTCCATCATGTGACCAGTAGGACCTGCGGTCACGAGACTCGCAGTGCACACTGGGAGTCACGGGACCGCAGGTCCTATTGGTCACATCATGGAAGGTCCTGAAGCTACCATGAACTGCCTGAATGAGCAGCTGCTGCCACACACCCTACAGGAGTAGGATGTCAGCACAGACACAGGAAGAGCCGCGGAGGGAGCTGGGAGCAGGAGCCATCATCAGAAAGTGATTATAGTGACAAATTTGTTGAGGTGTACTCATTTATGCTGTGCACAGTACAAATGAGTACACCTCAACAAATTTGTCATAAAACCTAACAGAAAATGTGGGCTATTGACTGCAAACAAGATTTGTTATTTTGCCCACCCAAAAAAGTAATTTTCCTAACAAATTCATTCCAGACCATGTTGCAAAAATGAGAACACCACAATGAAAGTCTTAGGAGCAAAGATAAAGTTTAGACTACAAAATTCTAGTTAACTAGAACTCAACCACAGGTAAGTCGAATTATTCATTAAGCAGGTGTCCAACAGACGGTTGATTATAAAAGGGCACTACTTAACAAAGAAAACCCCCTCCTATTTCATGCTGTCAGTAATGGTACCAGATAAATTGCATACATTGAGTAATATTTAAATACCGTATTTTTCGGATTATAAGATGCACTTTTGTTGCCCCAAATTTTGGGGGAAAGTGGGGGTGTGTGTCTTATAATCCGAATCTGTGTGCTGCTGTGCTATAGAGTAGGGGGGGCTCTGGAGTGGTGTCAGGGGCTGGGGTGGGCTGGCTGTGGGCTGCAGAGACAGCAGGTGGTCAAGTGCTCCCACTCATTAGGCTCATGTAATATTCACTGCACCCGCTGTCCATCACCTCAGTGCTGAAGCCGTGCCGAGTTGGTAGACAGGGGAGTAGCGCATATTACATGTGCCTGCACTCTCCCCCCCGCCCCGTCACTATAATCACCTTCTGATGATGGCTCCTGCTCCCAGCTCCCCCCGTGGCTCTTCCTGTGTCTGTGCTGACATCCTCCTCCTGCAGGGTGTGTGGCAGCAGCTGCTCATTCAGGCAGTTCATGGTAGCTTCAGGACCTTCCATGATGTGACCAATAGGACCTGCGGTCCCGTGACTCCCAGTGTGCACTGCGAGTCTCGTGACCGCAGGTCCTACTGGTCACGTGACGGAAGGTCCTGTAGCTACAGTGAACTGACTGAATGAGCAGCTGCTGCTGCGCGCCCTCGCAGGAGGAGGATGTCAGCACATACACAGGAAGAGCCACGGGGGGAGCTGGGAGCAGGAGCCATCATTGGAAGATGAGTTAACTGTTTGTTATTTTATCATGGGCTTGCCACCAGGGTGGAAATATAGGAACGAGGGGGCATGTGTGCCAGCAGGGGGGAATATATGGATGGGGGACAATGTGTGCCAGCAGGGGGTAATATAGGGATGGGGGGACAATGTGTGCCAGCAGGGGGGAATATATGGACAGGGGGCCATGTGTGCCAGCAGTCGGGAATATAGGGACGGGGGGACAATGTGTGCCAGCAGGGGGAATATATAGATGGGGGGACAATGTGTGCCATCAGGTGGGAATATAGGGATGGGGGGACAATGTGTGCCAGCAGGGGGGAATATATGGACAGGGGGACAATGTGTGCCAGCAGGGGGGAATATAGGGATGGGGACAATGTGTGCCAGCAGGGGGGAATATATGGATGGGGGGCCGTGTGAATGCCAGCAAGGGGAAATATAGGGATGCGGGGGCCGTGTGCATACCAGCAGGGAGGCATATAGAGAGAGGGGGGTCATGTGCGTGCCAGCAGGGGGGCATATAGAGAGAGGGGGGCCATGTGAGTGCCAGCAGGGGGGCATATAGTGACCGGGGGGGCCATATCCAGGATGTGATGGGGGGTGCTATGTGCCAGCACAAGGGGGCAATGTGCCAGGATGGGGGTTATATAGATACCAGGATGAGGGACATATACAGTATATGATTTGTGATTTGAAAGACGGACACTTGCATTATCATACACACCTCCATTTAACATAGAAAATTTTTTTTTCTCTTTTTCTTCACCAAATTTGGGGGTGCGTCTCATAATCAGGTGCGTTTTATAAAGTGAAAAATATGGCAATCAAATGGTATCTAATATCAACCACAGAATGGAATAAAGATTCAATACAGAAGCAAAAGATGAAAAAACAAATATGTAATGATCTTTACCTATAACCAGGGTTTGTTCACCTACAATCTTCTTGAGACAGCCAGAGCTCTGTCCAATTCATAAGCTATGGCAACAGTTTTTGCACTACACTGGAGGGAAAATAGACTTACCAGCTTTTTTTTTTTACAGCAATACATGTATTGACAGGGTATAACATCTAGCATACCCTTTATTCACTAGTCTGAGGTTTTCAAGAAGATTTGGAGTTGTCTTGAGAACTCACATCAGATCAGATTTAGTGCTGGATCTATCTTGCTGTTCTAAACGACAGTCAGGAAAACTGCTCATGCAAGAAGTGATTGAAAAAGTATATTTGCAGGGGTATATGTAACATAAAGGCAAACCAAGCTTACTGGAAGCCTTTTGGTGTGGTGCGAAGAAATAAAATCCATGTGGAATTCATCCCAACAAGATTCCTGCTACTCTCTGAGTAATGAGGAAAGATCTTCTGCTACCTTCTGTGACATACCATTATGATGTTAGTAAGGCCCCCCCCCCACACACAATTGATACCTAGTGATGGTTTGAACAAATCTTTAAAGGGAATCTGTCACCCCTTTTTTGAGATATCATATAATGATATCATTCAATTGTGTGTCACATAAGGATTCTCTTAGTACTTTTGCTTCCCCCTGACCCCGCACCTTTCATGCATAAATACCTTTTTTATATCGGTTCAGATGTATGTAAACTGCCACGGTCCGGTCCGATGGGCGGGGCTTATTCAACTGCTCCCCCCCTCCCTGTCTTGCTCTACACAAGAAGAAATGCTTAGAGCAAGACAGGGAGGGGGGGAGCAGTTGAATAAGCCCCGCCCAGCGAACCGGACAGTGCCAGTTTACATACATCTGAACCAATATAAACAAGGTATTTATGCATGAGAGGTGCGGGGTCAGGGGGAAGCAAAAGTACTAAGAGAATCCTTATGTGACACACAATAGAATGATATCATTATATGATATCTCAAAAAAGGGGTGACAGATTCCCTTTAACCGACAACTATTCTCCATACACAAGAGTGCATGCTCTACTGATCACTCCTGTATTCTCGATGAAAGAGCTGCTGCCAGCCCTCGCTGGATGCTTAGCTCATCAAGAACATGTCAGATCCTTCTCTCCTTCAACATTATATGTCGAGGATTTCCTAAACACATTAGACTGTGGCCAAGCACCCGGATATCGGTAGGCTTGGCTGACATTAGCCTAATGTGTATGGGGACCTATGGAATCCAAAAGCAGAAAAATTCTATCAATATGCAGTTTTCTCCCAAATCAAATGGGTAAATAAAATTTGATTTTTTTAGGCATACCTGCAAAACTGAATAGCTATTAACAGTCAATTTAAAGAAAAGAAAATATTGGCAAAGATTTTACCTACATCAAAGTCACTAGGTGTTGACTCATCCCGAGAAATCTAGGAGGTGGAAAATAAAGGGGTTGCCCAATACTTTTATTGATGACCTATCAGAAGGATAGCTTTTTTCATTCTTTCATTCTGGTTGATTTTCATATTTGCACTTTTGTTTTTTTCCACCCCCTCTTTCTTGAGTCATAACTATTTTAGTCATAGAAGGCCTTGTTTTTTGTTGGTCGACTTGCTGTTTTTGAATTACACAATTTATTTTATGATACATTGTAATGAAAAAAGGGAAACAATTCTAAATGGGAAGAAATGTTGAAAAAAAGTGCAATTTTGCCATGTTTGGTTCTTATTTTCACAGCATTCATTAAATGGTAAAAATGACCTGAAAACATGATTGTCCAGGTCAGTGCAATTACAGCGATACAAAACTTGCGTAGTTTTATTTCCCATATAAATAGTGAAAATGTTTTTGTAAGGTTCTAAAAAAATTGTTGATTTGTGTCTCAATTTCTGAGACCTGGAACATTTTTTTTGTTGACACTGCTTTGTGAGGGCTATTGATTTTATTTATGCCATTTTGGGGTACATACAATGTTTTGATGGCTTTTTATTGTTTTGTTTTTTCATGGAGGTGTGGTGACCGAAGACCCACAATTTTAAAGTTTCGATAGACTAGACTTTTATGAAAGTGACAATATAAAATATATTCCTGTATTATTTATTCTTTAGACTTAGGTTGCATAGGTTTAAACATTCGATCTTTTGATTGTTTATTTTATAAACTGCAATACCTTAGTGCTATAGTGGCCTCTTCTAGTCTGGCAGGTATTGCACGTCAGCTCCAATTGAAGAGAATATGATCTGATATGCAATAACCAGTCACTAAACAGCATACAGATCTGTACTGGTCCACTCTGTACAGTGCTTACATCCAGGTTCTGCATGAGGTGATAACAGCTGGATCTCCACCCATTGTAGTATATGGTGTACACAGTATTGTAGTATATAGTGTAAATTATGGTCTCCTATGAAGCCCAGGCTGTCACTGGCCTTCACAAGAGTATCAAGATGGCAGTCATAGTTGGCTTTCGCATGCCACCTGCCTACAATATTATAACCATTTGTACACTGTGATTGCGTCTCAGGGGGGGTGATGGAAGTCAATGACCTTTCCATTTAAATACCACTGTTAGAGATTGCTGCCAAATGCTTCAGATCTCACTTATTGAAGTGAATAGGAACTGCAGTCGCTGACAACCTCCAGTCAGCAGTTTTGTTCTGCTCCGTACACTGTTCACACACAGGTGCCGGTGGAAGAAATAGCTGATCCTCGGAGGTGACAACAGTCACATATCCCGCAACTGTCCAAGATCTAGGATGATTTCCCTGAATTTGGGGAGCTGTCTAACTGTCCCGAGAGGTTGGGGGTTTCTCCAGGACACATATGGTGGTAAAAATAACAATGGAGCAGGAAACAATCATATGCCTAGTCCACTGTTTAGTCTATATAATGACTAAAGGCCCTGCAAGAACTTTTGGCTCATGTGACATTCCCAGGTTATGTGACTAGGCAGTGGAGATGAGGAGCAGGACACATAGGCAAAGTGAGTGTTTTTTCATGTAGTAGAGCTGTGTGTGTATTGATATAGCAGATCTGTGTATGTGTTTTGATGATGCAGACCTGTGTGCGGGCATCATACTCTTTGGGGGGCTTTGTAGGGGTGGATCTGTGGAAGACATCATCTTGTATATGGGGAATGTTTTTTGAATGCATCACACTGTGTGGGGTGCTGTGAGGGTAGAAGCGGTGTCAGCACCCAGGCAAGTGCTGGGGTCCTGAGCAGGCTGGGGGGCCCACTTGCCGTAGGGGACATGGTGGACTATGGGAGCCCAGTGCCAGCGCCCATGAGTGGGCGATCCCCACTTGCTCAGGTCCCTAGTACTTGCAATACATACCTCCCTCTGTTCCTGTGCTGCGGTGTCTTCTGCGTCTTCTGACTGATGTTTTAGGTCAGAGGTCGTGATGATGTCACTATCGGAAGATGGTGATGCTGAGGAGTCCGGAGCAGAGCAGCAGCCAGCGAGGAGAGGTGGGTGTTTCTCATATGGAGCATTATATGGGGCCCATCATGTACTGGAACATCATATGGGGCCCATTATATATGGAGCAATATATGGGGCCCATCATATACTGGATCATTATATGGGACCCATCATATACTTTAACATTATATGGAGCTCAGCATACACTGTATGGAGCAATATATGGGACCCATCATATAGTGTATTGAGCATTATATGGGGCCCATTATGTATGGAGCATTATATGGGGCCCATTATGTATGGAGCTTTATATGGGGCTCATTATGTATGGAGCCTTATATGGCTGGAAAATATATGCGGAGCATTACTCTGTATGAAGCATTATATGGGGTCCATTATTCTGTATGGAGCATTATATGGTGTCCATTATTCTGTATGGAGCATTATATAGGGTTCATTATACTGTATGGAGCATTATATGGGATGAATTATTCTGCATAAATCAATACATGGGGTTATTATTCTGTATGGAGCATTATATGGGATGAATTATTCTGCATAAATCAATACATGGGGTTATTATTCTGTATGGAGCATTATATGGAGCTCATTATACTATATGGAGCAATATATGGGGCTCATTATACTATATGAAGCACTATATGGGGCTCATTATATTGTATGGAGCATTATATGGGAACCATTATTCTGCATGATGCAATACATCAGTAAAGGAGGAACAACGAGTATTTGTAGCCAAAAATGCAATGAAAATCATTATATTTATCAAAAGATTAAACTTTAATAAATATTTGTAGTACAAACATTATATATTAAACAACATACATAGGCATAAATCAATGTCATGTGACTAAATCCATGGGTCAATAAAATGACCAAGAGAGGCGGAACCCAAAGTATGAATAACACATGTACTATTCAAAAAAAGAGGATCATTTAAAAAAAGTTATAATATATTTAGCCGCACATGTTATCCAATAATAGGGATTTAAATAATAATAAATTCCCTAGAGCTCATAATTCTTATACTGCCAAATAAGCACTTCACATAGAGACACAAAAGCGCCATTAAAGTCCAGTGCGCGGTAAAGAGAAAAAGTGTAATGAAATAAGTGCCAAATAATTACCCATAGTGGTGTATATGGAGTCCCGTCTGGATCTTGGTCAGATACCCCGACGCGCGTTTCACGATGTCGCTTCCTCAGGGGGCGTGGTCTAATCCCAATCTCGGTCAGGCTTTTATGACAAATGAATCCGGTCATGTGACTAAAGCGTGAAGTGAAAAAAGTGCGCTGACATGGAACACAAACGTGTGCTGTCCACAACATCCAAGCCTCGGTCTCAGCTTACACAGAGTGGTCACATGATGGGGCTGGTACCAAGCACCCATTCGCATCACACACTTGCGGCGTTATACCGAGGGTAAATGTGATGATACTTTGTGAATAAAAAATAATAAATATAAAATAGTGATAAACTCAATAAAAAAATAATATATATATAAAGAAAAAATATATATATATATAGTGCCATGATGAAAGTAAAATCTAAATTTATTTATTACATATAAATATGCATAATTGAGTATACGTGAATAAATTTAAGCATAAGTGAAGCAAAGTGACAAATTATAATATGACATATGCACAATATATGCTATTCATACCATATGCTTTCTCATAACAATTGAAAAATACATATTATTAATCAAACATACAATATATAAAAAAGACTTTTATACATACATATACTCAAAGCAATAATAATGATATAATCATTTGAGCAATAATAGAACTATATATATATTTATTTCTCTTATTACACTTGAAACATTCTTAACAACGTAACAGTTTTCATGTTACAAAATTACATAAAAAATCCAAGGTGAAATATTAGTGAGGACTTTGTTATATCTTTAGATAAATCCCTTCCCACGAAGTAATAATCCCCACTATCTTCATTATTTCTTTCTTCATTTCAAGTTTCATTTTTCTTATTTTCATCTTTATTGCTCACTAATAAGAAGATATTATCAAAAATATTGCTGAGGCAAACGAGCACAAACCCATCGCACACCATCAACTAAAATAAAAACAACCAAGATAGAAAATTAGTATAAAAACCAACAGTAACAGGTAGAGATAATGTACCTCAGACAAGGTAAGATAAAGAGTATGTATTTATATAAAGTATTTATCTTTATAAGAAGGAAGAAAATCCATGAGTCTCATTGAGACCCCTTGGGGTCATAGTGTCCAATATTGTGATCCACTTACACTCTCTTTGTGCAAGGAGGCGTTGAATATTGCCTCCTCTAATTCCACATTGGACATGATCAATCCCCCGCACCGAGAGAGATCTGGGATCACATTTGTGGAATTGCAAAAAATGACGCGGTAAAGTTTTTAATTGTGCTATATCTGTGGCACTTTCAGCCGCAATTATATCACGTACATGTTCTCGCGTTCGTGTGCCCAGGCGTCTGGATGTCATTCCTATGTATACTTTCGGGCAACTGCATCTTGCGTAATATATCACCTGGGTAGTTCCACAGGTAATATGAGAATTAATAGAAAAAATCTTTTTGCCATCTGACGACGCAAATTCAGTTATACGACAGATATTACTGCAAGCTATGCAGTTGCCACACGGGAAGCATCCCCTGAGTAAACCACGTGAACCAAAAATATTTTGCTTAGGTGTTGGAACATAATGGCTTGATACAAGCAAATCTTTTAAATTTCTACTACGTCTGGAAGTCATGGATGGATACTTAGTCAAATATTTAGATAAAATTGGATCCGTTAGGAGGATGTCCCAATGCTTTTGTAAACAATTTCTCATTGAGACCCATTCTCCATTATATGTGGATATGAAACGGACAGTATCTTTATCTTTATTCATCTTAGTCCGTGGGCATAACAAATTCTCTCTTGATTGGTATTTAGCCCTTTCATATCCTCTCCTAATGGATCTGTTGCTGTATCCCCTTGCTTTAAATCTAGATTTCAAATCCTCCGCTTGCAACTCAAATCTGGCAGTTGAAGAGCAGATACGCTTCATTCTCAGGTGCTGACCCACCGGGATGGCATTTATTGTGGAATAGGGATGACTTGAATCCGCATGAAGCAGAGAGTTGACAGCTGTGGGCTTCCTGTACACATCAGTCTGCAAATAACGATTCTCATCCACCTCAATCTTTATGTCCAGGAAGTCCACAGCCACCCTGCTCATTTGGTAGGTCAATTTGATATTATACTCATTAACATTCAATTGCTGCATGAATTTATGCAACATATCCTCTGATCCTTGCCATATGATGAATAAATCATCAATATAGCGCAACCAGCACTGCACATGGTCAACGACCCGCGCACCTCCCCCACCAAAAACCTCCCTTTCCCAGAAACCCAGGAAGAGGTTGGCGAAAGAAGGCGCGCAGGCCGCGCCCATGGCAGTGCCGCGATGCTGCAGATAAAAAACATCCTTGAAGACAAAAATTTTTTTTGTCAAAATGAATGTCAACAATTCAACAACAAGATCACAGATAGCATCATCCCAGTTGCTTGCATCCAAGAAGAAGCGAACCGCCCGTAAGCCATCATCATGCCGAATGCATGTGTAAAGAGACTCTACATCAGCAACCACCAACCACATATGGGCGGTTCGCGCTATATTGATGATTTATTCATCATATGGCAAGGATCAGAGGATATGTTGCATAAATTCATGCAGCAATTGAATGTTAATGAGTATAATATCAAATTGACCTACCAAATGAGCAGGGTGGCTGTGGACTTCCTGGACATAAAGATTGAGGTGGATGAGAATCGTTATTTGCAGACTGATGTGTACAGGAAGCCCACAGCTGTCAACTCTCTGCTTCATGCGGATTCAAGTCATCTCTATTCCACAATAAATGCCATCCCGGTGGGTCAGCACCTGAGAATGAAGCGTATCTGCTCTTCAACTGCCAGATTTGAGTTGCAAGCGGAGGATTTGAAATCTAGATTTAAAGCAAGGGGATACAGCAACAGATCCATTAGGAGAGGATATGAAAGGGCTAAATACCAATCAAGAGAGAATTTGTTATGCCCACGGACTAAGATGAATAAAGATAAAGATACTGTCCGTTTCATATCACATATAATGGAGAATGGGTCTCAATGAGAAATTGTTTACAAAAGCATTGGGACATCCTCCTAACGGATCCAATTTTATCTAAATATTTGACTAAGTATCCATCCATGACTTCCAGACGTAGTAGAAATTTAAAAGATTTGCTTGTATCAAGCCATTATGTTCCAACACCTAAGCAAAATATTTTTGGTTCACGTGGTTTACCCAGGGGATGCTTCCCGTGTGGCAACTGCATAGCTTGCAGTAATATCTGTCGTATAACTGAATTTGTGTCGTCAGATGGCAAAAAGATTTTTTCTATTAATTCTCATATTACCTGTGGAACTACCCACGTGATATATTACGCAAGATGCAGTTGCCCGAAAGTATACATAGGAATGACATCCAGACGCCTGGGCACACGAACGCGAGAACATGTACGTGATATAATTGCGGCTGAAAGTGCCACAGATATAGCACAATTAAAAACTTTACCGCGTCATTTTTTGCAATTCCACAAATGTGATCCCAGATCTCTCTCGGTGCGGGGGATTGATCATGTCCAATGTGGAATTAAAGGAGGCGATATTCAACGCCTCCTTGCACATAGAGAGTGTAAGTGGATCACAATATTGGACGCTATGACCCCTAGGGGTCTCAATGAGACTCATGGATTTTCTTCCTTCTTATAAAGATAAATACTTTATATAAATACATACTCTTTATCTTACCTTGTCTGAGGTACATTATCTCTACCTGTTATCTTGGTTGTTTTTATTTTAGTTGATGGTGTGCGATGGGTTTGTGCTCGTTTGCCTCAGCAATATTTTTGATAATATCTTCTTATTAGTGAGCAATAAAGATGAAAATAAGAAAAATGAAACTTGAAATGAAGAAAGAAATAATGAAGATAGTGGGGATTATTATTTCGGGGGAAGGGTTTTATCTAAAGATATAACAAAGTCCTCACTAATATTTCACCTTGGATTTTTTATGTAATTTTGTAACATGAAAACTGTTACGTTGTTAAGAATGTTTCAAGTGTAATAAGAGAAATAAATATATATATAGTTCTATTATTGCTCAAATGATTATATCATTATTATTGCTTTGAGTATATGTATGTATAAAAGTCTTTTTTATATATTGTATGTATGATTAATAATATGTATTTTTCAATTGTTATGAGAAAGCATATGGTATGAATAGCATATATTGTGCATATGTCATATTATAATTTGTCACTTTGCTTCACTTATGCTTAAATTTATTCACGTATACTCAATTATGCATATTTATATATAATAAATAAATTTAGATTTTACTTTCATCATGGCACTATATATATTTTTTTTTATATATTATTTTTTTATTGAGTTTATCACTATTTTATATTTATTATTTTTTATTCACAAAGTTCCATCACATTTACCCTCGGTATAACGCCGCAAGTGTGTGACGCGAATGGGTGCTTGGTACCAGCCCCATCATGTGACCACTCTGTGTAAGCTGAGACCGCGGCTTGGATGTTGTGGACAGCACACGTTTGTGTTCCATGTCAGCGCACTTTTTTCACTTCACGCTTTAGTCACATGACCGGATTCATTTGTTATAAAAGCCCGACCGAGATCGGGATTAGATCACGCCCCCTGAGGAAGCGACATCGTGAAACGCGCGTTGGGGTATCTGACCAAGATCCAGACGGGACTCCATATACACCACTATGGGTAATTATTTGGCACTTATTTCATTACACTTTTTCTCTTTACCGCGCACTGGACTTTAATGGCGCTTTTGTGTCTCTATGTGAAGTGCTTATTTGGCGGTATAAGAATTATGAGCTCTAGGGAATTTATTATTATTTAAATCCCTATTATTGGATAACATGTGCGGCTAAATATATTATAACTTTTTTTAAATGATCCTCTTTTTTTGAATAGTACATGTGTTATTCATACTTTGGGTTCCGCCTCTCTTGGTCATTTTATTGACCCATGGATTTAGTCACATGACATTGATTTATGCCTATGTATGTTGTTTAATATATAATGTTTGTACTACAAATATTTATTAAAGTTTAATCTTTTGATAAATATAATGATTTTCATTGCATTTTTGGCTACAAATACTCATTGTTCCTCCTTTACTGTAGTATTATATTGAGTTGCCTTGTAGCATGGGCATTTGTTGTTTTCTTACTGGTATTTTTCGTTTACAAATGATGCAAAAATGCAGCTTATTATTCTATATGGAGCATTAAATAGGGCTCATTCAGTATGGAGCAATATGTGGGGCTCATTATACTGTATGGAGCAATATATGGGGCTCATTCTGTATAGAGCAATATATGGGGCTCATTATTCTGTATGGAGCAATATATGAGGCTCATTATTCTGAATGGAGCACTATGTGGTGCAAATAATACTGTATGGAGGACTATAGTGGTATACTGGTTTATGAGCTATTGTAGAATTTACAATAGATATCACTCATGTAATGTAAGAAGCAAGTGAAATCTTTGGCATTGTACTATACCTATATTTATCTGTCGTATCTGTGCATCATGAATTGTGGTATGTGATAAAGAGGCCCACTGAGACTCTTTCGCCCTGGGCCCACGAAAACCTGGAGCCAACCCTGTGTGGGGGAATTTTACTGTGTGTGAGGGGCTGTAGAGGTATCATAATTCCTGTGGGGCTATGGAAAATGTGTACTGTGTGTGAAGAAATGTACTGTATTATGGAGTCATACTGTATAGGCGGCACTATGAGAGCACTGAGAGGTGTACCATACTATGTGAAAACATTGACTTCATTAGAAGAATATATTGGTGTTGGCACATATAAAGAACTGGTTAGGATTAGTGATGAGCGAGTATACTCTTTGCTTGGGTTCTCCTGAGCATGCTCGAGTGTCCTCCGAGTATTTTATCGTGCTCAAAATTTAGCATTTGTCGACACAGCTGCATGATTTGCGGCTGCTAGACAGCTTGAATACATGTGTAGAATTCCTAACAAACAAGCATTCCTCACATGTACTCAGCCTGTCCAGCAGCCTCAAATCATTCAGCTGCGTCGACACAAATTAAATCTCCGAGCACGGCAAAATACTCGGAGACCACCTGAGCATGCTCTGGAAAGCCTGAGCAATGAGTATACTGGCTCATCACTAGTTAGTATCAGTGATGAGCCAGTATACTCGTTGCTCAGGTTTTCCCGAACATGCTCAGGTGGTCTCCGAGTATTCGGATGTGCTCGGAGATTTAGTGTTTGTCGACGCAGCTGCATGATTTGCAGCTGTGTCGACAAACACTAAATCTCCAAGCATGCCAAAATACTCAGAGACCACCCGAGCATGCTTGGGGAAACCCGAACAACGAGTATACTTGCTTATCACTCGTTAGGGTTAGTGGTGAGCTAGTATACTCGTTACTCGGGTTTCCCCGAGCATGTTCGGGTGTCCTTCGAGTATTCTGGCGTTCTTGGAGATTTAGTTTGTGTCGACACAGCTGCATGATATGTGGCTGCTGGACAGGCTGAGTACATGTGAAGAATGCTTGTTTGTTAGAGAATCCCCACATGTATTCAGGCTGTCTAGCAGCCATAAATCATGCAGCTGCTTTGATGCAAACTAAATCTCTGAGCAAGCCAGAATACTCAGAGAACACCTGAGCATGCTCGGGAAAACCCGAGCAACGAGTATACTCACTCATCACTGGTTAGGATACTAAGCGGAAAATAAAAATTTCTGGAGTATGTTTCCTTCTTTCTTGTTTTTCATAGTTGAGAGGTATGCTGATAGGGATGGAAAAAGTAGTATTGTGATGGAGGTTGCTTCATGGGTAATCTTGTAGTTCTGCAGCTCAGAGGACGACATAAGTTCTAAGATTTACATCTACTTGAATAATCTTTGACGTTTCAAGTCATTAAAATGCTTGTTTTTAATATTATTATATTTACACTATTTTACTATAATTTTTATTACATAGAAGCCCTGGATTTATTTACACCCTTATCTACCTACTGATAGCCGCCATTTCATTGCTGTGTGGAGAAGCTTTAGTGTTTGGTCACTATGGTAAATTTCCAGCTCTGCCGTAAGCATTATCAATAATTCTTCATCAGGAAAGCAGGCAGCTCAGCAGCTCATTCTCATTATGGTAATTTGAAATATGCATGGAATATGTTTTATGCAGAATAACTTATTCTGGAAAACTTTATTCAACATTCATAAAAAATTAAGAGAAAATACATTCATTAGAGTTAAGATGCGGGCTGAGTGCTGACACTTTTTATTTGTTAATCTGTCTCTGTGGAATTTTAGACTTCTATGTTGTTGCAGTCGTTTATATGTTTTATTTATTTTGGATTTTCTGTTTTATCTGTCTCTTGATTTGTTTTCATTACTGTTCTTGGCTTCTTTGTAGTATTTCAGCTTTCAAGATCACATCTGAAAGTCAGTCTGACCATGCCTAAATGTGTCTTGCTGTAGAAAATGCCCCTTCTTTAGGGTATACAACGTCTGTCCTATTTTTTTTTTTAGCTATTTTTGGATGAAATAAGGCATTTTGGAGTGTGATTATGTTTAGAAATAGGGGGTAAAAAAGACGCCATCTGTTCAGTTTTTTTGTGACCAAAGTCACGCCTGCTATTATTAATTGCTAGCATAGAAAGGCATAAGATGGAGATGAGAATCTTGTATTGTCTGATATCTACTTCCAATCGGCCATGGACCTGGACATGCAGCGTCATTTCATTATTCAGCCACTCTACATATTTTATGACATTGCAAAAATAGCAGTACTATAATTTATTGCAATTATTGAAAAAATATTATTATTGGAACATAAAGCCATGAAAGTGTCCAGTAACTTGCATCCTTTATTACATGCCTGTCAGTAAGGACTTAATCACAGAAACAATTGGAATCAGGTTTTATGGCTTAAAACAATTAATGGCATTGATATGTTCACATTCACAAACACTGCTCACACTTCTTACTTTCTCCGCAGGCATGGGTTCTCATTTTTGTAAAATATGCAGATGAAGTATGGACCAAAAATAAAGCCACGTGAGTGCAGCCGTGGGCTATGGTTAAATGAGTGCATGATTTGCCTCGTGCACTGGTTCAGCGTTCTAGGCTGCGAAAGGAAATTAGAAAGTACAATTTTTTGAACATATGAGGTTTGGTCCAGCAGGAGGCAGCAGTACTCTATAGAATAACACACGTAGCCTTCAAAACGAATATTATTAAATAAGTGGACATTTTTGATCATTGATTGTGATTATAATTATTATAACAACATCAGCTAAGTATCAAACTTTATGTATGAAAATGGAAACGTAAAATCTAACATAATAATGTAGCTAAAACCATAATTTATTAATTACTGATTAACCACAAAATAGCAGCTCTCAATATAAAAAAGTGACAACAGCAAAGTCCTTAAATTATTTAAATGGGCAACATTTAATGGCACATTTTTCCTGCTGCGTGTCAAACACTGCTTCTGATCAGTGGTAAAATCATCACTGCTGGTCAGACCGCCGCAGTTCCCAAGCTGTCAATAGACAGCGTGAGCGCGTAACTATGATCAGAGGTATAAAGTTTACCTCTGGTCACTGGTGTCAGCTGATGGGAATGGGACTACTGGTCCCATAAGCCGACGCCTGCTGCCACTAATAACAGGGGGAGCAGGAGCCGCTGATGGGAATATTCATCAGCCGCCGCATACGATGTAAATAAATAATTAAAAAAAAACAGTGTGGGATCCTCTGTATTTTTGATAAACAGCCAGACAAAACTCATAGCTGGGGGGCTGCAACCCTCAGCTGTCAGCAAGGCTGGTTATCAAGAATAGAGGGGTCCCCATGCCGTATTTTTTAATTATTTAAAAAAAATTTAAAGTAGACAGCTGGAGGCTAGTATTCTCGGGCTGCTAAGGGGCCATGGATATTGCCCCCCAGCCTAAAAATAGCAGCCCGCAGCAACCTAGAAAAGGCACATCTATTAGATGTGACAATTTTGTCTCTTTGCCTGGCTCTTCCCACTTGCCCTGTAGCAGTGGCAAGTGGGGTTCATGTTTGTGGGGTTGATGTCACATTTGTATTGTCAAGTGACATCAAGCCCACTGCTTAGTAATGGAGAGGAGTCTATAAACACCTATCCATTACCAATCCTATAGTTATATGGTAAATTAAGACTCAGCAAGTACAACGTTTTTTATGTGAAATAAAACAAAAACACTTTTCCATTTTTATTTAAAAATAATAAACACATTTATACTCAACTAATTCCTAATTTCACTAAATCCCTCGTCTCCTGTAATAAAGCAAAAATAAAAAACAACAATATATCTCACCTGTCCGTTGTTCTGTCCCACACTGTAATCCATGTCAGGGGGATAAACAGTTTTCAACCTGGATTGTGCCAAGATGCGACCGTCCAGGCTGAGAACCACTGGTGAATGAGCTGCTGTGAGCGCAGCATCAGTAACTAGCGGTGACGTCCTTGAGGTTACTGAGGCTGTGTTCCCAGCTGGGCTGAACTGCGGTGACCTTGGTGATATCCCCGTTAGTACCGTGAAAAAGTCTCACAGTGCAGAGGTGAGTTCACCGCAGACTTTCTCACTTTCTCACCATATAACTATAGGATTAGTAATGGATGGGTGTCTTAAAGATGCCTCTACATTAGTAATTGTGGGCTTGATGTCACCTGACAATACAAAGGTGACATCAACTCCACAAATATGAACTCCACTTGCCACCACTTCAGGGCAAGTGGGAAAAGCCATGTAAAGTGCCAGAATTGGCACATCTAATAGTTGTGCCTTTTCTGGGGTGGCTGTGGGCTGCTATTTTTAGGCTGTGGGATGCCAATATCCATGGCTCCTTACCAGCCTGAGAATACTAGCCCCCAGCTGTCTGCTTTAGCTTGGCTGGTTGTCAAAATTGGGGGGCACACCACTCCGTTCAATTATTTATTTAAATAATTAAAAAAACAGCGTGGGACCTGTCTATTCTTGATAACCTGTTACGATCGCGGATGCAGCGTGGCTTACCCGGGAAATGCTCCCATGTCGTCGAACCATAGCGACAACGGGGTATGCGTCCCAGGTGATCGTGGAATGTGGACCCATTGGACCACAGGGGGGACCCGGGCCTACCCAGACTAGGGAAGGGTAGTGACCTGGGTCTGTGGCAGCTGAGCTTGTGGACAAGATGGCCATATGCAGAACTAAAAGACACTGCACAACTTCAATGTCATGCTAACGCCCTGACTGGTGGACGTGAGCCAGGTGCTTGTGGCCCCACTGTGCCACAAACCAGACTAACCTGGGAGGAGTGTGACTAAGGCCTCTTTCACACATCAGGTTTTCGCCGTCAGGCGCGATCCGGCGCTTTTGACAGAAACCGGATCCGGTGAAATGCAATGCCGGATCCGGTTTCCCCCCCATTGACTTGCATTTGCGCCGGATCGCGCCGGATGGCCATGCGTTTCATCCGGTTTTCGCCGGATCCGGCAATGTGTCGCGATCCGGCGTCTGGAAAAAACGTCTACTGTAACGTTTTTTGTCTCCGGCGAAAAAGCCGGACCCGCCGGATCCGGCGCGTCCGGCTTTTTCACACAATGAAAGCCTATGAGCGCCGCATCCGTTTTTTTTGTCTGAGCATGCCCAGTAGCTCTGCCCACAGGAGATATATAAAAGCAAGACAATGGGACCCTCAGCCACACCCAACATGCCACCCAAGCCAAGAACCAGGAGCAGGAGAAGGCAGCAGACATCTGCAGCAGCAGCACCATCAGCACCACCCCAAATGGAGCAGCAAATGGAACATGCTGAGGAGGGGAGTCCAGCAGCAGATGAGAGACGGTAATTATCAAATCCCCCATTCCTCCAAACTAGGGCCATGGAATATCAAGATATTCATTGGCCCTTTGTTTCTCTTTATTCAACAGCCGCCAAAGAGATGCAGCAGCAGCAGCAGAAATGGCATCACTGGCAGCAGCAACAGCAGCAGCAATACCCACAGCCATGGAGTCTGGCCATCAACAGGACAGCACATCTTCTTCTGGGAGCCCTCCCTCGCATCGTCAGCGTTTGACGGTAAGTTTTTATTTCCAAAATCCATCATCTCTGTAATATATGTCTATTCATTGCCTTTTATTTCAAAACAGGAATCACAAGATGAAGAGGAGCTCCCAGAAGAAGAAGGAAGGGGTGGACAGACACATGGAGTGGGCTCACAATTGGTAAGTTTTTTGCATCAAACGCAGAAACACAACATCACACTACACACAACACATAGAAAACAATGTTCTGCAGACCACACACAGCAAACAAATGCCTACATCCAAAGACATAACATTTTTGGTTTTCTTCTCTAGTCTTCCCAATCTGGTGCTCGGCCAAGAGGTCCTCGCAGTGCCTCCCAGGGTCGTCGGCGACAGCAACGCGGCGGTCACCAGCGTGTAAGTATAAATATTTTTGCTTTGTTTTTTTGCACTTTTTATTTCATTTCTTTTGTGGAGGCTAATTATGTTATTTTTGTCTTTTTCTTTAACAGCCTTCACAGTGTGCTCCCGACTCTGACGGTGAGGATGGAGGGATTGATGTGGACCGCCTCATCGATCTCGTCAGAGAAAGGGAGCCGCTCTGGAATATGGCTGACCGCCGCCACGCTGACCTGATCGTTACCCGACGACTCTGGGAGGAAATCTGTTCTCTCCTTGTGGGCCGCTGGGAGGACCTCGAAGCTCGGGCCCAGATTAAAGAGCGTAAGTATATACAGTACCGGTTGCTTGATGTAAACCAGTGTTTCCCGAACTCCAGTCCTCGTGGTCCCCACGGATCATGTGTTCAGGATTTCTATTTACTATGGAAATCCTGAAAACATGACCCCTGAGGACCATGAGGACTGGAGTTTGTGAAACACTGATGTTGTATACTAACCACTCCTTTCTCGTTTCAGGGAACAGAATTGTGAATCGGTGGCGGTCTGTGAGGGATCGTTTCAAGAAGGAGTTCAATAAAGAGATGCGGGCCCCGAGTGGATCTGGAGGACGCAGGAGCAAGTACAAGTACGCAGAAGCCCTGTCGTTCCTCCGGGAAACAATGCTCACCAGAAGGTAAATATTACACACCACATGTGAAAAAAATGTTAGATGTAACTTTTTTTTTTCAGCCAGGGCCATACCATGTCAGTATTTTAATTGTTTTTTTTTCTCTTTATTACACAGCACGGTGAGCAGCACTCGGGAGCCTGCACGATTGGACCCTTCTGAGGCGATCCCTGAGGAGACCGGCACCGAGGGACACTTCGACCGCCCCGGTACATCTGCACCTTCCCAGCCTTCCCACACATTCGGCCCATCTGTCCCATCCACCAGCACAGGAGCATCGTGGCCGCCTACATTACATGAAGCTGCTGGTGAGGAGATCGCTTTCCCTTTACCCCACCCTTCTGCCCCTGCCACCTCTAGTACACCTGCGGGTACTGGGCGGCAGCGGCAGAGGGGTCAGGAAAAGAGTTATGCGCAAGAGTTCTTGCATCTGAATGCATCTTTCCAGAACTGTCTCAAAGTCTTGTCAGAGCAAATCTCCGCAGGCTTTCAGCAGATCAACTCCAGCATTCTGGAGGTGAAGACACTTCTGCAAACCATGCATTCAGAAGCAAGATCTTCGCCAAACCACACCTTTTTCAGGTCTGTTGTGGAGCGCATGGCAACACTATCTCCTACCCAGCAGATGCATGTAATGCATTCGTGCCACGGTGCTCTACAGCAGGTTACCTCCCAACCTCCACCTCCCACCACTGTAGTTCCTCCACCTGCACCCCCTCCAGCCACTTTCCATCCTCCCCCTCCTATTACATCTGCACCCCCTCCAGCCACTTTCCATCCTCCCCCTCCTATTACATCTGCACCCCCTCCAGCCACTTTCCATCCTCCCCCTCCTATTACATACCAGCAACCTCACCAGTACCAGACATCTCCCCACTTCCAGCAACCTGCCCCGTACCAAACTCCTTCCCCGTACCAAACTCCTTCCCCGTACCAAACTCCTTCCCCATACAACTTTCCATCAACATCATCTGCTCCTACAGTCCCTGCCCAACCCTCCACTCCACCGCCCACCACCTCTTCTGCCTCCCACATGTCCACCCATTCTGTAGCTTTTTCCACACCTTCACCTCTAACTGTTCCTTCCCCACCACGATCCCAGTCCTCTCTCCACACACCCAGTGTCGAAGTGTCCCGCAGCCCCTCCAGCAGTATTTCCACCCCACAGTACACAGATTTGTAATGTTTTTTTTTTGTAATAAAAATGCCCATTGGGTTTAAAACCTTTAGTAAAAAAGTTTTTTGCACTTTAAAAACATTTTACAAAAAAAAAAAAAATTTAAATAAAAGTTAAATTATCGTTTCACAATGGTTGTCTGTCATTTCTTTCTGCGGCGAACTATGTTTTAAAAAAAGGTTAAATACAGGGTATTTCAAAGGTAAAAGGGTATTCAAAACCAGGTATATAACTGTGGGTAAATTTTAGCTTTTTGCCACAGTTGTGTTCCTGGTTGTGTTTGAAGCAAAGTATTTCACCTAAAAAGTTGTGTTTATTGTTGGTGATTTCCTAACAATGTACACAACTTTTGTTAAAAGGTGAAATACTTTGCATAAAACACAACCAGGTACACACCTGTGGCCTAAAGGTAAAAATAGTAAGACCATGACAAGATAGCCAACTTTGGTTGGCAAAGGTATATACTGTTGGTCCAGAAGGTACACAAGTTTAGGGCACAAATCTTTCACACTCTGTCATCCCAGTGTACTCTGCCTTGAGGTGACATAAAGTATAGTGGAAAATTGTCCCTGAAACCGTCACAGAACTTCTAGTGGTAATATTTCCAATGACAACATCCATCTTCGCCAGTAACTTGCTCTTCTCTCCAACCTGCACTTTCTTCTCTACAACCTGTCAAAGAAGGGCTGTAGGAACATGCTATATCTAGTTTTCCAGTAGCCAATCCCGTTCGGAAGGCCACAAGGGTCAATTTTAAAAACCGGATCCGGCGTAATCCGTCGAAAAACGGATAGAAAAACGGATAGAAAAACGGATGAACCGGATGAGACGGATCCGGTTTTGTCTGTCAAGAACAAGACGGATCCGGCAGAAAACCGGATCCGGCACTTCAGGTTTTACAAAACATTTGCCGGATCCGGCATTCCGGCACGACGCCGGATCGCGCCTGACGCCGAAAACCTGATGTGTGAAAGTAGCCTAAGATAGCTGCCTTGGTTTTCACTGGAGCCTCTGATGGTGAGGTCAGGCTTGTGCGGCAGGCAGCTGCCAGGTGCCACTCCAGGGACGAGTAGCACAGGCACGAGTAGCAGATGGACAGATGAGCACGGCGGGCACAACTGAGACACAGGCAGGCAGGCATGGTGGAGACACAGGCAGGCGGGCATGACTGAGGCACTGGCAGGCTGGCACAGCTGAGACACTGGCAGGCGGGTACAGGGCATACAAAAAAAAACCACAGCACTCCAGAGAAAAACAGATGAGAATTGGTGCTCAAGTAAGGTTTCCAACCCATAGACATATACAAAAATACTTGGCACTCAAAATTGGAGAAACAATTTTTTCTTTATTGTGCATCCAGACAAAAATAGACTCATATCATATGAACGTTTTCGGTCCAACAACGGACCTTCATCAGAAAGGTCTTTTTGTTTCTTTAGAGTAGACTGTAAGCGATACAGTAGGGTAAAAGATATCCTTAGGCAGGAATGAAATCTTAAAATGCTGTTTATTTTGTAATAGCTGGAGCTCGATTTTATAAAAGGGGCTGAATACAATGTGACTGGATAAAGCAGGCCTTAGGCTACCTTCACACTTGCGTTTTTTTGCGCTGCGCACCGTGCGCAGTGCAAACGCACATAAAAAACGCATCATGCTTTGTGTGCTTTTTTTGCGGTTTTGCGCATGGTTTTTTAAAAACACATGCTTTTTTTTGCGCTGACGTGTGCATTACCATGCGCGCGTCAGCGCACCCACAGGCTATAATGGGTGTTTGGGTGAATTTTATGCGCATTGCATGCGCATGCGTTTTTTTGGGACAAGTCGGACTCACGAAAAATGCAACAGGATGCATTTTGTGCACCCGAGCGCACACTACAAAAAAACGCATGCGCATACAAACACGGAAAAACGCATGTGTATGCACACCCATGTAAAGTATAGGAAAAAAAATGCATGCTTTTTTTGCGCAAAAAAACAGCGCAGAAAAACGTAAGTGTGAAATCAGCCTTAGGGAGAGAGTGGCAGCGCTATATGGAGCAGTGTCTGTAAGTGGCCTCACGGCAGCACCCTGGATTGTTTCAGCAGCCTCTTGGCGCTGCAGCCACTTGCAGACACTGCTCCATATAGCGCTGCCACTCATTAAGGCCTGCTTCATCCAGTCACATTGTATCCAGCCCCTTTGATAGACTCGAGCTCCAGCTATTACAAAATAAACAGCATTATAAGATTTCATTCCTGCCTAAGGATATCTTTTACCCTACTGTATCTCTTACAGTCTACTCTAAAGAAACAAAAAGACCTTTCTGATGAAGATCCGTTGTTGGACTGAAATTGTTCATATGATATGAGTCTATTTTTGTCTGGATGCACAATAAAGAAAAAATTGCTTCTCCGATTTTGAGTGCCAAGTATTTTTGTACATGAGACACAGGGCAGGTGTCAGGAACACCGCACTGCAATTGCTCACAGCCAGTGCGCGTGTCCTGAGTACAAAGACTGTGCACAAAGATACCTGCAGAGTGGGGTCTCATTGGTGACGATGCATGCTCCAAGCTCACAGGACCTGAAGCATGTGACTGCTGGGGGCATGGCCTCAGCTCCACAGAGCCAGGAGCTGCAGGGAAACTCCTAGAAAGGTAACTACAGGGCAATGTTACCAAGGGGCATAGACAGAGACAGAAACCAGATCAAGCTAGGTCAAAGCACGAGAGAGCAATACAGTACGAAAGGGTTAGACAGAATGGATAGTCAGGACGTAGCAATAGATCAGAAAACCAGAACGGGCAATAGACGGTACAATAGGGACAAACTGTAACGGAGTAACGATAGCCAAGCCTGGAGGTCAGAACCAGAAAAGACAATAGTACAAAAATGAGAGATGGAGTACAGAGTGAGGGAACGGCCCGGGTCATATACAGGAAGCAAACAAGCAATGCAGAATACACGCACACCAGGGGTCAGACACACCAGAACAACAGTATAGCTGACAGAGAACCCTGGTAAAGAGTGAGTATAAATACCCCTCCCAGATCCAGAACACTTAACCCTGTGAGTGCAGGGCAAGAACCCTGTTCAAACCATGACAACAGGCAGGCACGACTGAGACTCAGGGCAGGCACAGCTGAGACACAGGGCAGGCAGGCATGGTTTAGACACAGAACAGGCAGGCACGGCTGAGACACAGGGGCAGGGATCAACTGGAAAGGCACAAGGATGTGGGCAGGAAGGAGTGGTGTGTGGAATAGGTAGGGTCCTGTTCACACAGCGGGTGCAGGTACTGGTACAGACAGGAAGGAATGGTGTATGGAGGAACAGATAGAGGCCTGTTCACACAGCAAATGCAGGCACTGGTACAGGCAGGAAGAAAAGGAGTATGAAGGAACAGGTTTGGACCTGTTCACACAGGAGGAGAACTGCAAGGCTGCGGAGAAGAGCTGTAGAGCAGCAAGAGGTTCTGCAGCAGCAGAACCAGAACAAAGCAGAACCGCAAGAGTACGGAGCACAGGCAGAGCCGCAAGAGTATAGAGCAGGCAGAGTTGCAAGAGTGCGGAGCACAGGCAGAGCCGCAGAGTATGGAGCACAGGCAGAGCCACAAGAGTGCAGTTCACAAACAGAGCCACAAGAGGGCGGAGCACAAGCAGAACCGCAAGAGTGCGGAGCACAAGCAGACAGAGAGGACACAAGGAAGGACACAGCATGGGATAGATGCCAAAGACAAGGAGACTGACAGACAGAGGTGGGACAGAGTTCAGACAAGGTAACGGTGCAAGACAAGGTACAGGACCAAGGACACAGAGACCAGGGTATACACAGGTATAAGGTAAGGCTAGGAGCAATAGCACAGAGACCAGGATATTCTGCCTCCTGGAGGGTGGCAAGACAGGTACAAGACAAGGCTAGAACAAAGACAGAGACCAGGATATTCTGCCTCCTGGAGGGCAGATAGACAAGTACAAAGCAAAGCTAGGAATTAAGCCTCCAGAGAAGGCGAACACAGAACAAGGCCTGGCAGCTCAGCAGCAAGACACTAACTGAGTTAGAACATTGCACATGCAGGGTCCACTGGGTGGAGCTGCCCTAAATACCAGAGATCTCTTGATGATTGGCCGGGAGCACATTAGGCAGGTGCACACTGATTCCATAAGAAACGGAGAGAGACGGTGCCACCCCCCTATGCACACCACCAGGAAGCATGCAGAGAGCAGATAGGAAGCAAGAGGCACAGAACATGGGGCTGGCAGCAGGCAGAAATAACAGCATGACCTGGAGCAGTGAGTAAGTTGGTGTGCGGGGATGGGAGGCCATGCAGTGATGCCAGCAGGGTTGTTACATTCACGTATGAAGAAACATGAAGTTTACTTAAATAAAGCAAATGACATCAAAACACCAGGTTCCAGGTTATGCACATCACAAAGGAAACACATCTTAGGTTGACAGGCGAAGCAAGAGGTCATCATGGATTGACGCAGTCCAGGGTCGTCTGGCACGGGCATACTAGGATGGCCTCTCTCTCAGTGTACATGAATCTCCTTAAAAAACAGTATACCTTAATCAAATCCTTTAAAAAACACCTAACCCAGTGTAGATAATCAAACCATAAGATACACAAAATATGACCAAGAAACCTGCCTGCCTACAATAACCTAATCTTTCTCCTTCCTTGCCGTGGAGGTTGGCACCCTAATTAACGATTTTTTTGGTGCCCCCACTCAACGTGGACTATCCCTCTCTCCCCTGATTCACCCTATCAGTATAGGTGGGAAAACAATATAGTAAAGAAAAGAATGAACAGAATAGATCCTTATAAAATGCTAATACACAATATAGTCCACACAAGCAAAAAATTGCAAAACCTGCCCGCTCAATGGCTGTCTGGCAGATCTAAATGTATACAAGTCCTATACGAAAAGTACTACAGTAACAATAAACACACATGATGAAATGGACATTCTATATAAATTGAGGATACACCACCACCATCCCTTTGCAATAATCCTCATAGATCAGCTCTATCAGATAACATCCTAATATAGAAAATAAGCAGGTATTTTTGGACCCAAAATCAAAGCAGAGTAACTCCTTAAATGGTCCTGTACAAGGAATACTGTAGCGCCAAAAAAAGCCCAAAATACAATGGAGCTAAACATGCAATTCAGGATATCCCACAAAATCCACTTAGAATATCCAGACTCAATATAATAGCATCATGGCACAGATGATAATATTAGAGCAAATTCAGATAGGACTTAGCATGAGTTGACGCCTCAACACGTTTCCCCGCTCGCACGGTTCATCAGGAGGATCAGATAACATAGATGCCGGATGCCATGTTGATGCTTACACTGGGTTAGGTGTTTTTTAAAGGATTTGATTAAAGTATACTGTTTTTTTACAGAGATTCATGTACACTTATGATTTAAAATTTCCTGGAATATATTTGTTGAAAAGTGAGATGGCCTCTCTCTCAGGCCTCAGGCATAGCACAGGCACAGCAGGAGAACATCAGACACTGACCTCAGAGTAGCTTCAGATGATGGCAAGAGGGCATCATGGGTTGACGCAGTCCAGGTTTATCTGGCACAGGCATACTAGGATGCCCTCTCTCTCTCAGGCCTCTCAGGCCTCGGGCGTAGCATAGGCTCAGCAGGAGAACATCAGACAATGACCTCAGGCAAACTTCAGATGATGGCTAAAGTCATCACAGGTTGATGCAGTCCGGGGTTATCTGGCATGGGCATACTACGATAGCCTCTCTCTGAGGCCTCAGGCGCAGCACAGGCACAGCAGGAGAACATCAAACACTGACCTCATGCAGCCTTCAGACAATAGCAGGAGCCATCACGGATAAGACCCCAGGGAAATGCTAGGACATCAGAACATAAGCAATACACGGATAGCACAGGTCCAGGAACGTTGGCACTACAACACCGGGCATCAATTGGTCAGGTCCAGGACTCACTGGCAGGACCGTCACTGGGGAACAGAGCTGGAGACTCCTGGAAACCATGGAGGAGGAATCCATCCAGGAACACAAGCGGGACTGGCTCAAGAGCACAACTTGGACCACCAGAACCACGGACTGGACATCTGGACACAGGCTGGACATTGGAACACGGACAGACATCCAGACTCAGGCAGGACATATGGACACAGGCGGGACATCGGAACACGGATAGGACATCGGAACACTGACAGACATCTGGACTCAGGCAGTACATCAGGACACAGGCGGGACATCAGGACATCAGGAGTCAGGTGGGACATCAGGACATCAGAACTTAGGTAGGACATCAGGACATTGGCTGGACATTAGGACATCAGGTCTCAGGCAGGATATCTGGTCATCAGGACATCAGGGCGCCAGGCAGACATCAGGACATCAGGTCTCAGGCTGGACATCAGGACATCAGAACTCAGGTAGGACATCAGGACATTGGCTGGACATCAGGACATCAGGTCTCAGGCAGGACATCTGGACATCAGGACATCAGGGCACCAGGCGGACATCAGGACATCAGGTGTCAGGCTGGACATCAGGACATCAGAACTCAGATAGAACATCAGAACACTAGCATCAGACTCCGGACATCTGGCAGCAATCTACAGACTTCGGACATCAGGCTGCAGACATCAGGCTCCGGACATCTGGCAGGGATTGGCAGGCTCCGGGCATTGGACAGGGAACGATAGGATCCAGACATCTGGCGGAGGACGTCAAGCACCAGACATCTTGGAGTGGTCATCAGACACCGAACATCGGGCCATGGTCATCAGGCTCCGGAGAAGAGGCCACGGTCACCAGACTGCAGACATCTGGCAGTGACCTAAAAAGGAACTCAAGCGGTCTGGTGCAAGCACCGCTGGGCTGGACTAGAGCCGGCCGGGGATTGCACCGAATAAGAAGCTGAGCACAGAGTAGCAGAAACTTAGCAGACACACCAGACTCCTACTTCCAAGATGAACCCAGGTTAGATCACAGAAAGTCAGTTAGCAAAGAGTCACAATCATTGAATACAGGGTTCAAGACACAGAAAGACTTCAGGAACATACCACAGCAGGAATCAGGACTAGGACTTCAGGAACATAACTCAGCAGGAATCAGGACTAGGTCTTTGGTACCAACACATAAACAGGGCAAGTCCAGGAACACAGACATCAGCTGTCCCAAAGCTGATAACAGACTGAACAGAAATGGATCTGGGTACTCTGCCCCCAGAGCAGGTGGAAAACAGGCATCAGTTCACCTAGAACTGCAGGCAGGCAGAACAGGTGCTGAACACCAAACACACATAGCAAGACTCAGAAACTTAATGCAAAGCTCTGGCAAAGTCCCACTGTGCAAAGGAACTTTATATAGGAGCTGCCTCTCAGTTATGGGAGCAGCAATTCAAGCACACACCCATTCCTCATAAAAGCAGAGGAGGTGTGGCTGCCCGCACCCTAAGTACAGCCAGAAACAAATCAGCATAGTAAAGGACACCTGGCAGCGGCTGCAAGCCTAGACACATGTGGTGAGTCATGCAAAACTGTGAGAGGACCTAGCAACCCGCAGGTAGCTTCCACAGTGGCAGCCAGGGACCGCAAATGCGGATGGTCAGGCAGCACAGCGGAGACACTCACGCATGTACGGCTGCGCAGTGGAGTTGGGAACTGAGCAGCATAAATACAGGTATCTGACAAGAGCATTCCAGCTCATTAGAGGGAAAGGAGCGAAGGGTTAAAGCAGAGATATGCAGAGTAACGCCAGGTAAACAGAGTACAAACAAAGCGGCATTACATAACCAGCCTTGTTGAAGCTGACAGTTGAGGGTTTCAGCCCAGCTGTGAGTTTAGCCTGACTGGTTATTAAAATTTAGGGGGAACCCAGACTGTTTTTTTTCTTTATGTATTTAGATCGCAGGCGCCGGCTGATGATTACTCCCATCAGCCACTCCTGCTCTCACTGTTATTAGCATCAGCAGGCGTCTGCTGATGGGAGCAGTAGTCCCTTCAGCTGACACCAGTGACCGGAGGTGAACTTTATACCTCCGATCACAGCTGCATGCTCACGCCGTCATCTTACAGTGTGAGAACCACTGCAGTCTGACCAACAGAGATGATTTTTACAGCTGATCAGAAATGGTGTTTGCCACGCTGTCATGCACATGACAGTGCAGCAGCACGACAAACTCCCAGTGTTGGGAGGGGGCAAACGCAAACAGTAACACGGACTTTCTGGTGAAGTCCGTGTTCTGTGTCCGTGTCCGAACACTAAGTGTTTGGTACGGATGCTGATCTTTACTATTTGGGTTCGCCCATCTCTAATCATAACTCAATGCACACTTATGCAGAACTGTCCAGGGTCTCATCAGGTTTGAAGAGAAAAGCGATATGGTGAGCATAAGTATATTAAGAATTTTTTATATCGTAAGTTATTATGCACTGGCATTTAGAGAGCTTTCAATTCGTGAAGAATAACGATAGTTATTAGCGGAAGTTACATCAAATATGGAGATGTCCATGAGTATGCTCAATGTTTGTCACCAGGTCAAAAATGTTCAGTTTTGGCTCTTTAATTCCCACTACTTCTAAGTATAATATCTACCATATAACGCTGGAAGCGACACTCTGTCCAAAGCCTTTATAGACTGCGCAAGCGCGACATGCCTGCGCAGTCTGGCTCCAGACAGAAGAAGGCATCCAGCAGTACAGGGAGTGTGTATGGTGCCAGAGATCGCGGTAGACACTGAATGCATACTGTGATCTCTGGCGCCATACTTACATACTTACCTGACCGGGAGGAGCGTTGCCGCGGCGCTTCTCTTCTCGCTTGAGACCATGGCAGGAGTGTGCATCAGAATCGCACATGCGCATAGCGTTATCCGGCGCCATTTTACTGCACACATTTGCAGTGTGTCTTCAGCAATATGGTGCCGCACAGCGCGGTATGGGTATGCGCGTACTCCAATGCCACAATCCTCCCCCACATTCCTCCCCCACACTCCTCCCCGGCCTTCAGCAGAACGGGACAGCCCTGGAGCACAGGAAAGAAAGGTGAGTATAAATGTTTTATTTTTTTGTATGTGTGCAATTTACTAGGGGTGAGGGGGACCATACATATCAGCATAGGGGGTAGGGGGACCATGCATACCAGGATAGGGGGGTGAGGGGACCATGCATACCAGGATCGGGGGTGAGGGGTAGCATGCATATCACTATAGGGGGTGAGAGGTAGCATACATACCAGGATAGGGGGTGAAGGGACCATGCATACCAGGATTGGAGGGTGAGGGGACCATGCATATCAGGATTGTGGGTGAGGGGACCATGCATACCAGGATAGGGGGGTAATAGGAACATGCATACCAGGATAGGGGGTGAGGAGACCATGCATACCAGGATGGGGGGGGGTGAGGGGATCATGCATATCATGATAGGGGGGTGAGGGGACTATGCATATCAGGATAGGGGGGTGAGGGGACCATGCATTCCAGAATAGGGGGGTGAGGGGACCATGCATACCAGGATAGGGATGAGGGGGTACCATGCATATCAGGATAGGGGGTGAGGGGACCATGCATACCAGGAAAGAGGGGTGAGAGGACCATGCATATCTGGATTGGGGGTGAGGGGACCATGCATATAAGGATATGGGTAGCATGCATACCAGGATAGGGGGATGAAAGGACCATGCATACCAGGATAGGGGGGTGAGAGGACCATGCATACCAGGATAGGGGGGTGAGGGGACCATGCATACCTGGATTAGGGGGGTGAGAGGACCATGTATACCAGGATAAGGGGGGTGAGAGGACCATGTATACCAGGATAAGGGGGTGATAGGACCATGCATACCAGGATAGGGGGTGAGGGGACCATGCATACCAGGATTGGGGGTGAGGGGACCATGCATACCAGGATAAGGGGGTGAGGTGACCATGCATACCAGGATAGGTGGGTGAGGGGAAAATGCATACCAGGATGGGGGGGTGAGAGGACCGTGCATATCAGGATTGGGGAGTGAGAGGACCATGCATATCAGGATTGGGGGATCAGGAGTACCATGCTTACCAGGATAGCGGGGTGAGGGGTACCATGCATACCAGGATTGGGGGGTGAGGGGACTATGCATACCAGGATTGGGGGGGTGAGGGGACCATGCATACCAGGATTGGGGGTGAGAGGACCATGCATTCCAGGATTGGGGGGTGAGGGGACCATACATACCAGGATTGGGGGGTGAGGGAACCATGCATACCAGGATTGGGGGGTGAGGGGACAATGCATACCAGGATTGGGTGGTGATGGGACCATGCATACCAGAATTGGGTGTTGAGTGGACCATACATACCAGGATAGGGAAGAGGGGGTACCATGCATAACAGGATAGGGATGAGAGGGTACCATGCATACCAGGATTGGGGGGGTGAGGGGACCATGCATACCAGGATTGGGGGGTGAGGGAACCATGCATACCAGGATTGGAGGGTGAGGGGACAATGCATACCAGGATTGGGTGGTGATGGGACCATGCATACCAGAATTGGGTGTTGAGTGGACCATACATACCAGGATAGGGAAGAGGGGGTACCATGCATAACAGGATAGGGATGAGAGGGTACCATGCATACCAGGATTGGGGGGGTGAGGGGACCATGCATACCAGGATGAGGAATGGGGTGCCATGCACACCAGGATTGGGGGGGTGAGAGGACCATACATGCCAGAATAGGGATGAGGGGGCCATGCATACCATTATAGGGATGAGGGGGCCATGCATAGCAGGATAGGAATGAGGGGTACCATGCATACCAGGATAGGGATGAGGGGTGCCATGCATACCAGTATAGGAGGGGGCAGCGCATACCAGGATGGGAGACCATATACCAATAAAAATACTCACCACCCGGGCGTAGAACGGATTCAATAGCTAGTATATATAGGGATGAAGGGGTACCATGCATACCAGGATTGGGGGGTGAGGGAACCATGAATACCAGGATATGGATGAGGGGGTACCATGCATACCAGAATTGAGTGATGAGTGGACCATACATACCAGGATACGGATGAGGGGGTACCATGCATACCAGGATAGAGATGAGAGGGTACCATGCAAACCAGGATTGGGGAGTGAGGGGACCATGCATTCCAGGATGAGGAATGAGGTGCCATGCATACCAGGATTGAGGGGGGTGAAGGGAATATACATACCAGAATAGGGATGAGGGGGCCATCATTGCAGGATAGGGATGAGGGGTACCATGCATACCAGGATAGGGATGAGGAGTGCCATGCATACCAGTATAGGAGAGGGGCAGCACATACCAGGATGGGAGACCATATACCAATAAAAATGCTCACCACCCAGGCATAGAACGGGTGCAATAGCTAGTATATATATATATATATATATATATATATATATTGTGAGGTAGCGCTGTCATTCGGGTAGGGGATACTTGCTTGGCAGCTGATAAATCACATCCGGCACAGGTTTTCCATAAAACAATCATAGTCCAAGCGGTTTATTTACGCATAATAAACCATGACCAGCAACATAAAGTTCATATCAAATGGCATAGCGTCCATGACAGAGCTCCACTCTGATTATCCTGTACTAACACAGGTTAGCAATGTCTATTGCACAGGCTTTCCGGCCTCAAAGTTCTCACCCCACCAGGGTTTTACCTCATGGCTGCTTCTCCATGCTGCAGACATCTCGGAACTCTCAGACACATGCAACCATTACACACAGCCACTTCAGGGAGGCAGACCCATCTCCCAGCGGGACCCTCCACAATGGACCAACCGGGTTCCAGCATTCACCACATGTGACCTACCCTGGCCACCTTATATGGTCCGTAGCCATGCCCACCGGGTCACATGGCTATGACCTCATCACAGGTCCTTGAACCATTCACACACACTTTGGAATAGCATTCTTAAACACACCCCCTGGGTGGATTTGTAGGTAACTGGGTCCGCCCATCTCTCCAGCTACCTGGAGACTTCTCCCTGACACATTGACACAACACGTCAGCAGTATCACTGCTGATCCACACACACATCAGTCTCCATCTCAAGGCCACCCACCTTGAGATACATAATGGTCATTCATGACTCTGCCATTCATCCTGTCTCCTAGGACATCCACACAGTGCCCCCTAGCAGACACAGTGGACACTACACCACAATATATATATCTAATATATAAAGCTCAATGTGGGTGTGTGTATACAGTTGTGGCCAAAAGTATTGACACCCCTGCAATTCTGTCAGATAATACTCAGTTTCTTCCTGAAAATGATTGCAAACACAAATTCATTGGTATTATTATCTTCATTGAATTTGTCTTAAATGAAAAAACACAAAAGAGAATGGAGCAAAAAGCAAAACATTGATCATTTCACACAAAACTCCAAAAATGGGCCAGACAAAAGTATTGGAACCCTCAGCCTAATACTTGGTTGCACAACCTTTAGCCAAAATAACTGCGACCAACCGCTTCCGGTAACCATCAATGAGTTTCTTACAATGCTCTGCTGGAATTTTAGACCATTCTTCTTTGGCAAACAGCTCCAGGTCCCTGATATTTGAAGGGTGCCTTCTCCAAACTGCCATTTTTAGATCTCTCCACAGGTGTTCTATGGGATTCAGGTCTGGACTCATTACTGGCCACCTTAGAAGTCTCCAGTGCTTTCTCTCAAACCATTTTCTAGTGCTTTTTGAAGTGTGTTTTGGGTCATTGTCCTGCTGGAAGACCCATGACCTCTGAGGGAGACCCAGCTTTCTCACACTGGGCCCTACATTATGCTGCAAAATTTGTTGGTAGTCTTCAGACTTCATAATGCCATGCACACGGTCAAGCAGTCCAGTGCCAGAGGCAGCAAAGCAACCTCAAAACATCAGGGAACCTCCGCCATGTTTGACTGTAGGGACCGTGTTTTTTTCTTTGAATGCCTCTTTTTTTCTCCTGTAAACTCTATGTTGATGACTTTGCCCAAAAAGCTCTGCTTTTGTCTCATCTGACCAGAGAACATTCTTCCAAAATGTTTTAGGCTTTTTCAGGTAAGTTTTGGAAAACTCCAGCCTGGCTTTTTTATGTCTCGGGGTAAGAAGTGGGGTCTTCCTGGGTCTCCTACCATACAGTCCCTTTTCATTCAGATGCCGACGGATAGTACGGGTTGACACTGTTGTACCCTCGGACTGCAGGGCAGCTTGAACTTGTTTGGATGTTAGTCGAGGTTCTTTATCCAACATCCGCACAATCTTGCGTTGAAATCTCTTGTCAATTTTTCTTTTCCGTCCACATCTAGGGAGGTTAGCCACAGTGCCATGGGCTTTAAACTTCTTGACGACACTGCGCACGGTAGACACAGGAACATTCAGGTCTTTGGAGATGGACTTGTAGCCTTGAGATTACTCATGCTTCCTCACAATTTGGTTTCTCAAGTCCTCAGACAGTTCTTTGGTCTTCTTTCTTTCCTCCATGCTCAATGTGGTACACACAAGGACACAGGACAGAGGTTGAGTCAACTTTAATCCATGTCAACTGGCTGCAAGTGTGATTTAGTTATTGCCAACACCTGTTAGGTGCCACAGGTAAGTTACAGGTGCTGTTAATTACACAAATTAGAGAAGCATCACATGATTTTTCGAACAGTGCCAATACTTTTGTCCACCCTCTTTTTTATATTTGGTGTTGAATTATATCCAATTTGGCTTTAGGATAATTCTTTTTGTGTTTTTTCGTTTAAGACAAATTAAATGAAGATAACAATACCAAAGAATTTGTGTTTGCAATCATTTTCAGGAAGAAACTGAGTATTATCTGACAGAATTGCAGGGGTGTCAATACTTTTGGCCACAACTGTATATGTTTGTGTGTATGTCCGGGATTGGCATCCACACCGTTGCAGCTACAGCCACAAAATTTTGCACAGTCACACGTCTGGACCCCGAGAGCGTCATAGGCTATGTTGTGAGGTGAAATTTTAACCCCGCGCGATCCAATTCACCAAACAATTTTGCCCCTATCTACATAATCGGGAAAAAGTGAAAGGAAAAGTCTTGGAGGCAAATTGACAGCTGCCAGATGTGAACAAGGGGGACTTAAAGAATGAGAGCGATGGCGCCAAAGACTATATACCGTACAGTTGCTAAGGTGGGGCCCTGACATGGGATACTCACCACACACGGGGATATGAACACACACACAAAATGCGCCACACACTACCATGTGCTTCAACACATATACCACCCTCAGCACACATTTCACAACACATACACCAACCTCGCAACATAAAAGTCAAAACACAAAAGTCGCCACGCTGTCCCAGAGCTGTTTAAAAGATGAAAGATGAGCTGTAATTGGTTGCTATCAGCAACTGTTTTCTTTGTAGACAGTTGTGGTAACTGAGGCCTATTATTCTTATCATTTCTATGGTGTTATCGTCTATTAGATACATTGCTGAGCAGTCAGTATCACACAGGATAGGATTAGATACACGGCTCAGCAGTCAGTATCACACAGGATAGGATTAGATACACAGCTCAGCAGTCAGCATCACACAGGATAGGATTAGATACACGGCTGAGCAGTCAGTATCGCAGGATAGGATTAGATACACGGCTGAGCAGTCAATAACACACGATAGGATTAGATACACAGCTCAACAGAAAGTATCACACAGGAGAGGATACTTGGGTAATCGTTTAGTTAATTTGTGTTGCAAATCTGTAGTGTTGAATATATGATGTGAAATGTTTTCATGTGCAATATAATCATTATAATGTGTTATAACTAACCACAGTTGGTCACTATACTCAGGCAACGCCGGGCTCTTCAGCTAGTATATATATATATATATATATATATATATATATATATATATATATATTAATTTGTGATTCATATCCAGAACAAGCAGCCTTTTTTATTTAGTGACAATTTTTATGGTGTTTGCCAAGAAGGTGTAGCTCACAGAGTAATATTACAGAACACCCTAAAGACATGCCCCAGAGAAACCTGTGAGGAATGTTCTCTTATTAAAGAGCATAAAAATTAGCATAAAATAAAAAAGTCCATATCTCTGGAGCTATATGGCTTATTGAAAAAAGCAAACAAATTCTGAAATACTCAGGGGAGCAGTGGTAATAAAATAAGAGCAAAGACTGACCCCTTTGACCTGGTGACAGGTCGTGTTTTCCTTCAGAAGAAACCACAATATGTAACCAAACTGGTTTATAATTCTCTGGGCAGCTTGTGACTTTCTCATTTCACCTTTTCTAACCCTGAATTTTAATGAAGATCATGTAATAAACTCTTGATCAGTAACCTTTGCAGGAGGCCTTTATCCAGACTGAGCAATAATCTTGCATAAATTTAAACAAATGACTGTGACTATAAGCAACACAACAAAAGGATAAAGGTCTGTGTCAATGAGATCTTACAGTCTGAAAATAAAAGCTGGAGGAAACAGCATTTGTCCCTGAAATAAAAAAACATAATAATATATTTTCATTAAATTTAAAGCAGCATTCCAACATTCTTTTTCTTTACAGTGCAGCATAGGCATAAATATAAAAATAATGTAGACATTTTTGTTTATGCCTCATTTTAACCCCTTTCTGACATCCGACGTACTATCCCGTCCATGGGACCAGGGCCCCTATGCCCATGGACGGGATAGTACGTCTACCGCGAGCAGCGGCGCCCACGTGGTGAGCGCCGCTGATCGCGGCCGGGTGTCAGCTGATTATCACAGCTGACACCCGGCACAATGTGTCAGGGGCGGTCACGGACCGCCCCCGACACGTTAAGGCTGGAGTCACACTAACCTGCGCAAAATACGCTCCGTATTTTACATGCGTAATATGGATGAATCACCACTAAATAGTGGTCCATAGGTCATCCGTAAGCAAGGTGCGGTCGCGTATTTTGCGCATGTGTGTATCCGTATGTAATCCGTATGCAATCCGTATGGCGAGATTTTCTCGCAGCCTTGCAAAATGGACATTTAACAGTTTTGAGGCCTGCAAACTATTTAAATCATTAGCCTGCACCCTATTTATACACTCAGAAACAGGTGGCTGCCTCCATTCTGTCCATTTGTGACCTTGCTTTCACGAGGTGTGTTGGTGTTCTTTGTGCAGCATGGCAGAGGGTCTGACATTCAATACAACAGAGCAGGTTCTCTTTACCTGGCTTTTGTCACGGCGCTTTGGCCAACCATATCCTGTGATAGTGGATCCGCGGAGGAGGAGACGCATGTGGGTCCATCCACTTTTGAGGCAACGACTCACAAGAGGTCATTTTCACCGCCTATATTCATCTCTGCGGGAGCATCCGGAGAAATTTTACCAGTACTGTCGTATGAGCATTTCCACATTTGATCGCCTCTTGGAGACAGTGCGCCCTGGGATCACATTTCAGGACACAAGGATGCGCAAAGCGATATCTGCAGAAGAGCAACTTCTACTCACAATACGGTATGTACTACACAACCACATTCTCTATGTTCATAATGTGTGTGTTAATTTATGTATTGTGCCCTTCTTGGACAAAGCGTAATACCCTCATCTTACTCAAAATATGTTTCACCTGACACACCAGAATGTTACATCTAATATGTCCTGCATATCACTTAGTAATTGTGCCCCCAAATATGTGTGTGTTGTTCTCTCTCATTTCCTACCAAGTTTGGTCGGCATGTAACTGTTTCTTTTTCAGGTAAGCCATTCTAAACTTTGCTATTTCTGTTGTTCTACAGCTTCCTGTCCACTGGCCTGTCTTATGCCGCCCTCCACCATGAGTTTCTCATTGGAAAGTCAACCATTTCAGGCATAGTGAGGTCTACATGTGCACAAATCTGGACAAGACTCCATCAAGTGGTCCTACCCGAGCCCAGGATGGAAGACTGGTTAAGGATTTCAAGGGACTTTGAGGAGGACTGCCAGTTTCCAAATTGTATTGGGGCCCTGGATGGCAAACATATCAGGGTGCGCAAGCCGCCGAACTCAGGCTCCCAATTCTTCAATTATAAACAATACTTTTCTGTTGTATTGTTGGCTCTGGTAGACCCTCAATACAAGTTTATAATTGTTGACATTGGGGCTTATGGAAGGACGGGAGACTCTAGAGTCTTCAATACTTCCATAATGGGTCGGCGGCTACGCACCAACCAGTTGGATCTACCACCACCACGCCAGCTACCAGGCTCCCCCGAACAATCAGTCCCTTATGTCCTTGTGGCAGATGAGGCCTTTCAGTTATCACGCAATGTCATGAGGCCATATCCCAGGCGCAACCTTGACCACAGGCGCAGAATTTTTAACTTGCGCCTATCACGTGCTAGGCGACTGGTGGAGTGTTCCTTTGGGATTCTTTGTGCCAAATGGCGGGTACTCCAGTCTGCCATTCAGTTGAGTGAGCAAAATGTGAATGAAGTTGTGAAAGCCTGTGTTGTTCTGCATAACTTCACCAGGATACATGATTGTTCCTCCTCTGATGGTGTTGTGCGTAGGCCGGACAATGTGCGCAGGGTGAGACCAACTATCAACCCTCAGCGTAGACCGCTCTCTGGTCTCAAAGTGCGTAATATTTTCACCAATTACTTTATCTCACCTGAGGGGGCAACTTCTTGGCAAGAGAATGCTGTGTCTATGTTATAATTTGTTTAGTTAAGTGTGTCTAAATATATATTACTCAAGCCTTAATGATTCTCTGAGTGTTTCCTTGCATTGGTTCGTGTATGTTAGTATGTTGTGAGGGATTTTTAAAAATCACACAGAGACGTTAACTAGAGTCGACAAATTTTTAGTTTTGTCTTTTTTTTGGTTTGTTTTGCTTAAAGGCAAACATAATTTTGCCATAACACAAATTTGGCAATGGCCAAAATGACCCTTTGTGCCTTCTTTAACTTGGTGTAACCATAATAACATTACATAAACAAAATTCTCCAAACATTATGCAATAACAACATTGCTGCATGCCTACAGTAACCTTGATTAGGCAACAAAAGGTGACCTCCATCACCTAAATAAAGTCAACAAGATAACACTCACATTTCCTCATAATGTTATCCAATCATAGAAAGAGTCCACCGTGACAGGCAAGGCTACCTCACATCTTTCACACAGATATTACCTGTCTGTAGAACAGCCAATATTTAAGCATGCTATACTGGAAAGGATGAAAATACAAAACTCACTTGTTAAGACATAGATAGAGAGTGATCTTCTGAATGCTGGTCGCCTCGATTTGTCTTACTAGAGCTTGCTAACCAAAAAGGTGAATACTTAACTAAGGCAAGCACGCCTTTCCTATGCGTTAGCAAGTGAGTAGTGTATTTTCATCCTTTCATTTTACAGTATAGCGCATTTAAATATTCTCTTTTCTACACACATGTAATATCTGTGTGAAAGGCGTGAGGTAGCGTTGCCTGTCATGATGGATTGTTTCATATGTTCGGAAAACAATGTGTAAAAATGTGAGTGTTAAATTATGTGATACATTTTGGTGAAGGAGAACACCTTTTTTTTTTAACGAGATTAGAAGCACCAGTGACATGTCACTGGACATCTCCAAACTTTGGTATCATAAATCCTCATATGTAGGGGAAGGGGAACGTGGAGGATCAGCCTGTGGGTGCTGCTGGACATTGTGGCCAACATCGCCCTGTGTGGGGCCATACTGTTGCCCATGATGTAGTTGTCCAGCCTCCTGGGCCTGTTGGTGATACTGGCCAGAGTAATGCTGATGGTGAGGGGCTTCTGGTTGGCTCTGGTAGGCCCGTGGCTCATACCCACCAAGATAGCCAGATCGTCCCCAACCAGGTTGGGACCAGCCTCCAACACTGGGTGGGTACAAGTGGCCATATTGGTGGGGTTGGCTTGAGTAAGACATTTGGGGCTGCGGAATAGAAGGATGGGTAGGGGGAGGAAGGGCTTGAGGTGTTGGCCCACGTATTAGGGGCTGTTCAGACCCTGCTTGAGCAAGCATCTGTGTGGATGGTCTCATGCGCATTAAATTTCTTGGTGAGAGCTGCCACCTCTCCAGAAATTCAAACACCTCATATGGGGTATTGGGGGGGGTGCTTGCATCAAGCAGGATCTGAATACATCCCCTAATATGGAGCCTGACCTCACGGGTAAGGGCACGGAGATAAAGGGTGAGGCTACGTGCATAGGCCTCCTCACCATCATCTGCAGTGACTCGGGACAAATGATTCATCACCCCTGTGTCAACATTGGTCCTGCTCTCTTGAATGGTGACATGGCGCCTTCTTCTTATACGCCGTGAGGCTACAGCAGCCTGTGGGGAGGACCTGATCTGGGCAGTTGGGCTGCTGCTCACATTGCCCGGCTCTTCCAGGATGGGTGAGGTGGCAGCAGCAGACCGTCCTGGTGGTGTGTTGGGTAGGGCAGCCATTGTGTGTTCAGGTGAAGCCTCCTCTTCAGCCATCCTTCTTGTAGGGGTAGAAGATGGGCCAGCCACCTCCTCCCCTACAGGATCTATAATGGGCTCTGCCTCTGAGGCCGTTCCTCGATCCGTAAGGTTGGATTGAGTTCTGTTAGGAAATAGAACAGAGGCAAAAATACATCTATATTTTTGTCCCTGTAAAGTATTTGTGTAATGTTTTTGTGTCATGTGGTGTGAGGTATGTACTTACGGTCTCAGAGCCAGAATTGGGGCGAGGAAGTTCAGCCGGTCATAATATATATATTTCCGCTTTACATGGCCAGCATCACCACTCCTGGACCGCTGCTGTCGTTCCCGGCGGTACTGGTCCCGGATACTTCTCCACCGTTTCATCACATCTTCCACTGCAATTTGACAGGAAAGATTGTAAAAATCAAATATTTGAGAGGTCACATTTTCTAAAAGTAGTCTAGGCATGGGGCCTTCTGGGGTGTGCGTTGTACCCATGGTGGCACATGTAATTGGGCCGATACCCAGGGTCTCATTAGCTCCACTGCAACTAATTTTAGTGGCTAGTGGCTAGGAGGATGTGGAGCTTGTGGCCTAACCCCTAATTATGGCTGTGTGAAGCCACGTGTCACATCCTAATGTAACGGCCTCATGAGGCTAATAAAACTACATGGCCAGGAAGGGGGGGTGCTGACTGTTGATTCATTTGAGAGTGCACGCTGAGGTTAATGATATTTTTATGGTTGCACTTACGAATTTTATGCTGCTCATTACGTGGTCTGTCACCAAAGTCATGGTACATCTGGCGACAGATGCGCCTCCATGACGCCTCCTTTCTTGTGCGGTTCGCATAGTTTGCATCGCGTGGGTCCCATATTTCTGGACGCTCCTGCACCAGCACAATGAGGAGCTCTACATTAATGTATGTTGACGCCATGCTTCTGCTGGACTCCGTGGAGGCTGACTTCTTGGATGTCTGGAGCGTTTTTGGCCCTCATTTGCATGTCTAGGCTTCCTGATGATGGATTGGCCCATTTCCTGTTCACCAGCCAAAAGACCTGCGTATTGCTCGCAGGTCACACGTGTATTCCGTGTGTAATCCGTATTTTTTGCGCACCCATAGACTTGCATTGGCGTACTATGGGCGTAGTACGCTGACAATCGCAGCATGCTGCGAGTGGCACGGAGCGTAGGATACGGAGTAGAAATATACGCCTGGTGCGAGTGACCCCATAGAAAATCATTTGTCCATGTCTAATGCGTGCTTTTTGCGCCTCTCACTCTCCCGTATTCCTCGCCAGTGTGACTCCGGCCTAAAACCTTGCACACCGCGATCAAACATGATCGCGGTGTACCGGGAGTTAAAGGGAAGCATCGGCAGGGAGGGGGCTCCCTCTGTGCTTCCCTGAGCCCCCCACGGCAGCGCAATGTGCAGCGCTGCTGCGGGGGGCTCCTTTCCTGCAGGCCCCCGAATCCAAGATGGCAACGGGGGCCTTCGGGGGCCTGAGGAAGCTGGCTTCCTCAGTGCCTGCAAAGCGCAGGCATGAGGAAGTCTTCTGCACTGCCTGTGACAGATTGCTGATCTGTCACAGTGATCTGTGATGTGACAGATCAGCGATCTGTCACAGGACAGTGATGTCCCACCTGGGACTATTTAATAAAGTTAAAAAAAAATAAAAAAAAATGTTAAAATAAATTTAAAAAAATCGCCAAATAAATTAGAAAAAAAAAAAAAATATTCCCCCAAATAAATCCATTTTTTGGAAATAAAAAAAAAACAATAAAAGTACACATATTAGGTATTGCCGCGTCCGTAACGACCTGCCCTATAAAACTGTCCCATTAGTTAACCCCTTTAGCGAACCCCTTAAAAAATAAAAATAAAAAAACGAAGCAAAAAATAATGATTTATTATCATACCGCCAAACAAAAAGTGTAATAACGCGCGATCAAAAAGACGCATATAAATATCCATGGTACCGCTGAAAACGTCATCTTGTCCCGCAAAAAACGAGCCACAACACAGCATCATCAGCGAAAAAATAAAAAAGTTATAGCTCGCAGAATAAAGCGATGCAAAAATAATTATTTTTTATATAAAATAGTTTTCATTGCATAAAACCGACAAAACATAAAAAAAGACTTAAATGAGGTATCGCTGTAACCGTACTGACCCGAAGAATAAAACCGCTTTATCAATTTTATCGCACGCGGAACGGTGTAAACGCACCCCCCCAAAAGAAATTCATGAAACGCTGGTTTTTGTTCATTCTGCGTCCCAAAAATCGGAATAAAAAGCGATCAAAAAATGTCACGTGCCCGAAAATGGTACCAATAAAAACGTCAACTCATCCCGCAAAAAATAAGACCTCACATGACTCGGTGTGTCAAAATACGGAAAAATGATAGCTCTCAATATGTGGTGATGCAAAAACTATTTTTACAATAAAAAGCGTATTTTAGCGTGCGGCAGCTGCCAAATATAAAAACCGCCATAAATAGTAAATCAAACCTCCCGTTATCACCCCCTTAGTTAGGGAAAAATAATAAAATAAAAAAAATGTATTTATTTCCATTTTTCCATTAGGGTTAGGGCTAGGGTTAGGGTAAGGGTTAGGGTTAGGGTTAGGGCTAGGGTTAGGGTTAGGGCTGAGATTAGGATTAGGGGTGTGTTGGTGTTCGGGTTGGAGTTAGAATTGGGGGTTTCCACTGTTTGGGCACATCAGGGGCTCTCCAAATGCAACATGGCGTCTGATCTGAATTCCAGCCAATTCTGAGTTGAAAAAGTCAAATGGTGCTCCTTCCCTTCCAAGCTCTGCCATGTGCCCAAACAGTGTTTTACCCACACATGTAGGGTATCAGCTTACTCAGGTCAAATTGCAAAACAATTTTTGGGGTCCAATTTCTCCTGTTACCATTAGGAAAATAAAAAATTGGGGGCAAAAATATCATTTTTGTGGAAAAAAATGATTTTTTTATTTTCACGTCTGAGCGTTATAAACTTCTGTGAAGCACTTGGGGGTTCAAAGTGCTCACCACACATCTAGATAAGTTCCGTGGGGGGTCTAGTGTCCAAAATGGGGTCACTTGTGGGGAGTTTCAATAGTTTAGGTACATCAGGGGCTCTCCAAACGCACATGACACCCGCAGACCATTCCATCAAAGTCTGCATTCCAAAACGTCACTACTTCCCTTCCGAGCCCTGACGTGTGTCCATACAGTAGTTTTCTCCCACATATGGGGTGTCAGCGTACTCATGACAAATTGGACAACAACTTTTGGGGTCCAATTTCTCCTGTTACCCTTGGGAAAATGAAAAAATTGGGGACTAATTGATCATGTTTGTGGAAAAAATGCGATTTTTTTATTTTCATGCCCGGGCATTATAAACTTCTGTGAAGCCCTTGGGGGTTCAAAGTGCTCACCACACATCTAGATAAGTTCCTTTGGGGGTCTCGTTTCCAAAATGGGGTCATTTGTTGGGGGTTTCCACTGTTTAGGTACATTAGGGGCTCTCCAAAGGCAAAATGACACGCGCAGAACATTCCCTCAAAGTCTGCATTCCAAAACGTCACTACTTCCCTTCCGAGCCCCGACGTGTGTCCATACAGTAGTTTTCTCCCACATATGGGGCGTCAGCGTACTCAGGACAAATTGGACAACAACTTTTGGGGTTCAATTTCTCCTGTTACCCTTGGGAAAATAAAAAAATTGGGGACTAATTGATGATGTTTGTGGAAAAAATACGATTTTTTTATTTTCATGCCCTGGCATTATAAACTTCTGTGAAGCCTTTGGGGGTTCAAAGTGCTCACCACACATCTATATAAGTTCCTTAGGGGGTCTAGTTTTCAAAATGGGGTCATTTGTGGGGGGTTTCCACTGTTTAGGTACATTAGGGGCTCTCCAAAGGCAACATGACACCCGCAGACCATTCCATCAAAGTCTGCATTCCAAAACGTCACTACTTCCCTTCCGAGCCCCGACGTGTGTCCATACAGTAGTTTTCTCCCACATATGGGGTATCAGCATACTCAGGAAAAATTGGACAACAACTTTTGGGGTCCAATTTCTCCTGGTACCCTTGGGAAAATAAAAAAATGGTGACTAAAAGATCATGTTTGTGGAAAAAATACGAATTTTTTATTTTCACGCCCGGGCGTTATAAACTTCTGTGAAGCACTGGGGGGTTCAAAGTGCTCACCACACATCTAGATAAGTTCCTTGGGGGGTCTAGTTTACAAAATGGTGTCATTTGTGGGGGGTTTCCACTGTTTAGGTACATCAGGGGTTTTCCAATCGCGACATGGTGTCCGATCTCAATTCCAGCCAAAAACGTCAAATGGCGATGCTTCCCTTCCGAGCTCTGCCATGCGCCCAAATAGTGGTTTACCCCCACATGTGGGGTATCAGCGTAGTCAGGATAAATTGCACAATAACTTTTAGGGTCCTGTTACCCTTGGAAAAATAAGAATTGAGGGTGAAAAGATCATTTTTGTGGAAAAAATATGATTTTTTAATTGTACGGCCTTATGTTATAAACTTCTGTGAAGCCCTTGGGGGTTCAAAGTTCTCACCACACATCTAGATAAGTTCCTTAGGGGGTCTAGTTTCCAAAATGGTGTCATTTGTGGGGGGTTTCCACTGTTTTGGTACATCAGGGGTTTTCCAATCGCGACATGATGTCCGATCTCAATTCCAGCCAAAAACATCAAATGGCGCTGCTTCCCTTCCGAGCTCTGCCATGCGCCCAAATAGTGGTTTACCCCCACATGTGGGGTATCAGCGTACTCAAGACAAATTGCACAATAACTTTTAGGGTCCTGTTACCCTTGGGAAAATAAAAATTGGGGTGAAAAGATCATTTTTGTGGAAAAAATATGATTTTTTAATTGTACCGCTGTACGTTATAAACTTCTGCAAAGCCCTTGTGGGTTCAAAGTTCTCACCACATATCTAGATAAGTTCCTTGGGGGGTCTAGTTTCCAAAATGGGGTCACTTGTAGGGGGTTTCCACTGTTTAGGTACATCAGGGACTCTCCAAACGTGACATGGCGTCCGATCTGAATTCCAGCCAATTTTGCATTGAAAAAGTCAAACGGCGCTCCTTCCATTCTGAGCTCTGCCATGCGCCGAAACAGTCGTTCCCCCCCACATATAAGGTATCAGCGTACTCAGGACAAATTGTACAATAACTTTTGCCCAATTTCTCCTGTTACCCTTGGTAAAATAAAAAAAATTGAACCTGAAGTATTTTTTTTGTGAAAAAAAGTTAGATGTTCATTTTTTTTTAAATATTCAAAAAAATTTCTGTGACGCACCTAAAGGGTTAATAAACTTCTTGAATGTGGTTTTGAGCACCGTAAGGGGTGCAGTTTTTAGAATGGTGTCACTTTTGGGTATTTTCTATCATATAGACTCCTCAAAGTGACTTCAAATGTGATGTGGTCCTAAAAATAAAATGGTGTTGTAAAAATGAGAAATCACTGGTCAACTTTTAACCCTTATAACTTCCTAACAAAAAAATTTTGGTTCCAAAATTGTGCTGATGTAAAGTAAACATGTGGGAAATGTTAGTTGTCAAGTTTTTTGTGTGCCGTATCTCTGTGATTTAAGGGCATAAAAATTCAAAGTTGGAAAATTGCGAAATTTTCGCCAAATTTCCGTTTTTCTCACAAATAAACGCAAGTTATTTGAATGAAATTTTACCACTAACCTGAAGTACAATATGTCACGAGAAAACGATGTCAGAATCACCGTGATCCATGGAAGCGTTCCAGAGTTATGACCTCATAAAGGTACAGTGGTCAGAATTGTAAAAATTGGCCCAGTCATGAACGTGCAAACCACCCTTGGGGGTGAAGGGGTTAAAGAGGACCTTTCACCAATTTTTTCATGTTTGGTTGGACACAGCATGTAATAGTGGCTACAGAACAGATTCAACAAAGTATTTGGCTTCTAATGAGTTAACTTTTAGTTAAATCCAAGTGGATATTATCAGATATTTTTTACTGGGGGCATGTACAGCTTCTCTCTGTATGAATTGCGATCTGAAAATGTCCACTTGGACTTAACAAATGGTAACTCATTAGGTGTCAAATTATTTTGACTGATAATAGCTTTGCAACGGGGAGGCGAAATTTTAAAAAAAAGTTTTATATTGCTTTACAGTCACGAATACCTCGTGTATCCAGTTCAACATAAAAAAATTGGTGAAAAGTCCTCTTTAATGTACCATTTCTGGGTAGCCTGCAGGAATGTCACCTTCTCTATCAAAAAATGCAGACTTAGTAAATTTAAGTAATAACAATAATTACATCAGAGATGTACAAAATTGACTGTATTTACATAGACTAGAGGTCCCCAACCCTTGGATGCAAGCGATATGTGGTTTGCGTGACCGTGGAGTATGGCTTGCGGCCATCTGTTAGCTTGTTACATTAGAAATGGCTGTAGCAGACCACCACAAGCAGGACGAAGTGGAGGAGGATTAGAACAAGCCAAGAAATGATTGTAAAGTAGAAGAGCTGAGGTTGCCTCCTCCTCCTCCTACTGCTGACATCATTCACGAGTCTCCACCTACTCCTGCTCCCCATTTGTTCACACCATCTTCCTCAAAACTGCTTATCCCTTGGTCACTTCCCTGCTTCCTGCTCCCAACTGCATACTTGTCTATTCTTAGGTTTGAGTATGTACAGTACATTGCTCACTCAAATCTGCCCTCTTCCATATTTTCTTCCCGCAAAATTTATTAGAGGAACTCAAGTCTTAAGAATGGTCATTTACTATGATTACTTGTTAAGTGATTATACAGACTCCACTTAATTTCATATAGGTAGGTGAGTGATGCATCACGTCTACAGATACTTTTTGCTACAAATGTGATCAGCAGGTGTTGTGCACCCAGAGGTGTAACTCAGGGGTGGGGGCACGTGGGGCAGATGCCTCGGGCACAGCCGGCAGGAGGGCGACTTCAGGCCGCCTAATGTGGTGATCCGAGTTGCCTCCCCCAGACTGGGAGTTGGCCATTTTCTGTCAGCTTGAGAAGGTGCTGCATGTCGGCTCCCAGTGAACAGTTGAACTCAGCGCTGAATGTGACTCTCAAAGAAAAAAGGTTCGGGACCACTGAGATATGCCATGTCCCAAGCACTGCTTATATACTGCACACACAAGTTCTTCATATAACTTCCTCATAATATTATTACAGACCCTGACAAAAATTCAGACCTCAGACCACGAAAAATTGCAGACCCAAAATACATACAAAGACGAAATCATACTCTCAAAACCAATACGTACGCCAAACCAGACCCCAATATAAATACAGATCATAGACCTAGAAAGTAATGTAGGTCATTGAAATAATGCAAACCCCAAACACAACCCTTATACCCTGCTACACTACACATCGTAGACAAGACCTCCAACCCATCACTTACCCACAGATTACAAAGACACACACTTCTCTTCTGATCTTTCATTGTAGAGCCGTGAGGCTCTTCCTCATAGCTTAAAGGGAATCTGTAGGCAAGATCACTTCCAAAACTGTATATATGGCCATGTTGCTGTCTGAATGATAATGTCATACCTAGCTTTATTTATGAAATCCGTTTCTTCTTGACTAAAGAATTGATGTTTTAATTGACATGCAAATGAAAAGTACATTCTCTAGGCCAGGGTTTCCCAACTCCAGTCCTCAAGGCACACCAACAGATCATGTTTTCAGGATTTCCTTTGTATTGCACAGGTGAAGCAATTATCACCTGAGCAATACTAAGGAAATCCTGAAAACATGATCTGTTGGTGTGCCTTGAGGACTGGAGTTGGGAAACCCTGCTCTAGGCATGATCAGAGCAATTCCCAAGACTCTGCTTCTCCATCTCTATTCCCCACCTAGCCTCATATTCCTCTGATTGAGGGACTGGTTGTGTATCCAAGACCATCCGCTGTCAGTCAAGCAGAATTAGGTGGGGCTTGGTAATAGAACTGAGGAGGCAGAGGCATAGGGAATGCTCTGATTATGCCCAGATCATTTAAGTCTCGTTTGCATATTAATTGCGTAAATAAGGCCAGAACATTGAGCTTTTCTATGATCTTGAGTGATGAAGAGCTTCAGAGTCTTATTTTTAGACAATGATCTTTTCTTTTAAAGTTTTAGTTTGTTTTCTTCCACTATATAGACTGTAAAGTAAATTCACTAACTTTCAGGTGCAATCCCCATTTATTGCATAAAAGTATGAACAGATTTCTTGAATTGTATCTAAAATTGTAAATACTGTAATATCATAGAATCATAGAATGTTAGAGTTGGAAGTGAACTCAAGGGTCATAGTATCCATCCCCTGCTCAATGCAGGATTCACCAAAACATCATGGACAGATATCTGTTCAGCCTTTTTTTTTTTCTTAATCTCTTATGTTTCTGGCCAAAATGCTTGTTACTCTGGTATTGTCAAACATTTGTGAACTTTCACCATGGCAGTTTTGCATTTTGCAGATTTTTTGCTTCTGAAAAAGTGTTAAATCCTGCACATAGAGGTGTCAAACAAGAACATGCTTTTTATGCAAGTTTTTTTTTTGATTCATTGTATTTTTATTGAGTTGTTATACATGCGATTTAATTTATTTTTGTTCATGAATGAACTGCTATACATCCATGCATCTGTTCTACATGCAATTTTAACCCATTAATTTGCCTTTCAGATGCTTTCTCACTTTGTCTATTGCACATGTGTTTTTCATTGGTTAATTTATGTGTATATAATTGTGGCTGTACCAGTTTTATGTATCCTATGACTACGAGTTCACACCAGACACTCGAAATGCGTCAGGCAACTTGATTTTAATATGGCTTAATTTGCACCATAAAATATATATTTTTTTCTCTATTCCTGGAGTCCCGTCAATCTCCTTTTTTCATGAATTACAATATTTGTCTAAAAAAAAAAATCACAAAATCAGTGGGATCCATTGAAGCCTTTAGTGGAAGTCGAGACAAAGCTTTGAAGTGCTGGGATGGGAGAACTGACCCCTCAAATCGGGACAGTCACGCGGAATCTAGGACTTTTGGGAGCTATGCCTTACTTTCATGTAATGGGTTAAAAAATGTTCTATGAAACATAGAATTTTTTTTAAAATTGTTCTCTTCAGTAACATATTGATTAAAATCTTATATTTCAAAGGGTTAGGCCCCTGCACTTAGTTTTGCTGGGCACTGTATATATTATTTTTACATTTACATATATCCCATAACTCCCAACCGTCCCAGAAACAGTGGGAGACTCCTGATTTTGAGACACTGCCCCGCAGTCCCAGCCGGGATCTACTTCTCCCACATTGTAGTGAGAAGCAGCCTGCACGCCCCCTCTTGTATCAGGCTATGCCCCCTCTGTCTCCACCTCTTCTTGTCATGCAGAGAGCGCCTCATATCAAACCCTTCTGTTTTCATGGATTGTGGTAGTTTCAGCAGCCAGAGCAAAAATGAATCACACCCTGGAGCAGCAGCAGTGCCTATGTGCTCTGTTCTGGCTGCTTCCTCTGTGTCCCTATGTGTCTGCTGCTTCTTCACTGTTCACTGTTTCACTGCAGAAAACACGATTTTCTCCTCTTTTGCAAGCACAGCATTGGATCAGTGACATGATAGAAGCATCACTCTGCCGATACTTCTACTAGACCATGCTGTCACATGATTGCCTGCCTGACAGAGCCTAGCTGCACACCCAGTTCAGCCCTCTTGGTGACTTCTCCCTGTTACTGAAGATTCTAGGGAGACTTACTTGTAGGTACAGGGTGCAGTAGAAAATATGTAAAACAACTAAAGATCTTTGTAATGAGCTTTCTGGTGGGATACAAATCGTGTGAAAAATCCATGTATTTATGTGTATAAATATTTTTTTTCCACAATTTTAATTCAGATTATTAAAGGGATTTTCCAGGCTTGAGTTAAAAGTCTGCAGTCAGGGCAGACTTTTAAAGTAAAGTATTTCCCTTGTAAAATAAAAAATTCCCTATATAATACTCTCCTCTTTTACTGGCGCAGTTCCAGTGATGTCGGCCCTGGGTCTCACGAGGCTCACATAACGTTATGCGACATGAGCCCTGCAGCCATTCAGTGGCTGCTATTAGGGTTCATTCACACTAGCGTATAACTCTGGCGAGTGCAATCCGATAAAAAAACGGATTGCACTCAGACCAATGTTGTGCAGATTTGCATATTTTTCTCGGCTGTATTCGGTATGATGCAATTTCACTCCAAAATCAGATGGGTCCGAGAAAAAAAAAATTTGCATGCCGTTCGGACATAGCATCCGATTTTTATGGACACATTACAGTTCTGTAACATAGGAAACTGTAAATGGTCTTGTAATAGTAAATAGCTGCTGAGTAAAAAAAAATATTTGCATACATACAGCACACAGACTTTTTTAGATGAGAATGGGACCGAATTTTTTATACACGTATGTGAGAGAACCTTTAGGCTATGTTCACACGTTGCTTTTTTGCTGTATTTTGTTTCTGCCGGCAAAACATGCTCTCTTGTTCAGAAGCTGCTTACAAAAAGCAGGTTTTGCGGAGTTTGTTTCATGTACATTTGTCTCTTGTGCATTCTGATAATTTAGTGGACCCAAAAAATATGATGCAACTTTCTGAGTTTTCTGCACCAAAAATGCAGCAAAACTTGATACCTGCATTTTTTGCTGCATTGTTGCACTTACTAATTGCTTTCTATGGGTGAAAAAAATGCTGAAAAAATTCTGAAAGAACGCAGCAGTTTACCAATTCAGTCAGGAAAAAAAACAATATGTGTGAATGAGATTTCTGAAATGAAATCTCATAACTTTTGCTGGTACTGTAAAACGCAGCTCAAAATTTGCATAAAAAAAGCAGTGAAAACGCAATGTGTGAACATAGCCTTAAGGCCCCGTCACACACAGCGATCTCGCTAGCGAGATCACTGATTTTGTGACGCCACAGCGATCTCGCCAGCGAGATCGCTGATTTTGTGACGCCACAGCGATCTCGCCAGCGAGATCGCTGTGTGTGACGAGGATCAACGACCAGCCCCCCTGCCGGTCATCGCTGATCATCCTCGATCGGCCTGGGCCATTTTTTCGATCGCTGGTCTCCCGCTGGCCAGCGCGCATCGTGCTGGATGCTGGTTTCTAATATAAACATCGGGCATCCAGGAGCCGTGGCTCTTGGATACCTGATGTTTACCTTGGAAACCAGAGTGTATGCCGGTTTCCAATGTAAACATCGGGTATCTAAGAGCCGCAGCTCCTGGATACCCGATGTTTACATTAGAAACCAGCTTGCTCGCTGGTCCTAATCGCTGGAGGGGCTGTCTATGTGATAGCTCACCAGCGATCAGCTAACGATGTCCCAGCGATCCCATCCATGTCGGATCGTTGGTGGGATTGCTGGGACATCGTTTTGTGTGACGGGACCTTTACACTGCTGCACTCTCACTACTTCAATTTGACCAAGGTTTGGACAAAGGAAGTTAGAGTGCAGTAGCCTAATAGCAGCCACTGATTGGCTACAGGGCATGAGACCTGGCGCCAACAATGCTGGAACAATGCCAGCATCGGAGGTGAGTATGGACTGTTATTATTTTACATGGTGGAATATAGTAATTGAGAAGGGTTTGTCTGAGTAGGAGACAATTCCTTAAACTCTACTGCTCAGTGCTCAGTTGTGTCTGTCCAAATGCAATGTCATACCGGATGGTAGAGTGTACCTCAACAATAGAATTATAAAAAGGCTTGTGGTTTTTTTTGTATGCTTAGACACAGTCTAGGACACCATTGAGTTGAGGGGTGGAAAATTTATATGTTTGAGGAAGAAAAAACATAGTTGAAAGATAAACAGTTACAAGATGTATGGTGGAATCTAGTGGATTTGCAACAAATAAAATGTAGAGTAGCCAACTTGTAACTGAACCAGACACGTAGCTTGGGGAGGTGATTAATTTATGCGCCAAATTCTATAGTGGAGCAAAATTTTGCACCTTGCGCCCCCTCTGCCAAATAATCCAGGGAGCCAATGCTGTAGTCCATGATTAAGGAAAAGTGGATGAATAACATTCATAGGCTGCTTTGACATCTCGTTTGGTGCTGCCAGTAGCAATACAGAGCACAGTGGTCGAGATGAGTTTGTCCTTGCCTGCTGCACTGTGCATAGGCATTGACTGAACTGACATGAGATGAGCAGCTAATGAATGAAAACTATAATGAATTATGTGCAGCGCTAAGAGCTTCTTTTATCATTTTGCTGGAAATAAATATTTATTTTTTTCTGTTTTTGATTGTTTTATAAACCATAATGTGATCGGCAGTGCTGAATGGGTGTGGTTGAGGGTGTAACTATGGGTGTGGTTAGGGGTGCGGTTTAAAAATTTGCCCTTCTTGCTTCACTGAAAAGCTGGGAGGTATGATATCCTGTGAGAAAAATATGGCAGATGTGTAAAAAAACAAAGCAAAGAAAAAATGCTTCCAATAATAGAATAGTTAATAGTTTATTTTCTATCAGTTAACATAAAGCAAAGTGAGTGATCGAGAAAGAGATGTAAATCAAGTCAATATTTGGTGTGACCGACCTTTGCCTTGAAAACATCAGCAAAGCATTAATTCTTCTAGGTACACTTGAATATAGTTTCTAAAAAAACTCAGCAAAGAGTTTGTTCCAAACATTCTTGTGAACTAACCACAGATCTTTGGATGTAGGTTTGCCCAAATACGTCCGTCTCTTCATGAAATACTAGAAAGACTTGATGACGATGAGATCAGGGCTCTGTAGAGCCATATTATCACTTCCGGAACTCATTGTTCTTCTTTATGATTAACATAGTTCTAATAGCACTGGCTGTATGTTTGTGGTCAATGTCCTGCAGAATAAATTTGGAAACAATAAGATGGCTCCTTAATGTTATTGATTGATGGATCTTCTAATGTTCAACTGACATAGTTTCAAAATTACAGTGCATTAATTTCAAAACCTTTTCTGCTAAAACTAAGCATGTGCAATTTTCAAATGTAATACTTGTTTCCATAGCAATGAGATTTATTTTTTTCTGCTAGAAAGTATTAATACATTTTTCCTTATGTTATATGTACACCAACAGGAATATATTATAGGAATTGATTATCTTAACAAAGCAATATGGTCAAAGTTTTTTTTATTTAGCGCTTTGGAGACATTGTCACTGTCCTAATTTGGGCTCAGAATCTAAATTCCCTTTCAGTATGTCTTTCGAGTGTTGAAATTGGAGGAAACCCACGCAAACTTGGGTACAACACACAAACGCCTGGTAAATGTTGTCCTTCATGGGATTTATACCCAATTTACCTAGTGCTGCAAAGCAACAGTGCTAACCATTGATCCACCGTGATGCCATGGCTATGCTTCTTTATTTTGCTTATCATGCTGTAGAATCAAACTACTTCTTTTGCCCACAAGTGTTTTTATTTTCATTGGATCGGATCCATCGCCACTCTTCATATATGAAGCAATATTAAAAAAGCCAAACAAATGTAAAACAGTGACAAGAACTCTATAAAAACCTATAAAACAAAATGATAAATTTAACTCTTCTTTAAATTAACTTCAACTCTAGAGATTAGCGGACCCAAACTTAACAGTTTGAGGTTCATACCGGACAGTTGGTGTCATGTGCTAAATGCCGAACAAGTACTTCTCCCTGAAGGCCGCTGCAATGTTTGGAGTTCCAAGGGAAGTTCTCGAGAGAGAGTGAGAGAATTTTCCAGCTCCAAAGTTCGATTATTTTCAATGGGGTTCAGATTCTGGCTCCAGTTTGGGTACAGTCCTGATACCTGAACCAAATTTTAGAATAATTTTTGGATCGGGTACCAGAACCTTAACTTCCATGAGTCCGCTGATTCCTACTCAACTTCCATTACTAGGTCTCGTGTCTTTCCCTGGAATTAAATGTGTTTGTTGACGCGATTAAAGCAAAAGAAGCTTCTTGAAAGTCAGCAGAGATTCATTACAAATGACTTTCTTTTTATACGTTTTGTTGTTAATCAAATGAACTATCTTCTGAGTAGCTAGATCTCAAGCATAAAGCATGATTGAGGGACAGAACAACAGCTCGAGGCTATGATGACATGGGCAAGCCACAAATTCTTATTCTAAATATCTACAATAAGAGCGCTGAACTGAAAAGGAGCATGTGGTCAACACTGTGTACATGTATTAATATTATTTATTTTAAGCACCATTAATTCCAGGTGAAGAGAGATAATATAATACACATGTAACACTAAAGCCGGTGCCCCTGCATGATCCCTCTTGTTGTTCCATGCAAGGACACCAACGTACTGACCCCCCTGGCCTTGCGGTGAGCTCCCAGTCTTCTGCTTCCTGTCTTGCTCCTGTGCATGCAGCAGACTTCCCGGTGGCATACATACTTTGAAAATTCCCCCAGCCAATAGCTGGTAGGCATCTTGTATAAAAAGTACTCTTCCTGCCTTAGAATCCCCTTTAATTCCCTACTTTGGTTGTGGGCAACTGTATATTGCAAGGTCTCAGTCTCCTGTCCTAGCATCCTGTGTCCCAAGTAGTTAGTACATGAACCTGAACATCTGGTCCTTGTGTCGCCAGGGCCTGAACCTGTGACTCCAGGTCAATATCCTTTCTGCCTGAGGATCCACAACCTGTTTAGTCTGTGCAAAGTACTAAACCTGTCCTGCCAGTTACTCAGAGCCCAGTCTGTGTCTGGGATCCTGACCTCTAGGGTCAGCAGCTGCAGTACCAATGAATGCCTGGCAGTTACCTGCAGCTCAAGTCTAACTCCACCATCAGGAGCTCCAGCAAAGACAAGGTAGATGTTTAGCCCCACCCCTAATAGGTAAGCCCGGACTCAAGGCACAGTGGGCCCACGATCCATGCCAGTGAGAGCAACAGGAAAAAAATGTTCTATCTGCGGACAGTAGATGCCTGATTGGAAGCCCTGATGTCAGCTTGTCCAGCCAAAGTTGTAGTACCTGCGGCTGTGTCTATTCAGCCTGCAGCCTGCAGATGAACCCGTCCTGTCTGATTTGCCACGTTACAATGGGGATCTTAAGCAGTGCTGTGGGATCCTAGAGCCAGGGCCATTTTTAGGGGCCCTAGGCAAAAAAAATAAAATTAGGCCCCCAATGCTCAAATATTACACCATGACACTCAAACATTTTGGTTGTATTTCCATGCGCTGAGTTCAGGCCGTTCAATGAATGTGATCGACAATATTGAAGTCGTTTGGCTCTTGCTTCTCGACCTCTTTACATCGGCTAATGAAGAATGATGGGGACAGAACACTAGTAGCTCAATCTATCCCCACACAGTATCATGTTATAAGCAGCACGGCTGTCGAGTCGGAGGCAGTGTCCATTTTAGTTGAGTCGGTATCAAATGAACAGAATCTGACTCCTTAAATACAGTATATAATTAGATATGTTCGGGTCCAGAGGGTTCGGATGAACAGTTACAAAAAGTTCGGGTTCGGGTACCAGAACAGTACCCGGACCCGAACCCCATTCACTTGAATGGGGGGCCCGAACATCCAGTGTGCATGACAGCGAGGCAAACACTGCTTCTGATTGGTTAAATCATCCCCGCCGGTCAGAGAGCTGCGGTCCCATGCTATCAAAAGACAGCGTGAGCGTTCTGCTGTGATCGGAGGTATAAAATTTACCTCCGGTTACATGTGTCAGCTGATGGGACTACAGCTTCCATCATCCGACACCCGCTACCTCTAATAACATCGAGAGCATGAGTGGCTGATGGGTGTATTCATTACCTGGCTCCTGCGCTGTAAATAAATAATAATAAAAAAAAGTGGTGTGGGCTCCTCCCTATTTTTTTGCCAGGCAAAACTCACAGCTGGGTGCTGCAGCCCTCAGCTTCAACAAAGCTGGTTATCAAGAAAAGAGGGGTCCCCATGCTGTTTTTTTTAAATTACTTAAATAATTAAAAAAAAATGGCGTGGGGTCCCCCCCATTTTTGACAACCAGCCTTGCTAAAGCAGACAGCTGGGGGCTGGTATTCTCAGGCTTGTAAGGGGCGGATATTTTCCCCCCCAACCTAAAAATAACAGCACACAGCTGCTGTTAGATGCTCCAATTCTGGCACTTTGCCCAGCTCTTTCCACTTGCCATGTAGCGGTGGCAAGTGGGGTTGATGTCACCTTTGTATTGTCAGGTGACATCAAACCCACGACATAGTAATGGAGAAGCGTCTATAAGACACCTATCTGTTACTAATCCTATACTTGTGTGGCAAATAATGACACAGCCAGAATAAAGTCCTTTATTAGCAATAAGACTAAACACAGTTTTCCATTTTTATTTAAAAATAACAAAGTTATACTAACCAAACGCCTATTCCACCAAAGCCCTCTTTCTCCTGTAATAGAACAAAAATAAATAAACAACAATGTTCCTCACCTGTCGGTCATTGTGTCCCACACTGTAATCCATTTTTGGGGGAATAATTAGTTTTCAACCTGGACGGTGCCTCGATGATGTCACCACATGTCACTTGCAGATCAGTCACCAATGGTTCTCAGCCTGGACAGTAACACGGACTTCCTGGTGAAGTCCGTGTTCGGTGTCCATGCCCGAACAGTAGGTGTTCAGTATGGACATTGAACTTTTCTGTGCGGGTTCACCCATCTCTATGTCTAATACATTGGGTGCAGGATGTGATGTAATTTTTTCATAGTAATTTGGGAAAGTTATGAAATGTCCAATAAATGTCAGTTCTGTTCCTGATCTAAGGATCTTGGCTTTTAGCTGAGATGAATCTGTGCTGCACTTTATGTGCATGCTCAGTAGTAACCAGTGCTGTGGAGTCGAAAGTCAGGGAAGTTGACGAGGTGTCGGAGTTGGAGTTTTGGCTTACTGACTCCACAGCTCTGATTAGCAGCATATCAGCAGCTTACATCAGCAATGTGCTGCCAAGAACAATGATTTATATTCTGCCACAAACAATCCAATCACCCTATGTCAGTTGAAGATTAGAGGATCCATCAATCAATAACATTAGGGAGCCATCTTATTGTTTCCAAATTTATTCTGCAGGACATTGACCACAAACATACAGTCTGTGCTATTAGAACTATGTTAATCATAAAGAAGAACAATGAGTTCTGGAAGTGATAATATAGCTCTACAGAGCCCTGATCTCATCATCATCAAGTCTTTCTAGTATTTATTGAAAAGACGGACGTATTTGGGCAAACCTACATCCAAAGATCAGTGGTTAGTTCACAAGAATGTTTGGAACAAACTCTTTGCTGAGTTTTTTTAGAAACTATATTCAAGTGTACCTAGAAGAATTAATGCTTTGCTGTTGTTTTCAAGGCAAAGGTCGGTCACACCAAATATTGACTTGATTTACATCTCTTTCTCGTTTACTCACTTTGCTTTATGTTAATTGATAGAAAATAAACTATTAACTATTCTATTATTGGAAGCATTTTTTCTTTGCTGTGTTTTTTTACACATCTGCCATATTTTTCTCACACCCCTAACCACACCCATATTTACACCCTCAACCACACCCACTCAGCACTGCCGATCACATTATGGTTTATAAAACAATCAAAAACAGAAAAAAATAAATACAAGTATTTATTTCCAGCAAAATGATAAAAGAAGCCCTTAGCGCTGCACATAATTCATTATAGTTTTCATTCATTAGCTGCTCATCTCATGTTAGTTCAGTCAATGCCTATGCACAGTGCAGCAGGCAAACTCATCTCCACCACTGTGCTCTGTATTGCTACTGGCAGCACCAAACGAAATGTCAGCATCCTATGAATGTTATTCATCCACTTTTCCTTAATCATGGACTACAGCATTGGCTCCCTGGATTATTTGGCAGAGGGGGCGCAAGGTGCAAAATTTTGCTCCACTGTAGAATTTGGCGCATAAATTAATCACCTCCCCAAGCTACGTGTCTGGTTCAGTTACAAGCTGGCTACTCTACATTTTATTTGTTGCAAATCCACTAGATTCCACCATATATCTTGTAACTGTTCATCTTTCAACTATGTTTTTTCTTCTTCAAACATATAAATTTTGCACCCCTCAACTCAATGGTGTCCTAGACTGTGTATAAGCATACAAAAAAACCACAAGCCTTTTTATATTTCTATTGTTGAGGTACACTCTACCATCCGGTATGACATTGCATTTGGACAGACACAACTGAACACTGAGCAGTAGAGTTTAAGGAATTGTCTCCTACTCAGACAAACCCTTCTCAATTACTATATTCCACCATGTAAAATAATAACAGTCCATACTCACCTCCCATGCTGGCATTGTTCCAGCATTGTTGGTGCCAGGTCTCATGTGACGTTTTGTCACACATGCCCTGTAGCCAATTAGTGGCTGCTATTAGGCTACTGCACTCTAACTTCCTTTGTCCAAACCTTGGTCAAATTGAAGTAGTGAGAGTGCAGCAGTGTAAAGGTCCCGTCACACATAACGATGTCCCAGCAATCCCACCAACGATCTGACATGGATGGGATCGCTGGGACATCGTTAGGCTGATCGCTGGTGAGCAGTCACATAGACAGCCCCTCCAGCGAACAGGACCAGCGAGCAAGCTGGTTTCTAATGTAAACATCGGGTATCCAGGAGCTGCGGCTCTTAGATACCCGATGTTTACCTTGGAAACCGGCATACACTCTGGTTTCCAAGGTAAACATCAGGTATCCAAGAGCCATGGCTCCTGGATACCTGATGTTTACATTAGAAACCAGCATCCAGCATCGCTGATCGCTGGTCTTTCGCTGCCACACGCGATGCGTGCTGGCCAGCGGGAGACCAGCGATCGAAAAATAGCCCAGGCCGATCGAGGATGATCAGCAATAACCGTCAGGGGGGCCGGTCGCTGATCCCCGTCACACACAGCGATCTCGCTAGCGAGATCGCTGTGGCGTCACAAAATCAGTGATCTCGCTAGCGAGATCGCTGTGTGTGACGGGGCCTTAAGGCTATGTTCACACATTGCGTTTTCACTGCTTTTTTTATGCAAATTCTGAGCTGCGTTTTACAGTACCAGCAAAAGTTATGAGATTTGCTTTTTTCACCCATAGAAAGCAATTAGTAAGTGCAACAATGCAGCAAAAAATGCAGGTATCAAGTTTTGCTGCATTTTTGGTGCAGAAAACTCAGAAAGTTGCATCATATTTTTTGGGTCCACTAAATTATCAGAATGCACAAGAGACAAATGTACATGAAAAAAACTCTGCAAAACCTGCTTTTTGTAAGCAGCTTCTGAACAAGAGAGTATGTTTTGCCGGCAGAAACAAAATACAGCAAAAAAGCAACGTGTGAACATAGCCTAAAGGTTCTCTCACATACGTGTATAAAAAATTTGGTCCCATTCTCATCTAAAAAAGTCTGTGTGCTGTATGTATGCAAATATTTTTTTTTACTCAGCAGCTATTTACTATTACAAGACCATTTACAGTTTCCTATGTTACAGAACTGTAATGTGTCCATAAAAATCGGATGCTATGTCCGAACGGCATGCAAATTTTTTCTTCTCGGACCCATCTGATTTTGGAGTGAAATTGCATCATACCGAATACAAACGAGAAAAATATGCAAATCTGCACAACATTGGTCTGAGTGCAATCCGTTTTTTTATCGGATTGCACTCGCCAGAGTTATACGCTAGTGTGAATGAACCCTAATAGCAGCCACTGAATGGCTGCAGGGCTCATGTCACATAACGTTATGTGAGCCTCGTGAGACCCAGGGCCGACATCACTGGAACTGCGCCAGTAAAAGAGGAGAGTATTATATAGGGAATTTTTTATTTTACAAGGGAAATACTTTACTTTAAAAGTCTGCCCTGACTGCAGACTTTTAACTCAAGCCTGGAAAATCCCTTTAATAATCTGAATTAAAATTGTGGAAAAAAAATATTTATACACATAAATACATGGATTTTTCACACGATTTGTATCCCATCAGAAAGCTCATTACAAAGATCTTTAGTTGTTTTACATATTTTCTACTGCACCCTGTACTTACAAGTAAGTCTCCCTAGAATCTTCAGTAACAGGGAGAAGTCACCAAGAGGGCTGAACTGGGTGTGCAGCTAGGCTCTGTCAGGCAGGCGATCATGTGACAGCATGGTCTAGTAGAAGTATCGGCAGAGCGATGCTTCTATCATGTCACTGATCCAATGCTGTGCCTGCAAAAGAGGAGACAATCGTGTTTTCTGCAGTGAAACAGTGAACAGTGAAGAAGCAGCGGACACATAGGGACACAGAGGAAGCAGCCAGAACAGAGCACATAGGCACTGCTGGTGCTCCAGGGTGTGATTCATTTTTGCTCTGGCTGCTGAAACTACCACAATCCACGAGGACAGAAGGGTTTGATATGAGGCGCTCTCTGCATGACAAGAAGAGGTGGAGACAGAGGGGGCATAGTCTGATACAAGAGGGGGTGTGCAGGCTGCTTCTCACTACAATGTGGGAGAAGTAGATCCCGGCTGGGACTGCGGGGCAGTGTCTCAAAATCAGGAGTCTCCCACTGTTTCTGGGACGGTTGGGAGCTATGGGATATATGTATATGTAAAAATAATATATACAGTGCCCAGCAAAACTAAGTGCAGGGGCCTAACCCTTTGAAATATAAGATTTTAATCAATATGTTACTGAAGAGAACAATTTTAAAAAAAATTCTATGTTTCATAGAACATTTTTTAACCCATTACATGAAAGTAAGGCATAGCTCCCAAAAGTCCTAGTTTCCGCGCGACTGTCCCGATTTGAGGGGTCAGTTCTCCCATCCCAGCACTTCAAAGCACTTCAAAGCTTTGTCTCGACTTCCACTAAATGCTTCAATGGATCCCACTGATTCTGTGATTTTTTTTAGACAAATATTGTAATTCATGAAAAAAGGAAGCGTGACTAGTGTGCATGCACTCCCCTGATCTTAAGAGGCCAGCACAAGTACGTCAAAAATTTCCCCAACCAATAGCTGAAAGGCATCTTGTATAAAATGCACCCTCCCCAGTAGGGAGGTGCTTGAGCAACCCCTGTAGCTTCCTACATTGTGTTTGAGCAACTGTATGTACAGGTCCCCTTCCTAGTATCCCTAATAATTAGTATGTGAATCTGAACTTCTGGTCCTTGTGTGGCCAGGGCCTGAACCTTAAGCCATGCCTGGTGGTGCTTGAATCTGAAACTGCATGTGGCGGTCCCTCCACCTGAAACTACACCTGGTGTTCCCTAAACCTGAAGCTGCACTGTCAGTCCTGAAGCCTGAAGCTGCTCCAGCGGTACTTGAAACAGCACCAGTGTCTGTCCTGCTTAGCATTCCATAGTCTGTATTGTTGGAGCCTGTTCCAGCCCTTTCTGTGACTCGATGTCAGTATCCATTCTGCCCGAAGAGCCACAACTTGTGTAATCTGATCACAGCCCTAACCCTGTCCTGTCAATTATTCCAAGCCCAGTCCTTGTCTGTAATCCTGACCCCTAGGGTCAGCAGCTGCAGTACCAGGGGACTGCCTAGGAGTGGTACTTGATGGCTACCTGCAACACAAGTCTAACGCCACCATCAGGAGCTCTAGCGAAGACAAGGTAGCTGCTTAGCCATGTGGCTTAGCCTCCTAGGTAAGTCCTGCCCCGTGGCACGGTGGGTTCAAAATCCATTTGCGCCATACTCATGTGTGAAAACATATATAAAAGAAAAGTGCAATGAACTAACAGAAACTTACTGGTATGAAGAGGGAGTGTCCCTCAAGGAATTGCAATCAATAAGGCACATCTTTTTAAACTTACTGGTACGAAGAGGGAGTGTCCCTCAAGGAATTGCAATCAACAAGGCACATCTTTTTATTCTGAATATTTTATCTAACTATTAATCCAGTCCTTTTTTGTTTGATCCTCATCCATTACATGCTCTCATAGTAAACAGTCAATTTAAATAAAATGCTTATTAAGCAAAATTGTATTGTACTGTACCCATTTTAGAATGGATCCACCACAGTGATAAATTGATTATTCTAGGGAAAATTACAACCTGCAGGGGAATTTGTATTGGGTTGTTTATGCAGTGTAGTTGGACATCTGTAGTTTTGCCAGAATGGTTATCATGCTTATAGAGTGGTCTTTCTTTCTACCTTACAGAGCAATCTACCTTTCTACCTTATGGAGGGGGTTCTACCTTGTAGAGTGGTCTATTTTTCTACATTATAAAGCTATCTATTTTTCTATCTTATAGAGCGGTCTATTTTTCTACTTTATAGAATGGTCTATATTTCTACTTTATAGAGTGGTCTATCTTTCTACCTTACAGAGCTGTCTATCTTTCTACCTAACAGAGCTGTCTATCTTTCTACCTTACAAAGCAGTTTATCTTTCCATCTTATAGAGCGGTCTGTCTTTCCTCCTTATAGAATGGTCACCTTATATTGACAGCTGCTGGGGAAATAAGTGTAAACTAGTGTGGGAAGAACGAGGCTGGTTTTCGTGCTAGCCAAGCATGGTTTGAATGGTTTTTAAAGCACCACTCAAGCTTTTTTTATTGCAACACTGGAGTGGTGCTACTAATGTAAGGCCTCAGCACTTCGTCTCATACTTAACAGCCACCTCTGTTTTGCCTGACATCATTGGCCAAATCGGCGATGGTGGCTCCTACAACGTTATGAGCAGAGCCCTAGCAAATAACGAAAGTACGGTAATATGACATGCCGAAATATCCGATATCTTCTGAAAAAAATGTTTATTGTATTGTGAGAGAGCACCTTTTTTCATTATATTGTCTATATTTACTTGTCTGATGCATAACAACTGCAAAGAAAATCAAGAGTTTAGAGGAAGCATTACTAGTGATTATTGTGCATGACTGCCTAGATGTACCTAATTATTTCCTGAACGTGCTACTCATGGTAGGTAACAAGCTAAGTGACTTGGAGCATGAAAAAATGATTTTCTTCAGACCCATTTCTATTCTTCTTATTTTGCTGTTGTTGTAAAACCTCTTGCAAACACTGTGCCAAAATGGTAGTTGTCTCTTTGACATCGATTTGATAATTGGAAGTCAAGGCAATTTATATTTGTTACTGTTTTCTTAGTAAACTTGATTGTGATAAAGGAATATGTGAAGGTAAGATGCTGAATCAGACCAGTGCAATGCTTGGAAGTGTAAACCAACCTGTCCTGCATTTAACCCCTTAACGACCGCTAATACCTATTAAAACGGCGGTTGTTAAGAGGCCTTATTCCCTCATCACCATTTTAAAATGGCGATCTGGAATAAGGGAATATCGCTGCCCAGCATCTGCAACTCCTGTGGATGTCAGCTGACACCCTGGAGTATTGGGCTGGGCCAGTTTTGCCGATTAAACCCTTAAACACCGCTGTCAATTGTGACAGCGGTATTTAAGTGGTTGCAAAGGGGTCAGAAGACCCCCTTGGTAACTATTGGACCCCTGCGATGATAATCATGGGTCCTGATGATTACCATGGCACCCTGAGGTAATGTGATGACCCCAGTGTATGGTAGCCTGTAAGATCAAGCTATAAGCTGAGTCTCACAGACATAGTCAGTGAGACACTGACAGTCTCATGCACTGCAGTACACGAAAAACACAAAAAATGCACACAAATCACAAAAAGCTGTTTCAACACTCAAAACATAGCGCTTGTGATAAAACAAAAATAAACCAAAAAGTACACATAATTAGCATTGTTGCTTCAGGAACGATCCGCTAAAAATGGTATGTTATTTATTCCTTATGGTGAATGCCACAAAAAAAAAAAAAATAATAGAAACCATGCCAAAAATGTTGCTTTTTCATCATGGTGGCTCACAAAAAAGCGAATAAAAAGCAATCAAAAAGTCTTAAAAAAGTATAAATGAAAACTCCAATATCATTCCACTAAAAACAAGCCCTTATATGGCTCATTTGGAAGAAAAAAAAGGTACAACTCTAAGAATATTGCGATGCAAAAACAAATAAAATTTTGTAAAACTTTGTTTATAATGTGTAAAAATAGAAAAGCATAAAAAAATAAATCTGGTATCGCTGTAATCGTACCTACCCGATGAGCAAATTGGTCTTATCACTTTTACCGCACAGTGAACGGTGCAAAAAATAAAAGATAAAAACAGTAACTGAATTTCTGGTTTTAGTTTATTCTGGGTCTGAAAAATCTGAATAAGAAGTGATCAAAAAATATTATGTGCCCCAAAATGGTACCCAAAAATCCTGCAACTCGTCCTACAAAGAATAAGCCCTCATACAGGTCTGTTCACCCAAAAATAAAAAAAAGTTACAGCTCTCAGAATATGGCCATGAAGAAAACCTAGAAAAAATGTAAATCTGGTATCACTGTAATGGGACTGACCCGAAGAAAAAAGCCGCATTATTACTTATACCGCACGGTGAAGCGCACAAAAATGAAAAAAAAAATTGTTCTGTTGTCTATTTGTTCATTCTACCTCCAAAAAATTGGAATAAGGCTCGGCTCACATTAATCTTGCTCTCTCTGCTGAGCGTTTATGTTGGAGTTTCCTTGTAAATTTTCAAAAACCGCGATTCAGACAAAACCCCGATGCAACCACTCATTTATGAGGCAGATGGAGTCACTTTGGACTCAGTGTGGTCTGTGTTCTGGCAGTGTCCCATCAATTTAGGTGTCTTTTTTAGCCCACAAGTGTGCACGACCACAGATCTTTGCATGCCTAAAATGACGGATACCACCAAAGCAGATGCCAGACTCCAAAGTGTCTCCATCTGCCTCATTATGGTGGTTGCTTCTGTTGTGGATTTCTTATGAATCGCATTTTTGTGGGATTTACACAGAAACCCCGATGTAAGTGATCAGTGTTGAACACAAAAATGTGATCCAGCCTTATTCTGGAAGCGATCAAAATAGGATGTACCCCAAAATGTTACCAATAAAATTCCAGTCCCCACTCATGTTCGACACTGGAACTATAGAGGGTTCTCACATTACTGCTAGAACAAAGACTCTGGAAAAGCAACATGGCTCCTGCCCCCTCATATAAAATCCAGTGAATTCTTCGCTCCCAAATCCCAATGACCCCTCCTTCTGTGCCTAAACCACTGTAAGCGGCAACATGTTTGGAATAATTGTAGTGGGAAGAGGGCACTTAACAATTTACGGGGTGTGTTGCCAAAATGCACAAGCTGGGTACAATGTACTGGGGTCCTACAATATATGGGGGCCTACAAGATATGGGGGCACTACAATGTATTGGGGCACAATGTATGGGAACTAAACTGACGTATTTTCATATCTCATGAAAAACGGCTACTGTGGATGGAGGTTTTTTTTATTTCAAATAAACAAAATGATCCATTTCACCTTTTCCCAAAATGTACCTAGTCATTGTGGAAGCCACTGCATGCCGTTTTAGGTAGATATGTTCAAGAAAGGTAAAAGATCCAGCTCCCAGTATATATATATATATATATATATATATATATATTTCTAATTTTATTTAATCTATTAAAAAGTGAAAAAATTTTCATACTTTGCAAAAGGATGACATGAATTCCCTCCATAAAATCCAAAATGTTTCACTCCAACGCACCAACTAAGAACACTGTAGAGTTCAAAATGCTTTGTTTTGTTAAGGAGAGTATTCATTCCAACTTTTTGAAAAGTATGTATATTTTTTTAACTTTTTTAATGGATTAAATAAAATTTGATATATATATATATATATATATATATATATATATATATACTGAATGCTGGATCCTTTACCTTTCTTGGACATACTTATTTTTATGACATCACCTTGCTTTAGACTTCCTCAAAACTTTATCCCTGGTCTGTCTGGTGTGATCTTTGGTTTTCATGATGCTGTACTTTTTACCCCGATTTCTACACTACTCCAGATGAAGAAATAAAGCGACAAAGTGCCACTCTGCACAATAACAGGACCTCCCTTTTGTTCCCCCCATGTAAGACAGTATTCTCAATAGTAAAATAAATTACAGCTGTAATTTTGCCACCACAAACTAATAATATACGTTCCTCATTTTGGCCTCCATAAAGTACCGTAATTGTCACCCATCCTGGCCCTCATTATTTCTTAATATTCTCCATCATGGGCCACTTTATTAATGTCTCCCATTCTAGGCCCATATGCACCCCTCCATCCTGGACACCCATGTATCCCCCATCCTGGTCCCCTATGTATCCCCTCATCCTGGGCCCTTGTGTCCCCACCATCCTAGGGCCCTATGTCCCATTTATAATTATAAAATATTGTTACTGATAGTCTAATAATTCTGTAACTCACTGTCAATTTAATGTGCTTGTGGCTGGCATTGTTGGCCAACCATGAAAGAACTGAGAACCAACTATTTAAGGGAAAAATCCATTTTTATTAATATATTAGTTCTTCATTATGTTGTGACTATAAGTGTATGAATTGTGAGTTGTTTGATTTCCATCATATTACAAATTATTACGGTCATCAAGTTTTTGATTAATTGACCCTCTTGATCGCTTATATCTAAAATTTTTGAGCACTTCTAAACTCTTGCCATCAATAAAGAAGAATATCTAATGGCTCATACTTTTGGAGACTTTATTGCACTAAGTGATTAGTTATAGTTTGTAGTTTGAGAAGGGGGATCCTAATATCAGAGACGCTCTTCCCAGAGCTGCAAGCAGAATTTGTATTATTACTGTGACAAACATACCGTATATTTTACTTAACATAAATAAAATTTAATTTTTAATAGGTATTTCTCACACCCCTGCTGTTACTTACGCCCCTAAATACCCTATCCTGGGCCCTTATACTGCCCTATCCTAGGTCCCTATGACCACTACCCTGCCCATTCACAGAGGAGAAAAAAAATCTCACCTTGCTGCGCTTCCCGGCGTCCTTTTACAGCTTCATACCTGCATGTTCATTAACATGGCCTTCGACCCAAAGGCTGCACCGAGCACTAGCAGTGACGCTTAAAGGCCGCTGGACGGCAGCCATTTAACATTACTTCTATGTGCCGCACACAGACATCAGCGCCCGGCGCATAGCAATGACATGGCCCAGCCTAGGATCATCCGGTGACCCTGCGGGCCAGTCCAACGGTGGATGTAGGTTCACCTCAGCAGAACTGCTCAAAACATACTGCGAGTGTCAGAGACACCGCACCACACTTGCTCATAGAGCCAGTGCGCGTGTCCTGAGTACAGAAGCCGTGCTAAAAGATACCTGTGGAGTGGCAGCAGTGGTGACAATGCGTGCTTCAAGCGAATAGTGTCAGGGACCAGTCAGCGCTGGAAAGTAAAGAGGCACGGGACCTGCGGACACTGAAAATGAGCAAGCTTGCACAGGACCTATGGTCATGTGAACGGTCATGTGGCTGCAAGGGGGCGGGGCTTAGCGTCAGAGAAGCCAGAGAACTCAGATTCAGGCAAAACAGAAGTCATGTACAGTATAGTCAAACGAGGTACAGGAGGGATAAACAGACGGGAGGTCAGACAAAGCCAAAGGTCATACACAGGATCACAGTACAGTACCAGGGAGGAGACAGAGCGGATAATCAGGGCCAAGCAGAGATCAAAACCAAACAGACATAGGTAGTACAAGGCAGAATCCAAAGCGATATCCAGGGAACAGACCGAGTCATACACAGAGAATCAAGTAACCAGAACACAGCACTAACACACTCAGGGGTCACCACACAATGCCAAGGGCGAAAGTATAACTGACAGGGATGGGAGCGTCCTGAGGCTATAAGAAGCCTCCCCCAGAACCAGGGAGAGGCCACAATCATAGCCCCAGGTGTGCAGGTAAGCCTGCACCGGGATCACAACCTTAACCCCAGAAATGCCAGTCATCAGCACTGATTCCATACATTAACCCCACATGTGTGAGTCAAACCCGCACTGAGATCATGACAGTACCCCCCTCTCAACGGGGGGCCTCTGGACCCCCAGGCTTGCCCGGGTACTTAGCATGGAAAGCCCGCACCAGGCGATCAGCATGCATCAACCGGGCCGGTACCCAGGACCTGTCCTCCGGTCCATACCCCTTCCAATGAACCAGGTACTGTACCGACCGCCGTACCAACCTGGAATCTATGATATGACCAACCTCGTACTCCACCTGCCCCTCGACCAAAACAGGAGGAGCAGCAGACTCGGAGTCTCCCCGGACTGCTTCAAAAGGTTTCAGTAGAGATTTGTGGAAGACGTTAGGGATCTTGAAAGAGGGTGGAAGGCACAGCCTATACGCCACTGGATTGATTTTTTCCACAATCTTGTACGGGCCAATGAATTTGGGTCCCAACTTGGCTGACGGAACCTTTAACTTAATGTTTCGCGTGGAGAGCTAAACTTTCTCTCCCACCCGAAACATGGGACCAGGTGTTCGTTTCCTGTCTGCGAAAAACTTATACCTGCCTTGAGACCTAGATATATGCCGCTGGACTTCTGCCCATGTATCTTTTAACCGCTGAACAGAGTCCTCAGCCTCGGGACACCTCGAATCAAGACGAGAAAACTCACCAAAATGAGGACTGAACCCATAATTGATCAAAAAAGGAGTCATACCCGTGGATTGACTCACCCGACTATTGAAGGCAAATTCAGCCAACGGCAGTGCATTGCACCAGTCATTCTGTCTAGCAGAGGTTAGACACCTGAGGATCTGTTCCAGGGACTGGTTAGTGCGCTCCGTCTGCCCATTGCTCTCAGGATGGTATGCAGACGAAAAGGACAGAGACATACCTAATTTTTTGCAGAAAGCACGCCAAAACTTAGACACAAACTGCACACCACGATCAGACACCACATTCAGGGGTACCCCATGCAACCGGATCACATGCTGCACAAACAACCTGGACAACGTCTCAGCTGACGGTAGTGCGGACAGGGGTACGAAATGAGCCTGCTTAGAAAACCTGTCCACCACTACCCATACCACTGTATTACCCTTAGATGGAGGGAGATTGGTAACAAAATCCATGGATAAGTGAGTCCATGGCCTTTCGGGCACTGCCAAGGGTATCAGCTCCCCTGCCGGCCGGCTATGAGAGCTTTTAGAACGAGCGCAGACCCCACAACCAGCAATGAATTTTTTTATGTCCGAACCAAGGGTAGGCCACCAAAAGATCCTAGCCACCGCCAGACATGTGGCTGAAATACCAGGGTGAGCACTCAGCTTGGATTCATGGAACTCCTGCAAGAGTTTCAGGCGAAGTTGCTCTGGGACAAACAACTTCCCCTCCGGCTTGGCCGCCGAGGCCTGCGACTGGGCCCCCTGAATCTCCCTTTCCAATTCAGATGAGACCTCTGCTATCACAACCCCAGGGTGAAGAATGGAGGACGGTGGCTCAGGGGGCGACACCGGCTGAAAACTGCGTGATAAGGCGTCAGTCTTGACATTCTTAGACCCTGGACGAAATGTAATCATAAACTGATAACGGGAAAAAAAAGTGACCAACGGGCCTGTCTGGCCGTTAGTCTTTTAGCAGACTCAATGTACGACAAATTTTTGTGATCCGTGATCACCGTAACCGGGTGACTGGCCCCCTCCAAAAAGTGCCTCCATTCTTCAAACGCCAATTTGACCGCAAGAAGCTCTCTATTGCCTACGTCGTAATTTCTTTCCGCAGCAGAGAACTTCTTGGAAAAGAAAGCACATGGCCTGAGGTTGGTTAGAGTGGCAGGCCCTTGGGACAACACCGCCCCCACCCCACCTCAGAGGCGTCCACTTCCACGATGAATGGTTTGGACGGATCTGGCTGCACTAACACAGGAGCAGACATAAAACATTTTTTCAGCGTTGCAAAGGCCTCTTTTGCGAGCGAGGACCAATTTTTCACATCCGCACCTTTGCATGTTAGATCCGTGAGAGGTTTGACCACTTGCGAAAACCCCCGGATAAATTTGCGGTAATAATTGGTGAACCCCAAGAAGCGCTGAAGACCCTTAAGATCTCGGGGTTGCGCCCAATCCGCAATGGCCTGCACCTTCTTGGGGTCCATGCGAAAACCCTCACCGGATACAATTAACCCCAAAAAGGACAACTCTTGTACACAGAATACACATTTCTCCAATTTAGCATGCAAATGATTTTCTCTAAGCCTTTGGAGCACAGTTCGTACATGTTCCAAATGAGAATACTTGTCGGGGTAATATATCAAAATATCATCTAAGTAGATAACGACAAAACGACCAATGAGATCCGAGAATACCACGTTGATGAAATTCTGAAATATGGCAGGGGCGTTGGTAAGACCAAACGGCATGACTAAATTTTCAAATAGTCCCTCGGTCGTGAGGAACGCGGTTTTCCATTCATCCCCCTCCCGGACCCTTATCAAATTATATACCCCCGAAGGTCCAGTTTAGAAAACCACTTTGCCCCTGATAGTTGGTTACATAAATCGGGAATCAACGGAAGGGGGTACGTATTCCGTACAGTAATTTGATTAAGCTCCCGGAAGTCGAGACAGGGACGTAACCCGCCATCTTTTTTCTTTACAAAAAAGAAACCTGCCGCCACAGGTGAGACTGAAGGACGTATGTGTCCTTTGCGCAGACTTTCAGTAATGTACTCCTTCATAGCCAAGCGCTCAGGACCGGACAAATTAAACAGACGGGCTTTGGGTAATTTAGCCCCCGGGACCAGCTCAATAGCGCAGTCAAAGGGTCTATGTGGCGGTAACGTCTCGGCCTCACTTTTGGAGATTACATCTTCGAAGTCCTTCAGGCATTCCGGAATACCTTCCAGCTCGACAGATGATACAGACACAGATTTAACAGGTTCCACCAGCTGTGTGGCTTTATCACATAACTCAAAATCATTAAACCCCATTGAACAATCTCCCCCATTTTCCAGTTAATAACTGGGTTATGGCGTTGTAACCAGGGCATGCCCAACACCAACCCTGCAGGTAGATTGTCCAGCACAAAACAACTTATGTTTTCCACATGAGTAGCGCCCACTCTGAGCGAAAACACATCAGACATAAAGCGAATTCCCTCCTTAGTGATGGGAGATGAGTCAATGGCCATCACCTTGATCGGAACCTTGAGCCTAACTGTCCCTATCTTGCAGTGTGTGACCAATTGGGAGTCAATAAGATTAATAGATGATCCGCAGTCCACGAAGGCTGTAGAGGAAAAAGAACTACCATCCACAAACAGTTCCACAGGCAGTACTACTTTAGAAAATGAGGAAAATGGTACCTGAGGGTCTGAGCAGCCTCCCCGTTGACTACTCAGACCTAGTCGTTTCCCGCTGACCGGGATTGAAGACGGGCAATTCGGGCACTCCCTTTTCCAATGTCCCGTTTTACCGCAGTAAAAGCATAACTGCTTGTCCTTCCGGCGTTTCCTCTCCGTATTCTTCAGGGAGAGGGCGCCTACATCCATGGGCTCAGGGGCAGTCTCTTTTCCACTGGGGAATAATGGAGTATCCACCTGCATCACCCCTCTGGCCCGCAGCCTGCGGTCCATCCGGACGGCCTGGGTCATGGCATGCTCGAGAGAGTTAGGTGGGGGATGTAACGCCAAGGCATCCTGCAGCCGCTCGGACAAGCCTCTGCGAATCATAGAATCGTAGAGTTGGAAGGGACCTCCTGGGCCATCTGGTCCAACCCCCTGCTCAAAGCAGGATTCGCTAAATCATCCCAGTCAGATGTCTGTCCAGCCTCTGAAGACTTCCATTGAAGGAGAACTCACCACTTCTCGTGGCAGCTTGTTCCACTCATTGATCACTCTGTCAAAAAGTTTTTTCTAATATCTAATCTGTGTCTCCTCCCATTCAGTTTCATCCATTGCTTCTAGTCTTTCCTTGTGCAAATGAGAATAAAGTTGATCCTTCTATGTGACAGCCCTTTAGATATTTGTAGACAGCTATTAAGTCTCCTCTCAGTCTTCTCTTTTGCAAACTAAACATTCCCAAATCCTGCAACCTTTCCTCATAAGACAGGGTTTGCAGACCGGTCACCATTCTGGTCGCTCTTTTCTGAACTTGCTCCAGTTTGTTGATGTCTTTTTTAAAATGTGGTGCCCAAAACTGGACACAATATTCCAGATGAGGTCTGACCAAAGAGGAGTAGAGAGAAATAATGACTTCACGTGATCTAGACTGTATGCTTCTGTTAATACATCCTACAATTGCATTTGCCTTTTTTGCTGCTGCATCACACTGTTGACTCATATTCAGTCTGTGATCTATTAGTATGCCCAAGTCTTTTTCACATGTGCTGTTGCTTAGCCCTATTCCTCCCATTCTGTATATGCTTTTTCATTTTTATTGCCCAGATGTAGTACTTTGCATTTTTCCCTGTTAAAAACCATTCTGTTTGTTGCTGCCCACTTCTCCAGTTTATTTATATCTTTTTGAATCCTCTCTCTCTCTTCTCTAGTATTAGCTATCCCTCCTAGCTTTGTGTCATCAGCAAATTTAATCAGTTTACCCTCAATTCCTTCATCTAAATCGTTGATAAAGATGTTGAACAATACAGGGCCCAGGACAGAGCCCTGTGGTACCCCACTTGAGACATTCTTCCAACTGGATGTGCAGCCATTTACGACCACTCTTTGGGTCCGATCACTAAGCCAGTTATGAATCCACCTAACAGTTGCCTTGTCCATTCCATACTTAGACATTTTTTCAATAAGGATTGTATGAGATACTTTGTCAAATGCTTTGCTGAAGTCAAGATATACTATATCTACAGCGTCCTCGGAAAGAGTCCTCGGAGTGCGGCGTCGCTCCAGGAGACCTCTGCCGCCCAGCGGCGGAACTCAGAACAAAACCACTCAGCTGAGTGTTTCCCCTGACAGACACTCATCAACATGTCCTCTGCCAATCGCACGCGGTCAGGTTCATCATAAATGTGCCCGAGGGCCTCAAAGAATGCGTTCACTGACATACGTTCAGGAGCAGAGGAAGACAGAGAGAAAGCCCATGCTTGCGGAGCCCCCAGAAGTAGGGAAATAATGACCCCCACCCTCTGGAACTCATCCCCGGAGGAGCGGGGCCTTAGAGAAAAAAAAAGCTTGCATCCTTCTCTGAAAGACCTGAACTCCTTTTTATCCCCTGAGAAAAGTTCTGGCAATTTGACCGGAGATTCGGGGGACGCTAATGACACATCCCTACCCCCAGAACTAGAAGCCCCTGCATCGACAGCCCCCTGCACAGTAACCACCAACTGTTGCTGGGTCTGGGCCATCGTGCGTTGTTCCACATTGAGCTTATGGAACATTTGGGTAAGGTGCTTGACCTGATCAGCCAAGGCTTGTATGGGATCCATGAGGATAACGCACACTTTTTTTTTTTTTCCCTTCAGGAAAAAAAAAAACTGAAACAGTCGGTTATAATGTCAGAGACACCGCACTGCACTTGCTCATAGAGCCAGTGCGCGTGCCCTGAGTACAGAAGCCGTGCTAAAAGATACCTGTGGAGTGGCAGCAGCGGTGACAATGCGTGCTTCAAGCTAATAGTGTCAGGGACCAGTCAGCGCTGGAAAGTAAAGAGGCACGGGACCTGCGGACACTGAAAATGAGCAAGCTTGCACAGGACCTATGGTCATGTGAACGGTCATGTGGCTGCAAGGGGGCGGGGCTTAGCGTCAGAGAAGCCAGAGAACTCAGATTCAGGCAAAACAGAAGTCATGTACAGTACTGTCAAACGAGGTACAGGAGGGATAAACAGACGGTAGGTCAGACAAAGCCAAAGGTCATACACAGGATCACAGTACAGTACCAGGGAGGAGACAGAGCGGATAATCAGGGCCAAGCAGAGATCAAAACCAAACAGACATAGGAGGTACCAGGCAGAATCCAAAGCGATATCCAGGGAACAGACCGAGTCATACACAGAGAATCAAGTAACCAGAACACAGCACAAACACACTCAGGGGTCACCACACAATGCCAAGGGCAAGAGTATAACTGACAGGGATGGGAGCGTCCTGAGGCTATAAGAAGCCTCCCCCAGAACCAGGGAGAGGCCACAATCATAGCCCCAGGTGTGCAGGTAAGCCTGCACCGGGATCACAACCTTAACCCCAGAAATGCCAGTCATCAGCACTGGTTCCAGACATTAACCCCACGTGTGCGAGTCAAACCCGCACTGAGATCATGACAGCGAGAGCTAGAGTGGAATGGTTAGAGCAAAGCATATTTATCTGATCTAATGGCCCAGTCTCTGTCCATACTTAAAGGGAACCCATCACCAGAAAAAATACTATTAACCTACAGATATGGGGTTAACTGCAGATTAATAGCAAATTAACCTGGCAAGCGCCTGCACTTAGTCAAACACTGCGTAGAGAAATAAACTTTATCCCCCCCACACCAAGAAAACATACACGCCCCCATTGAAATCTCTCAGATAAAACCCCTTGAACTTAACTAAAATTAACTCTTTAGGGGCCAAACACTTTGCTTGCCAATATCTCAGAGACAAAGAGGCAAAATAAAAAAAGTAAACAGTTTTATTCCACTCTGCATTCACTATTACATCCTGTGTCCATTCCATCATGAAAATTTGGCTTTAATCATTCCTTTTGAATATTGACATACATCAAAATACATAAAGCATTAGTGTTGTTGTTAAATGCTTAACATCCCCATTGCAAAGTGTCATTTATTTTGAGATCTAGAGAAGATTTTTAGGCAACATGGACTACAAACTATATGTGTGAAAAATAACAAAACCATGTAATCTATTCAGTCATTATAAATAAATCATGGAAACGACTTATTATTACAGTAGGTAATGGTATTTAGTAGTAAAGCTCCCATGCACATTAAAGTTAGCCAAACTCTATAATATTGGGGAATTGTGATGATCTTAGGATCAAAAGTCACGGCAGAACTTCCGGTTTGTGGGATCCCAGCATGCAGAGTAGGATCCACAATAACCTTTGTGCTAACCAAGCACTGCCACATCTTTTACTAGGCAGTGATCGCTCATCGCTCTAAGGACCTTACAGTCTGATCACTGCTTAGTAAATGATAAGGCGGCGTTAGGTTAGTGCAACGAGTGAGCTCTCACATTAACGCCTGAGATCTTTCATCTTCACAGTGAAAGAGGCCGCGGATGGTTGTGGGATTCCGCTCTGCATGCCGGGATCCTATAACCCAGTAGTTCGGGCCCAACTTTTGCTGGAAAGTTTGGCCCTTCACGGAATGTTCTGGTCATATTTGACAATAGCTTATGTTTAGAAAAATCACCAGGCTGTGTCTGACGACTCTTATTACATAAAAAAGGGCAGTCCTAGATTTGTGATAAGTACTGGGAATTTAGGACATTCTGAAGCTTTGCCTTCCTGGCTCAATTCTAAGCTTGGTGCCCCTTTCTTCTGATTGACTAATCGCTTACTAGCTTGGCTCGCTTACTAGCTTGGCTGCACAGCCATAGATTTGTCAGTCAAGCAGAGGTAGGTGGCATTATGCAAGGAATATAAATCAGGAGGCACAGGAACAGGAAAGTGCTTCTGCACACCCAAAGCACTACAGCCTCATTTGAACACAGATTAAAGCTTAGTTTTTTTTTTCAGTAATGCAGCAACAGAATGCCTTACATATTAAAGACCTTCATGATCATGTAGGCAGTTTGGGGATGGTGTTGGGGGGGGGGGGGTATAGTGCCATGGTGACAGATTCCCATTAAAGTCAAGGTACAACCAAAATCTACATAACTTGCATTTCTCTCTTGCAATATGATTACAAATATTCTGTGTACCGCACAATTATCGGTACAAACTTTAAATACTCTACTTTTCATTCTGCAATCAAATGATAACATTGATGCCTTTAAGGGATCTGCCTTGAAACTAATGTAAAATGTCTCCTTATAAAGGAAGCTATTGATTTATTTCATAAGACATTACAATCTGGCACACGACTCCAAACGATATATCAATGTAGCTGTTCTTCAAGTATGTGTTTTTTTTTTACTCCTTAAACAATTTCAGCAGCATGTATTCATTTTATCCTCTAAACTTGTTCAGTAGTAAATTATTTGAAAGAATGAACATTTGTATTCCTATCTCCTATGGTGAGGGCTCCAGAAGCCAAATTGGACAGTAATGTACCCCGCAGTATTAATTTTCACTTCTGAATAATGTATGAGTGTCATTGGAAAAGGTGATAAACATGAATATGATCTAAGCTGATTCCTTTTTCTTTATTTTGACAAGAATATCCGCATGGAGTATTATATTTACTACTGAGAGGCAGAGTCAGATATATTGCTTGTACACAATATAGCACGGGATTAGGAGACACAGCCATCTAAATCAATTTGATACTTTGTCATATTATTTATAATTTTTTAACTTCAATGTGCTCCTTATAATGGCATATGTATGGGAACTTAAAGCAATATTTAGTTCCTAATAATCTTACTATATAATGGTAAACATATATGTTTGCATTGCAAGTTTATGTGATTAATATATTATAAGGCTATGAAGTTAATTATGTTACTTAGTATATCACACATTTGTTAAGAATTAGGCAATGTTCACATTAGCACCATGGATATTCTTCTTATTGTAAAGCTTTTTGCTAAATTGTGAATAAGCAAACTAATACAGTGGAGTGTAAACTCTATAAAATATAATATGTAAAACACTGAGTATTGTATATATATCTAGTGATGTAATGATCACAGTAGTGATGTAGTAGCTTTCTCATTAAGGGGAATCTGTCGCCAAAATCGTACTGACTAAACCGTGACTTAATGTCAATAATCAAGATCTGCTATTTTTAAAGGGGTTTTCCTACTAATTCCCTTCTAAAGGTATTAAAGGGAGTTTGTCATGTGAAAAAAAATATTAATTTGTAAATATGGGGTTAATCTGCAGGTTAATAGTATTCTGAAGCTGCCTGGTGCCTGCACTGAAAGACCAGCTGCTGGGAGGAAATTAACTTTATTCCTTCTCGCAGCCTTGGGATTTCAGTTAAAGGGGTGTGTCGGCGTGACTTCAGTCACTGCTCAGTACACAGTGAGCACTGGCTGAATCCATGCCTGGCTTGGACTGGCAGCCGGCTCAGCACTGATGCACTGTAGAGCTGGCTGTGGGCTTCACCACATGGTCCTCCATTGTTCACTTGAACAGTAGATTGGAGTTCCCTGTTCTACTACAGGACATGACTGGGTTTAGGTGGAGTTTGGATGGAACTATAATTGAGAATGCCACTGTATTCAAAATGTTTGCGTCTGCAGGAAACACATTGTATATGAAGGTAAATGATTCCAGGGTCGGACATACCATTGGTGCAACCTGTACCACCAGGGGTCCAAGAGGTAAGAGGACCCACTTCTATCTCCACAGTAGGTAGAATTGTGCATCTTGATGAGCTATTGGACTGCAAATGGACCATACGTTGTTCTTGTACGAGGGCGCTCCTGTGTCTGTGTCCACAACTGACTTAGTGGTAAATAAAAAAATAATGAGTGCTTGTTATTCCAACCCATAAAGAGCGGAGATCACAGATAACAGCATGTACAGTACGTAAACAAAAGTGCCTGATATACCCACAATACAACTGAGGCACCAGTCAGGCGACTGTCCCTTATCAATAATTTTAACATCATATTTTGTAGCACTATAAGAGGAGAATTTGGTTTATTACATATGTATTGAGTATATATTAGAAAAACCATAATCACACTAACATTAAACAAACAGCAATATAAGATGCAAAAATGTAATGTGAATTTTTGAAAAGGCACATTAAAAGGCAAACAATATAAAGTAACAGGGTGCCAAAGTAGCAAATAACCTGTACATTATCCCAATACGACAACTAATAACCCAGACCAAGAGTGACGAAGAGATGCACAATATAAAAACCATGTTTATTGAGACATTAATATAAAACAGAACACTAAAAAAGCAGAATGCCTTATAGGGAACGTTGAGATGACCAGTGATGGTAGAACATACCTCTGCTACTTCTGGGGGTGCTCACACACTGATCTGCAAGCCTTCAAGGCTGGCGTCTCACAAAGCATTTCCAAGAAGATTATTGATGAAGAGGCGGGCACCACAAGCGTCATCAGTAACTCCAGTCCCTATTCAGCGCTGATTGGAGGTCATTTCATTTAAATATATGTTTCCCTCACCCTGACACCCCCCCAGAAAAAGCAGGCGGAAAAATGCTCGTCGGGGTGAGGGGATGCTGAGCAGATCTTTCTGAAATGTTTGGAAATCTTCTACGCACAGTCCAGAGATTGTTATATCAGACTGGCCATGGTAGGGTATTAAGGTGTATAGTGTATTCTTGCACCTTGCCTTGCACTCAAGGAAGGATATAGCGGTGTATAGCGGATTCTGGCACCTTGCCTTATTTAGTTTGCACTCTCCTTCATGGTTTAACCCTTTACCATTAGGCCATATCTATATTAAGGATTGATTTAGCTATATGTTAGATTCACTATTATGTTTGGACTTTGTGCGATAGTTATTACTTAAGGCTGCCTTTATCTGGTGTGAGTTTACACTGCTATAGTGTTGTTATCCTTTTGACTTGACATTCTGCTGTGATTTCCTATTTTTCTTATGATTGCAGATGGGGGGGTCACTGTATTATTATTATAACACCCAATCTATGAGTACATTGTTTCATATTTGATGTTGTACCATTACTGATCATCTCAGCATCCCCTATATGGCATTCTTCTTTTTAAGTGTTATGTTTTATATTATGTCTCAATAAACATTGTATTTATATTATGGATTTCTTTGTCACTCAGCCCAACGCACTCTTCGTCTGGGTTATTAGTTGTCGCATTTAGTAGAAAGTGCCATTCCATATAATTTGTGGACTTTAGTGTTTAACATTATCCCAATAACCTGTGAAGATCGACCCATTTACACAATTCTAAAGTATACAGGGCAGAAAGGGAGCTAATACAGATGAGTGACAGAGATCACTGCTTACCATGGCCCAAAACTGATGGTCATCTTCATCAACTCTCTTTTTTTCCTCTCCACACTGAAGGTGACCCATCCACCATTCACAGTAAATAGATGATAAATGCCATTTGTGGAAAAAAATGTGTGTTGGGTTCATGCCCTATGGCTTCTTTCACGCACTATCTACCTCATTCTAAATCATATAGAAGATCATGCTGTTATTTCCTAGATGAAAGTGACCGTAACAGCTAATACATGTTGCCCCTTCCAGGGGCCGCATATATCAGGCATTGGTTTGCATGAACCCAGCTAGGTAAGCTTGACTCTGATAAGTTTCAGATACATATACTTTGTAAGTCTTTGGGTGGCAAGTCACGCTGTAGACTAGTCAGACAGGCTGATCCTCGGCGGCTTCTTCCTACCAGCTGCCCTGGATTGATATGTCTGTCAATCCAGGGCAGCATGCAGTAAGAGGCCACTGGGGACCAGCCCATCTGACTAGTCTACAGCGTGACTTGGTCCCTGAAGGCTTACAGGTATGTGGGGTAATATGGAGCCCATGCGTCACACACCCAGCCACTACTCAGATGTCCTTGATAAAGACCTAATATAGGTTGAAAAGTTGGGCTACAGCTGTTTCTCCTATTTGGTGCTGGACCTAAATAAAAACACAATTTCAGCAAGTTACTTTACCTCTCTATTTTTCGGTGCTGAGGTTATTGCTACAAACGGATCAGCATAATTGGAGTGATTTTCTCAGATGAGAGCAAATTGGTTGTGTGACCCCAGCTATAAAGTGTTTTCTTTTAGCTAGTGCTATTTTCTTTTCTTACAAATAAAACTCCCAAGTTCTAGTTTCCTCATTCTGTGGTACCAGGTAAGGACTTGGGCTGAAATTCAGCCCTGGCATTAGAAACCACGCAGGCCCATATTGTCCCTGTCCCCAAGCACCAGATGGGATATATTACTAATATTACCCTGGATGGAGGAAAGGAGGATTTACTACAAGACCAATATTTCTAATGATACCTGTGGCCTGCCGGGGTAAGTGACGGAGTCAGCAACTTTGTGCTTTATCACAACTCTTAACAGTATGGGTATCTTGTGAACACGATATACTGTAGTTAACAATGTAGTAGACAAGGCAGCCCATGACCAGACAGGCCCTTCTGACATTTACCAGAATTGCCAGATGGCCAGTCCGGCCCTGTGTGGTACTATTGTGACCACAGTAGTTGTGCTATGAAGATGATGTGTGATGAAGAAAGCAATTGTTTTTTATTAAACTGTTCAATGACGGGGTGTGCGCGTGTGTTGCTTTTATGTGATAAAAGATGGATTATAAGCATGAAGTTCCTTAGTTAAAACTATGAGCTACCACATATGACAAAACAGTCACAATTAAACTGCTAGTTGTGCTAATTTGGTGTCTCTGGACATTGGGATTGGAGTCATAATAATGCAAATGACCTGATAAAAAATTACATCTCATTCAGATTAATGGAAAGTACTTTACACAATTTCTGAACATAAATATGATTTTGGGCAGGAAATCTATAACAGAGGCCCTTCATCTAAGAACTAAACAGTGCAATTTTCCTAGCAAGACATGGAATTGCTTTCCGCTGATAGTTCCGACACTGACATATGAGGTAGGGCTGGAAACACACTGTGATCTACCTGTGTGCAGCCATACTGGAAAACAGTCCATTAGTGACTAAATGAATGCACTCCAAGACTTTTAATTCTTTGCTGAATCTATTTCCATATTTAATTGTGAAGAGTCAAAGGAAAAAGTGGCAAAGCACCTCTTCATCCATTTCGTTGTCACCGGGAGTGGCGATTAGTAATTCTTCTTGGGGTTATATTACAATGTTCACTTAAAATAATGTAGCTCCTTGCTGAGTTTGCTTCAATTAAGCCATATTTTATTGGTAATGACTTACCAAGCTGACAGTGACCTTGGAGTGGATATTGTCAACACTTCTTGGCACAAAGTACGTGATGATTTAGGGTTATTAATAGAGCATCAATTTATTCCTCTGTCCACGTCAGTATTTTTAAAAGGCTATTTAATTCAATTACAAATGTGATTTTTTTTCTAAAGTACCTGAGTAATGCTTATTGCTTGGGTTTCTCAGTTAAGTACTAGTCAATTTATATTATTTTAATGCAACGATTTCGGCCAACGTATGATGACATAGATTTTTTTTAATGTGCTCAATTCTAAAAGAATAGGCTCTTGTCAAACCACTTAGGAAAGGGAAATACGCTTTGGTCTCCTGTTCTTATAATTACGATAAATGTGCATTGAACCTACTGTATCTACAGATCAATAAAAGCTATATGTAGGTAAAATCTTGCAAAGGATATATTATATTCTTGCAATATATAAGAACAGACTAAGCAGTTTTATTTTTGCAGCCAAATGATTATGGAGGTAATAGCTGGAAATACATCTTGTTTGTCATTGCCTTTGGTGGCATTAATGGAGAATAATTATGCGGTTGTTGGACCACTACTTATTTTTTTCTTTTGTTTTTTACTTACCCATTGCTGAGATTAACAAATAAAGGTTATTCTAATGAATTACAGCATATCACAAAAGAAAGAAGCGAATGCTCATTTGTTATCTCTGAAACAGCACCTCTAATTCTTACGGTAAATTGGTCACAACTATCCATTTGTACATCTAGCAGTGTTCAATAAATATCATTATTTTACTTCTTGTAAGATACTTGTAAGACACTGAGCTCTGTAGTGTTAGACAGTTCTAGTCATACCTCAGCTAGTTTTCTTTGCTGAAATTTGATTAACCACTTCAACACCAGGTGTAAGATACCACAACAGAAAGGGGCAGAAGATTGCGGCATCTGGTTACACGAACTCCTGCACTGATTAGAACTACCTTACCATCCTTTTAAGAGTGCAGATTTTCCTTGCTCTGGCATTGCAAGGGTTAATCAGTTCAGTGGATTTGCTGGAGCTCGCCATCCTAATTTGTCTCAGCTGTTCTGTGTTCGGTTGGCCACTTTCTTCTGGTATGTATGCTTGCCACTGGCATTTTGGAGTTGCCAGTGATAGTTACAACTTCCTTGTTTGGTGGTGAAGGAGAGTTCTGAATTAGTAGCAGTCGATTGCTGTAGTTTAAATAGTTACATTGTTACATGCAGTTCAAACCATAAATTTACATATACTTTATAAAAAGACACATATGCACATTTTTCTCAATATCTGACATGAATTTAGAATAAACTTTTCCAGTTTTAGGTCAATTAGGATTACCATAATTATTGATATTTGCCAAATGCCAAAATACTGAGAGAGAGAGAGAGAATGTTTTAAGGCATTTTTATTACTTACTGCAAAGTCAAACGTTTACATACACTAAGATTACTATTCCTTTAAATAATTCGGGACTGTCCATATGATGCTGTCATGTGTTTGGAAGCTTCTGAGGTTTTTTGGCCACATCTGAGTTAATTAGAGACACACCTGTGGATGTATTTTAAAGCACACCTGAAACACACTGCTTCTTTGTGTAGCATCATGGGAAAGTCTCAAGAAATCAGCCAAGATATCAGGAAGAGAATTGTGGACTTGCCCAAGTCTTGCTCATCCTTGGGTACAATTTCAAGATACCTGAAAGTGTCTTGTTCATCTGTATAAACAATTATACGCAAGTACAAACAAGATGGGAATGTCCAGCCATCATATCACTCAGGAAGGAGACAGGTTCTGTGTCCCAGAGATGAACGTGCTTTGGTCCGACATGTGCATAGCAACCCAAGAGCAAAAGCATAAGACCTTGTGACAATGATGGTGTAAGCTACTAAAATTGTGTCAATATCATAGTGAAACAAGTACTGTATCAACATGGGCTGAAAGGCCACTCTATCAGGAAATATAAAAAAGCCAGATTAATGTTTGCAAATGCACACAGGAACAAATACCTTAATGTTTGGAGACATGTCTTGTGGTCTGTTGAAACTAAAATTTAACTTTTTGGGCATAGTGACCATCGTTATGCTTGAAGGAAAAAGGGAGATGCTTGGAAGCCTAAGAACACCATACCAACTGTGAAACACGGGGGTGTCAGCATCATCTTGAGGGTTTGTTTTGCTGCAGAAGGGACGGGTGCACTTCACAAAATAGATGGCATCATGAGAAAGGAAGACTATGTGTCAATACTGAAGCAACATCTCAAGACATCAGCCAGGAAGTTAAAGCTTGGGCGGAAATGGGTCTCCCAAATGAACAATGACCCGAAGAATACTGCCAAAATGGTAACAAAGTGGCTTAAGGATAACAAAGTCAATGTTTTGGAGTGACCATCACAAAGCCCTGATCTCATTCCTATTGAAAATTTATGGACAAAGCTGAAAATGCTGGGGCGAGCAAGGTGACCAACAACCCTGGATCAGTTACACCAGTTTTATCAGGAGGAATGGGCCCAAATTCTGACCAACTATTGTGAAAAGCTTGTGGAAGGATATCTCAAAAATTTGCCCGAAGTCATTCAGTTTAAGGGCAAATACTAATGAAATGTATGCAAACTTTTGACTTTGCAGTAAGTCATAAAAATGCCTTAAAACATTCTCTCTCATTATTCTGGCATTTGTCAAATATTAGTCATTATGGTAATCCTAACTGACCTAAAATGGGAAAGGTTTATTCTGATTTCATGTCAGATATTGAGAAAAACATGCATATATGTCTGTTTATATAGTGTATACAAACTTCTGGTTTCCGGTTAGCATTTAGTGAACATGGGAAATTAAACAAAAAAACTGATGTGGAATTGCACTTTTTTGCAATTTCTCTGCACTTCGAATTTGTTTCCCATTTTCCTGTACACTATATGGTAAAATCAATGGTATAGTTAAAAAATGCAACTCATCACACAAGAAACAAGCCCCCACATGACCGTATTGACGGAAAAATAAAAAAGTTTTGGCTCTGGGAAGAAGATGAGCAAAAAATGAAAATGCAAAAATGGAAAATCACAAGGGAGGTGTTAATAAATTCTTTTCACCGTTGTTTTTCCCTGTAACTGGGGCTCGTATATGAGCCTCAATTACATTGGAAATTCAGCCTCCTGTCACCACAGCAGAGCTGACTCAAGCTCCTATGACCCAGCAGCTCCTACTCTCTCCCAATACCCAGCAATCCCATGATCGCTGGGCTTGAAGGAGGAAGCACTGATAGCCATTCCTATACTCTATCCACAATGCTGGATCAGTGCTGAGTATACAACGATCTGGAAAGCAGATGCAATAATGAATTCTCTCTACCTTTACTGGGATTCCAGCTGTGTCTGACTACTGGCTCTCCACTCCCAAACTAAATATATCATGAAATGCCAGCAAAACCCTTGACAAGCAGCAACTTACATCAAGAAAACTGAGAGGCCAATCGTGCACATCTCATGGTAGTGTGTAGCACAATAATGTTTTTTTAATGCTTATAAATAATATCAGACCATTTTTCTTTTCAGCTTGTCAAACGTTTACATACACTAAGATTACTATGCCTTTAAATAATTCGTGACCGTCCATATGATGCTGTCATGTGTTTGGAAGCGTCTGAGGTTTTTTGGCCACATCTGAGTTAATTAGAGACACACCTGTGGATGTATTTTAATGCACACCTGAAACACACTGCTTCTTTGTGTAGCATCATGGGAAAGTCTCAAGAAATCAGCCAAGATATCAGGAAGAGAGTTGTGGACTTGCACAAGTCTTGCTCATCCTTGGGTACAATTTCAAGATACCTGAAAGTGTCTTGTTCATCTGTATAAACAATTATAAGCAAGTACAAACAAGATGGGAATGTCCAGCCATCATATCGCTTAGGAAGGAGACAGGTTCTGTGTCCCAGAGATGAACGTTCTGTCTTGTCCCCATTGTGAATAGAACCTGAAATGTAATCCAATGCTTGCCAAAGTAAATTGTTGTACATGTTATGGACCATAATTTAGTTGTGGAGGACCCAGGGATAAGGTTACAACCAGCTAGTATTGTTTTAAAACTACTTCATGTCACTCACTTCTGATAGCAGCACTTCCAAAGAGGCCGACTTGTCGCTAGTCACTACCATATGGGCTTACACAATTTGGTTAAAATGAGCAATAATTAACTCACATTTCTAAGTATAGTCTATGTACTAGTAATACAGTCCAACATTCATATAATCAAGTCACCTGCATCTGTACTTTTATTTCATTTTGCCAGGAGGTGTATGTCAGCTTAATTTTCTACAACACAATGTGCTCAGTACAGCACGCTTGTCTGCTTGTCACTATTGGAATTTTCCACCATAATTTGAAACCTAAATCTTGCCAAATCAGACAAGGTGATTTTCTGGATTTGTTTTCTCATTTTGGCTCTCATAGTTGTGGTCTATGATGTCAATTACAGGCCTCTCTCATCTTTTTAAGTGGGAGAACTTGCACAATTGGTGGCTGATTAAATACTTTTTTCCACAACGGTATCACTATAGCAGGACGAGACACTTGTGAGCATGCAGGTTCAATGTTGAAAATATAAAAGCAGACATAGTCACAATGCGAGTTCTTATAACCTTCTAAGTGAAATAAGTTGGTGTCACTTATCTTGCGGTAAATAACACCGCATCCCGATGCATTTCTCCCCTCAAAGTTGAAGTCAGGGGTTCATCAGGCGATTAAGGGTGAAGGGCTCCGATCAGCTCCTGTCACTCAGACCACATGTCATAAGGTCTTGAATGTGTTTGTGATTCCTATGGGTAGTGCTGTCTTTTCAAGAGGTGCCGCTGAATAATCCGGAAATGAGGTAATGCCGGTCATATGAGTCCGGAAGGGAAAGCCTTGTCCTAGGTGGAACGCACACCGTGCTCCAACAAAGGGGCAAGCCGCCAGCATGTGACTGGAAATGACATAAGGTCGGTTATATGATCGGTATAATGAGAGCATAGTATGTCCTGGTGGAACGCATAATGCGCTCCACCAGAAAAAGCATTGGGCTATTACATGTGACTGGAAGTTATGTAAAACCGGTCACATAATCGCTATAGTAAGGAGGTAATATGTACTGGTGGAATGAATAATGCGCCACACCAGGGGGCCTAGAAGATGGGGCCAATACAGTAAATAAAGACACCCATGGCTGGTAGGAGATCCTACAGCCGCATCAATATATAATGTGTAGTACTAATATAGTATGTGGCCAAGAAACATAGCATAGAAATGGACCACATAATATTTGATTATATAAATTAATGGGATGCAAAGCACAGAAAAACAGTGGGTACAGAAAGTATTCAGACCCCTTTAAATTTTTCACTCTTTGTTTCATTGCAGCCATTTGGTAAATTCAAAAAAGTTCTTTTTTTCTCATTAATGTACACTCTGCACCTCATCTTGACTGGAAAAAAAAAATAGAAATGTAGAAATTTTTGCTGATTTATTAAAAAAGATAAACTGAAATATCACATGGTCATAAGTATTCAGACCCTTTGCTCAGAAACTCATATTTAAGTCACATGCTGTCCATTTCCTTGTGATCCTTCTTGAGATGGTTCTACTCCTTCATTGGAGTCCAGCTGTGTTTAATTAAACTGATAGGACTTGATTTGTAAAGGCACACACCTGTGTATATAAGACCTCACAGCGCATTTTTGTTTATTTATTTTTTTGTTTACACAAAGTGTGTATTTATTAATGTGATATTTTTTATTATTATTTTGTAATTTTTTGTACACATGTTTGCATTTTTTTAACTTTTTTAAACTTTTATACTTAGACCCTTTATGGGACTTTCACTTTTTTTTACTTTGATTGTAGGTATAATGCATTGCAATGCACTAGCTTTCTGTAGCTTGGTGACCCATGGGTCGTCATGATGACCCCAGGTCACCATGACAACGATCGGACCCCTGCAATGATGCACTCGATTGCAGCATTTAAGGGGTTAACAGCCAGGGACGGCGCTGACACTGCTCCTGGCTGTTAGGGCAGATGCTCAGCCACTGGCAAAACTGGGCTGCTGCACTGATCAGGCAGGAAGTGCTGATATTTCAGCATCTCCTGCTTGATCATGCTTTGATCATTTAATCAGCGATCTGGGTGTGGGGACCAACAGCTTGGGTCCCTGCTCCTCTTCCCGTGCCTCCAAGCTGTCATTGACAGCTGTCAACACTGAACTATCACTGCATTAAATGCAGTGACAGTTCAAAGTCAAGATGGACAGAGCACGTCCTGGTGCCAATGGGGTCAATGGTCTATTTTCTTTTCATTGATACGATTATTCAGTGCACATAGAATATAATTGTTCTTGGCAGCACATCTCCTTTTTACACAGGATGATGTGCTGCTGATAGTGATGATTTCAATACCAGCATTAATAATCCAGTCACCTGGCAAATAAGAATTATGCTTATTCATCAAGTCATTGCGGGCATGAATAAACAAACGGATAACATACAAGTCAGATTTCTAGCAAATGGTCAGTCTTGATTATTGTCTCATCTAAATGGACCTTAAAGCTTTATTCCCAACTTGTCTCTTGAGCAGCTTACCATGTAGCAATCTCCTTATTTCCTGCTGTCTGACAGGGTGCGCTTTCCTTGAGTGTCAGTTCTGATGAAAAGCAGAGCTTTGGGGTACCATTACACATAGTGATGCTCCAGCTATCCCGACAACGATACGACCTGGTAAGGATCACTGGTACGTCGCTACATGATCACTAGTAAGCTGTCAAACAGGCAGATCTATTCAATGACGCAGCAATGATACGGCGATCCATGTAACGACCTCGGCGGTTGTTGGGACCTTGTCACACAGCAGCTATTCTGACAACTCACGCCTGCGTCCCTGAGTTCTGCGTCGCCAAGAGGTCGCTCGTCGGTGTCAAACACAGCGATGCATGCTGGCCAGGGGGACGCCAACGATCAAAAATGGCCTAGGACTTTCGAGCATGATCAGTGATATCCAGCAGGCGGACGGTCGCCGCTATGTGTCACACGTAGCGACATCGCTGGCGAGGTCGCTGTTGCATCACAAAACCTGTGAAGTTTCAGCGATCTCGCTATCGATCTTGTTATGTGAGATGGGACCTTTAGTGTTAATAGAACTATCGAGTTCAACAGAAAAGTCTGCTGTAACACATTCAGCTGTCTGTGGTTTGTTCTGGAGGGTACAGTGTTATCACCATGTTTACATATAGAGATAAAAGTGCATTTAAACAATCAAATGGTTCAGGAAACTGGGAACTGTGATTAGAAGACCTGCTCTAGAAGCAGCTAATGGTGAGGGCTGGTGATTTTGCAAGATATATAACAGCAACTTGTCAGGAGCTGAGAGGGAGGGTGAGGGAGGTGAGCACCTAACTACGGTACAGAAATCAATGAGCTTGAGAATGCTGCCTGGTATATTAGGAGTTAACTCCATTACTGGAATGTAACTACAGCACACAGTCAACCAAGCACTAGTGGCCAAGCTCTTCATAACCAAGCAGAACCCTATTTAAGATAAAAGCTCTCACATCAGGAGAATGTCAGCAGATAAAAAAGTTATTTACAAACTTGCTTATTGTTATTTTTGTTTTGGCCTGTGTTCACGTTAACATCATAGTCATGAAAACTATATCTTATCTGTTTTCAAACAAATCTCAATGTAACCCCAATGGCCTAAAATGGGGTCCATCAGGTTTTAGATGCCCTTTTGATATTTTTGATTGCAAAAACAGTGCTGCAGTCTTGAACCCCTAATTGAAATCTAAAAATGCTAGTCTGACCAGAGCCATAAAGACCTTTACAAGATTCTAGTTCCTTGTCTTACTGATCATCTTGACATAGCCTTTAAGTGTTAAACATGATAAAACACCTATAAAATGGAGAATAAGATTCATATTTTGGTTCCATTTCGCCAACAGGCAGATGCATATGCAACACAGAAATACCGAGGTGTGCACTTTTCAAAGTATTCAGGGAAGAGAACTGAATTTGAAAACCATGATGGACCTGGCCCAGGAGAATATGACATAGATCAGTAAGTGTGATATTTTGTTCCAAGCTTTTCATTAACTCTTACTTGCCACTTATTATTGTGCTTACACGATAACAGATCCAGAGTGCTTTGATTTGCTGAAGAGACATTTAGATGGGTATTTATGCTGCAGCTTGTAGCACTGGCAGTTTTTATTGCATTGTGAATTACACTCTCGCATTTAACTGCTATAGTGTTGTAATAGGAACTGTCAAAACCAGTTTTCGTATAATGCATAATGGATAATATAGCCTTCATAAAAGAACTGAAGTAAGGGACTAGAGCCAGAAATTGAAGCCAAGCTGTGCCAAGGGATCGTGTACTTCTATGGAAGCCAGAAAATCCGTTAATATGAGGTTAGTAAGGATTCAGCACTGGAACAATGGTCAGAAACCACTCCGGTGTACTGTATTTAGACTCCTAAATCATAAAATATGAATTTTACCAAACTAGATGCAAAATGCAACATTAAATGTGAGTTTAATTTACAAAACAAAACAATATTTGATTGTGATATCAATGGGTTTAGCTCGATATTGTGAATTGTCAGGCAGTGAGATAAATTCATGATGGAGAACCAACAAGAAGAAAACCCAAAAAGTATTCTTTTTTGAAGTGATTTCTAATTGTTTTTCGCTGTTCAGTCTTCCACCATTGGTCATATAAAATTCCACTTTATTTTGGAGTTCAACAAGTACTTGATCAGTAAGATTTGTGCATTATGAGTATTTTTGGCTGAGTTCACACTCAGTGTAGAAAATATGGCTGTTGACTTAGCTTAAAAATCTGTATGTGTAAAGGCCTCGTCACACAGTGATCTCGCTAGCAAGATCGCTGATTTTGTGACGCCACAGCGATCTCGCCAGCGAGATCGCTGTGTGTGACGGGGATCAGCGACCGGCCCCCCTGCCGGGTATCGCTGATCGTGCTCGATCGGCCTGGGCCATTTTTCGATCGCTGGTCTCCCGCTGGCCAGCATGCATCGCTGCGTGTGGCAGCGAGAGACCAGCGATCAGCGACCCTGGATGCTGGTTTCTAATGTAAACATCGGGTATCCAGGAGCCGCGGCTCCTGGATACCCGCTGTTTACCTTGGAAACCGGCGTTTTTTCTGCCATTTTAGCTAAAAGAAGAACATTCCTATAGCTGTAGTATGCTACACTTTAAGTTCACAGATCAGCGTTCTAGCTTTTCTAGCATAGCACTGCAGATTGTTGCTAAATCTAGTTGGTGATTTTACAATTAGTATATTTGATAGCTAAGCCACATCTACAGTAATTTCACAAGATTCTGTATACCACTATAGATCAGGAATGTACAAAAAAACAGTACCGCAAAAATAGTTAAAAAGATGATTTTTAATGCACAAATATCTTCATAAAAAAAGATTAGAATCTTTTAATAGACATTCCTATTGGATTTTTTACTATCTTTTTTATAAAGACATTTGTGCAATAAAGATTGTCTTTTTAATTATTTTTGCGATGCTGATTTTCATACTTTCCTGATCTGTTATTGCTCAGTAACACCGGCCTGGAGTTCCCAAGCATTGCCTGCATCATTCTTATTTTACATTTCCTGCACTAGTAGTGAGCGGAAAAGTTTTTTCTTTTTTTGTATATCACTATACAAGTGCATCTCACTAAATTAGAATATCATCTAAAAGTTTATTTCAGCTCTTCAATACAAAAAGTGAATCTTATATATTTTATAGAGTCATTACACAGTGATCTATTTCAAGTGTTTATTTCTGTTAATGTTGATGACTATGGCTTACAGCCAATGAAAACCAGTCATTATCTCAGTAAATTAGAATAATTAACAAAAAACACCTGCAAAGGCTTCCTAAGCATTTAAAAAGGTCCCTTAAGGGCCCGTCACACATAGTGAGATCGCTAGCGAGATCGCTGATTTTGTGACGCGCCAGCGATCTCTGTGTGTGGCACGCATCAGTGACCGGCACCCCGCCAGGTATCGCTGATCGTACAGGAATGTCCTGGGCCATTTTTTGATCGTTGGTCTCCCGCCGGCCAGCACGCATCGCGTGTGGCAGCGGTGAGACCAACGATCAGCGAGCTCCCAGCGCTGTAAGCAGACCCTGGGAGCTTAGTTACCCACTGTTACACACCAGCGATCAGGACCAGCGAGGACGCTGGTATCCAAGGTAAATATCGGGTAACTAAGCGCACGCATCACTTAGTTAGTCGCTGTGTACCTTGGATACCACCGTGCTCGCGCTGTCAGCTGGTATCTAAGGTAAACAGCGGGTAACTAAGTGACGCGCACTTAGTTACCCGTTATTTACCTTGAATACCAGCTCTCAGTGTGAGCACGGTGGTATCCAAGGTACACAGCGACTAACTAAGCGATGCGTGCGCTTAGTTACCCGATATTTACCTTGGATACCAGCGTCTTCGCTGGTCCTGATCGCTGATGTGTTTGCCTGTTTGGCAGCTCACCAGCGATCATGTAGCGATGAAAAAGCGATTCTGACCAGGTTGTATCATTGTCGGGATCGCTGGTGCATCGTTTGGTGTGATGGGACCCTTAGTCTGTTTCAGTAGGCTCCACAATCATGGGGAAGACTGCTGAATTGACAGATGTCCAGATTGCAGTCATTGACACATTCCACAAGGAAGGTAAGCCACAAAAGGTCATTGCTAAAGAAGCTAAAAAATATTTTTTAATGAAATGGTGGTGCATCTTTTAGTCTGCTTTTATGGTAGCTTACCTGGGGAACAGCAGCAGTGGAGAAGGGTCCCAGGTGGCAGGGTCATTGCTGTAGGAAACTGGTGGCTGCAGGAGATGCTGTGGGCCTTAGGTTGGTAGGAGGTGGTGTTCGGCAGAGGTAGGAGTGGGGCGATGCTGTGGACCCCAGGCTCAGGGGTGAACCTAGCTTCTCTGCTACCTGAGGCCAACAGCAAAATGACGCCCCCCCGTGCACAGAGTAAATTTTTATATCTCTATTGTAAAACTGAGTACAATAGTGGACATTTTGATTTAGATAAATAGAAAAAAAAGGTGTCCAAACACAAGGATGTCAGTGCCATCACACGCACATACAAGAACAACACAGAAGTATCCAGAACAAGGATCATTAATGGCAATAATAGGACTGGGACAAAAATGCAGCCCTGCCACACAAATCCCACCAGCCCACAAACTATAACACTCATCAGCCCCAATCAGTGAATTTTTGCTATACTTTGTCATCCCCTCATCACTCTCTTAAAGGAGTTATTTGAAGAGCCACATGTGAATGGCACCACAGTGCGTATGATTGACCACAGCTCCATTTACATGGTGCTCTTCAAAGCTATGTTTCCCAGGATCATGGGGGTCCTAGCGGTCAGATCCACAACAAGCAGAAAGTCATCCCCTATCCCCACATAATGCTCCATACAGTATTATGGGCCCCATATATTACTGTATACAGTATTATGGGCGCCATATAATGCTCCATACAGTATATTGGGCCCCATATATTATTTCATACAGCATAATGGGCCCCATATAATTCATGTCACCATACCCCGCTGCTCTGGTCTCCTCAGTGTATTCTCATCCTCCGCACTGCTTGGCACAGGGACATCATTAACTTTACGTATATAATTGTCCACTTGGACTGATAGTAATAGTGATTTGTTTGTACCCTGTTGTCTGGGGCTGGCCCACTTTATGGGGGTGCTCAGGGCATATGATTATACACAAGTAAAAAGTATGAAAGGCTCAATGTGACCAGTGCCACCTAGTTTCCTACCCCTCTTATTCTACCGGTACTGTGGGCACACTGACTGGTTCAGAGGAAAAGAAAGAACAGAGAGAGAGAAAAAAGAAAACAGAGAGAGAAAGAAAGAAAGAAAGAAAGAAAGAAAGAAGAGAGAGAAAGAAAGAGGGGAAAGAAAGAAAGAACAGAGAAAGAAAGAGGGGACAGAAAAAGAACAGAGAGATAGCGAGAGAGAGAAAGAAAGAAAGAAAGAAAGAAAGAAAGAAAGAAAGAAAGAAAGAAAGAAAGAGGGGACAGAAAAAAAGAACAGAGAGAGAGAGAGATAAAAAAAGAAAGAGGGGAAAGAAACAAAGAACAGAGAGGGAGAAAGAAAGAAAGAAAGAAGGGAAAGAAAGAACAGAGAGAGAAAGAAAAAGAAAGAGGGGAAAGAAAGAGCAGAGAGAGAAAGAAACGCGCACTTAGTTACCCGTTATTTACCTTGAATACCAGCTCTCAGTGTGAGCACGGTGGTATCCAAGGTACACAGCGACTAACTAAGCGATGCGTGCGCTTAGTTACCCGATATTTACCTATTTACCTTGGATACCAGCGTCTTCGCTGGTCCTGATCGCTTATGTGTCTGCCTGTTTGGCAGCTCACCAGCGATCATGTAGCGATGAAAAAGCGATTCTGACCAGGTTGTATCATTGTTGGGATCGCTGGTGCATCGTTTGGTGTGATGGGACCCTTAGTCTGTTTCAGTAGGCTCCACAATCATGGGGAAGACTGCTGAATTGACAGATGTCCAGATTGCAGTCATTGACACATTCCACAAGGAAGGTAAGCCACAAAAGGTCATTGCTAAAGAAGCTAAAAAATATTTTTTAATGAAATGGTGGTGCATCTTTTAGTCTGCTTTTATGGTAGCTTACCTGGGGAACAGCAGCAGTGGAGAAGGGTCCCAGGTGGCAGGGTCATTGCTGTAGGAAACTGGTGGCTGCAGGAGATGCTGTGGGCCTTAGGTTGGTAGGAGGTGGTGTTCGGCAGAGGTAGGAGTGGGGCGATGCTGTGGACCCCAGGCTCAGGGGTGAACCTAGCTTCTCTGCTACCTGAGGCCAACAGCAAAATGACGCCCCCCCGTGCACAGAGTAAATTTTTATATCTCTATTGTAAAACTGAGTACAATAGTGGACATTTTGATTTAGATAAATAGAAAAAAAAAGGTGTCCAAACACAAGGATGTCAGTGCCATCACACGCACATACAAGAACAACACAGAAGTATCCAGAACAAGGATCATTAATGGCAATAATAGGTCTGGCACAGGGCCGGACTACCGGACTGGGACAAAAATGCTGCAGCCCTGCCACACAAATCCCACCAGCCCACAAACTATAACACTCATCAGCCCCAATCAGTGAATTTTTGCTATACTTTGTCATCCCCTCATCACTCTCTTAAAGGAGTTATTTGAAGAGCCACATGTGAATGGCACCACAGTGCGTATGATTGACCACAGCTCCATTTACATGGTGCTCTTCAAAGCTATGTTTCCCAGGATCATGGGGGTCCTAGCGGTCAGATCCACAACAAGCAGAAAGTCATCCCCTATCCCCACATAATGCTCCATACAGTATTATGGGCCCCATATATTACTGTATACAGTATTATGGGCGCCATATAATGCTCCATACAGTATATTGGGCCCCATATATTATTTCATACAGCATAATGGGCCCCATATAATTCATATCACCATACCCCGTTGCTCTGGTCTCCTCAGTGTATTCTCATCCTCCGCACTGCTTGGCACAGGGACATCATTAACTTTACGTATATAATTGTCCACTTGGACTGATAGTAATAGTGATTTGTTTGTACCCTGTTGTCTGGGGCTGGCCCACTTTATGGGGGTGCTCAGGGCATATGATTATACACAAGTAAAAAGTATGAAAGGCTCAATGTGACCAGTGCCACCTAGTTTCCTACCCCTCTTATTCTACCGGTACTGTGGGCACACTGACTGGTTCAGAGGAAAAGAAAGAACAGAGAGAGAGAAAAAAGAAAACAGAGAGAGAAAGAAAGAAAGAAAGAAGAGAGAGAAAGAAAGAGGGGAAAGAAAGAAAGAACAGAGAAAGAAAGAGGGGACAGAAAAAGAACAGAGAGATAGAGAGAGAGAGAGAAAGAAAGAAAGAAAGAAAGAGGGGACAGAAAAAAAGAACAGAGAGAGAGAGAGATAAAAAAAGAAAGAGGGGAAAGAAACAAAGAACAGAGAGGGAGAAAGAAAGAAAGAAGGGAAAGAAAGAACAGAGAGAGAAAGAAAAAGAAAGAGGGGAAAGAAAGAGCAGAGAGAGAAAGAAAGAAAGGGGAAAGAAAGAAAGAACAGAGAGAGAAAGAAAGAGGGGACAGAAAAAAAAGAACAGTGAGAGAGAGAAAAAAGAAAGAGGGGAAAGAAAGAGGGGAAAGAAAGAACAGAGAGAGAAAGAAAGAGGGGAAAGAAAGAACAGAAACAAAGAGAAATAAAGAAAGAGCACAGAGAGAGAGAAAGAAGGAATAGAAAGAAATAAAGAGGGGAAAGAAAGAGAACAGAAAGAAAGAAAGAACAGAGAGAAAGAAAGGAAGAACAGAGAGAAAGAACAGAGAGAGAACGAAAGATTAGAGAGAGAAAGAAAGATTACAGAGAGAAAGAAAGATTACAGAGAGTAAGAAAGAGGGGAAAGAAAGAACAGAGAAAGAGGGGAAAGAAAGAACAGAAAGAGACAAAGAAAGAGGGGAAAGAAAGAACAGAGAGAAAGATAAAAGAAAGAAAAAGAACAGAGAGAGAAAGAAAGAGTGGACAGAAAAAAGAACAGAGAGAGAGAAAAAAGAAAGAGAGAACAGAGAGGGAGAGAGAAAGAAAGGGGAAATAAATAAAAAAGAGAGAGAAAGAAAGAGGGGAAAGAAAGAACAGAGAGACAAAGAAATAGGGGAAAGAAAGAACAGAGAAAGAGAAAGAAAGATGGGAAAGAGAACAGAGAGAGAGAAAGAGGAAAGAAAGAACAGAGAGAGAGAAAGAAAGAATGAGGGGAAGAAAGAGAACAGAGAGAGAGAGAAAGAAAGAACAGAGAGAGAAAGAAAAGGCAGAGAGAAAAAGAAAGATTAGAGAAAGAAAGAGGGGAAAGAAAGAACAGAGAGAGATAAAGGAAGAGGGAAAAGAAAGAAAGAACAGCGAGAAAGAAAGAAGAGAGAGAGAAGGAGAGGAAAGAAAGAACTGAGAGAGAGAAAGGAAAAAAGAAAGATTAGAGAGAGAAAGAAAGAACAGAGAGAGAAAGAAAGAATCTATAAAGATACCATAGCAGCACGTCTCCCATTGTAATGCCCACCTGAGCCTCCCGATGCAGGACATATCATGATCCGCTCACATGGCCGACATCCCCGAGTCCAAGGCAATCCCGCTGTCCGCGCTGTCGGAGGACACGGTGATGGATCTGAAGCATTCCCTGAAGTGCCTCCATGGTTCCGTCACAATCTCCTCCCGAAATTACCTCATTTCCAGTCAGCTACTAGCACGTCACTTCCGGTGGAACATCATGTGCGAATTTTAAAGTTCTCCTCGGGACTCCGCCGTGTACTCCTGTGTCCGCGGGAAAAGTAAGCTCCTGCCCGGGGCAGAGGGGCAGTCTCTCTCAAAATCGGGACTGTCCCGCTGGGAGGTATGGATGCTCCCCACCATACACCTTGTACACATATGGCTCTTCACACCTCATACACACATGGTTCCACTTTTTATGCTTCTCACACACATGGCTCCACTAAGGACACACATGGCTCCACTCAGTAAACCTCGTACACATGCAGCTCTGCTCCATACACTTTTTACACACGTGGCCACTCTCTGTACACCTTGTACACACATGGCTCCACTCAGTAAACCTTGTACACATGCGGCTTTGGTCCGTACACCTCGCACACACGCTGCTCCGCTCCATACACACGCTTCTCCACTCCATACACACGCGACTCCACTCCATACACACACGGCTTTGCTCCACTCCATACACACACAGCTCAGTTCCGTACACTTCGTACACACAGGGTTCCGTTTTGTACGCCCCATACACACACAGCTCTACTCCGTACAACCTGTACAAGCGCGTCTCCACTCAGTACACCTTGCACACGCACGGCTCCGCTCCGAACAAGTTGTACACATGGCTCTGCTCCGTACACCTCGCACACACACGGCTCCTCTCTGTACACCTCGCACACGTGTGGCTCCGCTCCATACACCTCGTACACACATGGCGCTGCTCCACACACCTCGCACACACACGGCTCCGCTCCTTACACCTACACATGCGGCTCCACTCCGTACACCTCACAAACACATGGCTCTGCTCCGTACACCTTACACACATATGGCTCTGCTCCGTACACCTCGCACACACATGGCTCTGCTCCGTACACCTCACACACATGGCTCCACTCCGTACACCTCACACACACATGGCTCTGCTCCGTACACCTTACACACATATGGCTCTGCTCCGTACACCTCGCACACACATGGCTCTGCTCCGTACACCTCGCACACACATGGCTCTGCTCCGTACACCTCACACACATGCGGCTCTGCTACATCCACCCTGTAAACCCCTCCTGACCACACATATACTTCCCTCATTCAGCACGATGACAACCAGCACAGCAGAGTCTTGCATACACTGAGGCCCCTGATCATGCGACCTCAACTCCTCCCCTCCTATGACCTCATTACTGGTCCTGTGGCAGAGAATAGAACATAGCGGCAGAACAGGGACGGAGATGATCAATAGACCGAGGGCTGATGCAAACAGCACAGGACCTGTGATGAGGTCACAGGAGGGGAGGAGTCAGGGGTCAGATGATTGGGGGCCCTGACTCCTTCCCTCCTGTGACCTCATCAATTACAAGCCTTTGCACGCTACCAGCAGCATCGGCGTGAAGGCTAAATTGTAGGTGCTGCGGGTAGCAGAGCGCATAATGCTGTCCCCTGTGCACAGCAGCTGTCTGCCACCTGAGCCACAAATGGCCTCATTATAGGTGCAGCCCTGCCCAGGCTGGTAGGATGTGGTGATAGGCGGTGCAGAGGCTCCCCTGACGTTTTGTGAAACCTCTCATACAGAAATAATAAGGAATTAAAAATACATTTGTAAAGTGCTGCGGAATATGTTGGCGCTATATAAATAAAAATTATTATTATTATTACATTTTATTGCTATTATTTAAAAAAAAAAAAAAATATAAATAGTTGGCATCAAAAGCCAGCAGAGGTAAAGTATCAACATATAAATATACAATCTTTGGTATAAGTAGAATAGATAAAACAAGGATAAAGTCTCTATATAGCATAATCAATCAAAACACACTGGTATAGTATAATAAAGAGGCACTCAGTTGATCAAAAATCATACCAAATAATAAGTATAGAAACATAGCCTGACTCCTGCAGAAGAAGGCTCTGGTGCCAAAACGCGTGTAGGGGACCTTGACATCACATTCCAGTTCTGGTAATTTAACTCATTCTGTACCTATTATGTGTCTATACATATCCTTTGGTTTAGTAATCATGTCTAGATTGGGGGTTTGTCTCCAAATAGGAAAGTAACTGTATGTGTTACTGAGTGTCACTCCATTTTACTACTTATATACAGTAACTATAAACTTTGTATATTTGATGTATGATCTATGATCAATTGAGTTCCCCTTTTTCATACTATTTCAGTGTACTCCAATTGATTATGATATAAGGAGACTTCATTCTTGATTGATCTATTATATTTAAACCAAGGACTGTATATTTATATGTTGATACTTTACCTCTGCTGGTTGTTGATGCCAACTATTGGCTAACTATTTATATGTATATTTAAAAAGATTTTCAATAAAATTTATTTAACCATTCTTGTCCTGAATATAGAGTATGTTACAATTTCTGCTAAACACTATATACAGTTAGGTCCATATATATTTGGACAGAGACAACATTTTTCTAATTTTGGCTCTAGACATTACCACTATGAATTTTAAACAAAACAATTCAGATGCAGTTGAAGTTCAGACTTTCAGCTTTCATTTGAGGGTATCCACATTAAAATTGGATGAAGGGTTTAGGAGTTTCAGCTCCTTAACATGTGTCACCCTGTTTTTAAAGGGACCAAAAGTAATTGGACAATTGACTGCAAGGCTATTTCATGGACAGGTGTGGGCAATCCCTTCATTATGTCATTCTCAATTAAGCAGATAAAAGGCCTGGAGTTGATTTGAGGTGTGGTGCTTGCATTTGGAAGGTTTTGCTGTGACGGAATCATGCGGTCAAAGGAGCTCTCCATGCAGGTGAAACAAGCCATCTTTAAGCTGCAAAAACAGAAGAAAACAATGCGAGAAATTGCTGCAACATTAGGAGTAGCAACATCTATAGTTTGGTACATCCTAAGAAAGAAAGAAAGCACTGGTGAACTCATCAATGTAAAAAGACCTGGGCGCCCACGGAAGACAACAGTGGTGGATGATCGCAGAATAGTCTCCATGGTGAAGAGAAACCCCTTCACAACAGCCAGCCAAGTGAACAACACTCTCCAGGAGGTAGGCGTATCAATATCCAAATCTACCATAAAGAGAAGACTGCATGAAAGTAAATACAGAGGGTTCACTGCACGGTGCAAGCCACTCTTAAGCATCAAGAATCAAAAGGCTAGACTGGACTTTGCTAAAAAACATCTAAAAATGCCAGCACAGTTCTGGAAGAACATTCTTTGGACAGATGAAACCAAGATCAACCTCTACCAGAATGATGGAAAGAGAAAAGTATGGCGAAGGCGTGGTACAGCTCTTGATCCAAAGCATACCACATCATCTGTAAAACACGGCGGAGGCAGTGTGATGGCTGGTATGCATGGCTGCCAGTGGCACTGGGTCACTAGTGTTTATTGATGATGTGACACAGGACAGAAGCAGCCGAATTAATTCTGAGGTATTCAGAGCCATACTGTGTGCTCAGATCCAGCCAAATGCTATAGGTACATTAGTAGAGGGAGGAAACACCAGGAGTTCAGTCTTTGACAGGTTAAGTTTCAGATATAGTGAGGACATGATATTAGACACAGCGTTTAGACAATCGCCAGTGTTTTCTAGAAAGGCTGGCGTGATGTCAGGAGAAGAAGCGTATAATTGGGTGTCATCAGCATAGAGATGGTATTGGAAACCAAATCTACTGATTGTTTGACCAATAGGGGCAGTGTACAAGGAGAAGAGGAGGAGGCCTAGAACCGATCCTTGAGGAACCCCAACAGTAAGGGGAAGGTGAGAGGAGGAGGAACCGGCAAAAGAAACAGTAAAGGAGCGGTCGGAGAGATAGGAGGAGAACCAGGAGAGAACGGTGTCCTTGAGGCCAATGGAATGGAGCATAGTGAGGAGGAGCTGATGATCCACAGTGTCGAATGCTGCAGAGAGATCCAAGAGAATTAGCATGGAGTAATGACCATTAGATTTAGCTGTTAGCAGATCATTAGAGACTTTAGTGAGGGCAGTTTCAGTGGAGTGTAAAGAGCGGAAACCGGATTGGAGAGGGTCGAGAACAGAGTTTTCTGAGAGATAGCGGATAAGACGGACCAGGCGTTCCAGGAGTTTAGAGATGAAGGGAAGATTAGAGACAGGTCTATAGTTAGCGGCACAGTTTTGGTCGAGGGATGGTTTTTTAAGTAGTGGATGTATGATGGCATGCTTAAATGAGGAGGGAAAATACCAGAAGAGAGAGAGAGGTTAAATATTTTAGTTAGGTGAGGGGTGACAGCAGGGGAAAGGGACTGGAGGAGATGCACAAAACAAACAGCAACTGAAAACCACCACAGTGAAAGCCTGGCAGAGCATCAAAAAGGAGGAAACACAGCGTCTGGTGATGTCCATGAGTTCAAGACTTCAGGCAGTCATTACCAACAAAGGGTTTTCAACCAAGTACTAGAAATGAACATTTTATTTACAGTTATTTAATCTGTCCAATTACTTTTGGGCCCTTTAAAAACAGGGTGGCACATGTTAAGGACCAGAAACTCCTAAACCATTCATTCAATTTTAATGTGGATACCCTCAAATGAAAGCTGAAAGTCTGAACTTCAACTGCAACTGAATTGTTTTGTTTAACCCCTTCACCCCCAAGGGTGGTTTGCACGTTCATGACCGGGCCAATTTTTACAATTCTGACCACTGTACCTTTATGAGGTCATAACTCTCGAACGCTTCCATGGATCCCGGTGATTCTGACATTGTTTTCTCATGACATATTGTACTTCATGTTAGAGGTAAAATTTCATTCAAATAACTTGCGTTTATTTGTGAGAAAAATGGAAATTTGGCGAAAATTTTGAAAATGTCGCAATTTTCCAACTTTGAATTTTTATGCCCTTAAATCACAGAGATACGGCACACAAAAAACTTGATAACTAACATTTTCCACATGTTTACTTTACATCAGCACAATTTTGGAACCAAAATTTTTTTTTGTTAGGAAGTTATAAGGGTTAAAAGTTGACCAGCGATTTCTCATTTTTACAACACCATTTTATTTTTAGGACCACATCACATTTGAAGCCACTTTGAGGGGTCTATATGATAGAAAATACCCAAAAGTGACACCATTCTAAAAACTGCACCCCTTAAGGTGCTCAAAACCACATTCAAGAAGTTTATTAACCCTTTAGGTGCGTCACAGGAATTTTTTTGAATATTTAAAAAAAAATGAACATCTAACTTTTTTTCATAAAAAAAATACTTCAGGTTCAATTTTTTTTATTTTACCAAGGGTAACAGGAGAAATTGAACTGCAAAAGTTATTGTGCAATTTGTCCTGAGTACGCAGATACCTGATATGTGGGGGGGAACGACTGTTTCGGCGCATGGCAGAGCTCAGAATGGAAGGAGCGCCGTTTGACTTTTTCAATGCAAAATTGGCTGGAATTCAGATTGGACGCCATGTCACGTTTGGAGAGTCCCTGATGTACCTAAACAGTGGAAACCCCCTACAAGTGACCCCATTTTGGAAACTAGACCCCCCAAGGAACTTATCTAGATATGTGGTGAGAACTTTGAACCCACAAGGGCTTTACAGAAGTTTATAACGTACAGCGGTACAATTAAAAAATCATATTTTTTCCACAAAAATGATCTTTTCACCCCAATTTTTATTTTCCCAAGGGTAACAGGACCCTAAAAGTTATTGTGCAATTTGTCCTGAGTACGCTGATACCCCACATGTGGGGGTAAACCACTATTTGGGCGCATGGCAGAGCTCGGAAGGGAAGCAGCGCCATTTGACGTTTTTGGCTGGAATTGAGATCGGACACCATGTCGCGTTTGGAAAACCCCTGATGTACCAAAACAGTAGAAACCCCCCACAAATGACACCATTTTGGAAAATAGAACCCCTAAGGAACTTATCTAGATGTGTGGTGAGAACTTTGAACCCCCATGGGCTTCACAGAAGTTTATAACATAAAGCCATACAATTAAAAAATCATATTTTTTCCACAAAAATGATCTTTTCACCCTCAATTCTTATTTTTCCAAGGGTAACAGGACCCTAAAAGTTATTGTGCAATTTGTCCTGAGTACGCTGATACCCCACATGTGGGGGTAAACCACTATTTGGGCGCATGGCAGAGCTCGGAAGGGAAGCTGCGCCATTTGACGTTTTTGGCTGGAATTGAGATCGGACACCATGTCGCGTTTGGAAAACTCCTGATGTACCAAAACAGTGGAACCCCCCCACAAATGACACCATTTTGGAAACTAGACCCCCTAAGGAACTTATCTAGATGTGTGGTGAGCACTTTGACCCCCCCAGTGCTTCACAGAAGTTTACAACGCCCGGGCGTGAAAATAAAAAATTCGTATTTTTTCCACAAACATGATCTTTTAGTCACCATTTTTTTATTTTCCCAAGGGTACCAGGAGAAATTGGACCCCAAAAGTTGTTGTCCAATTTGTCCTGAGTATGCTGATACCCCATATGTGGGAGAAAACTACTGTATGGGCACACGTCGGGGCTCGGAAGGGAAGTAGTGACGTTTTGGAATGCAGACTTTGATGGAATGGTCTGCGGGTGTCATGTTGCCTTTGGAGAGCCCCTAATGTACCTAAACAGTGGAAACCCCCCACAAATGACACCATTTTGTAAACTAGACCCCCCAAGGAACTTATCTAGATGTGTGGTGAGCACTTTGACCCCCCCAGTGCTTCACAGAAGTTTACAACGCCCGGGCGTGAAAATAAAAAATTCGTATTTTTTCCACAAACATGATCTTTTAGTCACCATTTTTTTATTTTCCCAAGGGTACCAGGAGAAATTGGACCCCAAAAGTTGTTGTCCAATTTGTCCTGAGTACGCTGACACCCCATATGTGGGAGAAAACTACTGTATGGACACACGTCGGGGCTCGGAAGGGAAGCAGTGACGTTTTGGAATGCAGACTTTGATGGAATGGTCTGCGGGTGTCATGTGCGTTTGGAGAGCCCCTGATGTACCTAAACTATTGAAACTCCCCACAAGTGACCCCATTTTGGACACTAGACCCCCCACGGAACTTATCTAGATGTGTGGTGAGCACTTTGAACCCCCAAGTGCTTCACAGAAGTTTATAACACTCGGACGTGAAAATAAAAAAATCATTTTTTTCCACAAAAATGATATTTTTGCCCCCAATTTTTTATTTTCCTAAGGGTAACAGGAGAAATTGGACCCCAAAAATTGTTTTGCAATTTGTCCTGAGTAGGCTGATACCCTACATGTGGGGGTAAAACACTGTTTGGGCGCATAGCAGAGCTTGGAAGGGAAGGAGCACCATTTGACTTTTTCAACTCAGAATTGGCTGGAATTGAGATCAGACGCCATGTTGCATTTGGAGAGCCCCTGATGTGCCCAAACAGTGGAAACCCCCAATTCTAACTCCAACCCGAACCCCAACACGCCCCTAACCCTAGCCCTAACCCTAGCCCTAACCCTAGCCCTAGCCCTAACCCTAGCCCTAGCCCTAACCCTAGCCCTAACCCTAGCCCTAACCCTAGCCCTAGCCCTAACCCTAACCCTACCCTAACCCTACCCCAACACACCCCTAGCCCTAACCCTAGCCCTAACCCTAATGGAAAAATGGAAATAAATACATTTTTTTTATTTTATTATTTTTCCCTAACTAAGGGGGTGATAATGGGGGGTTTGATTTACGATTTATGGCGGTTTTTATGTTTGGCGGCTGTCGCACGCTAAAAGACGCTTTTTATTGTAAAAATAGTTTTTGCATCACCACATATTGAGAGCTATAATTTTTCCGTATTTTGACCCACCGAGTCATGTGAGGTCTTATTTTTTGCGGGACGAGTTGACGTTTTTATTGGTACCATTTTCGGGCACGTGAAATTTTTTGATCGCTTTTTATTCCGATTTTTGGGACGCAGAATGAACAAAAACCAGCGTTTCATGAATTTCTTTTGGGGGGGTGCGTTTACACCGTTCCGCGTGCGGTAAAATTGATAAAGCGGTTTTATTCTTCGGGTCAGTACGGTTACAGCGATACCTCATTTAGGTCTTTTTTTATGTTTTTGTCGGTTTTATGCAATGAAAACTATTTTATATAAAAAATAATTATTTTTGCATCACTTTATTCTGCGAGTTATAACTTTTTTATTTTTTCGCTGATGATGCTGTGTGGCGGCTTGTTTTTTGCGGGACAAGATGACGTTTTCAGCGGTACCATGGATATTTATATGCGTCTTTTTGATCGCGCGTTATTGCACTTTTTGTTTGGCAGTATGATTATAAATCATTATTTTTTGCTTCGTTTTTTATTTTTATTTTTTAAGGGGTTCGCTAAAGGGGTTAACTAATGGGACAGTTTTATAGGGCAGGTCGTTACGGATGCGGCGATACCTAATATGTGTACTTTTATTGTTTTTTTTTTATTATTTTCAAAAAATGAATTTATTGGGGAATATTTTTTTTTTTTTTACTAATTTATTTGGCGATTTTTTGAAATTTATTTTTACACTTTTTTTTATTTTTTTTTTACTTTATTACATAGTCCCAGGTGGGACATCACTGTCCTGAGACAGATCGCTGATCTGTCACATCACAGATCACTGTGACAGATCAGCAATCTGTCACAGGCAGTGCACAAGGCTTCCTCATGCCTGCGCTTTGCAGGCACTGAGGAAGCCAGCTTCCCCAGGCCCCCGAAGGCCCCCGTCGCCATCTTGGATTCGGGGGCCTGGAGGAATGGAGCCCCCCGCAGCAGCGCTGCACATTGACCGCCCCTGACACATTGTGCCGGGTGTCAGCTGTGATAATCAGCTGACACCCGGCCGCGATCAGCGGCGCTCACCACGTGGGCGCCGCTGATCGCGGTAGACGTACTATCCCGTCCCCGGTCATACGGGCCCGGGTACCGTGGATGGGATAGTACGTCTCATGTCAGGAAGGGGTTAAAATTCAAAGTGGTAATGTCTAGAACCAAAATTAGAAAAATGTTGTCTCTGTCCAAATATATATGGACCTAACTGTGTAACATATTCATTCTAATTCTCATACAAGTTGCTGATCTATGCTATTATGACATTTTGTGAAAGCTCGGAGCCTCCGTGTGAGGGATAACAGAGATGTCCCTCCTGGAATGTGCCCCCACCTTGGCATTTCCCCAGGCCATAAAAAGCCATGCAATGTTTATCTTTAATTAAAAACCAAGGAACAAATTCTTTGAAGCTTGGTCCCCACAAAATAGCACCAAGGTGTGAGCTCCTGCAGTTACAGGCAAACTAACTGAAGCACATGGAGACACCATTGTACAACACATCACAGCAGACTCTGAGGTATTGAATCTGGAAAATGACCTATAATAACAGAATGCAATATCTCTGAGACAAGCCGAGCACATTTTCGGAATCGGCATTCCATTCCCCATGTGCCCATATTATTTAACCACCTCCAGAACCCTGCATTAGGGAGTTATAAAGCATAGCTAACATGAATTACATACTGTAGGCATATTTGGTCTCTATGCGCAGAAAAAATCCAGCAGAATCCAGTGGCATTGCTGCCATTTCATTCATAGCTTTGGGCAGAAAGTTATGAACCTCCACAGTTCTGGACAGAAAATCATACTTTCAGATATGGTAGGAGAGAGTCTGCACAAGCCTAGGGGTGGACACAAAGTGTGGGAGGGGACAACCTAGGAGATAAGAGACAGCTGCTCATTTTGGACTTGGTTTTCTAATGTACAGAGGATACATTAGCTGACTCAGCCAGGAAAGCCTGTAACTAGTGTTGAGCGATACCGTTCGATACCCAAAAATATCGTATCGGATGGTATCGCCCGATACGAAAAAAATATCGGGTATTGCCGATTCCGATACCGGAAGTCCCATTCAAGTCAATGGGACTTCCGGTATCGGAATTAAAAAAAGCCCTTTATTTCCTTGTTGGCTAATTCTACATAATTGAAAACAAATAAGAATCATGTAGAATGTATTGTGGGAGGTGGAGGAGACATTAAAAGCATAGTGGTTTATTCAAATCACATGGCATAGCATTAATTCCAATTTTTTTTTTCAGTACGTTCGGAGTTAAAAAGATATTGACTATGTTAACCTTTTTTATATTTTGTCAGATATGTATGTTTCACAACTTCCATGCTCTTCACGTTCTTTTGTACTTCTCCCACACTTTCTCCTTCATGATCCGCAGCAGTAGCATTTTTTTCATCAACTTTTTCTTCACCTTATTCATCTTCTTCTTCTTCATCTTCTTCCCATTAATTTTTTTTTCCATTCTTCATATTCTTCTTATTCAGCTATTATCAATTTTAATATGCTATTTCTTCATCTTCTTCCTATTCTTCTTTGTCTTCATTTTCTTATGGTGACAGGCATTCCTGTAGTACTTATCTATAAAAGTTATAAGATTACACCTTACGTTCTGCCTGTCACTAAAGATTTACAACAGGATTTGTCCGCGTTCAGTTTGGCCTGCAGCAGCAGGCATTTTCCAGGGGCACCACGAGGAGGAACGGACTCACCCCCATTTACTGCTTAGTCTTCTTCTGCTTATAATTTTGATTTCTTCTATGCTGATTTTTAGTCTTATGCTTAATGTTCTTCTGCTTTCTGTTCTTCTGCTTTTGCTTCTTCTGCTTCTTGTTCTTCTGTCTTTTGTTCTGTATCTTGGTGGTTGTCTTCATGTTCTTTGTCCTCTTGGTCTTATTATTTAGGGTCATATTTATGGTCTTCTTTGGTGTGGTCTTCAGGGTCGTCGTCATCAGGGTCGTCGTCATGGAGATCAATAAGGATTACCAAAGACAATTTCAAAAAGCTTGATCTTGGAAATGTAGCAGAAGGTACAAGAAGGCTGAGAAACTGGCGAGAACCAGCAGACAGTGCTGGCACCCGGATGGGTAGCAGAAGGAACAAGAGCCAATGGCAATACCGAGGACCAACTGACGGTGCTGGACCACGGTTACTAAGCAGAAGGTACCTGTGCTAAAAAGCACTACCAAGGACCAGCTGACGGTGCTGGACCTTGGATACCGAGATGGAGGCACCTAGGCCAAAGGCTGTGGCGAGAACCAGCAGACAGTGCTGGCACCCGGATGGGTAGCAGAAGGCGCAAGAGCCAATGGCACTTCTGAGGACCAACTGATGGTGCTGGACCACGGTTACTAAGCAGAAGGTACCTGTGCTAAAAAGCACTACCAAGGACCAGCTGACGGTGCTGGACCTCGGATACCGAGATGGAGGCACCTAGGCCAAAGGCTGTGGCGAGAACCAGCAGACAGTGCTGGCACCCGGATGGGTAGCAGAAGGAACAAGAGCCAATGGCACTTCTGAGGACCAACTGACGGTGCTGGACCACGGTTACTAAGCAGAAGGTACCTGTGCTAAAAAGCACTACCAAGGACCAGCTGACGGTGCTGGACCTCGGATACCGAGATGGAGGTACCTAGGCCAAAGGCTGTGGCGAGAACCAGCAGACAGTGCTGGCACCCGGATGGGTAGCAGAAGGAACAAGAGCCAATGGCACTACCGAGGACCAACTGACGTTGCTGGACCACGGTTACTAAGCAGAAGGTACCTGTGCTAAAAAGCACTACCAAGGACCATCTAACGGTGCTGGACCTTGGATACCGAGATGGAGGCACCTAGGCCAAAGGCTGTGGCGAGAACCAGCAGACAGTGCTGGCACCCGGATGGGTAGCAGAAGGAACAAGAGCCAATGGCACTACCGAGGACCAACTGACGGTGCTGGACCACGGTTACTAAGCAGAAGGTAACTGTGCTAAAAAGCACTACCAAGGACCAGCTGACGGTGCTGGACCTCGGATACCGAGATGGAGGCACCTAGGCCAAAGGCTGTGGCGAGAACCAGCAGACAGTGCTGGCACCCGGATGGGTAGCAGAAGGAACAAGAGCCAATGGCACTACCGAAGAACAGCTGACGGTGCTGGACCACGGTTACTAGGCAGGAGGTACCTGTGCTAGAAAGCACTACCAAGGACCAGCTGACGGTGCTGGACCTCGGATACCGAGATGGAGGCACCTAGGCCAAAGGCTCTGGCGAGAACCAGCAGACAGTGCTGGAACCCGGGTGGGTAGCAGAAGGTACCCATTCAAAGCAAAGTAGCCAGGCCGCAAGCCGGCAGCAGTTACCAAAACCCACAGTCCTACAGGGGGTCCATGTCCAATTGGCACTACGGATCCAGCCTTCAGTGCCAGTTCCCGCAGCCCACATAGGAGTCACCTAAACTGCAGGCACCGTAGAGTCGGCTAACCCGGCCGCAAGACGACAGGACAACGGATTGGTGGCATAGTGACCTTGACACTACCCGGAAACAGCAGGCGTGCTGGAACCAGGCTGGCCAACAGGGAGTACCCGTGCCAAAGACACTGCCGAGAACCAGCTGACGGTGCTGGAACCCAGATGGGTAGCAAAAGCTACAAGAGCCAATGGCACTACCGAAGAACAGCTGACGGTGCTGGACCATGGTTACTAGGCAGGAGGTACCTGTGCTAGAAAGCACTACCAAGGACCAGCTGACGGTGCTGGACCTCGGATACCGAGATGGAGGCACCTAGGCCAAAGGCTGTGGCGAGAACCAGCAGACAGTGCTGGCACCCGGATGGGTATCAGAAGGAACAAGAGCCAATAGCACTACCGAGGACCAACTGACGTTGCTGGACCACGGTTACTAAGCAGAAGGTACCTGTGCTAAAAAGCACTACCAAGGACCAGCTGACGGTGCTAAGACTTCGGATACCGAGATGGCGGCACCTAGGCCAAAGGCTCTGGCGAGAACCAGCAGACAGTGCTGGAACCCGGGTGGGTAGCATAAGGTACCCATTCAAAGCAAAGTAGCCACGCCGCAAGCCGGCCGCAGTTACCAAAACCCACAGTCCTACAGGGGGTCCATGTCCCATTGGCACTACGGATCCAGCCTTCAGTGCCAGTTCCCGCAGCCCACATAGGAGTCACCTAAACTGCAGGCACCGTAGAGTCGGCTAACCCGGCCGCAAGACGACAGGACAACGGATTGGTGGCATAGTGACCTTGACACTACCCGGAAACAGCAGGCGTGCTGAAAACAGGCTGGGCAACAGGGAGTACCCGTGCCAAAGACACTGCCGAGAACCAGCTGACGGTGCTGGAACCCAGATGGGTAGCAAAAGCTACAAGAGCCAATGGCACTACCGAGGAACAGCTGACGGTGCTGGACCACGGTTACTAGGCAGGAGGTACCTGTGCTAGAAAGCACTACGAAGGACCAGCTGACGGTGCTGGACCTCGGATACCGAGATGGAGGCACCTAGGCCAAAGGCTCTGGCGAGAACCAGCAGACACTGCTGGAACCCGGGTGGGTAGCAGAAGGTACCCATTCAAAGCAAAGTAGCCAGGCCGCAAGCCGGCCGCAGTTACCAAAACCCACAGTCCTACAGGGGGTCCATGTCCCATTGGCACTACGGATCCAGCCTTCAGTGCCAGTTCCCGCAGCCCACATAGGAGTCACCAAAACTGCAGGCACCGTAGAGTCGGCTAACCCGGCCGCAAGACGACAGGTTAACGGATTGGTGGCATAGTGACCTTGACACTACCCGGAAACAGCAGGCGTGCTGGAACCAGGCTGGCCAACAGGGAGTACCCGTGCCAAAGACACTGCCGAGAACCAGCTGACGGTGCTGGAACCCAGATGGGTAGCAAAAGCTACAAGAGCCAATGGCACTACCGAGGAACAGCTGACGGTGCTGGACCACGGTTACTAGGCAGGAGGTACCTGTGCTAGAAAGCACTACCAAGGACCAGCTGACGGTGCTGGACCTCGGATACCGAGATGGAGGCACCTAGGCCAAAGGCTCTGGCGAGAACCAGCAGACAGTGCTGGAACCCGGGTGGGTAGCAGAAGGTACCCATTCAAAGCAAAGTAGCCAGGCCGCAAGCCGGCCGCAGTTACCAAAACCCACAGTCCTACAGGGGGTCCATGTCCCATTGGCACTACGGATCCAGCCTTCAGTGCCAGTTCCCGCAGCCCACATAGGAGTCACCTAAACTGCAGGCACCGTAGAGTCGGCTAACCCGGCCGCAAGACGACAGGACAACGGATTGGTGGCATAGTGACCTTGACACTACCCGGAAACAGCAGGCGTGCTGGAACCAGGCTGGCCAACAGGGAGTACCCGTGCCAAAGACACTGCCGAGAACCAGCTGACGGTGCTGGAACCCAGATGGGTAGCAAAAGCTACAAGAGCCAATGGCACTACCGAGGAACAGCTGACGGTGCTGGACCACGGTTACTAGGCAGGAGGTACCTATGCTAGAAAGCACTACCAAGGACCAGCTGACGGTGCTGGACCTCGGATACCGAGATGGAGGCACCTAGGCCAAAGGCTCTGGCGAGAACCAGCAGACAGTGCTGGAACCCGGGTGGGCAGCAGAAGGTACCCATTCAAAGCAAAGTAGCCAGGCCGCAAGCCGGCAGCAGTTACCGAAACCCACAGTCCTACAGGGGGTCCATGTCCCATTGGCACTACGGATCCAGCCTTCAGTGCCAGTTCCCGCAGCCCACATAGGAGTCACCTAAACTGCAGGCACCGTAGAGTCGGCTAACCCGGCCACAAGACGACAGGACAACGGATTGGTGGCATAGTGACCTTGACACTACCCGGAAACAGCAGGCGTGCTGGAACCAGGCTGGCCAACAGGGAGTACCCGTGCCAAAGACACTGCCGAGAACCAGCTGACGGTGCTGGAACCCAGATGGGTAGCAAAAGCTACAAGAGCCAATGGCACTACCGAGGAACAGCTGACGGTGCTGGACCACGGTTACTAGGCAGGAGGTACCTGTGCTAGAAAGCACTACCAAGGACCAGCTGACGGTGCTGGACCTCGGATACCGAGATGGAGGCACCTAGGCCAAAGGCTCTGGCGAGAACCAGCAGACAGTGCTGGAACCCGGGTGGGTAGCAGAAGGTACCCATTCAAAGCAAAGTAGCCAGGCCGCAAGCCGGCCGCAGTTACCAAAACCCACAGTCCTACAGGGGGTCCATGTCCCATTGGCACTACGGATCCAGCCTTCAGTGCCAGTTCCCGCAGCCCACATAGGAGTCACCTAAACTGCAGGCACCGTAGAGTCGGCTAACCCGACCGCAAGACGACAGGACAACGGATTGGTGGCATAGTGACCTTGACACTACCCGGAAACAGCAGGCGTGCTGGAACCAGGCTGGGCAACAGGGAGTCCCCGTGCCAAAGACACTGCCGAGCACCAACTGGCGTTGTTGGAGCCCAGGGACAATCATGGTGTAGGCCGAGGCCTACTTGGTGGTAGTTTTAGATTGTTTGTAGGCTACAACAGACTGTCAACGTGCTCCAATTAGGCATCTGTCTCCACTCTGTTTCCAGGATTTCACGTGACCACCAACACCGCCAGTTTATGCGTACAGCAGCCGTCTGCCCAATCCACACGTGTTCCTGTGTTACTGGGATTCTGTAATGTCAGCAGATCCCCTGATGTGTGTCTGCCACTGTCTCCTGCTCTGTTCACATTCCCACCGCTTGCAGTGGGAAGGTGGACAGCGCCGGAGACAGTGGCGGACACATATTGGGGGATCTGCTGACGTTACAGAACCCCAGTAACACAGGAACACGTGTGGAATGCGTGGACGGCAACTGTGAGCAGGAACTGGCGGTGTTGGAGGTCAGGGGAAATACTAGAGACAGAGTGGAGACAGAGGCCAAATCAGAGAATGTTTAAATCTGAAGTAGTTACAATTTGGAGGCAGCAGCAGTTTGCCCTCCACACAGCAGGGGATCAGCTGACGTTACCGAACCCCACTTTCACATGAACGAGTGTGTTTTTCTGTGTGGACAGCACTTCCAAGCACCAGCTGGCGTTGTTGGAGCCCAGGGACAATCGTGGTGCAGGCCGAGGCCTATTAGGAGCCAGGTGTAAAGCTGAGGTATTTTGACTTTGGAGGGAGCAGGACACTTTGCCCTCCACACAGCAGGGGATCAGCTGACGTTACCGAACCCCACTTTCACATGAACGAGTGTGTTTTTCTGTGTGGACAGCACTTCCGAGCAACAACTGACGATGTTGGAGCCCAGGGATAGTCATTTTGTAGGCTGAGGCCTACTTGGAGGCAGTTTAAGATAAGACGTTGTTTGAATTTGGAGGCAGCAGCAGTTTGCCCTCCACACAGCAGGGGATCAGCTGACATTACTGACCCCCACTTTCACATGAACAAGTGTGTTTTTCTGTGTGGACAGCACTTCCGAGCACCAACTAGCGTTGTTGGAGCCCAAGGAGAACCAGGGTGCAGGCCGAGGCCTACTTGGTGGCAGTTTTAGATTGTTTGTAGGCTACAACAGACTGTCAACGTGCTCCAATTAGGCATCTGTCTCCACTCTGTTTCCAGGATTTCACGTGACCACCAACACCGCCAGTTTATGCGTACAGTTGCCGTCTGCCCAATCCACACGTGTTCCTGTGTTACTGGTGTTCTGTAATGTCAGCAGATTCCCTGATGTTTGTCTGCCAATGTCTCCTGCTCTGTCCACATTCCCACCACTTGCAGTGGGAAGGTGAACAGCGCAGGAGACAGTGCCGGACACACATTGGGGGATCAGCTCACGTTACAGAACACCAGGAACACAGGAACAAGTGTGGAATGTGTGGACGGCAACTGTGAGCAGGAACTGGCGGTGATGGAGATCAGGGGAAATACTAGAGACAGAGTGGAGACAGAGGCCAAATCAGAGAATGTTTAAATCTGAAGTAGTTATAATTTGGAGGCAGCAGCAGTTTGCCCTCCACACAGCAGGGGATCAGCTGATGTTACCGAACCCCACTTTCACATGAACGAGTGTTTTTCTGTGTGGACAGCACTTCCGAGCACCAACTGGCGGTGTTGGAGCCCAGGGACAATCATGGTGCAGGCCGAGGCCTACTAGGAGCCAGGTGTAAAGCTGAGGTATTTTGACTTTGGAGGGAGCAGGACACTTTGCCCTCCACACAGCAGGGGATCAGCCGACGTTACCGAACCCCACTTTCACATGAACAAGTGTGTTTTTCTGTGTGGACAGCACTTCCGAGCAACAACTGACGATGTTGGAGCCCAGGGATAGTCATTTTGTAGGCTGAGGCCTACTTGGAGGCAGTTTAAGATAAGACGTTGTTTGAATTTGGAGGCAGCAGCAGTTTGCCCTCCACACAGCAGGGGATCAGCTGACATTACTGACCCCCACTTTCACATGAACGAGTGTGTTTTTCTGTGTGGACAGCACTTCCGAGCACCAACTAGCGTTGTTGGAGCCCAGGGAGAACCAGGGTGCAGGCCGAGGCCTACTTGGTGGCAGTTTTAGATTGTTTGTAGGCTACAACAGACTGTCAACATGCTCCAATCCACTCTGTTTCCAGGATTTCACGTGACCACCAACACCGCCAGTTTATGCGTACAGCAGCCGTCTGCCCAATCCACACGTGTTCCTGTGTTACTGGGATTCTGTAATGTCAGCAGATCCCCTGATGTGTGTCTGCCACTGTCTCCTGCTCTGTCCACATTCCCACCGCTTGCAGTGGGAAGGTGGACAGCGCAGGAGACAGTGGCGGACACACATTGGGGGATCTGCTGACGTTACAGAACCCCAGTAACACAGGAACACGTGTGGAATGCGTGGACGGCAACTGTGAGCAGGAACTGGCGGTGTTGGAGGTCAAGGGAAATACTAGAGACAGAGTGGAGACAGAGGCCAAATTAGAGAATGTTTAAATCTGAAGTAGTTACAATTTGGAGGCAGCAGCAGTTTGCCCTCCACACAGCAGGGGATCAGCTGACGTTACCAAACCCCACTTTCACATGAACGAGTGTGTTTTTCTGTGTGGACAGCACTTCCAAGCACCAACTGGCGGTGTCAGAGCCCAGGGAAAATCAGGTAGTAGGCCGAGGCCTACTTGGAGCCAGGTGTAAATCTGAGTTTGTTTGACTGTGGAGGGAGCAGGACACTTTGCCATACACACAGCAGGAGATCAGCTGACGTTACCGAACCCCACTTACACATGAGCGAGTGTTTTGTCTGTGCGGACAGCACTTCTGAGCACCAACTGGCAGTGTCGGAGCCCAGGAAAATCAGGTAGTAGGCCGAGGCCTACTTGGAGTCAGGTGTAAATCTGAGGTATTTTGACTGTGGAGGGAGCAGGACACTTTGCCATACACACAGCAGGGGATCAGCTGACATTACCGAACCCCACTTACACATGAGCGAGTGTTTTGTCTGTGCGGACAGCACTTCTGAGCACCAACTGGCGGTGTCGGAGCCCAGGGAAATCCGGTAGTACGCCGAGGCCTACTTGGAGCCAGGTGTAAATCTGAGGTTGTTTGACTGTGGAGGGAGCAGGACACTTTGCCATACACACAGCAGGGGATCAGCTGACTTTACCGAACCCCACTTACACATGAGCGAGTGTTTTGTCTGTGCGGACAGCACTTCTGAGCACCAACTGGCGGTGTCGGAGCCCAGGGAAAATCAGGTAGTAGGCCGAGGCCTACTTGGAGCCAGGTGTAAATCTGAGGTTGTTTGACTGTGGAGGGAGCAGGACACTTTGCCATACACACAGCAGGGGATCGGCTGACGTTAACGAACCCCACTTACACATGAGCGAGTGTTTTGTCTGTGTGGACAGCACTTCTGAGCAACAACGGGCGTTGCTGTAGCCCAGGAAATAAAGTTCAGGTCATAGAAACATGAACACAACAGGAGACCTGGATCCTTTTGCAAGCCAATTATTTATTCTGGAAGAGGACTGGCAAATTCAGGTGAGATCCAGGCCTTGTTCATTTTCACAAAAGTAAGCCGGTCAACATTATCGGCGGATAGTCGCGTGCGACGGTCTGTTACCACACCACCTGCAGCACTAAAGACACGTTCCGATAATACACTGGCAGCAGGGCAAGCCAGCACCTCTAATGCATACTGGCTAAGCTCTGGCCATGTATCCAGCTTAGAGACCCAATAATTGAACGGGGAAGAGCCATCTGGGAGAACACTAACAGGGCACGACAAGTAGTCTGTCACCATCTGACGGAAACGTTGCCTCCTGCTGACTGGAGCCGTCTGTGATGGTGTAGCCGTTTGTGACGGTCCCACAAAACTTTTCCACATTTGGGCCATACTGGCCTTGCCTTGTCCTGCGGCACTGCCTCTGCTACCTCTTTGTGCAGAGCTTCCTCCACTGCCTCTACCCACATGGCTGCTTTGAAAAGCACTACCAGCAACACTTGTGGGGGGAATGGAGAACATGATGGCCTGCACAAGTGTTTCTTGGTACTCCCGCATTTTTCGCTCCCGGTTCAACTGTGGTATGAGGCTTTTTAAGTTGTCCCGGTAGCGAGGATCTAGGAGGGTGTACACCCAATAATCAGCCGTGTGGAGAATGTTGGCAATGCGGCGGTCATTTAACAAGCACTGCAGCATGAAATCAACCATGTGCTGCAGACTGCCAACTGGACCGGAAACGCTGTCCCCAGCTTGAGGCAGCATCTCTGCCTGCTCAGCATCACCCCACCCTCGCTGTACACACTGACTACTAGAGCCTTGTGTACCTCCCTCCTCTGGAGAGATGTGTTCCTCCTCCTCCATTGACTCCTCGTCATCCTCCTCACTTAGGCTACTTTCACACATCAGTTTTTTGCCGTCAGGCAGGATCCGGCTTTTTTTAGAAAAAACGGATCCGGCATAAATTTTGGAGAACTGTAGAAACGGATCCGGTTTTTTGCTGGATCCGTCTCTGTTCCTGGCAGCTGGCCAATTGGATCTGAGCATGCGCAGACTTAAAAAAACCGGATCCGGTGGCTGGATCCGTCTTTTTCTGGATCCGGCGCATTCCGGCGCCCATAGACTTTCATTGTAGCAAAAAGCTGGAAGCGCCGGATCCGGCGCTTCCGGCTTTTTCGCCGGAGACAAAAAACGTTACAGTAGCCATTTTTTCCAGACGCCAGAATGAGACAAGTTGCCGGATCCGGCAAAAAACGGATGAAACGCAATGCCATCCGGCACGATCCGGCGCTAATGCAAGTCAATGGGGAAAAACCGGATCCGGCATTGCATTTTGCCAGATCCGGTTTTACAAAAAAAGCCGGATCGCGCCTGAAGGCAAAAAACTGATGTGTGAAAGAGGCCTAAGTGTCCCCTGCCTGGGCCTTTGTGTGGAAGCACGTTGCGCAGACTTGCCAGAAGCAGATGGCATTTCTGACTGCTCATCCTCGACCTCTTCAAAAACCTTCTCACTTAGTGCTTGTAAGGTTTTTTGAAGCAGACAGATGAGGGGGACAGTCATGCTGATTAGTGCATCATCTGCACTGGCCATCCGCGTGGAGTCATCGAAGGCACGCAAAACTTGGCAGATGTCCCTCATAGTGGCCCACTCAGTGGTGGTGAAGTGTGTCCGGCGCACAGTGCGACTTGTTTGCGCCTGATGCAGCTGGTACTCCATTACTGCTGCCTGCTGCTCACACAACCGCTCCAACATATGTAACGTTGAATTCCACCTGGTGGGGAGGTCAGATATGATGCGATGTTCTTGCAGGCGGAATCGTCGTTGCAGAGATGCAATGCGCGATCTTGCCATGCTGGAACGCCGCAAGTGAGCACACTCTAGGCGAACCTTGTGCAGCAATGCATCAAGATCCGGATAGTCCCTCAGAAAGCTCTGCACGACCAAATTGAGCACATGTGCCAGACATGGTATGTGAGTGAGGTTGCCTAGGCCCAGAGCTGCCACTAGATTTCGGCCATTGTCACTCACTACCAAACCTGGCTGGAGATTCGCTGGCACAAACCACACATCGCTCTCCTGCTTGATGGCATTCCAGAGCTCCTGTGCTGTGTGGCTCCGATTCCCCAAAGAAATTAATTTAAGGATGGCCTGTTGACGTTTGGCCACACCTGTGCTCATATCTGGCCTAACAGGCTCACGCAGTGCTGATTCCGAGGAACTAGAGTAGGAGGAGGACTCAATATGTACAGACTGCATTCCTGCAATCCTTGGAGTTGGCAGAATACGTACAGAGCCACTCTCCAGATCTGTACCCGGCTCCACAACATTGACCCAATGGGCAGTGAGGGAAAGGTATCGTCCCTGTCCATGGCTACTGGTCCACGCATCGGTGGTCAGGTGGACCTTGCTACTGACGGCATTTAGTAGCGCATTTTTAATTTTTCCCTCCACATGCTTTTGCAGGGCAGGGACAGCTTGCCTGCTGAAATAAAAGCGGCTGGGCACATTGTATTGTGGAACTGCCAATGACATAAAGTTCCGGAAGGTGTCAGTCTCCACCAGCCTGAATGACAGCATCTCAAGGGCCAGTAGTTTGGCAATGCCGGCATTCAGAGCCAGTGCTCGGGGATGGTTTGCCCAGTAAGGCCGCTTTTTCTCCCATGTCTGTGCTACCGATTGCTGGTGAGTGGCCTGGGAGTGTGCTGATGACTGCGAACGTGGTTCAGTGGGTGGAATTTCACTGGGTCTCTGGACAACAGTGGCAGTGGTTCTTCCATGGCGTTCCAGTGAGGAAGCCGAACCAGCTGTGTGTGAGCTGGAGGAAGAGGCCCCAACACGAGCTGAAGAGGTGGCAGGTGCTGCTGAAGGTTGGCCTACATCTTCAGTGTGTCTGTGTAACTCCACCTCGTGCTTGGTACGCACATGTTTCCACATATTTGTGGTATTGAGGTTGGTCACATTTTTCCCTCGTTTCACTTTCTGATGACACAGCTTGCATTTGACAAAGCAAATGTCATCTGCAACTGTGTCAAAAAAAGACCACGCACTGCAAGTCCTGGGAGCGCCCTTTTTGTGTTTTGGAAGAGGATTGCTCCTCACGGGTGCCAAAGTGGAGGCTACAGGCAACCAAGTCTGCCCCCGCCCTCTCCCTCCTCTTTTGGCCATTCGGGGAATCTCTTCCTCAGAGCTGCTCCCACCACCTTCCTGTGGCTGACGCCATGATGGGTCAAGGACCTCATCATCTCCACTCCCCTCTTCAAGCACCGGCTGGTCCTGGGTTGTCTCGCCAGCACCGTACGCACCAGAAATTGGCAACTGAGTCTCATCATCATCAGATGAGCACTGAGGTGTGCTGACAATAGGCACTGGCCCACCCGCCTCTTCAGATTCAGAGGGACAAAGCAGTTGCGCATCACTGCATACTCCCTCTTCTTCACGCTCTAGAATGCTGCTTGGCTGGCCACCTCTTTCCAAGCCAACAGATTCTGAGAACAGAAGTAAAGATTGAGATGGCTCCTGTCCAGGACTCTCAGACTGCCTGGGCAATTTGGCAGGTGGTGAAGAGACAGATGGTTGCTCTTCAGTGCTCTGGCCTTGGGAGGATGCAGAAGTCATTGAAGTGGATGCGTTAGCTGCCATCCATCCGACAACGGCTTCAATTTGTTCGTCACGCAGCAGTGGGGTACGGCGAGGTCCTACAAAGCTGCGCATGAAGGACTGTTGCCTGGTAAAAGTGGGGGATGCCGGGTCACTGATGGCAGCAGCAGACACCGAATCCCCACGTCCTCTCCCTGCTGAATCCCCACGTCCTCTCCCTGCTGAAACTCCACGGCCACGACCACGTGCCTTACTCCCTGCCTTCTTCATCTTGGTAGACTGATAAAGATAGGCAGAAAAGTAAAAAAGGGGTGGCTTAGTGTTCTTATTCCTGAACACCTGCTAACCAGTATAAGAAACACTAATTTGGCTAAGAGTGTGTGTACTACACTTTAATATGATCTAATGTGGCCTAGACAACTGTAAAGTGGAGTGTTTGGTGAACTTTATTTCCTTTGTTTTGGGGGGGGGGAAAGGAAAGGATGTGACCAAAGTTTGAAAGATATAGTATCACAAACTTTTTGGAGCGATTAGAATGCAACTGATGAGGCTCCAAAAAATAGGCTGATACTAGCCTGGCTGGCCCTGAAGGGCACAAGCCAGCGAAAAGGCTCCTCTATCTAATCCTATATAGTGTTTGCAACCAACCAATGACAATGGATGCGGTTGGAAGCACACTAATATAGGAGCAAAAATCTGGCTAAATTAGCTGCAAAAAAAGGACTATGTATGAGGCAGTGACGCACGCTGAGCGGACTACAGCTAGCGGTGGCTGTAGAACACACTGCAACGTGAGCTGCACTCACACACAGAGAGACCTATCAGACAGCCAAAAACAGTGCAGAGAAATGGGCTAGAGCACTGAAAGGCTGCTGAAAGGCTCCGCTGTCCACTCCTTTAGTGTTTGCAACCAACGTATATGGATACGTATGGAAGCACACTATACAGGAGAAAAAAAAAGCAGCAATAAAAGAAAAATGTGTATGAGGCAGAGACACACGCTGGGCGGCCTACAAGCAGACGTGCCTGCAGGACACACTACACAGCGTGGGTCTGCACTCACACAGCCCTTGCAGACAGCTGTGAAAACAGCGCTGCTAGGGAAAAGCAAGCTACAGTGGTGGTTTATGTAGCCTGGGTTAAGCACTATATGTTTTGTGGAATCGCTATTTCTAACTGTCCCTCACAGTCTTCAACAGCAGCCTGTCCCTAACTGAATTCACAGCAGAGTGACCAGAAATGGCGGCTGCAGAGCTTTTTATAGTGCATCATGACATCATTTCAGCAGCCAATCACAGCCATGCCAGTAGTTAACATGCCTACATGCCTAACAGGATGTGCCCACACTTCTGAGGATCCCCATTGGCTGAATCAAATCGAGCGGGCTCCTAGCATTATGGGAACTTCCAATTCCGGTATTCGATATGAAAAAAGTATCGGAACTAAGTATCGGAATTCCGATTCAGCTAATATCGGCCGATACCCGATACTTGCGGTATCGGAATGCTCAACACTACCTGTAACTAAGATTTGGACCTGTGATCCATCAACACCTCCCTGTGGTCACATGCTACATAACATGGTAATTGCAACCTATCTATACCCTATCTTTTTATTCCACTTGTGACTATATACCTGTATATTGTTCTTGTAATTATATACCTGTATATTTCTAGTGCGCCTTTTTGGCGATTAAATATAAAATTAATCTTGAGCTGCTCTTTTATCTCAATTCACAAATCCCCACATCCGCACGCTCAGTTGGTCAATTATACGCTACCCAGGTTGGTTTCTGAGCCTGTTGTCAGACAGTGCTTATGTTGAACGAGGAACTGGTGGCAGAATACCATATTGTTTTAGTGAGGAACTCTGACAGTGACGGCCAGGAGGTTTAAATATATATCCCCAGCCTGGACTGGTGATATATATCCCCCCCTCACTGGGAGCGCCTCACTATCTCATACCTAGCCTATTTGCCCTTGGTGCAGTTCCCTGACTGACCTGGAGCATGTGGTGGTGCCGATCCCTGCAGGTCCTTCTCTCTCTTCCCCGAGGTGAGCGAAGTCGCCACCCCCCCTTCCCCTGTGAGATCCCTTACACCCCGCACTTTCCATGCTTTTTAATGCTGTGGATTCTGGGAAAATGGCTGTTGGAGGTGGCACATGCGCAATTGAGATCTCAGGAGCCAAGATCTCATTGCCGAGATCTTAATCTGTGTATGTTCCGCCTCAGGCGGCCATTTGCCCAGAGTCCACCACATTGGAAAGCATGGAAAGTGCGGGGGCTCCGGGCTTTCACAAAATGTTATGAGCCTAGGACCTTCAGTATTGCCCCACGCCGGCCGCCGCCACCAGAAGCTTCCTACAGCAGCGATCCTGGGACCCCGCTCCACCGCAGCCAGTAAGCTACATTTGTATTATAAAATGCACCCCCATTTTCCCTCAAAATTTTTTGGGAAAAACTGCTTCTTATAATCTGAAAAATACAGGGTTGGTTTCTGACCCGATATAAGCCTGTTGTCGGACAGGGCTTATGTCGAACGAGGAACTGGTGGCAGAATACCGTATTGTTTTAGTGAGGAACTCTGGCAGTGACGGACAGGATGTTTAAATATATATATATAGACAGTCTAGACTGGTGATATACTGTATATCCCCCCTCACTGGGAGTGCCTCACTAACTCATACCTAGAAGGGAAGCCTTTCCGGTGACTATTTGGCCTCGGTGCACTTCCCTGAGTGACCTGGAGCAAGTGGCACCAGACAGCTGATCCCTATGGTGGCAGCGTGGTGGGATCAAGATAATAGTGTGCGTGGGATCCCTACTAACAGACACTAAGGACTACCAGCAGTAGCTTTTGCTGCTGGGGTCTTAAGATCAGCTCAGCATTAGACAGCCTGAGTGCAAAGTACTGTAGACGTGTGGGTACTCAGGTTGCTGCTGTGTCCCTGACCGAAGGCTGAAAAGACTGGCTGCAAGCACTCGAAGCCAGACAAGCATGATGGCCGCTCAGCTAGCCCTTAATGCATAAAATAACTGTACTGGTTCCGAAGAAGGGGTGAACCAGGGGGGTCCTGCCCGGGCTCCCCAAGTGTCTTGCTGCCAGTGCACTACCCTGCATGAGAGCACCCTCCTACTGCCCTTCTCTCCGGACAGCTCAGGTCAGAGGCCCTCTTTCAAGCTGCCCTAGCATGTCACCAGGTGGGGCGCGAGGAAGCCTCTGCAGCCCTCCTGAAAGCGGCGGAACGCCAAGCAGAGCGAGAGGTGGCAGAATGCCAAGCAGAACGGGAGCGTGAGGCGGTGAAATGCCGTAAAGCTGCAGAGCGACTGCATCAGCTTGAGTTGGCTCGGCCTTGTCTCCTACCACCCACTACAGCACCACAGCACCTCCGGAACCCAAGACAGCCAACGTCCAAGCCGAGAACTTCCTCTTGCTGCAGAAGGACGGACACCTGGACTCCTTGCTGCTAGCCTTTGAGCCGACCTGCCGACAGCACCATCTGGCCGCGGATCAGTGGGCCAAATACCTGGCAGGTAAGTCTCTGGAAGTTTTGGGGGACTTACCTGCTGGGGTGGAACTTGACTATGAAAGCATCAAACAGGCCCTTTTCCAGCAGTTCAACTTCACTCCAGAGTCTTAACACAGGAAGTTCCGGAGCCTGCAAAAAAGGCCCCAAAGACACATGGGTCGACCACATGCAGGCCCTTATGAGATCTGCAGAGCACTGTACCAAGGGTCTGGAGCTCACCACTGGCAATGAGATCCAGGAGGTGTTTGTCACCAATTCTTGTGGAACTACCCAGAGGACCTCCAGCAATACCTGCGTGACCGGAAGCCAAAAGGAGCAGCCGCTACAGCCGCCCTGTCAGATGACTATACCAATAACCGGGTCCCTGAAGTCAAGTGGGTCACCCACAGCACCTGGAGATGGGGTAAGACTCATCCTGCCCCTGGTTCCCCAGTCCCTAGAATGCAAGGGGTGCCCCCTTCTGTTTCCCTCTCTAGGCCAGGGGTAGAACCCAGGAGGTGTCACCTCTGCAACAAACCCGGACACTTCAGGGTCATGTGTCTCCAGCACCACAAGGCCCCGTCCTCATCCCCAAAACTGTCCCCTGTCATGTGTGTGTGTGTGTGGGGGGGGTGGGAGGTACCTTGACAATTACCAGCCTGTCACCGTAAACCACGCCAATGCTATGGGACTGTGGGACACTGGCGCCGAGATGACCCTTGTGCAGTCTGAGATGGTGTCCCCCCATGACTTGTTACCGGGAAAAACCTTCACCATCTCCATGATTGGAGGTGTCGAACCGGCGCTGCCTGTCACCATGGTTCATCTGGACTGGGGCGCCGGAAGGGGAATGAGGGAAGTGGGGGTGTCGGCGAATATTCCTGCGAGTGTTTTACTTGGGACAGATTTGAGGCAGCTATTGTCACAGTATGTGGCTGCTCAGACCCCAAATCCTGGTCCTCTACTGTGTTTTGATTTGTCTACTGCTAGCAATGTTGTAAATGTGTTGCCTGTTCCTTCTGCGTCAAGGGGGGAGGTGGAAGCTAAGAGTCACTCCTGTGCTGACAGGACACATGCAGTGCGCTCAGATGATTCAGAGCTAGAAGACACAGGAAGGTGTCAGAATGCCCCCCAGATGTGATGAGACAGTGTGATCTGGAGGGAGAGGTAGAGGGCAGGTAGATGCAAGGCCAGAACCTGAGTTGGTGGAAGGGGTTGCCACAGGGATTGTAGGGCCCCTAAATGAGTCCAAACTGCTGGGTTCTGTGCAGCTGCAGGAAGGGGAATGTGCAAATGGGGTTGGGGCTGTCACAGGAGAGGTGGAGCTTCCAGGTAAGGCCCCAGGGCAGGAGGTCCCCAGACGCGGGATGCCAGAAAACCAGGTTGGTCCAACTGACTCGGCGACTTGTGTGGAAGTCGAGGGGAGGCAGGCACTGTGGCCGCTATCACCAGGAGTGCGAGTGCTGGAGCCCAAGGAGCCTCACGGAGGTCCGACGGCCTTCCCGCTTCTGACTAAGTGGCGGCTGAGCTAGAGGGAGGCCTTGAGACGGGTCCCAGGGAACTGACCAAAGACGTGGCAGTTTCGTCCATTCTGGCCACGTCTAGTCAGGGGTTTTAGGCAGCGTTGCAAGCCGATGACAGCATGAAGGCCCTTAAGGAGCAGGCGGCAAAGCCTTTCACGGACTCAGACCTTGAGTGGGTGGACTGGGACCAGGAACGGCTGTACTGGGTGTCAGTTCAGCAAGAGTACCAGAGGTGTGGCCCAGGGACCAACAGTTGGTTGTACCCTATCCGTTCCGGGCAGAGTTGTTGTGGATCGCACATGAGGTTCCGATGGCCGACACTTAGGGATTGCTAAGACCAAGGCCAGGCGAGCTCAGCATTTCAACTGGCCTAAAATGGGGACCGATGTGGCTGCCTACTGCTGTTCGTGTGGCGAAGGCGGGGCGGCACCCCAAAGTCCCACTGGTGCCATTGCCCATCATTGACAAGCCTTTCCGGAGGGTGGCTGTGGATCTCATCGGACCACTGTCCATTCCCAGCCGCTCCGGGAAATGCTACATACTAACGGTAGTGGATTATGCCACCTGGTACCCAGAAGCAGTAGCCTTGTCAAGGTGGCCACCGCTTTACTGGAGATTTTCTCCAGAGGGGGATTTCCTCAGGAAATGCTCACCGATTGAGAGACCCAGTTCATGACGCAGCTGAAGGAGTCCTTTTGTAAGCAAATACAGGTGCAACATCTGGTGGCCAGCCCATACCATCCACAGACTAATGGTCTGTGTTTGCAGTTCAGTGGCACCCTCAAGCAGATGCTTAAGATGTTGGTTGACACCCACAGGAGTGACTGGGAGCGGTACCTCCCACACCTACTATTTACCTACCGGGAGGCTCCACAGGCCTCAACAGGGTTCGCCCCCTTCGAGCTCCTATATGAGCGACGTGTACGAAGGCCCCTTGGTCTGGTGAAAAAGGCATGGGAAGGAGACTTGGCCACCCCTGGAGTGTCGGTCATTGAGTACGTCGTGCGCATTTGGGACAAAATGACTGCCATGTCGCGGCTGGTGCAGGACAATATGGCGCAGGCTCAGGCTGGCCAGAAGCACTGCTACGACCAGAATGCTTGTCAAAGGACCTACCATGTGGGTCAGAAAGTGTCATGATCCCAGTGCAGGTTTTTGAGCTGCACACCTGGGCAGAGGCGTATCTAGGCTTCCTGGCACCCGGGGCAAGAATTTGGTTCGGCGCCCCCCCCTCCCAAGTACATATGCGACTTGCACTCTTAGCCATGTGACCACGAGCTGCTCTCCCTAATGCTCTCAATGTTCAGTAAAAAACTGTAAGCAGGAAGAGAAGCTCGTTGTCAAGTATGAAAATCGCATATGAGTGAAGTGTCCATGTGATGACTACTGGAACCTGCAGAGCTGAATCATGACATTGCAGCTTCTGAATTCTCACAACGAGTGCACTGCACATTTTTAGGATTCTCCCTTGCCGATGTACAGTCATGTCAGCACAAGTATGTGATTTATACTGTATACTCCTGGCCACATTCCGACTAGACGTGCCTGGCCTCGCTCCGTTCATATTCATTGAGTGAGGCCACACACGTCTAGTCAGCATGTGACCGTATGTATGTAAACTACAGGCACGAGAGAATTCAGAAGTCTGCAGTCATATAGAATGACTGCAGACTCCGTACAAACCTGGAGAACCCCTTTAATGTTCCTAACAAATAAAAACATGAGAATTAGTCAGTATCACAAATAATATTTACTTCCAAGTAACTCATAGATGACGTCGTCTCTGCAGTCGGTCTCCTTTTCTTCTTCTTGTCCAGACCCCATGATAAGTTTTCTCATCCACATCTCGTCTCTGCAGACCTCCATCTTCTCCGGTCTTCTGCAGCAAATCTCCACACGATGCCCTTAAAGATAGAAGTGTCATTATAATGCTCCTAAATAAAAATATCTGCAATATACTGTCGCCTCACACTATTCCCCTCCCTCTTCTAACATCCCTCTGTTCACCATACTGTCTCATCATATATTTACCCCCTCACTCTCTATACTGTCTGCTCACACATACCCCCGACTCCCCATACTGTGTCCACATACATTAACCCGTTCGCTCCCCATACTGTTTGCACCCAACCCCCATACTGTTTCCTCATACATACTCTGTGTCCTCAAATCCCCCCCATCCACACTCCAAATCCCTCACACACATTAAATAACCCCCATCCCCACTCCCAAATCCCCCCCACACATTATGTACCCTCACTCCAAATCCCCCACACATTAACCCCATCCCCACTCATTAACCCCCATCCCCACTCCAAATCCCTCGCACATTAAATAACCCCCATCCTCACTCCCAAATCCCCCCCACACATTATGTACCCCCACTCCAAATCCCCCACATATTAACCCCATCCCTACTCATTAACCCCCCCAAACAATAACCCCCATCCCCACTCATTAATTCCATCCCCACTCATTAACCCCCCGTCCATACTCCCAAATCCCCCAACACATTATGTACCCCCCACTCCAAATCCCCCACACATTAACCCCCATCCCCACTCATTAACCCCCCCAGACATTAATTCCATCCCCACTCATTAATCCTCCACAAATTAATTCCATCCCCACTCAATAACCCCCATCCCCACTCATTAACCCCCCACTCAATAACCCCCATCCCCACACATTAACCCCCATCCCCACATTAACCCCCATCCACACATTAACCCCCCACACATTAACCCCCATCCCCACACATTAACCCCCATCCATTAACCCCATCCCCACTCTTTAACCCCCCACTCTTTAACCCAATCCCCACTTATTAACCCCCCCCACTCTTTAACCCCCCCACAGTAACCCCCATCCCCACTCATTAACCCCCCCACTCATTAACCCCCATCCATTAGCCCCATCCCCACTCTTTAACCCCCCCACACAGTAACCCCCATCCCCACTCATTAACCCCCCCACTCTTTAACCCCCCCACACAGTAACCCCCATCCCCACTCATTAACCCCCCACTCTTTAACCCCCACACACAGTAACCCCCATCCCCACTCATTAACCCCCATCCATTAACCCCATCCCCACATTAACCTCATCTCCATTCATTAACCCCCCACGCATTAACCCCATCCCCACTCATTAACCCCATCGCCACACATTAACACCCCCATCTTCGGTGGTTTCTTCAGCTCCACATTGGAGCACACTTACCACCAGTGCTGAGCGTTCACTGAGCACTCTGGGTGCCGGGGAGTGACGTCAGCAGCGTGATCACATGACATGTAACGCTGCTGACGTCGCTCTGGCCCGGCGGTCAGAGCTGCAATTGTACTGGTGTCTATACAGACGCCAGTACAATTGTTCCCTGGGAGCCGGCACACGCACCTTCTCTGCGCCAGCTGTCAGATTGACAGTTGACACAGAGAACCGCCGACTCCCAGACCGCGGGGGGGGCGGCAGAACGCAGCCGCCAGGGAGGACACTGCGGACCGCTGCATTAGGCGGCCCGACTGCGCCCCCTGCTGGCTGCGCCCGGGGCAGCTGCCCCGGCTGCCCCCCCTAGATACGCCCCTGCACCTGGGGTTAATGTCTGGAGCTCGGTGCAGGTTTTGACCTGCACACCTGAGGTTAATGATTGTAGCCTCTTTCTGGTTCTGGGAGAGCTTCTTAAACCCCTGGGAAGCTTCAATCCCTGCCAGTTATACTTTTGCCTTTGGCCTAGTGTGCTGACCCCTGTGTGCCTGTTTGTTGCTATAGCTTGACCCGGGTCTGTTTCCCGTTGTGAGTTTGCCTGTTGATTTTGTACTGCGTTATTATCTCTGTGTATGACTCATTGCCTGTGATCTGACTACTCTCTGCTCGCCCCTCTTGTACCTTTGCAGCTATCTCTGTGTGTGACTTACTGGCTACGTCTTGACTATTCTCCCTGTCTATGCCCCTGGTAACTTTGTCTCGCAGTTACCCTAGGAGTTATCTTGCAGCTCCTAGCTCTGTGGAGTTTAGGCCACGCCCCTAGCAGTCACGTGCTTCAGGTCCTGCGGCTCTGAAGTACGCATCTACTCGGCTGCTACCCGTTCCACAGGTGTCTTTGAGCACTGTTCGCTTTACTCAGGACAAGCGCACTGGCTCAGTGAGCAAGTTCAGTGCGGTGTTCGTGTTATGATTCCACCACACGGCGGGGAAAGAAGTTGTCACTGAGCTCCACCCCCCACTGACCCTACCTACTTGCCGGTCCCACCCTAGCCGGTGGGCGACAACTGGGCGGCGGTCCCTACCTCGGCGTAAGTGCAGGGAGCTACAGTGAGGGTAAGCCGAGGGTGGAATGAGTGCAGGACAACCTAAGAGAGACAAGCAGCAGCAAGGAGGACTACTAGTGTGAAACTAAAGAGTGAATGAACCTGAAGGGGAAAACCACGAAACCCCAAACTAACACAAAAATACTAAGCTTACAGCAAAGACAAAAGCGGAAAGCTGGAGTCCCAGAGGTACTCGAAGAAAGAGAGACCGGGAAGCTGTCAGAGGTTGTACCGGGCAGCGCTGTAGGGAGACAGGAATCCGTACCACAGAAGAATCACCGGCAAGGAGAGAAAGCCCTGTGGAGTGCTAAATAGGAAAAAGGCGGGACATAAGCACAGGAAACAGTGAAGCAGCCAATCACCAGAACGGAGGAAGAACGAAAAAGAACTAGTTGATCAGAAACTGTATATTAAGACTGGTTGTGTGGCACAACCAGTAAGGCAGCGAGACTTGCTGTGGAACACAGACTAGACCCCGGTACGAATCCTGACATTACCCCCTCCTTTATGAGGGGCCCCTGGACCCTCACACAGGGAAGGCTTCTCAGGAAAATTGATATGGAACCTCTGACATAACCTGGGAGCATGAACCTCAGAATGAGACACCCATGACCTCTCCTCAGGGCCATACCCCTTCCAGTCCACCAGGTACTGCAGGACCCCACGAACTTTCCTGGAATCCAAGATCTTTCTTACCTCAAACTCGGGGTGACCAAGTACAACAACAGGAGCAGGAGGTGTGTCAGCCGGACAAACTGGAGGTACATAAGGTTTTAGGAGAGAGACATGGAAAACCTTATGCACTCTCATAGCCTGGGGGAGATCCAATTTGACAGAAACAGAGTTGATTATCTGAGATATTTTAAAAGGACCAATGTACCGGGGAGCCAGTTTACCAGAGGGGACTCTTAGTTTCAGATTTTTAGTAGAAAGCCACACTTTCTGCCCAACTTCAAAGGAAGGGCTTCTCCTCCTTTTCATATTAGCGAAGTGGCATTGTGACTCATGAGCCTTTTTGATGCTGCTTTGGACTTGCTCCCAAACTGACCGCAGATCAGAGGAAACAATCTCTACCTCAGGATTGTCTGAGGGATCCTCAGAGAAAGAGCTGGATTTAGGGTGAAATCCCATGTTACAGAAGAAGGGAGATATCCCTGTGGAAGAGTTCACCCTATTATTTATGGCAAACTCTGCCAGGGCAATAAAAGATGCCCAGGTCTCTTGCTTATCAGCCACATAGCAACGTAAGAATTGTTCAAGGGCTTGATTGGCCCGTTCTGTCTGCCCATTGGTCTCCGGGTGAAAGGCCGATGAGAAAGCAAGGGAAACGCCAATTTTACTACAGAAAGCTCTCCAGAATTTGGAGACAAATTGGGTACCCCTATCCGACACAATATTAGAAGGAATTCCATGCAGCCGCACCACATGATTTAGAAACAAGGGGACCAATTGCTTGGCGGATGGCAATTTGGGTTAAGGAATAAAGTGCGCCATCTTACTAAAGCGATCCACCACAACCCACAAGGTAGTCATTCCCAGGGAGGAAGGTAAATCAGTAACAAAGTCCATGGAAAGATGGGTCCATGGCTTGGAGGGGACAGGTAGAGGACATAGTTCACCCAAAGGCCGTGAGCGGTTAACCTTAGACCGGGCACAAATGTCACACGCCTTGACATAGGCAGTGGCATCCCGGCGTAAAGTCGGCCACCAAAAATTTCTGGAGATTGACTCCATAGTACCAGAGATACCAGGGTGACCTGAAAGAGGAGAGTTGTGGTGTTCATTCAGCAGTCTCAAACGCAAATGACAGGGAACGAACCATTTATTATCAGGAGAGCCGGACGGAGACAAATGTTGAAATTGCTTAACTTCAGCAAACAAATCAGAGGAATTAGCAGCCAAAAATACTTTATCAGGTAAAATGGGAACAGGTGGGATGTTTGACGGTTGTTCAGGCAAGAAGCTTCTAGAACGCGCGTCTGCTCTGGCGTTTTTGCAGCCGGGTCTGAAAGAAATCACAAAATTAAAACGTGAAAAGAACAACGCCCACCTTGCCTGTCTTGGATTAAGCCGTTTGGCCGTTTTGAGATATTCAAGATTTTTATGGTCGGTGAGGACAGTAACAGGATGTTTGGCCCCCTCCAGGAAATGCCGCCATTCCTCAAAGGCCAGTTTTATAGCGAGCAGTTCCCTATTCCCAATATCATAATTTTTTTCAGCTGGGGAAAACTTCTTTGAGAAGAACGCACAGGGTTTCAAATGAGTCAAAGACGAAGTCCCCTGTGAAAGTACTGCCCCCACCACTGCCTCCGAGGCGTCAACCTCAACAACAAAGGGTCTCTCCTGATCGGGCTGGGTAAGAACAGGAGCAGTGGCAAAGCTCTCCTTAAGAAGCGAGAAGGCGTCCACTGCATCTTTACTCCAGTTTACCAAGTCGGAACCTTTCACAGTAAGATCTGTGAGAGGTTTCACCACAATGGAGAAGTTTTTTATAAACTTGCGGTAAAAATTGGCAAACCCCAGAAATCTTTGAAGAGCTTTCAAAGATGCAGGACGAGCCCAATTAAGAACCGCTTCTACCTTCTCCGGCTCCATTGTGATGGCCTGGGGTGTCAAAATATGACCCAAAAAAGATAGACTTTGGACCCCGAAAATACACTTTTCTTGCTTGGCGAAAAGTTGGTTATTGCGGAGTACCTGGAGAACATCCCTTACATGATTTAAATGTGAGTCCCAGGCAGGAGAGAACACTAAAATATCATCCAGATAGACAATTACATAGCGGCCAATAGCATGTTGGAAAATATCATTAGTGAAATTTTGAAAAATCGCCGGAGCATTGCACAGCCCAAAGGGCATAACTAGACACTCGAAGTGGCCCTCGGGGGTATTGAAGGCGGTCTTCCACTCGTCGCCAGCCTTTACACGAATGAGATTATACGCCCCCCTCAGGTCCAACTTCGAGAACCATCGAGCCCCCTGAACCTGGTTAAACAGGTCCGGAATCAACGGTAGTGGATATTGGTTACGGACAGTTATTTCATTAAGACCTCGGTAGTCTACACACGGCCTAAGTCCTCCATCCTTTTTACTGACAAAAAAGAAACCTGCGGCCAGGGGTGAGGTGGACGGACGGATATGCCCCTTTCTTAGAGCCTCTTGTACATATTCACGTAAAGCTTCTCTTTCAGGAGGTGATAAATTATATAGGTGTCCCTTAGGGAATTTACAATTGGGAACCAAATTGATAGTACAGTCATAGGGGCGATGAGGTGGCAACCACTCAGACTCTTTCATAGAAAAGACATCTGCGAATTGGCCCAAAAGATTCTGAAGAGAAGCTTGTACGGAGACGATACCACAAACGTGTGTTAACAAGCATTTCTGTGAACAATCTGCACCCCACTTCTCCAATTCACCAGAAACCCAGTTAATGTTGGGGTTATGGAGCTGGAGCCATGGAAGCCCCAGTATGACACTAGTTGGGAGGTCATGCATAACCAAAATTACAGCTGTTCCACATGCAGTACACCAACCTGAAATGATAGCAATGGAGTACAGAGACTAATCTCCCCTTTTGCTAGTTGGGTGTTATCAATACCAACTAATTTAGTGGGGTGAGCTAGTGGAATTAAAGAAATACCCAATGAGACAGCAAACTCATAACACATAAAATTAGCAGTAGCCCCTGAATCAATCATGGCAACTCCTTCTCCCTTAGAGGAGGTGAAAGCAATAGAAATTGGCACTAAGAGTCTCTTCGAACTTAAAGGAATTACCTGTCCACCCACAGGCCTAGGTGGTGTATTCCGAGAAGATTCCTGTGGAGTGCCAGGGCGCCGCGGGCAATCCTTTATCCAGTGCCGAGGATCTCCGCAGTAAAAACAGGTTCCAAGTGCGTGGCGTGGACGGCGAGGACTAGGATCTGTGGTAGCTTGCATGGCTCCCAATTCCATAGGTTCGGCAGCTGGCAGATTCGGAACAGCCGGAGTGACCCTAGAGAAAACGGAAACTTGCGCTGCTGCCTGCTCCGATCTCCTCGCCCTTAACCTGCGATCTATTCTGACCATTAAAGCCAACAGCTCCTACAGAGACTGGGGCAGGGTGTAGTGTACCAATTCATCCTTTAGGGCTGGTGAAAGGCCCCGCTGAAATTGATTCCGAAGGGCGGGATCATTCCAACGGGTAGCTAAGCTCCATCTACGAAACTGGGTGCAATAAACCTCTACCTCCTGATCACCCTGGGTCAGGGAGGTAAGGTTTGCCTCGGCCAGAGCGACTTGGTCAGGCTCATCATAAATATTCCCCAAGGCTTGAAAGAAGTTGTCTACTGAATCACAGAGATTTGAATCTGGCGGCAGAGAGAAGGCCCACTCTTGGGGTCCCTCCCGTAAGCGAGAGATTATGATACGGACTCTTTGAGCTGGGGGGCCAGAAGAAATAGGTCGTAATTGAAAATATAATTTACAGTTTTCTCTAAAAGAAGCAAATTGGCTTCTATCTCCAAAAAATGGCTTGGGTAAGTTAACTCTAGGCTCAGAATTAGTTGTCCCTGCAACGGCAGCTGCTTGAATCTGCTCCTGACGCTGGACCTGCGCAGCAAGATCTTGCACCATCTGAGTAAGACCCTGCATTTGATTGACTAAAGAGGTCATAGCGTCCATAGGGATGGCCGGTGATTCTGTTATGATTCCACCACACGGCGGGGGAAGAAGGTGCCACTGAGCTCCACCCCCCACTGACCCTACCTACTTGCCGGTCCCACCCTAGCCGGTGGGCGACAACTGGGCGGCGGTCCCTACCTCGGCGTAAGTGCAGGGAGCTACAGTGAGGGTAAGCCGAGGGTGGAATGAGTGCAGGACAACCTAAGAGAGACAAGCAGCAGCAAGGAGGACTACTAGTGTGAAACTAAAGAGTGAATGAACCTGAAGGGGAAAACCACGAAACCCCAAACTAACACAAAAATACTAAGCTTACAGCAAAGACAAAAGCGGAAAGCTGGAGTCCCAGAGGTACTCGAAGAAAGAGAGACCGGGAAGCTGTCAGAGGTTGTACCGGGCAGCGCTGTAGGGAGACAGGAATCCGTACCACAGAAGAATCACCGGCAAGGAGAGAAAGCCCTGTGGAGTGCTAAATAGGAAAAAGGCGGGACATAAGCACAGGAAACAGTGAAGCAGCCAATCACCAGAATGGAGGAAGAACGAAAAAGAACTAGTTGATCAGAAACTGAATATTAAGACTGGTTGTGTGGCACAACCAGTAAGGCAGCGAGACTTGCTGTGGAACACAGACTAGACCCCGGTACGAATCCTGACAGTTCGTGACAGAAAGTGTGGGTACTGGTCCCTGTACCACAGGACAAGTTTCAGGCAGCCTGGGAGGGCTCATACCTCATGCACCAGCGGCTCAATGATGTCACGTACCTGGTCACCCTAGACCACACCCATGGAAGGAAGAATGCCTTCCATGTGAACATGATGAAGGCCCATCATGAGCGGGAGGCCTGCGCCCAAGGAAGGAGAGGCCGAAACCCTCCTGGATGTGCTCACCCAAGCCAAGATAGGTGGATCCATTGAGGACGTAGAGGTTGGCCACCAGCTCATCGAGGACAAATATTACCAGCTGACGGATACTCTACGCCCCTTCCAGGAGCTGTTCAGCAGCCTTCCCGGAAGGACCGAGTTGGCTGTCCATCACGTGGATACTTGGGATCATCCCCCGATCCAGTGGTCAGCATATCGGGTCTCACTTGAGGTGCAGCAGCAGATGCGCCAGGAGATTAACAAAATGCTGAAGCTGAGGGTGATCCAGCATCCAACAGCGCGTGGGCATCACCTGTATTCCTCGTCCCAAAAAAGGACCTAACAACCCGGTTCTGCTCAACGCTGTCACGGTCACTGATGTGTTCCCTATGCCACCCATCGATGACCTGCTCGATCAGTTGGCCCGGGGCTAAGTACCTGACCATCATGGATCTGAGCGGGGGATATTGGCAGATCCCTCTGACCCACGAGGCTCGAGAGCACTCTGCCTTTATCACTCCTTTTGGACTGTACAATTCCACCATGAACCCATTCGGCATGAAGAATGCCCCTGCCACTTTTCAGCAGATGGTCAACACGCTGCTCCAGTGATTTGAAGGGTATGCGGCTGCGTACCTGGACTATATTGCCATCTTCAGTCCCACATGGGAGGATCATCTAGAGTAGCTGACACAGGTGCTTAGGTGGATTCACAGAGCAAGTTTGACCATCAAGCCTGAAAAGTGCTCACTGAGCATGAGCGAGGTACTCTACCTGGTTCACTGGGTAGGCGGGGGTTCTGAAACCAGAACCTGGGAAGGTGGATGCCATTGCATCCTGGTTCACCCCCCCAGGACCAAGAAACAGGTGGTGTCCTTCCTGGGGACCGCTGGGTACTATAGGAAGTTTGCTCCACACTATAGCACCCTGGCCAAGCCCCTGACAGACCTCACCAAAAAAAGCTGTCGCTCGCTGTAGACTGGTCAGTCACCTGAGAGACCGCTTTTCAGGCGATCAAAGCCGCTCTCTCCAGCTCCCCAGTACTACAAGCTGCTGACTTTGCGCGGCCATTTGTAGAACAGACCGATGCCAGTGACTTTGGCCTCTGTGCCATGCTCAGGAGGTCAGCACCACGGGCCAGGAGCATCCTGTCCTGTACCTGAGCAGAAAACTATTGCCGAGAGAGGTGGCCTACTCCACAATAGAACAGGAGTGCCTGTCAATTGTGTGGGCCCTGCAGCATCTGCAACCATACTTGTACGGGCATCCCTTCATTGTGGAGATGGACCACAACCACCTCAGATGGTTGCACACAGTCTCCAGGACGATTGGGAGGTTGCTGCGTTGGAGCCTGGCACTCCAGCAGTACCACTTCTCCATTTGCCACAAAAAGAGCCACGACAATGGCAATGCTGATGGGCAACTCAGCAAGGAGACATTGCAGGAGTGCTCTCGGCGGAACACAGGAATGTGGTGCCCCCTAGTGCCCTCTATAGCGGGGAGTTGTGAGAGACAACGGAGATGTCCCTCCTGGAATGTGCTCCCACCTTGGCATTCCCCCAGGCCGTAAAAAGCCATGCAATGTTTATCTTTAATTAAAAACCAAGGAACAAGTTCTTTGAAGCTTGGTACCCACCAATTATCACCAAGGTGTGTGCTCCTACAGCTACAGGCAAACTAACTGAAGCCCATGGAGACACCGTCATACAAAAGTCACAGCAGACTCTGAGGTATTGGATCTGGAAAATGACCTATAATAACAGAATGCAATATCTCTGAGACAAGCCGAGCGCATTATCGGAATCGGAATTCCATTCCCCTTGCGCCCATATTATTTATCCACCTCCAGAACCCTGCATTAGGGAGTTATAAAGCATAGCTAACAGGAATTACATATGGTAGGCATATTTGGTCTCTATACGCAGATAAAATCCAGCAGAATCCAGTGGCGTTGCTGCCATTTCATTCATAGCTTTGGGCGGAAAGTTATGAACCTCCACAGTTCTGGACAGTTTATCATACTTTCAGATATGGTAAGAGAGAGTCTGCACAAGCCTAGGGGTGGGCACAAAGTGTGGGAGGGGACAGCCTAGGAGATAAGAGACAGCTGCTGATTTTGGACTTGGTTTTTCTAATGGCTGGAGGATACATTAGCAGATGCAGCCAGGGATGCCTGTAACTAAGATTTGGACCTGTGATCAATCAGCGCCTCCCTGTGGTCACATGCTACGTAACACGGTAATTGCAACCTATATATACCCTATCTTTGCACTCCACTTGTGTCTGTATACCTGTATATTGTGTTAGAGTTGGCAGAACGCACCAAATAAAATATAATAATAAGGTGCATTCGCAACCCGTAGTCCACCGTGCAGAGATGGTATACTGCTACTCGGTAATGGCGAACACTGACTGAACACCGGCGGGGTAACCGCTGACCTTGTGTGTACAGGAGCAAACTCTATTACTGCACAGAGCCTGCAGAATGCAAGTGCCGGAGCCTGTTAGCCTCACAGGGCTCGGCAAGGTGAACACTAGTTAAGAGACACAGGACTCTGCCCCAAGGACACAGTGTTAGAGTCCCTCTAGTCCCACTAGCGTTCGACACCGTAACTGCGATGCCTGAACTAAATAATATAATCACACCATGTGCGCACTGCACCGGTTCAGCGGATGCCACTAACCACCCAGAGCAGGGAGGTAAGCGCTTGACTTGCACACGGCGCCGCTACGAGGAACGCTGCTGCACATGCGGTCCAGTGGTGCCTTGTGCTGACCAGCGCTATCTGGTGCTAACACTGGTGTGGAGAGCGGGATGCTCTGTGGCACATAGATTATGCCACTACTGGCACTGACTCTATCTCCCTAAACCCTAACTCATACACAACTGAGGGTAGGGATTTCATAATGAGTCAGTCACCAGTCTCATACATCACATACACAACTAGCCATCAGAGTCTATATTAGCGCATGGCCAAGCGGCCATGCAAACCTTTTATAGCAGCGTCCTTCTGGGACCTTTCTGATCGTCCAATCCGAGCTGCTTGAGGACCTGAGCTTGTGACCTCCGACCTGCAATGAGAGGTCGTCCCACGGGCATGCTCAGTAGGCTGCAAAAAGGACAGCCTCTGGAGCTGCTCGCTGCTGGCTTGTGCGAATTGCTAAAGCTGAACCAGTGGTAGCAACTGCAACCAACCTGACTGCACTAGCTTGAGCAAAATGCTGGGAACGATGCCTTTGCTGAGCAGCCTCCTCTGCGGTCGGGACTGAATGGGAGACCACAGAAGGCAAGGCTGGGGATTCCTCTTGTGCAGAGGTTGGAACCTGACACCTAACATATTGTTCTTGTAAGTATATACCTGTATATTTCTATTGTGCCTTTTTGGCGATTAAATATAAAATTAATCTTGGGCTGCTCTGTTATCTTGTTTCACGAATCTGCATGCTCAGTTGGTCAATTGTATGCTACCAGGGTTGGTTTCTGCCCCTATGTAAGCCTGTTGTCGGACGGGGCTTATGTCAAACGAGGAACTGGTGGCAGAATACCGTATTGTTTTAGTGAGGAACTCTGGCAGTGACGGCCGGAACGTTTAAATATATATCCCCAGCCTGGACTGGTGATATATTTCCCCCCTCACTGGGAGCGCCTCACTAACTCATACCTAGACTATTTAACCTTGGTGCAGTTCCCTGACTGACCTGGAGCAAATGGTGGCGCCAGGGAGCCGATCCCTACGGGTTCTTCTCTCTCTTCCCTGAGGTGAGCGAAGTCGACGCCCTCCTTCCCCTGTGAGATCCCTCACACCCTGCACTTTCCTTGATTTTTAATGCTGTGGATTCTGGGAAAATTGCTGCTGGATGCGGCACATGCGCAATTGAGATCTCAGGAGCCAAGATCTCATTGCCGAGATCTGAATCTGTGTATGTGCCGCCTCAGGCCCCCATTTGCCCAGGGTCCACCACATTGGAAAGCATGGAAACTGCGGGGGGCTCTGGGCTTTCACAAAATGTCGTGATCCTAGGACCTGCAGTATTGCCCTACTCCTGCCGCCGCCACCAGAAGCTTCCTACAGCAGCTATCCTGGGACCCCATTCCACCGCCGCCAGTAAGCTACATTTGTATTATAAAATGCATCCCTATTTTCCCCCCAAACTTTTGGAGAAAAACTGCTTCTTATAATCTGAAAAATATAGTAGGTTTTAATGTAAAATATGCTTACTGTATACATTTTTATGATTTTTTTCTGAAACTTTTCAATTTTCCATTTTTTATAAGTTGACTTACATTTTCCCACTTTGGACTGAAGACTACTCAGCAGTCACATTAACACATACAGGATTATAATGAAAGCAGCCCCTCTATATACACAGGACCCACCATTCACAATAGGTGGTTACAGCTCACCTCCTCCTCCTCACCTCACAATTACCATTGGCCTGAGGAGAGAATGCTTATTAAATACGTATATACAATTCAGTAGGATCTCTGTTAGTCTTGCGACTTAAGCTCATCATGTGTCCAAGTGAATGTAAGAGTTTAATATTAAGCCTAGTGGCCAGCGTGAAAATTAAAGATAGCTTTTTTAATATAGATAGTGATATGAAAAATAAGATAAAATCAATATTCATTAAGTCAATATTTATTTTGAGTATATTTTTTACTCCCAAATAGACATGTTAGATTTTGCTTTTAACAGTGGATAGTAGTCGTCAGCCATTCTGAACATGTTTAGTGGCAACGTTGACAATACAGTAGGCCATTACTTCGTATGATCCGATGTGTAGTCTTACTAGATGATGATCACTAAAATATGATTTTAGCTTTTGTGTACAACTTTGCCTATCAATAGTTTTGCGTAGAGGAAAGTATATAATGTCTCAATAGTCAGGCTTAAAGGGGCTGTCTGGTCTTAAGATACAAGTGTGCAGTGACTCTAAGGCCTCTTTCACACATCAGGTTTTCGCCGTCAGGCGCGATCCGGCGCTTTTGACAAAAACTGGATCCGGCGAAATGCAATGCCGGATCCGGTTTCCCCCCCATTGACTTGCATTAGAGCCGGATCGAGCCGGATGGCCATGCGTTTCATCCGGTTTTCGCCGGATCCGGCAATGTGTCGCGATCCGGCGTCTGGAAAAAACGGCTACTGTAACGTGTTTTGTCTCCGGCGAAAAAGCCGGATCCGGCGTGTCCGGCTTTTTCACACAATGAAAGCCTATGAGTGCTGCAATGCGCCTGATCCGGCGACAGCCGGATCCGGTGGCCGGATCCGGTTTTTTTGGTCTGAGCATGCTCAGTAGCTCTGCCCACAAGACATATATAAAAGCAAGACAGTGGGACCCTCAGCCACACCCAACATGCCACCCAAGCCAAGAACCAGGAGCAGGAGAAGGCAGGAGACATCTGCAGCAGCACCATCAGCACCACCACCACCACGCCAAATGGAGCAGCAAATGGAACATGCTGAGGAGGGGAGTCCAGCAGCAGATGAGAGACGGTAATTATCAAATCCCCCATTCCTCCAAACTAGGGCCATGGAATATCAAGATATTCATTGGCCCTTTGTTTCTCTTTATTCAACAGCCGCCCAAGAGAGGCAGCAGCAGCAGCAATGACAGCAGCAGGAACACCACCCACAGCCATGGAGTCTGGCCAGCAGGAAGACAGCACATCTTCTTCTGGGAGCCCTCCCTCGCATCGTCAGCGTTTGACGGTAAGTTTTTATTTCCAAAATCCATCATCTCTGTAATATATGTCTATTCATTGCCTTTTATTTCAAAACAGGAATCACAAGATGAAGAGGAGCTCCCAGAAGAAGAAGGAAGGGGTGGACAGACACCTGGAGTGGGCTCACAATTGGTAAGATTTTGGCATCAAACGCAGAAACACAACATCACACTACACACAACACATAGAAAACAATGTTCTGCAGACCACACACAGCAAACAAATGCCTACATCCAAAGACATAACATTTTTTGTTTTCTTCTCTAGTCTTCCCAATCTGGTGCTCGGCCAAGAGGTCCTCGCAGTGCCTCCTAGGGTCGTCGGCGACAGCAACGCGGCGGTCACCAGCGTGTAAGTATAAATATTTTTGCTTTGTTTTTTTGCACTTTTTATTTCATTTCTTTTGTGGAGGCTAATTATGTTATTTTTGTCTTTTTCTTTAACAGCCTTCACAGCGTGCTCCCGACTCTGACGGTGAGGATGGAGGAATCGATGTGGACCACCTCATCGATCTCGTCAGAGAAAGGGAGCCGCTCTGGAATATGGCTGACCGCCGCCACGCTGACCTTATCATTACCCGACGACTCTGGGAGGAAATCTGTTCGCTCCTTGTGGACCGCAGGGAGGACCTCGATGCTTGGGCCCAGATTAAAGAGCGTAAGTATATACAGTACCGGTTGCTTGATGTAAACCAGTGTTTCCCGAACAACAGTCCTCGTGGTCCCCACGGATCATGTGTTCAGGATTTCTATTTACTATGGAAATCCTGAAAACATGACCCCTGGGGACCATGAGGACTGGAGTTTGGGAAACACTGATGTTGTATACTAACCACTCCTTTCTCGTTTCAGGGAACAGAATTGTGAAGCGGTGGCGGTCTGTGAGGGATCGTTTCAAGAAGGAGTTCAATAAAGAGATGCAGGCCCCGAGTGGATCTGGAGGACGCAGGAGCAAGTACAAGTACGCACAAGCCCTGTCGTTCCTCCGGGAAACAATGGTCACTAGAAGGTAAATATTACACACCACATGTGAAAAAAAATGTTAGATGTAACTTTTTTTTTCAGCCAGGGCCATACCATGTCACTATTTTAATTGTTTTTTTTTCTCTTTATTCCACAGCACGGTGAGCAGCACTCGGGAGCCTGCACGATTGGACCCTTCTGAGGCGATCCCTGAGGAGACCGGCACCGAGGGACACTTCGACCGCCCCGGTACATCTGCACCTTCCCAGCCTTCCCACACATTCGACCCATCTGTCCCATCCACCAGCACAGGAGCATCATGGCCGCCTACATTACATGAAGCTGCTGGTGAGGAGATCGATTTCCCTTTACCCCACCCTTCTGCCCCTGCCACCTCTAGTACACCTGCGGGTACTGGGCGGCAGCGGCAGAGGGGTCAGGAAAAGACTTATGCGCCAGAGTTCTTGCATCTGAATGCATCTTTCCAGAACTGTCTAAAAGTCTTGTCAGAGCAAATCTCCGCAGGCTTTCAGCAGATCAACTCCAGCATTCTGGAGGTGAAGACACTTCTGCAAACCATGCATTCAGAAGCAAGATCTTCGCCAAACCACACCTTTTTCAGGTCTGTTGTGGAGCGCATGGAAACGCTATCTCCTACCCAGCAGATGCATGTAATGCATTCATGCCACGGTGCTCTCCAGCAAGTTACCTCCCAACCTCCTCCTCCCACCACAGTAGTTCCTCCACCTGCACCCCCTCCAGCCACTTTCCATCCTCCCCCTCCTATTACATCTGCACCCCCTCCAGCCACTTTCCATCCTACCCCTCCTATTACATACCATCCACCTCCCCAGTACCAGCAACCTCCCCAGTACCAGCAACCTCCCCAGTACCAGCAACCTCCCCACTTCCAGCAACCTGCCCCATACCAAACTCCTTCCCTGTACCAAATTCCTTCCCCATACAACTTGCCATCAACATCATCTGCTCCTACAGTCCCTGCCCAACCCTCCACTCCACCGCCCACCACCTCTTCTGCCTGCCACATGTCCACCCATTCTGTAGCTTTTTCCACACCATCACCTCTAACTGTTCCTTCCCCACCACGATCCCAATCCTCTCTCCACACTCCCCCAGTGTCGAAGTGTCCCGCAGCCCCTCCAGCAGTATTTCCACCCCACACTACACAGATTTATGATGTGTTTTGTAATAAAAATGCCCAGTTGGTTTCAAACCTTTATTAAAAAAGTTTTTTTTAACTTTAAAAACAGTTTACAAAAAAAAAATATTTTAAATAAAAGTTAAATTATTGTTTACACTGGTTGTCTGTCATTTCTTTCTGCAGCGAAATATGTTTAAAAAAAAGGTTAAATACAGGGTATTTAAAAGGTAAAAAGGTATTCAAAACCAGGTATATAACTGTGGGTAAATTTTAGCTTTTTGCCACAGTTGTGTTCCTGGTTGTGTTTGAAGCAAAGTATTTCACCTAAAAAGTTGTGTTTATTGTTGGTGATTTCCTAACAATGTACACAACTTTTGTTAAAAAGTGAAATACTTTGCATAAAACACAACCAGGTACACACCTGTGGCCTAAAGCTAAAAATAGAGACCATGACAAGATAGCCAACTTTGGTTGGCAAAGGTATATACTGTTGGTACAGAAGGTACACAAGTTTGGTTGGGCACAAATCTTTCATACTCTGTCATCCTGCCAGTGTACTCTGCCTTGAGGTGACATAAAGTATAGTGCAAAATTGTCCCTCATTACTGAAACCGTCACAGAACTTCTAGTGGTAATGTCATGATAATCTTGCAAGGTGGTTTCTTCAGAGGTGTCCTCAATGGAAATGGGTTCCTTGCAGATAACAAAATTGTGGAGTACCACACAAGCTTTGATCACCTCGTCCACAGTTTCTGTCTTGAGGTTGATCGCAGTCAATAGGACCCGCCATTTGGCTGTCAGAATACCAAAGGTACATTCAACCATTCTTCTTGCTCTTGTGAGGCGGTAATTAAAAATGCGTTTTGTTCTTGTCAATCCTCTGCTAGAGTACGGTTTCAAAAGGTGTTCTGACAGCTGGAAGGCTTCATCCCCTACACAGACAAATGGCATAGGTGGACCAGATGTTTGCGGCAGCGGTCTAGGGGTGGGAACTGGAAGGTGTTTCCATACAGTTTACGCCCCATGGCAGACAGTTTGAAAACTTGAGAGTCATTGGAGCGGCCATAGGCCCCAATATCAACAGCAATAAATTTGTATTCCGCGTCAGCGATGGCCATGAGGACAATTGAAAAATATTTCTTGTAATTGAAATATTCCGATCCCGATCCGGCTGGCTTTGCAATGCGGATATGTTTCCCGTCCACAGCGCCCAAGCAGTTGGGAAACTGACATATCTGTTGAAACTTTTCTGAAATTTCAATCCACCTCTCTGTTGTGGGCTCTGGTAAAAACTCTTCAGCTAGGGAGTCCCACAGTGCACGGCATGTGTACTTCACTATTCCAGATATGGTGGAAATCCCGAGTCTGTACTGGAAATGCAGTGACGAAAGGGATTCTCCAGTTGCAAGAAATCTGTGGGGAATTAAAAAACAATCAATTAGTTTAAAATCACAGCATTACATACCAAAACTCAGCTACCACCAACAAGATTGCAGTGAAAGTGTGCTCTGATGCGAGCACATCCAATAAATGTGGCTTACCTTAAAGTCACCATCAGACGCTCTGCGTGTGAAACAGAGAAGCGGCAATAGGTGTCCGCTTTTCTTATGAGGTGTGCAATGCGCTCCACCAAGTAATCAAAATTCTCCATTTTCATCCGAACATATCCAAAAAATTTATCCGGGTTTCGTCGAAGGTCCATGCAGAGTGTAGAATAGACCCCACGCGTCATTCTCTTGGCTGTGATGGGGTGGATCCACAAATGTCATCTACGATGCCTGATGCTCTGCTGTCTCGCTCTCTCCTTCTCCAGAACAATCACCCTCAAACGATTCGTCTTCGCTGTAAAATCCGCCAAATTCTTCAAAATATTTCCAATCACAACATCCATCTTCGCCAGTAACTTGCTCTTCTCTCCAACCTGCACTTTCTCCTCTACAATCTGTCAAAGAAGGGCTGTAGGAACATGCTATATATAGTTTTCCAGTAGCCAATCCCGTTCGGAAGGCCACAAGGGGTGTTTTTAAAAACCGGATCCGGCGTAATCCGTCGAAAAACGGATAGAAAAACGGATGAACCGGATGAGACGGATCCGGTTTTGTCTGTCAAGAACAAGACGGATCTGGCAGAAAACCGAATTCGTCACATCCGGTTTTACAAAACATTTGCCGGATCGCGCCTGACGCCGAAAACCTGATGTGTGAAAGTAGCCTAAGTGACTGTAGTCTTGTGAATCCTTACATTGCGTGCACTGCTCGCTATGAGGAGTCTTCAATATCGGCATGGAGAGCGGACAGTCAACTGAACTTCACATTGTGCGCACTGCATGAAGTGTTCGATACCGGCATCGAGAGTGGGCAGTCATGTGACCACAAGTATGTGTTACGTATACTCTCGCCCACATTCCAACTAGATGGGGGCCGCCTCGCTCAATACAAGCGTATTGAGCATATATGTAGTTGGATACAAGAGATCCATTTTGTAAGCATTGTTCTCCTTTAAATTTCTATACTAGCTTCATTGAAATAGAATATGAGCCAGCTCCATTTACAGTACATCTAAATGATGGTATCTTTCACTGTAAGTGCCCATGCCTCCATTAGTGAGTGATTTGGCCCTTATTAGAAATGTAAACATGAGGGGGGAAGGCTTCTTTGAATGTCTGCTGAATCTGAACTGCAGACTCATAAATCTTCCTTTGAACTTTCTAAAGGGAAAGTGCACTGCATTATGAGAATGTCAACTCCAAGAAGGAAGACAAGAAGAAATATGAGCCATTCATTCCACGGTATCACGAAGTAATCGTATTACAGGAAGAGAAGGTAAAGTCAATTTGGCTGTTCATAGTACTTAAATAAAATCATTTACTGTGAGAGTGAAACTCATGAATTCCTAGCCCATATGATTAGAAATGAACCCATATGGCTGCATCAGACAATGTGCTAGCAAAGGAAGAAATATAGTTCCCAAAAAGAAAAAGATCAATCTGCAGCTTATCTAAAACACATTTTTTCTTTAATCCCCTCTGTGGCTTTCACTGATTTGTATCGGAATTCACAAAAGCAAAACATGGATTTCTTGACATTAATCTGAATGATGTGTTTAATGTAAATTTGCTGCATCCGTCTCTGGTATAGATTTTATTTTACCAAGCTAAGGAATTGCTAATAAATGCTGCCTGTTTTGCAGATTTACTTTAAGTATTGTACAACCCATCAATTAGAATAGACAACTTAGTTTATGTGTACCTCCGTTGATATAATAAATATACTGCAGGCCGTTCCAAATACATTTTGTTTCGTATACTCTAGTAGAACATCCCCATCCCCTTCTATGCCAAATGAAACTCCACCCATGAAGAAGAGAAATAGTGCGGACTATACGGCCCCGGTAAAGGTCCTTGTTCTGTGGTTTCAATATGAAGAACAGAAGCCAATGTACTGGGGTAGCCTACTGTCTTCTTCAGTTTTGAAGTGTCCAGGGGCATAGCCAGAGTGGTGCAGAAGTATTGGTCAGACCCAAAGGTATACTGGATGGGCAAAAGTAGTGAAACGCCCATACAGGAGATGTTATGACATCATGCTTTAAATCCATTGGCATTAATATGGAGATGGTTCTCCACTTTACAGCTACAGCAGTTTTTACTCTTCTGGGAAGACTTTCCTCAGGATTTTGTAGTGTGTTTGTGGGAATTTTAGACCATTCATCCAGAAGCAGATGCGTAGCTAGGGGTTCATCATGAGGGGAAGGGGTAGAACACATCCGAGTGAGTCCCTAACCTAGATAACCACATTTAGGCTAGTTTCACATTAGCGCTTTTGAGTGCAGCAACGGCCTGCGCACTGCCACCGCTAAGCCCCCCCCCTGCCGCACCTCCGCTGGTAGCTCCGCCTACCGGCGCATGACGCTGCGCGCCAAACGCAACCTGCTGCAGTTTGGTTGCGCTCGGCGCACTGTCAAAAAGGCGCATGCGCCGCCAAACGCATACTGCGCACGGCCTGTGCCCCCAGTGGTAAAGATAGGGGACGCAGGACGCATGCAGCGTCATGCACTGGTAGGTGGAGCTACCGGCGGAGGCGCGGCAGGGGCGGGGCTTAGCGGCGGCCGTGCGCAGGCCGTCGCTGCACTCAAAAGCGCTAATGTGAAACTAGCCTTACAACTTTAGAGCCACACCCTTTTTATAGTAAGTATAGGGTACCTCAGGAGATGTTATTACTGAGAAAAAAGTCACTATGCAAAGGCAAAGAAGACACATTTTACCGCTACACAGTGACCATATAATGGCACATAATTATACAGTTATAGATTCTGACTTTCTTTATGATAGTGTTGTTCTCTCTCCTATCTTTTCCATCTGGCTCTCACCAACATCACAACTTCCAGTCATGACTCATCTGCAGTGTTCACAACAAAGACACATTCTCACTTTTCTAGCACCTTTCCCATCTATTGCCAACTCCACATCCTATTAGTACCAAGGCCAAGCCTGCTTCTTCCATATTTGTCCCTATTAGTGCACCTGTTGCTAGCATAGTCAGATTGGAAACAGGACTCGTGATTGCTATACCATCTGTAGGCTGCAGCCCTAAAGCAATCTATGGCCTATTGAATAGAGAGCAGCAGCATAGGGTGATCAAGGCCCCCTCTCTACCACAAAGTTTAACTATATAGGCATAGTACGCACACCCGTTCAGTTAAGAGTGGCAGTTGCTCTAGGTGGGCCACCTCTGCACCTCTGGTAGCTGTACTACTGTACAGAACAGCATTTGTGAGGTCAGAGGACTATGGCTGGACAAGAGGGTCTAGTTCATAATTTATGTTGTAGATTATACCAAAGTTATTTGATGGGGCTGAAGCTAAGCTTTGTGTGGGCCAGCCAAGTTGTACCACACCAAATTCATTCAGCTAGGAATGACCATTTCCATCTGTGGAGAATCAAATTTGAGATTGAAATTTGCAGGTCCCGAAAATTTAGTTTGTGATTTAATTCATGCCTGTCGGCCAATAAAATCTGTTATCACAAATTTGGAAGCATACAATTTTTCAAAACGTCTTGGTATGCCGAAGCATTAAGATTTCCCTTTACTGAAAAACAGCCCCTTAGCATTATCCCTTCCTCCACCACACTGGCATTCACCCAACCCGGACTCGTCAATCAGACTGCAAGACAGTGTAATTTACCACTCTGAAGGGCCTGTGTGTGTGGGGGGTCTTTATGTGGTGCTCTGCTTACATATTCATCTGTGTGGCTTATGACAGGTCACTGATCCCTAAGTGACCTTCCCCCTATTTTACATGCTGAATATAATATGGTTTTAAAAAAAAGCAAAACTCACATTCAGCAGGCAGACGCTGGAAGTTGCGTTGTAGCATGATCGCATCTATAACATGCATTTAATTTTTTTAGTGATATAAATTTCTTCTGAAAAAAAAATTCTTTTTCAAAATGGCGCTGGCTGCATCTGTGCAGTAGCATCTATCAGCGATCTAATAGATGCTACTGCGCTGGCACCGCCGGCGCTATATTGGTGGAGACAATTTTTTTCCTCCACCAAAATGGCGATGGCAGCACCTGCACAGTAGCATCTAATGAATCACTGATAGATGCTACTGTGCAGGTGCCGTTGGCACCATCTTGATGCAGACAATTTTTTTTTCTCTAGAAAAATGGCATCGGCGGTGCCTTCGCAGTAGCATCTATCGAATCGCCGATAGCTGTGCTACTGTGCCATTTTGAGACAGAATTTTTTTTTTCTGAAGAAATTTTTATCACCAACTAAAAAAATTAGATGTGTATTATAGATGCAATCATGCTACAGCACAGGCGCCGCCGCCGACACCTGCTTGCTGAATGTAATTTTTTTTTAAACCATATTATATTCAGTATGTAAAATAGGGGGCAGGTCACTGAGGGATCAGTGACCTGTCAGAAGCTATACAGATGAATATGTAAGCAGAGAACCACATAAAGACCCCCCACAGGCCTGGCCCCGAAGCATGACAAACTGCAAATAAAGATTAAACAACAACCATAAGACGGATTTCATTAACAAAGGTATAATTTTAATTAGTATAAAGGCATTAACCTTACACTCTCTGTAGGTTACTCAGCGCAGTCCTGCTAACAGGTTCCCTTTCATTAACAAATCATCTGTCCATTTAGCTCAGTGGGACTCTCAGAAGTGATGTCGTCGGAGCCTTCTGTCCTCTGTTGGGTTGACTTAGCCCTGCTGTGTGCTCCCTGATTGCGGGTCACATTAGTTTAAAGGATGCCTCCATTGTTGGCTGCCTTGAATGGAGCAGCCCTTGAAATATGTCCCAAACCTCCACATGTCCAACATTCAACTCTGTGCTTGTCTGGTGGGTGCTAATGTGGCGCCCTGAGGGTCCAGTCACCACAGAGGTACTGCACCTCATCCAGAGGTGTGGAATCCCACCCTCAGGTATGGAGGGAGCACCACCCAGGACTCCTAACACTCGCACCCAACACACACTAGTTTAGTCAGGGCATCTGGGTGTACCCTGTCATGATACCAGTGCTGGGGGACCGGCACTTCTGGAGTTAATGTTTTGATCTCAGTTCAGACTCTTACCTGCACACCTGGGACCTATTATGGTGGCCTCTCATTGATTCTGGGAAAGCTTCTTATAGCCGCAGGAAGCTCCCATCCCCCGTCAGTTATACTCTTGCCCTTGGCATAGTGTGGTGACCCCTGAGTGTGTTTGTGCTGTGTTCTGGTTGCTTGATAATCTGTGTACGAATCGGTCTGTTCTCTGGATATTGCTTTGGATTCTGCTTGGTACCTTCTATGTCTGTTTGGTTTTGACTTCTGCTTGGCCCTGACTATCTGTTCTGTCTCATCCCTGGTACGTTACTGCTATCTCTGTGTATGACCTCTGTTTTGCCTGACTCTGAGTATTTCTGTATAGTGCCTTGCCATCTCACTAAGCAGGATGCTAAGCACCACCCCCTTGCAGTCACATGACCGTAGGTCCTGTGTCTGCTTGCTAAACGTCAGCATCCACAGGTCCTGTGTATTGGTACTTTCCGGCTGTACCTGATCCCGGTACCCCTACAGTGCGGGTGAGTTCCTGCTCAGTGGAGGCCGCACGCCGGCGCTGACAGGATCCTGACATACCCTTTGGGAGGATGGCCTCATCCCAGGCTGGCTAGGAAAGGGTTTTGGGAGGCAAGTGGGAAAGGTAGGTAGAGGGGGAGGAGCTTAGGCAGTGTAGTGATTGAGGACATTCAATCAGGGAGAGAAAGATGACAGTTGGTGGGAGGAGCTAGCCCTGAGGTAAATAGATCCTTCCAGAAACTAGTCAGTCGGTGACAGGACCAGTGAGAGAGCAGGACTGACGTGAGGAGAGTTAGAGAAAGAGAGACACCGCTAATAAGAAGCTCTCAGGAGAATAGAAGGGGTCCTAGGGGCACGGGTAGTGTGACTGGCCACCCATGGGACCCGCATCCTGGAAAGGAAGGACCAGGCCGCAATAAGGGAACCAAATCCTGAATCTAGTGGAGAATACCAAACAAGGCTCAACTAGTAAGTTGGAGGCTGTAGTGACTGTAGTGCGACAGCCGAATCCACAAGCAATCCTCCAGAAGGCAGCCTTTGAGATAAAGGACCCCGGGGCCTGACCCACGTCGCTCGGCAAGGTCCGAGGCTGCTGGATGAGGGACACTGCTGGTGAGGGTGTAGAGCGAGAGAGAGGCGGCCAAGAGAGAGGAACATAAAGAGGAGTCCTGAAACGGTGTTCCTGATCTACCTGGGAGTTGGCTGGACCCCTCACCCAGAGGACGCAGAACTAAGTGGGCTACCGCATGCAGGAGTTGTGAGTAAAGACCCTGAAACTGCACCCAACTGTGTCCTTTGCGTCATTTACATCTTGCCTGCCATACACCGCATTCACCATCCCCGTCACCGGCTCAACTGCCCTGGGGTACAGCTCTTCCTGTGGAGAGCTTTACCATCCCCGCTGCCCTAACACCATCCCAGAGGATCTGCAGAGCAGCGTCGGCTTAACACCTGCATTGCCGAATACCACAGGTGGCGTCACGAATCCCCTTTTCCCCTACAACTATCCTACCATCTTCCCCTTCATCTGCACTTCCATCATCTACATCTGGACGCCCAGGGCCACGGACCGGGTCACTAGCACCACCGTGACACACTTCCCCTGTAAAAGAGCCTGACCGACCCGGTACCGAGTACCCCCGGCCCTGGGGGGTGTTCCACTAATGTCTATGCCACTGTTCTCTGGGTGGAGGATACCCCCTCACTGGTTGCACTTCATAGCAGGGTGCAGAGTTCGGTTTCTGGGTAGCTGTGGGAGTTTTTCTTATGCTTCATTGTGCTCTTCTAATTTGTCACATATCGTGTCGTAACTCACGGACCCAATCAGGTTCTGCATGGTTACGAACCCACGGTGACAACTTCATGGCTCTGAACCAGACCCACTACTGTCTGGGCCTCTTGCTCACTAGCTTCTGCTCTAACTTCGAGGAAGCAGAAATTTGGATTGTAGAATAAATGTTCTTTCAAGGCCTGCCTCAGGTAAGTGTCTCTCAGGCCCTCTGACCAACTAATCTCTCAATACTTTGGCCAGGGAGCCTGGTCCTCTAGATTCTCCATCGGTTTTCTTAGTGATGTGAGCCGTAAAGTGGCGAATACGCAGATTACCTAAATCATTCATATTGCCATGCATGTCCTCTTGAATCTTGACCACTTTATCTGCAGTATCACGCTGTCATGATTGTCTGAAAATGATCATCTGTCGGGCCTATCCATCGAAAATCACCAGCACTATCTCTGCCTGTAAGACAGGTGTTATGGGTGCATACGATGCATGCTTTCTAGGCATTCAACCTAGTCTCAAATTATCAGCCATAAATTTTGGTATGTTGCTAAGCATACTTCCGAGTGGAAGTCTCTATCCTCTGGACTTAGTTACCGTCTGAGCCAACATTTTTGTGCTTGAGTGCTCCATCCTGCCCACTATGCCTACTGGTGTAGGTCACAGACTTCCTCACAGCTTAGGCCTTCTCCGGAATCTGACTGCTCTTGGCTTCTTCTGAGGCGATGATGACTGTAAGCCCACTTTGTGACCAAACAACCTGCCTAGTGCAGGTTTTGGCACCAACTACCACCTCCTCAGTCAGGCAAGGCCTTTTATAATTAGTAACTGCAACAGAGGTGTCACTTGACCCAGCGTTGTCTTCAATCTTTTCCCCGAAAACATGCACTAAGAAATCTGGGGGTTCCTAATACTATAATTCATTCTTTACTTTCAATTTTGCCTTCGTCCAGCAGATGGCAGTATTCACTTGCAGTTACTCAGCTGAGCATCAACTGTACTCATCTTCTCTCTTGTCCATCCCCTTACATATGGCACCTATACAGCCACTACTTGTATCTGATATGCAATGGACTTGTAATCTGATATAAAAACATAATATCTGATGTTAAAAGTATTCATCCCCTTTGAAATTTTTTCGTGTTTTCCTATCTCACAACCTGGAGTTTCACAGTTTTTTTTGAGGGTTTGCATCTATTCATGTAAAGAACATGCGTTCAACTGTGAACAGTTATTTTTTTTGTTGTGAAGGAAACAGCAAGTAGGACAAAATAACTCAAAAATAAATTGTGCATAACTCAAAAATTAATTGTGCATAACTATCACCCCCCTAAAGTCAGTACTTTGTAGAGCCTCCTTTAGCAGCAATTACAGCTGCAAGTTGCTTTGGATAAGTCTGTATGAGCTTTCCACATTTTTCCACTGGGTTTTTGCTCATTCCTCAAGGCTGTTTCAGCTCATTCAAGTTAGATGGCTTCTTCTGGTGAGCAGCAATCTTCAAGTCTGACCACAGATTCTCAATTGTATTTAGATCTGAACTTTGACTAAGCCACTTCAAAACATTTACATGTTTCCCCTTAAACCACTCAAGTGTTGCTTTAGCAGTATGCTTTTGGGCATTGTCTTGTTGGAAGGTAAACCTCCATCTCAGTTTTAACTCAATGATAGACTGAAACAGGTTTTGCTCAAGAATATGCTAGTATTTTACACTATCCATTTTCCCCTTGCTTCAGACAATTTTCACTGTCCCTGCCGCCGAATAACATAGCCACAGCTTGATGTTGCCACCACTATGCTTCACTGCGGATATTGAGTTCTTGTTGTGATAAGCTGTGTTGGTTTGGCACCAGACATAGTCTTCGTCTTGGTGGCCAAAAAGTTCAATTTTGTTCTCATCTGACCACAGCGCATTCCTCTATATATTTAGGGAGTCTTCCATATGTCTTTTGGCAAACTCAAAACGTGCCTTACAATTTTTGTATAAGTAAAGGTTTTTTTTTTCTGCTCACTTTTCCATAAAGGCAACTGTTGTGGAGTGTACGGCTTATTGTGGTTGTATAGACAGATACTCAAGTCTCTTCTTGGGAACTCTGCAGTTCCTTTAGGGTTTCCTTTGGTCTCTGTGCTGCCATTCTGACTAATGCCCTCCTTGTCCAGGCTGAGAGTTTTGGTGGGTGGCCCTTTCTTGGCGGGTTTGTTGTGGTACCATGTTCTTTCTATTTGATGATAATGGATTCGATGGTGCTCCAGGGATCATCAGAGATTGGGATATGTTTTTTTATAACCTAACCCTGACTTGTTCTTGTCTGCAAATTGAGATTCTGATTTGGCTTTTATCCTAAGTCATATTACAAGACTCTTTAAAGGGTTGATTGTGACTTGTAGGATCACTACTACCAACAGGTGACGTTATAGAGTTCAAGTCCTCTTTTTCTCTGAAGAGGCAATTTGCATATTATTTTCCCAGAGGAGCATTGCATGGCGAATAAGCCTCCTTACCTTGACAAGTCAGAGCTGGCATGTCACTATCCACAAGGAAAAACCTTACCCCTGAGACCTCAGTCCAGAGCCTCTCTCCTAGCCATATCAGTTCTCATACTTTGCACTGATGAGAGCCAATAGCTCGAAACACCATGTCTGCAAATTGAGATTCTGATTTGGCTTGTAGGATCGCTACTACCAACAGGTGGTGTTATAGAGTTCAAGTCCTCTTTTTCTCTGAAGAGGCAATTTGCATATTGTTCTTTTCAACAACTTTGTCCCTGACTTGTTTGGAGATCTCCTTGATCTTCATGGTGTTGTTTGGTTATTGGTGCATCTCGCTTAATGGTGTTGCAGCTTCTGTGGCCTTTCAGAAAAGGTGTGTACATACTGACCGACCATGTGACACTTAGATTGTCCACAGGTGGTCTTCCTTCCACTTAAGATATGATTATGAAGGTAATTTCTGCACCAGAAGTTTTTAATTTTTAAGGGCTTTATTGTAAAAGGGGTGGCATTATACAGAGCTCAGCATTCAGAGAACTGTTAGATCTACAGCAGAGAATAAAAAAGATGTTATCAAAACTGCAGCAAGCAGCACAGTAAGTGACACATTCCTGGAATCAGGGTCTCTGTCCCTACATCATACTGTTCTCAGATTACTTAACAACAACCTTGTGACAGATCCCCTTTAATCTTCCTTTTTTCTATTTTCTGCATTAGTGTAAATTTATATTTGGAGAAATCTAACATATTTACAGCTCACAGTGTCTATTTCTAATATTCCCAAGTGTGGTAGATCCATGTTATCCTGAGAAACTACATTATAAAAAATTAAGGTTTTTCTTTTTACATTACCAATCATGAGTGACACTGACATTGAAAGAACCACCACCATGACTTGTATATGGGCATCCCCTACACACCATCTGCATACACACTCACATTTACATACTGTGAGGTAGCGCTGTCATTTACTTAGGGGATTCTCGCTTGCAGCGAACAAAAAACAGTTCCGGCAGGGATTTTCCATCAAATCATACAGTCCTTGCGGTTTATTCACGCCTCATAAACCACAGCAGCAACAGAAAGTTCACTTAATAGCATTACCAGCATAGCGCCCATTATAATGCTTCACTCTTATTATCAATGTCCAGTACGCAGGCTCACTTAGCCTCACAATTATCTCACCCACATCAGGGTTCCTCATGCGGCTGCAGCATTCCGCACACGTTCGTTCCCTCCAGGGAACTCTCAGGCACACATCGCCATTGCTCACAGCCACTTCACACGTGCTATCTGGGAGGAAGCTCCATCTCTGCTGGACCTTCCACACTGGACCAACCAGGTCCCAGCATTCACCACATGTGACCTACCCTGGCCACATTATATGGTCTGTAGCCACACCCACCGGGTCACGTGACTATGACCTCATCACAGGTCCTTCACACACTTACATAGCTTTTTAATACAGGCGTTTTCAGACACACCCCTGGGTGGGTTTGTAGGTAACTGACCCGCCCAACTCCCAAGTTACCTAGAGACTTCTCCCTTATACCTTGAAATAACACCTCAGCAATACCATTGCTGATCAATAAGCATAACTAAGTCTACATCTCAAAGCCACCCCCTTTGAGATACACAACCAATCTTCATGATTCTGCCACTCATCCTCTCCCTTGGAACCTCCACACAGCGCCCCCTAGCGGACATAGTGGTTACTACATCACAATACATATTCACATTAGGCACAAATATATTGTAGGGATGCACACTCTTAGGTAGGCATGGAGCGTTCACACAGACAGTGTGGTTTGGTCCAAACATGAGCAGTTTTATTGCTTTCATAAAGCTCCAAGGCGATTCAAAACCAAAACAGCCTCTTCTAGTCACAAAGGTTTCACAGCAAATAAACATCAGGCACATATATGTCCGTGTGAGCTCACCCGAACAGATTACAGTCCTTTCTCCAGGAGCAAACATCATACTTAGAAGAGGCCCGATCCCAACAGTCTCGGTATCACCTTTATCCTGAGCTTCCAGCGCCAAACAGAAGTGTAAAGATACAGGGTTAGTGGGTGCTCTTGTCCGGTGGCCCGGCTGTCTTTAGAAAGACTGCATGGACCAGGGCTCATACCACTGAAGCCTGCTCTCTCTCCCTGTGAGCAGAACACTACTCAGACAACACATGGTGAGCGTAAAACAGTGTGGCAATAATTTATTGAACCACCAACACACAATAGCATATAGAACAGTCCCAGCAAATACCCAAGATGGTGCAAAATACAGAGTCTCACCCTTCCGCTGACTCGCTGGGATTAGAGCTGTTTCTAGGGCCGAGTACCGCCACCTGTGGCTCCCTGCTTTTGGTGGGCCCAAACAGTGAGGAGGTAATGACAAGCTTAGGAAGATGACAATCCATTAATGCATGAGACCAGGTGACTTGATTGTTCCAACCTGAATCCTCTAAACGTCTTTGATGGTTCAGTGATGGTCAATGAAGCACCTCTGTATTTCTTCAGTTGGAGCCATTGTGCCATGGCTATTGTAATGTAGTCTCTCTGAACACAGGCAGATCCTCCTTTTTATAGGTCACAACTTTTCATTTAGGCATTCCACCACAGGCTTGGGGGAAGGTGGAAGCCATCCTTCATTGCTGGAGTGTTCAAACAACATGCACAGATTGTCCTTCATATTACAGAGCACCAATGGGTCAACATATTAACAACCATTCAAACATTGTGCCTTTGTTTCCCAAAGATAGTATAACAATACTAGGACTGCAATACTAGGACAGATACATTAGCTAATCAACAGCCAGTCAACAAATGGCAGCCATTGAACATTAATTCAATAACAATAAGGGTCAACAGTAGTGATGAATGAAACAGGTCTGGGGGCCTGAGAAAAAAAAGCTGAAATGGATGAGAAAGTGCTAAAACTAAATGGGAACAGCATGGTGAAGGTGCCTGCATGTCTTTCTGACTCATACCACTGTCAATACATCTGCCGCACACAGTAAAATCACAGCAGGAGCTGACAGGATAGAATAGACAGATTGCATACAGTATATACACATACAATAGATAGATATATAGATGTCAGAGACACACACATACAGTCATATGTTAAAGTTTGGGCACCCCTATTAATGTTAACCTTTTTTATTTATAACAATTTTGGTTTTTGCAACAGCTATTTCAGTTTCATATATCTAATAACTGATGGACTCAGTTATATTTCTGGATTCAAATGAGGTTTATTGTACTAACAGAAAATGTGCAATCTGCATTTTAACAAAATTTGACCGGTGCAAACGTATGGGCACCTCAACATAAAAGGTGACATTAATATTTCGTAGATCCTCCTTTTGCAAAAATAACAGCCTCTAGTCGCTTCCTGTAGCTATTAATGAGTTCCAGGATCCTGGATGAAGGTATTTGTGAACATTCCTGTTTACAAAACAATTCCAGTTCAGTTAAGTTTGATGGTCGCCAAGCATGGACAGCCCGCTTCAAATCATCCCACAGAAGTTCAATGATATTCAGGTCTGGGGACTGGGATGGCCATTCCAGAACATTGTAATTGTTCCTCTGCATGAATGCCTGAGTAGATTTGGAGCGTTGTTTAGGATCATTGTCTTGCTGAAATATCCATCCCCTGCGTAACTTCAACTTCGTCACTGATTCTTGCACATTATTGTCAAGAATCTACTGATACTGAGTTGAATTCATGTGATCCCCAACTTTAACAAGATTCCCGGTGCCGGCATTGGCCACACAGCTCCAAAGCATGATGGAACCTCCACCAAATTTTACTGTGGGTAGCAAGTGTTTTTCTTGGAATGCTGTGTTTTTTAACCTCCATGCATAACGCCTTTTTGTATGACCAAACAACTCAATTTTGTTTCATCAGTCCACAGGACCTTCTTCCAAAATGTAACTGGCTTGTCCAAATGTGCTTTTGCATACCTCAGGCGACTCTGTTTGTGGCATGCTAGCAGAAACGGCTTCTTTCGCATCACTCTCCCATACAGCTTCTCCTTGTGCAAAGTGCGCAGTATTGTTGACCGATCCACAGTGACACCATCTGCAGCAAGATGATGCTGCAGGTCTTTGGAGGTGGTCTGTGGATTGTCCTTGACTGTTCTCACCATTCTTCTTCTCTGCCTTTCTGATATTTTTCTTGGCCTGCCACTTCTGGGCTTAACAAGAACTTTACCTGTGTTCTTCCATTTCCTTACTATGTTCGATATCCAAGAGTATCATTTCTCCTTGCGGAGAATGACATGCTAAGCATGTTGAGATGAGGAGACTTAAAGCCGCAATGCTCCTCTGGGAAATATGCTAATTATGCAAATTGTCTCTTCAGAGAGGAAGAGGACTAGAACTCTAGTGCCACCTATTGGAAGTAGCAATCCTAAAAGTCAATGTCGACCCTTTAACGAGCCTTGTTACATGGCTTTTATCCTAAGTCATTTAACAAGGCTCGTTAAAGGGTCGACATTGACTTTTAGGATTGCTACTTCCAATAGGTGGCACTAGAGTTCTAGTCCTCTTCCTCTCTGAAGAGACAATTTGCATAACTTACTATGTTCCTCACAGTGGAAACTGACAGGTTAAATCTCTGAGACAACTTTTTGTATCCTTCCCCTGAAAAGCTTTGTTGAATAATCTTTGTTTTCAGATCATTTGAGAGTTGTTTTGAGGAGCCCATGATGCCACTCTTCATAGGAGAATCAAATAGGAGAACTACTTGCAAGTGGCCACTTTAAATACCTTTCCTCATGATTTGATACACCTGGCTATGAAGTTCAAAGCTCAATGAGTTTACAAAACCAATTTAGTGCTTCAGGAAGTCAGTAAAAAGTAGTTAGGAGTGTTCAAATCAAGAAAATGATAAGGGTGCCCATACTTTTGCAGCAGTCAAATTTTGTTTAAATGCAGATTGCACATTTTCTGTTAGTACAATAAACCTCATTTGAGTCCAGAAATATAACTGAGTCCATCAGTTATTAGATATATGAAACTGAAATAGCTGTTGCAAAAGCCAAAACTGTTATAAAGAAAAAAGGTTAACATTAATAGGGGTGCCCAAACTTTAACATATGACTGTATACTGTATATGTATATAAATTAAATAGATAGATCGATAGAAGAAAAGCCAGCAATTCAGCAGCCACATACTGTAAAATCACAGCAGGAGCCGACAGCATAGAATAGATGGATTACATAGAGTATATACACATACTGTAGAATAGATAGATATATACATGTCAGTGACATATACAATTAGTGCAGTGTGTATGCAGCTTACTATACATGTATTTATCTATTAAAAGATTATTTTTCTGAAAAAAAATTGCATGGGCTCCCACATAATTTTCTTAACCAGAAAAGGGAAAGCCAACGGCTGTGGGCAGATGTTTATAGCCTTGGAAGGGGGTAATACCCATGGAGCTTCCCAGGCTATTAATATCAGCTCACACCTGTATACTTAGTCTTTACTGGCTATTAAAATGGGGGACCCCCAAAAAAATTACGTATGGTCCCTCTATAATTAAAAACCAGCTAGGGCTAGGTAGACAGCTGTGGGCTGATATTAATAGCCTTGGAAGGGATCATGGATACTGCCCCCCGGCTAAAAATATCGGCTCTCAGCCGCCAAAGAAAAGGCACATCTATAAGATGTGCAAATTCTGGCACTTAGCTTCGCTCTTCTCACTTACCCTGTAGAGGTGGCAAGTGGGGTGATAGTTGGAGGTTGATGTCACCTTTGTATTGTCAGGTGACATCAAGTCCAGAGGTTAGTAATGAAGAGGTGTCAATAATACGCCCCCAATTACTAACCCGATAGTCATAGTGTATAAAAACACAGACACCCAGAAAAAAGTCCTTTAGGCTGGTTTCACACTTGCGTTTTTTTGTGCTGTTTTTTAGCGCAAAAAAACGCATGCGCTTTTTTCCCTATACTTTAACATGGGTGCGCATAGGTGCGCATACACATGCGTTTGTACACGTTTGTATGCGCATGCTTTTTTTGTTGTGTGCGCTCGGGCACACAAAATGCATCCCGGTGCATTTTTTGTGCGTCCGACTTGCCCCCCCAAAACGCATGTGCACGCAATGCGTTTTTTTTTACAGCAAAACACTCATTATAGTCTATGGGTGTGCATACGTGCGCATTGTAATGCGCACGTATGCGCAAAAAAACGCACCAAAACCCGCAAAAAACGCACACAAACGCATGATGCTTTTTTTATGTGTTTGTGTGCGCAAAAAACGCGCAGCAAAAAAACGCAAGTGTGAAAGTAGCCTTAATTGAAAGACTGACACAGACACAGATGAAAATTAATTAAACCATACTTGTGATATTGCCCATTCCACAGACACCATTGTCTCTTGCAAGAGAATTAAGAAAAACAACAACAATATCCCTCACCTTTCCGCAGAGTAGATGATAATCCATTTGTCCTGCCATGGGTCTAGGTCTTCTACATTTAGATAGCAGGCTGCATAATTGCATGATGCGACCATACAGCCTGCCATCCAGCAGACACTGAGCAGTGTTTGCTACCGCTGCCCAGTGTCCCGCGGTGAACTCATAGGACCTGTCTGACATCACCGCAAGCATGAGAAAGTTCTCATGCTCCTGGTGCTGTCAGAAAGGTCCTGGGAGTTCATAGCCAATGAACTCACTACACCTATCTGACGTTAGCGCGAGTGCTGTTAGAAATTTTCCCACGGCGCTCGTGCTAATGTCAAAACGGTACTGGATATGTCAGTGTCCATGTGTGTAATACATGTGGCAACTGTGCGCTGCCTGTGTGCCACATCAGTACCACACAGCAGATGCCAGGGAAGCAGCAGTACAGTAAGCACTGTTCCCTGGTACCTGGTGCTGAAGATGACTCTCATCATTCTCCCCTGCTCTTCCAGCAATCAACATGAGCAGGTGAGAATGATGAGAGTTGTATTCAAGTGAGAACAATGACCACAAGCAGCGGCTTTTAGGACTATTACTCCCATCAGCCTACACCTGCTGCTGCTAATAACAGTGACAGCAATAATGGCTGATGGGAGTATTCTTCACCTGCCACCTGTGCTATAAATAAATAAATGAATAAAATGGCTTGGGTTCCCCTGTATTTTCTATAACCAGCCAGGCAAAACTGACAGCTGGGGGTTCAGCAAGGCTGGTTATCAAGAATAGAGGGGTCCCCACACTATATTTTTTAATTATTTAAATAAAGAATTTAAAAAAAGGCTTAGGGTCCTCCCTATTTTTGACAACCAGCCTTGCTAAAGCTGACAGCTGGGGCTGGTAGTTTCAGGCTGGTAAGGAGCCATGGATATTGACCCCCCCAGCCTAAAAATAGCAGCCCACAGCTGCCTAGAAAAGGCACATCTATTATATGTCCAGAAAATGTGCCCTCTATTAGATGTACCAATTCAGGCACTTTGCCGGACTCTTCCCACTTGCCCTGTATTGGTGGGAAGTGGGTTCATGTTTGTGGGGCTGATGTCACCTTTGTATTGTCAGGTGACATCAAGCCTATGGATTACTAATGGAGAGGCGTCTATAAGACTCATTTCCATTACTAATCCTATAGTTATATCTAATATATAAAGCTCAAGTGTGTGTATGTATGTATGTATGTATGTCCGGGATTGGCATCCGCACCATCGCAGCTACAGCCACAAAATTTGGCACAGTCACATGTCTGGACCCCGAGAGTGCCCTAAGCTATGTTGTGAGGCAAAATTTTAACCCCACGCGTTCCAATTCACCAAACAATTTTGCCCCTATCTACATAATGGGTAAAAAGTGTGTGTGTATCAAGCCCCACCCCTCATTATGATGTCATAATGGTTGCCATGGCGACGCTGATGTCATCATAGGTTGCAAGCCCCACCGCTCATTATGATGTCATAATGGTTGACTATGGGATGGAGGATGTGTGATGGGTATATGGGCACTGGACTATGGGATGGAGGATATGTATGACGGGTATATAGGCACGGGACTATGGGATCGAGGATGTGTGATGGGTATATGGGCACTGGACTATGGGATGGAGGATATGTATGACGGGTATACAGTATGGGCATGGGACTATGGGATGGCGGATATGTATGATGGGTATATTGGCACGGGACTATGGGATGGAGGATATGTATGATGGGTATATGGGCATGGGACTATGAGATGAAGGATGTGTGATGGGTATATGGGCACTCGACTATGGGATGGTGAATATGTATGATGGGTATATGGGCATGGGACTATGGGATGGAGAATATGTATGATGGGTATATGGGCATGGGACTATGGGATGGAGGATATGTATGATGGGTATATGGGCACGGGCCTATGGGATCGTGGATATGTATGATGGGTATATGGGCACAGGACTATGGGATGAAGGATGTGTGATGGGTATATGGGCACTCGACAATGGGATGGTGAATATGTATGATGGGTATATGGGCATGGGACTATGGGATGGAGAATATGTATGATGGGTATATGGGCATGGGACTATGGGATGGAGGATATGTATGATGGGTATATGGGCACGGGCCTATGGGATCGTGGATATGTATGATGGGTATATGGGCACGGGACTATGGGATGGTGGATAATTATAATTTGTTATAATTAACCACAGTTAGTTACTATGCCCGGGCAGCGCCAGGCTCTTCAGCTAGTGATAAATAAAGACACAACAAGAACAAAGTCCTTTATTAGAAATAAAAGAAAACACACTTTTCCATTTTCATTTAAAAGTAACAAACACAGTTATACTCACCTAACTCCTAATTCCACTGAAACCCTCATCTCCTGTAATAAAACTAAAACAAGAAAAGCAACAATATCCCTCACCTGTCCCATGTGGTAATCCATGTCTGGGGTATGAACAGTTTTCAACCTGGACGGTGCCACGATGCGACCGTCCAGTGTTATGATTGAGTCACCGTAGGAGGCAAAAACAGAAATAATAGCTAAGTCCAGAAAACCAGAGAAGTTGGCAGCTATCGGATTGCAGACCCCTGAACCTAGCAACAACAACTAGCAGTAGCCGTGGGGGTTCCTACGGTGCCCTAGACACCTTGATCACAGCCGGAGAACTACATAGCCTAAAGACAGAAAGGGAAATCTAAACTGCCCCAGAGCAGACCCCAAAGCAATAGGCAGCCCCCAACATATAATGACGGTGAAGCAAGATGAAAAAACACTCACACAGATAGAAAGATAGGCTGAGCAAATGATGGGGCCCAAGCTAACTAAATAGGACAGAATAGAAAAGCTGCTGTCTGCAATCCGCCAAAACCCTCTCAAAAACAAGAGCCAACAGACTGATGGGGAAAAAAGCCCTGAAGACACTAGGCTTCAAAAAGACTATATCAGTACTCAGGTATTATCTGAAGAGAGAGCAAAAAGGAAATCAGATCACCCAGCAGGGAAAGGCAGAAATCCAGAAAAACAAGGCAAAACAAAACCAAAACAGAAATGCAAAAAGTAGAGCAGAAAACTTAGCTTTTGAGGAGCAGGAATCAGACCAGTCTCCAAGAATCCCTCAGAGTAATCACCCGCAAGACAGAAGGGCGTCGGCTGCCTTATATCCAGTCAGCAATCCCAGTCATCATCATTCTGCTCAGGTGCTTTGTAATCAGCCTCACTACCTTCCTTCACCAGAAGAGGGAGTTCATCAGACCTCAATGGTGAAGGGGAAAAGGAACTCACAACAGTACCTCCCCCTTGAGGAGGGGTCACCGAACCCTTATCCACGCCACCAGGGCGATCAGGGTGAGCCCGATGAAAGGCAAGCACCAATCTTTTGGCATGAATATCAGAGGCAGAGACCCAGGAATTATCCTCCTGACCATAACCCTTCCACTTAACCAAATACTGGAGTCTCCGTCTAGCCAGACGGGAATCCAGTATCTTCTCTACCTCATATTCCATGTTACCTTCAACTAATACAGGGTCCGGAGGTGCCACCCCAGAAACAACTGGTTCAACAAACCTCTTCAACAAGGACTTATGAAACCCATTATGAATTTTAAATGTGACAGGAAGAGCCAAACGAAAAGAGACCGGATTAATAATCTCCAAAATCTTGTAAGGTCCAATAAATCTAGGCTTAAATTTAGGAGAAGCCACCTTCATAGCGATATTTTTTGATGATAACCAAACCATATCACCAACCTTAAACTGGGGACCAATGGTCCTATGTCGGTTGGAAAACTGCTGGGCCTTTTCCTGGGAGAGAGATAACTTATCCACTACTTGGTCCCAGATCTGGTGCATTCTCTCCACCACAGTGTCAACACCTGGGCAGGCAGAAGGCTCCCCCTGCCCTGAAGAAAATCGAGGATGAAACCCAAAGTTACAAAAAAAAGGTGACATCAAAGTGGCAGAACTAGCTCTATTATTTAAAGCAAATTTGGCCAAGGGCAAAAATGAAACCCAATCATCCTGATCAGCGGAAATAAAACATCTCAAATACGACCCCAAGGTCTGGTTTGTTCTCTCCGTCTGCCCATTGGTCTGAGGGGGAAAAGCAGAGGAGAAGGACAACTGAATTCCCAGCTTGGAACAGAAAGTCCTCCAAAATCTAGACACAAATTGAACTCCTCTGTCAGATACAATGTTCTCAGGAATCCCGTGCAAGCGAACCATCTGTTGCAAAAACAAGGGCACCAACTCAGAGGAAGATGGCAACTTAGGGAGTGGTACAAGATGAACCATCTTAGAGAACCTATCACAAATCACTCAAATAACAGTCATTCTCTGAGAGACAGGCATATCAGAGATGAAATCCATTGAAATATGGGTCCATGGCCTCCTGGGGACCGGCAAAGGCATCAACAACCCACTAGAGCGAGAACAAGGTTTAGACCGGGAGCAAGTCCCACAGGACTGCACAAAATTCCTGACATCACGAGACAAGGCGGGCCACCAAAATGACCGACTCACCAGATCTCTAGTACCAAAAATACCAGGATGACCAGCGAATGCAGAGCAATGAACTTCAGACATCACTCTCTTCTTCCACTGGTCAGGAACATACAACTTTCCACTGGGACAACGCTCAGGTTTGTCCTCCTGGAACTTTTCCAGAGCACGTCTCAAATCGGGCAAGATGGCAGAAAGAACTACCCCTTCGCCTAAGATGGTAGCAGGCTTGGTCACCACAGGAGAATCAGCAAAGAAGCTCCTAGAGAGGGCGTCTGCCTTGACATTCTTAGCGCCAGGAAGAAAAGAGACCACAAAATCAAAACGTGTAAAAAACAAGGCCCACCTAGCCTGTCTAGGGTTCAAGCGTTTGGCCAACTCCAGGTAAATCAAATTCTTGTGGTCAGTGAGGACCACGACTTGGTGTTTAGCTCCCTCCAACCAATGTCTCCACTCCTCAAATGCCCATTTCATGGCTAACAGTTCCCGATTCCCCACATCATAGTTACGTTCAGATGGAGAGAACTTTCGGGAAAAGAAAGCACAGGGATTCATTTTAGATGTTACAGGATCCTTTTGGGACAAAACAGCTCCAGTACCAATCTCAGAAGCATCCACCTCTACCTGGAACAGGAGTGAGACATCAGGTTGCCGCAAAACCGGGGCAGAAGTGAATCTTCGCTTCAGCTCCTGAAAGGAAGAAACAGCCTCCGGAGACCAATTCAACACATCAGCACCCTTTTTAGTCAGATCAGTCAATGGCTTGGCAATACTAGAAAATTTTGCTATAAATTTCCGATAAAAATTAGCAAAACCCAAAAACTTCTGGTGGGCCTTCAAAGAAGTGGGCTGAACCCAATCATAAATGGCCTGTACCTTGGCCGGGTCCATTTCAATAGTTGACGGAGACAAAATAAATCCCAAAAATGAAATCCTCTGTACCCCAAAAAGGCATTTCGATCCTTTGACAAACAGGGAATTCTCCCTCAAGATCCGGAACACAGTCCGAACATGTTCCACATGAGAATCCCAATCCTTGGAGAAGATCAAAATATCATCCAGATAGATAATCAAAAATTTATCCACAAAGTCTCGGAAAATGTCGTTCATGAAGCACTGGAAGACAGAAGGGGCATTAGTGAGCCCAAAAGGCATCACCAGGTACTCAAAATGTCCCTCCGGAGTATTAAACGCCGTCTTCCATTCATCCCCATGCTTAATGCGGATAAGATTATACGCCCCCCTGAGGTCAAGCTTGGTAAACCAGCAAGCACCTTTTACTCTGGAGAATAGATGCGAAATCAGGGGTAACGGATACTGATATTTAATAGTAATTTTGTTGAGGGCACGATAATCAATACAAGGCCTTAATGAACCATCCTTTTTGGCCACGAAAAAAAATCGGCACCTAAGGGTGAAGAGGATGGTCTAATATGACCCTTCTCCAACGCCTCCTTAATATAGGATCGCATAGCCTTGTGCTCGGGTACAGATAAATTGAAGAGCCGACCCTTGGGAAATTTACACCCCGGGCTCAGTTCAAATGCACAGTCATAACTCCTATGAGGAGGCAAAGACGCAGACTCATTCTCACTAAATACATCATAAAAGTCAGCCAAATAGTCAGGAACATCATGCGACTGAGGAGAGGTGGAAAAAACCGGAGCCTCACTAAGGGCACACCGACAACCTCAACTCACCACAGACACAGATTTCCAATCCAAAACTGGATTATGGATTTGCAACCAGGGAAACCCCAGAACAATGGTATCATGCAAATTATGCAACACCAAAAATCTGCAATTTTCTTGATGTCTGGGGCGACCCGCATTACCACCTGGGTCCAAAACTGAGGTTTATTTTTCGCCAAAGGAGTAGCATCAATCCCCCTCAAAGGGATAGGCGTCCGCAGAGGTGTCATCGGAAATCCACAATGTTTAGCAAAATCCAAGTCCATTAGATTCAGGGCTGCTCCCGAATCCACAAAAGCCTTGGCGGAAAATGTGGACAGGGAGCAGATCAGAGTAATTGCCAGAAGAAACTTAGGTTGAACACCACCCACAGAAAACGTGTGTGCAAAACGTTTCTCTCGTTTAGGACAGACAGAAATAATATGCGAGGCATCTCCACAAAAAAAACACAGCTTATTACGCCTTCTGAACTCCTGACGTTGCTCCCTGGACAAAACTCTATCACATTGCATAGGTTCAGACACTTGTTCAACAGGTGGCAACACCTCTCGTGCAGTCCTGCTTTCACGTAAACGCCGATCAACCTGAATGGCTAATGACATAGGATCGTCAAGACCAGAGGGAACAGGAAATACCACCATAGTATCTTTAACGGCTTCTGACAAACCCTTCCGAAAGAGAGCTGCCAAGGCATTATCATTCCAGGTAGTAAGGACCGCCCACTTTCGGAATTTTTGACAGTACAATTCTGCAGAATCTCGACCCTGGCTCAATGCCAACAGGGTCTTTTCAGCCTGATCAATAGCATTAGGTTCGTCATACAACAACCCCAAGGCTTGAAAAAATGCATTCACATTAGACAGAATAGGATCATCTGGTTTCAAAGAAAATGCCCAATCCTGGGGATCGCCACACAGCAAAGAGATGACAATTTTAACCTGCTGCGCGGAGCTCCCTGACGAGCCAGGTTTCAAGGCAAAAAATAGTTTACAATTATTTTTGAGATTCAAAAATTTAGACCGATCCCCAAAAAACACATCAGGAGTAGGGATCTTTGGTTCAGCAGCATGTGAATGAGCAAGGTAGGCGGAAATTCCCCGCACTTCCGCAGCGAGCTGCTCCACACGATCAGACAATTGCTTTATCTCCATTGAGAGAAAAAAAAATTCCCCCTACAGCCTCAGAGATATAGAGGAAAAAATATACACACTTTTTTTTTTTACAATTCTTTCCTGCTATTGAGTACCCTAGGATCTGCGGTATGGCAGGTTATTCTGTTATGATTGAGTCACCGTAGGAGGAAAAAACTGAAATACTAGCTAAGTCCAGAAAATCAGAGAAGTTGGCAGCTATCGGATTGCAGACCCCTGAACCTAACAACAAAAACAACTAGCAGTAGCCGTGGGGGGTTCCTACGGTGCCCTAGACCCCTCGATCACAGCCGGAAAACTACATAGCCTAAAGACAGAAAGGGAAATCTAAACTCCCCCAGAGCAAACCCCAAAGCAATAGGCAGCCCCCAACATATAATGACGGTGAAGCAAGATAAAAAAACACTCACACAGATAGAAAGATAGGCTGAGCAAATGAAGGGGCCCAAGCTAACTAAATAGGACAGAATAGAAAAGCTGCTGTCTGCAATCCGCCAAAACCCTCTCAAAAATAAGAGCCAACAGACTGATAGGGAAAAAAGCCCTGAAGATGCTAGGCTTCAAAAAGACTATATCAGTACTCAGGTATTATCTGAAGACAGAGCAAAAAGGAAATCAGATCACCCAGCAGGGAAAGGCAGAAATCCAGAAAAACAAGGCAAAACAAAACCAAAACAGAAATGCAAAATGTAGAGCAGAAAACTTAGCTTTTGAGGAGCAGGAATCAGACCAGTCTCCAAGAATCCCTCAGAGTAATCACCCGCAAGGCAGAAGGGCATCGGCTGCCTTATATCCAGTCAGCAATCCCAGTCACCCAGTCATCATCATTCTGCTCAGGTGCTTTGTAATCAGCCTCACTACCTTCCTTCACCAGAAGAGGGAGTTCATCAGACCTCAATGGTGAAGTGGAAAATGAACTCACAACAGTCCAGGCTGAGAACCACAGGTGAATAAGCTGCTGCGAGCGCAGCCTCAGTGACAAGCGGTGACGTCATTGAGGTTACTTCCGGTCATTGAGGCTTCATTCCCAGCCAGGCTGAACTGCGGTGACATCAGCACCATGGGGAAAAGTCAGTTATAAGGTCACCGCAGTTCAAGCTCAGTGACTTCACTGTAGATCACGGTGAGAAATTCTAAACTGACCAACTTCCACACATTACTCTGCAGCTCTAACACACAGACTGCTCTGCTTTCCTAGCTGATCAATGCAGCCTCCATTCAGAGAAAGACACTGGCTTGTCGCTATCCCACATACAGCTTACATTTTGGCTGTTCCTAACCAGCTTCAACACAATCCACTCTGCCCAGTGTCTTTTCCTGGATCTTAGTCAATGCTGGCCAGGTACCTCTAATTAAGACCTGCTAGGATTTAACCCAGTCTTACCTGGAGTTGCTAGATAATGTATATATACAGTTGTGCTCAAAAGTTCACATACCCTGGCAGAATTTTTGCTTTCATGGCCTTTTTCCAGAGAATATGAATTATAACACCAAAACTTTTTCTCCACTCATGGTTAGTCGTTGAGTGAAGTCATTTATTGTCATACTGCTGTGTTTTCTCTTTTTAAATCATAATGACAACCCAAAACATCCAAATGACCCTGATCATAAGTTTACATACCTCAGTGTACATTAATGAGAAAAAAATGAACTTTTTTGAATTTACCAAATGGCTGCAATGAAATAAAGAGTGAAAAATTTAAAGGGGTCTGAACAGTGGCGTAACTACAAAGTTATGGGCCCTGGTGCGATCTTTCAAATGGGGTCCCCCATGCCAAAATACACGCCCATCTCTGCATTGTACACCTCGTACACGCACGGCTCCGCTCCGTACACCTTGTACATGCACGGCTTCGCTCCGTACACACACGGCTCCTCTCCATCCACCTCATACACATGCGGCTCCGCTCCGTACACTTCGTACACACGCGGCTCCTCTACGTCCACCTCATACATATGCAGCTCCCCTCCATCCGCCTCGTACACACGCGGCTCCGCTGCATCCACCTCGTACACACACGTCTCCGCTCCATCCACCTCATACACACGCGGCTCCGCTCTGTACACTTCGTACACATGCGGCTTCTCTCTGTACACCTCATACACACGCGGCTCTGCTCCGTAACCTCATACACACGTGGCTCCTCTCTGTACACTTCATACACATGCGGCTTCTCTTCATACACTTCGTACACACACGGCTCCTCTCCGTCCACATCATACACATGCGGCTCTACTCCGCACACCTCGTACACATGCAGCTCCACTCTGTCCACCTCATACAAACGCTACTCCACTCCGTACACTTCGTACACATGCGGCTTCTCTCAGTACACTTTGTACACACACGGCTCCGCTCCATACACTTCGTACACATGCGGCTTCTCTCAGTACACTTCGTACACACGCGGCCCGGCTTCGCACACACACGGCTCTGCTCACCTCGTACACACATGGCTGCACTCCATACACTTCGTACACACATGGCTCTGCTCCGTACACCTTGTACACACACAGCTCTGCTACATCCACCCTGTAAACCCCTCCTGACCCCACACATAAACTTACCCTCATCCAGCACCAGGACACCCAGCACAGCAGAGTCCTGCATACACGGAGGCTCCTGATCATGTGACCCCCTCCTCCCCTCTTGTGACCTCATCACATTTCCTGTGCACACAGAGCAGCCATTGCATCAGGCCAATTGCAGCCTGGCAGCCAATCAAAGCACGGAGTTGCTCAGCCAATGAGCGTCTGCAGCTCCGCGATTGGGCACCTAAGCACTCCGGGCCCTGTCACAGCTGCGACCACTGCGACCGCGGTAGTTACTCCCCAGGGTGTGAATACTTTCCGTACCCACGGTATACACCTATTATATATGACATATATATATATATATACACATGTATATTTATCTTTTGTACACATTCACTAGCTAAAGAGCCCGGCGTTGCCCAGGCATAGTAACTAACTGTGGTTAGTTATCACAAGTTATAAAGATTGTTGAAGAATTTTTTTTTTAACACAATATTAACCCCTTAACGACTGCCAATGTAACTTTTAACGGCGGCAGTTAAGGGGCCTTATTCCTCCTGCACCTCATGCTCCTGCTTTTTACACATCCTCCTCCTGCACCTTATGCTCCTTCTTTATACACAGCATTTTTCTGTAGCACAGCTTTTCTCCTTTATAGTCGCCTCTAGAGTTGAGCGACTTTTGGTTTTTTAGGGTCGAGTTTCGTTTCATGAAACCCGACTTTTCCAAAAGTCTGGTCGAGCAAAATCGGCCGGCTATAGGGAAAAGTCGGGGGTGCGACCGAAACACGAAACCCAATGTAAGTCAATGGGGAATTAAAGTCGGCAGTGAGAGGAGGACAGGAAACACACCTACAGTGCCCATTTGAATGCCAAAAGCATCAATTCTTATTACTTAAGCTTGTCAACCTTAATTTACTTCATAATACTAGTTACGCACTGAAAAATGGGTTTTTTTTGGCTACAGTTGTGGGGGGGGTAGGGCTGGCTCCAAGTTTTCGTGGGCCTAGGGCCAAAGAGCGCCCCTTTAACACATACCACAACTCATGATGCTCCGATACGGCAGAGAAATAGCAGTATAGTACAATGAAAAATACTTCACTTCTTACATCTCATGACTGATATCCATTTTAAATTTTCCAATACCTCCAAAAACGGACAGTATATAACTCCATACAGTATTATGGCCAGCGCTTAGTGCGCTATACAGAGTAATGAGGCCCATATATTTCTCCATATGGAATCATTGATCCCATATAATGTTTCAAACCGTATATGATGAGCTCCACATAATGCTATAGTATATGTTGGTCCCAATGGATGAAGCTCCACTGTCTTATGGGCCCAAATAATGCTCCATATATAATGGGCCCCATTTCTACTGCTCTAGTGTATAATGGGCCCCGTAAATGCTGCTCCAGTGTCTGATGTCCACCTTTGGAATGCTCCAGTGTATGGTGGGCCCCATATCTCATTCACCAGAGTATAGTGCTCCCCAAAAATTGCTGTCCCAACATTGAAAACAATTACATAAGTCTCCTTGCTAGGGAATCCCTGCCCTACTCTGAACTCCTTGTCGTCCCCATCTTCCATCCAACTGCACTTGGCTGTTTAGGCCCTCCCACCGGCAGAGACACTTTTGCGTACTATGCGGTGCCCTGTGCCAGTGCCATCGCCCATGAGTATGCCCCCCACCTGCTCAAGGAACCTGCACTTTCATCTGCACCTTCCTCTTTGTCACCGTGTAAGGTGGTATAGTATGTGGGAAGGGGAACTTGAGTTTCCTCTGGGTCACATTCTGGCAGTGTAGAGTGCGAGGGGAATGTAGTGGTCTGGGTCAATGTACCAGCAGCATCATCCAGCAGTGGCAGGGCCTCAGTGCACTTGTGGCGTCCCCAAGAGTACGGTCGCCACTGTGGCATTACCTTTCTCCTAGGGAGTGTGTTGTCAAGCTTGGGAGCAAAGAAGGATCTCTCTAGCAGTGAAACCAACACACAACACATTTCCCACTCCAGGCTAGCAGGGAGACCTCTGAACCTGACTGCTGAGGAGCTGCTCTCTGTGGTCGGGAGGAGGTAAGTTAGGGCACTCTGTGCAGGGAAGGGGAAGTGTGTGGATGTGAGAAGGGGAGCTGGAGGACGAGCAGAGTTAAGGCTCACTCCTAGCTGGAGCGCATGGTCCCGATTCCGGTCTCCGAGTTTGTAGGGACACTGACATTCCTGCAGCAAAAACCGGGGGAAGTAGCAGCTATAAATGCTCTGTACCCAACTAAGGCTCGGAGGTCCCAGCATCGACGTGTGGGAGCCAGAAGGAAAAGGCTACAGCTGTCTGCCATACAAGTAAAGTCTGAGGAACATCTTTTAGACAGGAGGCGCTTCAGTGAACCACGGTCCTGTGAGTGCTTCCCCCACAAGCGCTAGAAAGGAGACGTCCAGGAATGTACATTTTGGCGGAGTGTTGGAAGGGAGCTTTCCATTTTGGTCCCGGAGGTTGGTTGAGGTCCTGACCCGGAGGACACAGCACGGAGGCAGGCATCTGTGTAACCTGCAGACTGTGAGTAAAACTTTGAAACTGCACGCTCTGGTGTCCTACAGTTATTCCAGCACCGCTACATCTGGGTACCAGCACCTACACTGCCTGTGCCTTTCCCCCATCACTACATCTACACTTCCCTGGGACTCCAGCTCCACCTGTGGGGAGCTTCACCATCTTTGCTGCACAACACCATCAGTCCCAGAGGATCTGCATGCAGCGTCGGCCTAACATCTATGTTGCCGAACACCACAGGTGGCATCAAACTATCTATATAAACTCTTTACCATTATACCACGCCATTTACATGGGCGCCCAGTGCCACTGTCCGGGTCACTGCTGCTGTGACACATCCCACTGACACCGGCCCGGTACCGAGTACCCCACAGCCCTGGGAGGGCGACCCATATGCCGACTGCTGATCGGGCGGCGTTATTCCCATGAACCTCCAAACAGCGTCCATGAAGGCAAAGTTTTTGGTTTCCGGGGGCAGTATGATTGCAAAGCTGAACCTTAAAGGAATGTCCAAAAGGGCACCACCAGGAGTGGAGCCTGTGGCGTAATTGGACTCCACCCGGGAAACCACAACCATGCCACCTAAAGAAAAGATGCACACTTTGAAAGCTTTGTCGATTCTGTGTGTGGTGTGGTATGTGTGTTTGTAGTTGTGCTAGCGATTTCTCAGCTTTATTCCGTTAACAACCGAGACTCCGGCATGCCCCCGCAGTACGCGTCAAGCTTACTAGAGGGATAAGCGAGGCTCTGGCACGTGAGATCGAGCAATAACAGGTCTAGCATTCCCGTACATGTCCAGGGCTGCATGCATGCTACACTGAAAGGACCAGCTTTTGTCGCTTACAGGTGCAGATAACCTGCTGAACTCCGTTAGTGATGGGGATCTGGGATTCAGATTATTCCCCGCGAACGATGATTTCCCAGTAAGTTCAGGTCAACCGCAATTCCGGAGTTAGGCCTAACCATCATTCCTGAAAAAATTACGTGTCCAAACCACAGGTGCTGTAGCTTGCTTAACAGCTCGGCAGCTGTTCTCAGGCCCAGTATGGATTCAACAACATTGTAGAAAGTTGATAAAGGGTACAGTTTCACCGGATAACACGTATATATGTAGCCTAGTTTACACGTTAAAAATATATGTCTATAGATCAGGAGGCAGACTCAGATGTTCTCAGGCCCAGTATGGATTTGACCAGATTGTACAAAGTTGAGAAAGGGTACTTTATCACTGGATAGCAGGTATATATAGCATAGTTTAAACATGTAAAATCTCTGTGTTCTCAGTATGGATTACACAGCAATCTAAAAAGTGGAAAAAAGGAAATGCATTTGAGGCGTACACAACTATATACTTTTGGTGTAAATCTTCATATATATTTCTGTCTCAGTAATACAGTCCAGCCTCTCCGCAATAGGAAATGAGATGCATACAATTACTGACATAAAGGCTAGTGATTGCAGAAATCTAGGAATTACTATTCACGGGAAAAACTTCCGTCACAATTCTCATAGGCGATGCTGACCCTCAATTAATTAATTAATTTGTGTGTTGAGACAGTGAAAACATTTTTTTGTGAATAAAGTCTTGCTGTATCGCACTTCCGTTGATTCCATCACTGTTACTCATCTCAATCAAATTTTTATCACAGGGAGCGATGTAAACATGGTGCTCACTGGCTATCATGATCTGTCACGTAACTTTGGAGTGCAAAAGACAGAAGCCACAGGCCGTAGGCGATTCTATTTGATTGGCATGAGAGGGCACATTTTAAAATGTGCGCCGGAATGTCACATGTTTGTGAGTAGGAAAACTGTGAAAGCTGATGATAAACCACCACTGCATGTCATTGTGAGTCGACGTCCATAAGAAATGGAAGCCATTGATCATCTGGAGCTAGAGCCCGGCCAGCAGGACAGGGCATAGCTGCATCTTAACCATCATCTTTCAGTTCAATCAATTTGTAGTGGCACTCCCAGTGAAGGATTTGACAGCGCAGACTACACAGCGGAGGAGCAGGGAGAGGTAAACATTGCAAATGCTGGGGCCCTGCCCAAGCAAGGTGGCACACTCGTGGGCGTCGGTACTGGCACTGGGCCCCTCATAGTACGGCGGTGTGTCTGACGGCGGGTGTGCACCACCACCGTCAGAGACACTTGATTGCACTATGAGGGACCCTGTGCCAGTGCCTGCGCCCAAGAGTCGGCCTACCCACCTGTCCAGGGCAACGGCACTCGCACGGTTTCGTGCGCTAGGTGGTGACCCCGGCCATGGGGGGGGGCAGCCCAGTTAGGGCGGTTTACAAAGTGGCATATGTTGATGTGGGACATTCAGCTGCTGCAAAAGGCGAAATAGGTCAAGTTCGCGGAATAGGAGGAGGACCAAAGCAAGCCATTTTTCTGGCAACCTATGTGTCATCAAGGGAAGGTGGGACAAAATCCTTGGAAACCCATGCATGGTTCATTTTAATGAAGGTTAGATCATCCACATTTTGGGTTGACAGACGGGTCCTTTTTTCTGTCAGGATTGATCCAGCTGCACTGAAGACTCTTTCCGATAGCACACTTGCAGCTGGGCAAGCGAGCTCCTGTAAGGCATATTGTGCCAATTCAGGCCAGGTGTCCAGTTTAGCGGCCCAATAGTCAAAGGGGAATGACCTGTGTGGGAGAACATCGATATGGGAGGAAAAGTAGTTTGTAACCATAGCTGACAACTGCTGTCTCCTGTCACTTTCCATCGATGCAGTATTACCAGTTTTGTGAGCGGTACTCGAAAAATCAGTCCACAACATTGTCATGAAACCCCTGTCTCCAACGCCACTTCTGCTGTGTGCACCACGAACACCTCTGCCAAGCTTCCCCCGGCCCGTACGTCTCGTGTGAGAAACATCACCGCTGCTGTGTGCTGGGAATGCCTCAACCAACCGGTTTACCAGAGTTGCTTGTTTATTAGCCAATATTAGGTCAAGGTTCTCCTGTGGCATGATGTTTTGTAATTTGCCTTTATAGCATGGATCCAGGATGCTGGCCAACCAGTAGTTGTCATCGTTCATCATTTTGGCAATGCGGGGGTCCCTTTTTAGGATCTGCAAGGCATAATCTGACATGTGGGCCAATGTTCCTGGTGTCAATGATGCACTGCGAGTGCTGGTTGGAGGAGCACTTTCTGGCAAATCCACATCCTTCCAGTCACGCACAAACCCTGTACCAGACCTTGCCACGCCAACATTTTCACTTGCCCCACGAGATGCATCCTCCTCCCCTAAGTAATCATCCCCATCATCATCCTCCTCCTCCTCTTCTTCCTCCACCTCGTCCAGGAGAGGTCCCTGAGCAGACAATGGCTGAATGTCATCAAGGATTCCCTCCTCCTCTTCCTCCTCATCAATATTGGCTGCAGACGCTTGCTCCTTAAGGTGCGTCAAAGTTTGCATGAGCAGATGCATAAGCGGGATGCTCATGCTTAGGATGGCGTCGTCTGCGCTTACCAGCCGTGTGCATTCCTCAAAACACTGAAGGACGTTACAGAGGTCTTTCAGCTTCGACCACTGCACACCTGTCAACTCCATGTCTGCTCTCAAAGTGCCTGGCCGTGTATCCTCCCACAAATGCATTATGGCCTGCCTCTGCTCGCACAGCCGCTCAACCATGTGCAGGGTGGAGTTCCACCTTGTTGCAATGTCGATAATGAGGCGGTGGTTGGGAAGGTGGAGCAATCACTGCAGCTTCTGCATACGACTGGAGTGTACCGGCGACCAGCGGATGTGCGAGCACAGTCGTCGGACCTTCTGGAGCAGGCCTGTTAACTCCGGATATTTAGTGAGGAAGCACTGCACCACCAGGTTCAAGGTGTCAGCCAAGCAAGGTATGTGTCTGAGTTTTGAAAGGGCTATGGCTGCCACAAAATTCTGTCCGTTATCACCAACTACCTTGCCTGCCTCAAGATGTAGATTGCCCAGCCATGACTCAGTTTGTCGCTGAAAGTAGTCGGCCAATATCTCGGCGGTGTGTCTGTCGCCCCAAACACATCATCTTCAACAGAGCCTGCTGCTGCTTTCCACTAGCTGATCGATAGGGGGATACCTCGTGTGCAACAGTGGCAGCTGCAGATGGAGTGCTCGTATGACTGCGCTCTGTGGACGAGCTTTCGCTTCTGGAGGAGGATCGAACGCCTACAGCCAACTGTTTCCTATACCATGGGCTAGGCAGCACTGTCCCACCACCGCTGTCCCCTGTGGACCCTGCATCCACCACATTAACCCAGTGCGCAGTGATGGACACGTAACGGCCCTGGCCATGCCGACTGGACCATGCATCAGTTGTGAGGTGCACCTTTCCACTCACTGACTGCTTGAGTGCATGGACAATGCGGTCTTTCACATGATGATGGAGGGCTGGGATGGCTTTGCGAGAGAAGAAGTGGCGACTGGGTAGGTCAAAGCGTGGTACTGCATAGGCCATGAGTTCGCGGAAAGCTGCGCTTTCCACCAACCGATAGGGCATCATCTCTAGCGAGATTAGTTTGGCAATGTGGGCGTTCAAACCCAGTGTACGCGGATGAGAGACTGAGTACTTTCTTGACCTACTCATAGTGTCTGGGAGGGTGAGCTGGACTTGAGAGCTGCATATGGTGGAACTAGTGGTGGACAGGGCGGACTGAGAGAGGGTTGATGATGGTGATGGAGTTGGTGTTCTTTCTGATGGCCTAGATTCAGTCTTTCGTTGATATAACAGTGGGATTCCCTGACTGCTTTGGCCTTGCAACGACACCTCAACATTTGCTGCTGTGCTAACCGGTGGGCTTACAGTGGGGGAAACAATGTAGCATTGCTGACTACCTTCTTTGTGATCAGTTGCACATGTGGTACTTGAGGTTTGGTGTTGTGTCCATGCTTGCAAGTGCATGCTGGTTAAATGTCTAAGCATGCAACTGGTATTCAAATTTTTCAGATTTTTCCCTCGGCTAAAGGTCTTTGCGCACTTCTTACAGATAACCTTGGCCTGATCATGAGGATTTTGTTCAAAAAAGTGCCACACTGCACTCTTCCTACTTTGGAAGACATTTTGCGGCCTAGTACGCTGTGCTATTTTGACCATCTGGACAAGCTGTCCAGCAACTCTTTTGATTTTTGGAACCTGTCTTTGGAGTGCTCCGGGCCTGCCAGATAACAGCTGTTGCGATGTCGATGTCTGCTGTGGATGCTCCTCCTCCTCATCTGAGCTATTGGAAGCAGCACCCTCTTCCCCCAATGGATGCCAATCTGGGTCAACAACTGGGTCATCCATCACCTCCTCTTCAATGTCATGTGCACCTTCCTCTGTGTCACCGTGTATGGTGGTATAGTAAGCGGGAAGGGGCACCTGAGTCTCATCAGGGTCAGAATCTGGCTCATTACACTGCGAGGACAATGTAGTGCTCTGAGTGAATGTAGCAGCAGAATTATCTATCAGTGGCTGTGCATCAGTGCACTCCATGTCAGATTCATCTTGGCCTGGGTAATTCACCATTTCACTTGATAGCCCAGGCATGGTATGTGAAAACAGCTCCATGGAGTAATCAGTTGTATGGCCTGTGTCATCCTTCAATCTTGGTTGGGGTGAAGGACACAAGGAAAGGTGTGGTTCATGAACATGAGCCTCCGACTCAGTGCTTTTATTTTTTACAACTTCAGAAGAGGAGGCGATAGAGCTGGAGGCTGAGTCAGTAATGTAACTTTTTCCTGAAGCTCTGGCTTTAAAAGCGGTTTGCCAACTCCTAGAAAACTAAGCCTTTGAGGCCTTGTGGAGCCAGACGATGACGCAGGCTCAACACCTCCTGCATTAGGTCCTATTTTGCTTTTGCCACTACCATCAGATCCACCACCAACACCATCATTACCAGCTGGCAACCCCCGCCCAATTCCACGGCCTATTCCACCAGCCTTCCTCATTTTTGGTAAAAATGTACACAAAATCCCACAAACTATATAGTAATGTAAAACAAGGTACAAGGTGTATATAGGACAGGGGAGATGTAGAATTTCTGAACACACTTGTGGACACTGTTGGATTGTGTGAGGCCCAGTGAATATCACACCACTATGTCACAGGCTCAATGTCGCAGGTGTGAAAAATGTCACTATAGGACAGGGGAGATGTAGAATTTCTGAACACACTTGTGGACACTGTTGGATTGTGTGAGGCCCAGTGAATATCACACCGCTATGTCACAGGCTCAATGTCGCAGGTGTGAAAAATGTCACTATAGGACAGGGGAGATGTAGAATTTCTGAACACACTTGTGGCCACCCTTGGATTGTGTGAGGCCCAGTGAATATCACACCGCTATGTCACAGTCTCAATGTTGCAGGTGTGAAAAATGTCACTATAGGACAGGGGAGATGTAGAATTTTTGAACACACTTGTGGACACTGTTGGATTGTGTGAGGCCCAGTGAATATCACACCGCTATGCACAGGCTCAATGTCGCAGGTGTGAAAAATGTCACTATAGGACAGGGGAGATGTAGAATTTCTGAACACACTTGTGAACACTGTAGGATTATGTGAGGCCCAGTGAATATCACACCGCTATGTCACAGTCTCAATGTCGCAGGTGTGAAAAATGTCATTATAGGACAGGGGTGATGTAGAATTTCTGAACACACTTGTGGACACTGTTGGATTGTGTGAGGCCCAGTGAATATCACACCGCTATGTCACAGGCTCAATGTCGTAGGTGTGAAAAATGTCACTATAGGACAGGGGAGATGTAGAATTTCTGAACACACTTGTGGACACTGTTGGATTGTGTGAGGCCCAGTGAATATCACATCGCTATGTCACAGTCTCAATGTCGCAGGTGTGAAAAATGTCACTATAGGACAGGGGAGATGTAGAATTTCTGAACACACTTGTGGACACTGTTGGATTGTGTGAGGCCCAGTGAATATCACACCGCTATGTCACAGGCTCAATGTCGCAGGTGTGAAAAATGTCACTATAGGACAGGGGAGATGTAGAATTTCTGAACACACTTGTGGACACTGTTGGATTGTGTGAGGCCCAGTGAATATCACACCGCTATGTCACAGGCAGAAATTGGCTAGTGTATGACAAACTACAAGGTGTATATAGAATTGGGCAGAATAGGAATCTCCCTAGAGTGTAGGTCTGTAAGAATGGAACAAGTCCTCGACTTATCCTTACAGAGTCACACACAGATAGCTTCACTGTGGCCGTGATAACAGCTGTTACACGGTACTGAGAGAGGAGCGTGCACGTACACCGCTGTCTGGTGTCCGTAAAATTGTCAAGCTCCGTGTTTTTTAAGTATACGGACTGACACACGCTGTCTCTCTATAGTTTTGAATGTGATCAAACAGTAAATATACTTAACTGTTTGAAAACCAGACAAAACTAGAAGGTGGAGGTCTTTAAGAACGGAACATGTCCTCGACTTATCCTTACAGAGTCACACACAGATAGCTTGACTGTGGTCGTGATAACAGCTGTTACACGGTACTGTGTGAGGAGCATACACCGCTGTATGGTGTGAAAAAATGCATGCTCAGTACCTCACTAGGACAAAAAAAAAATTTGGATTGCTTTTAAAAAAGCAGTTTGCAGAGCAGTGGGAAAACAGCAATGCAGCTATCAGGAAGCCTTATAAGGCAGCCTAACAACCAACACAGCTGATCCAGCAAAATATAGCCTCCACTTGCACTGCACACACAGTGACTGGTGTGTTGTACAGGCAAAATCGCTAGCAGCAGAAGCAGTTTTTGGTGTCTTCTTCCCTGCCTAACGCTCTCCCTACAGAATCAGCAGCAGCTCTCCCTATTCTGAGATCAGCATGAGTAACATGGCGGTCGGCGTACACGCCCTTTTATACCCCCTGTGACGCCCCCCAAAGCAAGCCAATCACTTGTATGCCCTTCTCAAAGATGGTGGTGACCCCTGCCTATGTCATCACGTTGCCCACAGTGTCCGTGGATCCTGATTGACTGAAAAAGGGTGGAAAACAAACTTTTGAAACGCGACTTTTGCGCTAAAGTCGCCGAGCTCATGGCCGACCTCACCCTAGGGTCGGGTTTTGTTTCATGAAACCCGACTTTTCCAAAAGTCTGCGACTTTTGAAATTTTTCGACCCGTTTTGCTCAACTCTAGTCGCCTCCTCCAGCAGCACCTCACACTCCTCTTCCATATACAATTGGAAACACTTGATCCCGAGAGAAATTGCACTAATTGCAATAAAGCGTATCGTATACACAGCCTACTTCTGCAGCACCACACAGCAACTTCCTGTTATGAACACAGCAGTGTAATCCATGAGGCTCCTTCCTTTCCCATGATGTAATGCCTCACAGGAGCAACTCCATTCTAGACACGACAGAGCTAGATGTGGCCTGTGTCTGCCACGCACTGATACTCTGAAGGCTGTGGCCCTGATTCTAGCTCGCAGCAGCTGGGACGTCGCAGCCGGTGAGTTTTGCAGGGTGGCTTTCAAGGTGAATGTGTCTCCGACCATTTGCGCTATCAACGTGGGCTGTGTGGATGGGGCTTTGCGTGTGGAGTGAGTGTGGCTATCCAGAGTGGGCGGGGCTATGTGGAGTAGGCGTGCAGTGTATGTGGCTTGATACATACACACATACATACACTCAGCTTTATATATATAAATATACATAGTACACACATGCATGTGCAAGATGCACACACATAACACAAACATAAACAGTGACATCTTTCTGATGTGCTTGTTCAGATGACCACATGATTTTTTTTAAGTTAATTCATTCATACTTTTTTTTACATAAATCTTCTCTATTTGAGATCTTTTTTCCTTACAAGATAAGCAGCAGTGACGAACACTTTTTGCCACATATACAGACATTACTGTTACTTACAAGAACCAGTTTAGTATTCGCTATTTCCTATAACATTATAATAGTGACCACTTGTATTCCCATGTGTCCACTGCATATATTACTGAGCTATATTCCATGTAACGCTATATGCTTGAATACTTCCCTCATCTGGGTGACCTAACACTACAGTACATTATGTATAAACAGGTACAGTGAGTATGACATTTACCTTCTTACCTTCAGTTTCATAGTATATGATGTATTTATTAAAGTTACCACAGGGTGGCAGCAGATTCCTTGTAAAGTTATTGTATGCCAGCAAGCATCATATATTGTCTGGATTCTGCAAACAAAATAGTTTAATTTGTCAAGACAGAAATAAAATCTATTTTTTAAAGGAAAAGTGACAAATACAAATTACATTATGTCCAAAACAACCTATCTGCAAAAAAGTATCATCACAATAAGATGATAAAAAGATGTGACATTGTCTACTGCAATCTGGCGCGTTACCAAGAGAAGTTTCCATTGAGTTTTTACCTTTCTTTATTGCTTATAAGTTCATATTATATAATGATGACAGAATGCATATGTGCAGTATATGACATGAAAGTGCTTCAATGCAACATGACAGCTCATTAAGTTAAAGTGCTCATTTAACCCCTTCACTACCAAGGGTGGTTTGCACGTTAACTACCGGGCCAATTTTTACAATTCTGACCACTGTACCTTTATGAGGTCATAACTCTGGAACGCTTCTATGGATCCCGGTGATTCTGACATTGTTTTCTCGTGACATATTGTACTTCATGTTAGTGGTAAAATTGCATTCAAATAACTTGCGTTTATTTGTGAAAAAAACGGAAATTTGGCGAAAATTTTGAAAATTTCGCAATTTTCCAACTTTGAATTTTTATGCCCTTAAATCACAGCGATACGGCACACAAAAAACTTAATACATAACATTTCCCACATGTTTACTTTACATCAGCACAGTTTTGGAACCAAAATTTTTTTTTGTTAGGAAGTTATAAGGGTTAAAAATTGACCAGCGATTTCTCATTTTTGCAACACCATTTTATTTTTAGGGACCACTTCACATTTGAAGCCACTTTGAGGGGTCTATATGATAGAAAATACCCAAAAGTGACACCATTCTAAAAACTGCACCCCTTAAGGTGCTTAAAACCACATTCAAGAAGTTTATTAACCCTTTAGGTGCGTCACAGGAATTTTTTGAATATTAAAAAAAAAATGAACATTTAACTTTTTTTCACAAAAAAAATACTTCAGGTTCAATTTTCTTTATTTTACCAAGGGTAACAGGAGAAATTGGACTGCAAGACTTATTGTGCAATTTGTCCTGAGTACGCTGATACCTGATATGTGGGGGGGAACCACTGTTTCGGCGCATGGCAGAGCTCAGAATGGAAGGAGCGCCGTTTGACTTTTTCAATGCAAAATTGGCTGGAATTCAGATCGGACGCCATGTCACGTTTGGCGAGCCCCTGATGTACCTAAACAGTGGAAACCCCCCCAAGTGACCCCATTTTGGAAACTAGACCCCCCAAGGAACTTATCTAGATATGTGGTGAGAACTTTGAACCCACAAGGGCTTCACAGAAGTTTATAACGTACAGCGGTACAATTAAAAAATCATATTTTTTCCACAAAAATGATCTTTTCACCCCCAATTTTTATTTTTCCAAGGGTAACAGGACCCTAAAAGTTATTGTGCAATTTGTCCTGAGTACGCTGATACCCCATATGTGGGTGTAAATGACTATTTGGGCGCATAGCAGAGCTCGGAAGGGAAGCAGCGCCATTTGACGTTTTTGGCTGGAATTGAGATCGGACACCATGTCGCGTTAGGAAAGCCCCTGATGTACCAAAACAGTAGAAACCCCCCACAAATTACACCATTTTGGAAACTAGACCCCCCAAGGAACTTATCTAGATGTGTGGTGAGCACTTTGAACCCCCCAGTGCTTCACTGAAGTTTATAACGTCCGGGCGTGAAAATAAAAAAATCGTATTTTTTCCACAAACATGATCTTTTAGTCCCCATTTTTTTATTTTCCCAAGGGTAACAGGAGAAATTGGACCCCAAAAGTTGTTGTCCAATTTGTCCTGAGTACGCTGATACCTCATATGTGGGAGAAAACTACTGTATGGGCACACGTCGGGGCTCGGAAGGGAAGTAGTGACGTTTTGGAATGCAGACTTTGATGGAATGGTCTGCGGGTGTCATGTTGCGTTTGGAGAGCCCCTGATGTACCTAAATAGTGGAAACCCCCCACAAGTGACCCCATTTTGGAAACTAGACCCCCTAATGAACTTATCTAGATGTGTGGTGAGCACTTTGAACCCCCCAGTGCTTCACAGAAGTTTATAACGACCGGGCGTGAAAATAAAAATATCGTATTTTTTCAACAAACATCATCTTTTAGTCCCCATTTTTTATTTTCCCAAGGGTAACAGGAGAAATTGGACCCCAAAAGTTGTTGTCCAATTTGTCCTGAGTACGCTGATACCTCATATGTGGGAGAAAACTACTGTATGGGCACACGTCGGGGCTCGGAAGGGAAGTAGTGACGTTTTGGAATGCAGACTTTGATGGAATGGTCTGCGGGTGTCATGTTGCGTTTGGACAGCCCCTGATGTACCTAAACAGTGGAAACCCCCCACAAGTGACCCCATTTTGGAAACTAGACCCCCTAATGAACTTATCTAGATGTGTGGTGAGCACTTTGAACCCCCCCAGTGCTTCACAGAAGTTTATAACGACCGGGCGTGAAAATAAAAATATCGTATTTTTTCAACAAACATCATCTTTTAGTCCCCATTTTTTTTATTTTCCCAAGGGTAACAGGAGAAATTGGACCCCAAAAGTTGTTGTCCAATTTGTCCTGAGTACGCTGATACCTCATATGTGGGAGAAAACTACTGTATGGGCACACGTCGGGGCTCGGAAGGGAAGTAGTGACGTTTTGGAATGCAGACTTTGATGGATTGGTATGCGGGTGTCATATGCGTTTGGAGAGCCCCTAATGTACCTAAACTATTGAAACTCCCCACAAGTGACCCCATTTTGGAAACTAGACCCCCCACCGAGCTTATCTAGATGTGTGGAGAGCACTTTGAACCCCCAAGTGCTTCACAGAAGTTTATAACGCCTGGGCGTGAAAATAAAAAAAATATTTTTTTCCGCAAAATTATATTTTTGCCCCCAATTTTTTATTTTCCTAAGGGTAACAGGAGAAATTGGACCCCAAAAGTTGTTTTGTAATTTGTCCTGAGTAGGCTGATACCCTACATGTGGGGGTAAAACACTGTTTGGGCACATGGCAGAGCTTGGAAGGGAAGGAGCACCATTTGACTTTTTCAACGCAGAATTGGCTGGAATTGAGATCATACGCCATGTTGCCTTTGGAGAGCACCTGATGTGCCCAAACAGTGGAAACCCCCAATTATAACTCCAACCCGAACCTCAACACACCCCTAACCCTAATCTGAGCCCTAGCCCTAACCCTAGCCCTAACCCTAGCCCTAACCCTAGCCCTAACCCTAACCCTAACCCTAGCCCTAACCCTAGCCCTAACCCTAACCCTAGCCCTAACCCTACCGGGAAAATGGAAATAAATACATTTTCTTTTAGTTTTATTATTTTTCCCTAACTAAGGGGGTGATAACGGGGGTTTGATTTACGATTTATGGCGGTTTTTATGTTTGGCAGCTGTCGCACGCTAAAAGACGCTTTTTATTGTAAAAATAGTTTTTGCATCACCACATATTGTGAGCTATAATTTTTCCGTATTTTGACCCACCGAGTCATGTGAGGTCTTATTTTTTGCGGGACGAGTTGACGTTTTTATTGGTACCATTTTTGGGCACGTGACATTTTTTGATCGCTTTTTATTCCGATTTTTGGGACGCAGAATGAACAAAAACCAGCGTTTCATGAATTTCTTTTGGGGGGGTGCGTTTACACCGTTCCGCGTGCGGTAAAATTGATAAAGCGGTTTTATTCTTCGGGTCAGTACGGTTACAGCGATACCTCATTTAGGTCGTTTTTTTATGTTTTGTCGGTTTTTTGCAATGAAAACTATTTTATATAAAAAATAATTATTTTTGTATCGCTTTATTCTGCGAGCTATAACTTTTTTATTTTTTTGCGGATGATGCTGTATGGTGGATCGTTTTTTGCGGGACAAGATGACGTTTTCAGCGGTACCATGCATATTTATATGCGTCTTTTTGATCGCGCGTTATTGCACTTTTTGTTCGGTGGTATGATAATAAATCATTATTTTTTGCTTCGTTTTTTATTTTTATTTTTTAAGGGGTTCGCTAAAGGGGTTAACTAATGGGACAGTTTTAAAGGGCAGGTCATTACGGACGCGGCGATACCAAATATGTGTACTTTTATTGTTTTTGTTTTTTTTTATTTTGAAAAAATGGATTTATTGGGGAATATTTTTTTTTTTTTTTACTGATTTATTTAGCGATTTTTTTTAAATTATTTTTAACACTTTTTTTTTTTTTTTTTTTTTTTTTACTTTATTACCTTGTCCCAGGTGGGACATCACTGTCCTGTGACAGATCGCTGATCTGTCACATCACAGATCACTGTGACAGATCAGCGATCTGTCACAGGCACTGCTGCAGACTTCCTCATGCCTGCGCTTTGCAGGCAGTGAGGAAGTCAGCTCCCTGCAGGCCCCCGTCGCCATCTTGGATCCGGGGGCCTGTAGGGAAAGAGCCCCCCGCAGCAGCGCTGCACATTGCGCTGCCGTGGGGGGCTCAGGGAAGTACGGAGGGAGCCCCCTCCCTGCCGATGCTTCCCTTTAACCCCCGGTACACCGCGATCGCGTTTGATCGCGGTGTGCAAGGGGTTAACGTGTCGGGGGCGGTCCGTGACCGCCCCTGACACATTGTGCCGGGTGTCAGCTATGATAATTAGCTGACACTCGGCCGCGATCAGCGGCGCTCACCACGTGGGCGCCGCTGATCGCGATGACGTAATATTCCGTCCATGGTAATTAGGTCCATGGACACATGGACGGAATATTACGTCAATTGTAGGTAAGGGGTTAATCACAAACAAGCACTTTACTTAGGGACTGCCTATGATCCCTGGCAAACAGCTAATTTGATCTAAATGGTAAAATTTGCTTAACCCAAAATTTTACTGACTACTGTATCCATTTGGAATGAAAGAGGCTGTGTAATGTACACATGGACATTATAGAGGGGGTTCCCTGGTGGGACTTTTCACTGTGAGCCAGAACTGAAAGCTGCAGAGAAGAGTGGCTCCCATTTTGGCAAGCTTACTCAGTCTGTAATGTGTAGTCTGCGGCGACCCCAGACAAACACCCCCCAGTAAAACCTCTCTCCCTCCCAAAACCACAACTATCAATAACGAGAAAACACAAGTAATTGCTGGGTGAAGGTCACAGCTTTAATTTCTTTTATACAAACACATATAACAATGAAAGGAAGCACTTTAAACTTCACAAAAGACCAGTAGCCAAATGCCCTGCAACATCTGCAGGCAAGTCAGCCTACTTAGCCTCAACATTCCAGTGCTTCCTTTGTTGAAACAGCCAAGGAGAAACCAATGTAGTCCTATACGGGACTCCGACCCCCACCCATCAAGTACAACACTTATTCTATCCCATCTTGGCGCCCCGACAACAGGATATCTAAACCAATATCAGTGAGGGGGACACCATCTGACCTCAGGAGAGCTGCGTTGTCACCCTTCAGCTGGCGATGCCTCACCACCACACCAAACTTATGCCGCACAAACTTGGACATATGGGCATTGATGGTGCGTCTAGTCCACTCCACTACCATCCCATCCCGGACACCTTGCCACACAGCTCTGGGGACTATCTCTGGCTAGACTAGTATAAGCTCGAGGAAAAAACTTGGGAACCTTTCCAAATCAGACCTCATCATGGTTAGCAGCTCAGCAACTTTGTAGGAACACAAGTCATTTCCGCCAGAATGTAATACTAAAATTACTGGTCCAACCATATCCCTTCCAATATCTACCACCTCCTGCAACACCTTAGGCAATTTCAGACCTGTAATTCCCCTCCAATTTACTTCCATACCCTGGAAACCCAAATGTCTTCCACCAGAATGGCATTCTGCTCTCTGAGCCGTCCAGAAAAGAGCCACACTGTTGGCCTGGAACGACCTAGACAACAAAAGAAAAACAAAATTATATTAGTAAATCTGGTCTGATATACCTGGAATAACAAGCGGAGTGCCACCATCCAATCCTTTTGACCTCCGCCTCTGGCAAATCCGCTTTTGCAGCCTCAGTGGCGACCCCTATGTGAAAGGAATGTGTACCATATTCTCATGAAGGAACCCTGGAAGCCTGTAAGCCCTTACAAAAGATAGACTGAAATTGAGATTTAGTCAACGGAGACCTATCTGCATGCGCAAGGAAAAATTTGCCACTACTTCTGAATCTCAAATAACTTAAAACAGACAAACTGGGCCTGAAACTGAGTTTACCAAAATCCTAACACCCCTCCCTGAAGGATCTGTCTTTGACCTGCGAATACGGAGACGAATCGCATCCTTAACTACCGCCACTTCATCCCACAATAAACCTTTAACCGAACTTGCTTTTGATCTAGGAATTAATTCGCTGATCCATAATGCACCAAAATACAGGATTACATATGCAGCAGAAAAAAGAGCAGCTTCGATTTGAGAAGAGTAGCTAACAAGGGTAAATGAAACCAACTTGTTTAGTAGGGCAATAGAAATGGGTCTTCTACTTTCTTTGCAGGGTTGGGCTCTTTTCCATCCGTTTAAGGCCTGCCTGACTATAAAAGCCATTGTGACATCTGTCCAACCTAGTAACTGAAAATAAAAGGCCAAGCCCGATAGACGTTGTTGAGCCGAAAAACCCGAAATCCCAGACTTCAAAATTAACATAAAAAATTCAACCGTTACGTCCAATCTGTCCTTGCAGCACGTGTGAACTGGTCTTCCCTTGATCAAACCACACCCCTCAACCCAAGACTTACCGTATGATTGCCAATTAGAGGGAGCCACTGACGAACGGACCAACGGCATCAACTGTTGGCTACAATGTCCCATAGGGAAGAAGGGCAAAGCAAGCCTTCGAGGTGGGCACTGGGGAGAAGCTCCCTGAAGACCTGCCAATTAAAACACGACAAAGCATCAGCGATATCATTTTCCACTCCTGGAACATAGCGAGCCCGAAATCATTTGTTCTTATTTAAACATACAAGGACTAGGTGACGAAGTAGGCTAAGAACCGGAGGAGAAGATGAAGACAAGCGATTTATACAATGGACCATGCTGAGATTGTCACACAAGAAACATATTTTTTTGTTGGCAAACTGAGTGCCCCATATCTCCACAGCTGCTACAATAGGAAAAAGTTCCAATAGCGTAAGGTTTTTGCAAAGCCCTTTGCGACTTCCACGACTCTGGCCAAGCGGTCAAACACCACTGATCTCCGAAAATGGTACTGAAACCAGTCGACCCGGCCGCATCTGAAAATAATTTTAACTCCTGGCTGGTAATTTCTGAAGACAGGAAACAATTACGGCCATTGAATGAAATAAAAAAGGTTTTCCAAACCTCCAAATCAGCCCGTAAACTTCTTGTTAACCGTATTTTATGACCGGGAAGGGTATCCCTTCTTGTCATCAACGACAAACACCTTGAAAAAACTCTACCCACCGGCATGACTTTACAGGCAAAAACCAATAGCCCGAGTAAGGATTGCATTTGTTGGAGTGTAACTTTTTTAACGGAACAAAAACCTTCAATCATGCACACCAGCTTCTCCACTTTTTCCGCAGGTAAGCGATAAACCATATTACAATGTCAAATTCAATCCCTAAGAACGACAAGGTTGTAACTGGACCGCCAGTTTTTTCCGACGATAACAGGACCCAAAACTGGTGGGCTATATCCTTTAAAAAATTTGATAACTGCAAACAAACGGTTGAATCTTTTGGTCCCACAAGCAGAAAATCATCCAAATTGTGTGTGACAGACCTGTAACCCATTCCGGATCTAACAACCCAATCCAAAAAGGAACTGAAGAGTTCAAAATAATAACAAGATATGGAACAACCCATCGGAAGGCACATGTCGTAATAAAAACCATCATCCACCTGGCATCCTAAAAGGTGAAAATAATCAGGGTGAACTGGTAAGAGACGGAAGGCGGATTTGATATCAGACTTCGCCAGGCGGACCCAGGCTACCGCCCTGTCAAACGAAACGTATGATACCGATGCGTCCTCTGAAGAAATTCCATCATTAACAGACTCACCCTTGGGGTAGGATAGATGGTGTATAAGACGAAACGTGCCAGGTTCCGTTTTCGGAACTAAACCCAAAAGGGAAACTCTAAAGTTCAAAAAGGAGGAGTTTTGAATGGGCCCGCAATCCTGCCTAACTTCACTTCTTTATTTATTCTGCCTCGTCTTTATTAGGATAACAGTCTAGCCAAGGGCCCTTCGCGGATACGCTCACCGGGGTCCTTATGTTTCCTGCTTTCACTAGAGGCAGGCTTGACTGGTAGTCTGTTCATGGGACGGGGACAGCGGGCCACAGGATGAGCTCCTCCGCAGGAGGAGCATTCATGCTTATACTTGCGCAACCTAAAGAAACGGCAGTGTCCCTCATTGAATAACCAGCAGGCTCCACGTCTCCGGGCGACCACTGAGTTGTGACCTGCTGTTGTGGGGTGACTAGTGGCTGCTGTTGGAAAGGGGGACTGTTTTTGGGAAAGCATTAACCTGATCCACACGTCGGTAGCTTTTAAACCCCAACCTATTTCAGGCTGCAGGGCCAGCCGCCTCCGGAACTCCTCATCGTAGCGCCACCAGGCGGAACCGCCATGGGCCTTGTAAGAAGTGTAAATCATGTCCTGATAAATAAACAAATCAGAACACCGTTCCGGATGTTTCTGGCCCATGACACAGCCCAAAACCGCAAAAGCCTGTAACCAATTGCTCATGGTTTTTGCGACCTTCTGCCTGATCCTATCAAACGGCTTATCATTTAATCTCCTCTAGTTATCAGTCGTATGCTGATCCACCGATACTAATAACCATGTATCTATATAATCGTTTGACCATATTTTATTTTTGATTTGACTATCTAAATGAGAACTAAGTGGGCTAATCCCACAATTTAAATATACTGGCTAGCGGTGGCTCGACTTTTTTTCCCGAGTTCTTTTGATTTACTTGTGTATCACCAACCGGCGTTGAAATTGCTCAATCAAAGCTTAATAAATTGGAACTGTCATTTTTACCTGCAAAAGAAAAGTTGCACTCACCCAAATCTGCCGCAGGAGGAGGGACTCCGCTTGATGGAGGAACTACAGCCCCTGGGTCGACGGTTGGGTGAGGAAGAGCCAGCCCTTGATGCCGCTCTTTGCTCAGCCAGGCTGGATGCCCGGGAAGCTGACCTCGGCTCACGTCTCTCGCCACGAGAACGAGAACGATAATCGGGACTCGTCGATGCGCTCAAAGACTCTGATGATGACAAAGAGCGCCACCTTGAGGACTGTGACCTAGGACCCCTCCTGTGAGATCCAGACCTCTGGCACGCGGAACGCTTGCTATGCCGGCGTGAGGAGTGGTGTCCATGGTGGCAATGATGATGTGGTGTTTCAGATGATGATGAACTAGAATCACGGCGTCTATGCCTACGTGATTCGGCCTTGTTAGATGTGGCAGTAGCCAAAATTGAAGACGCCCTTTGATGCACAGAAGGAGCTGCAACCACCCCAAGATCTACCTTACTTCCAGCAATCGTGCCGGGTACGGCACCTTCAGGCAGGGGGGCCCCTCCCGAAGTTTGCTGCGTGCTTACCGATAGTGGCTCAGCAGAGTCATCTACAGAGGCCAAGGTACTGCCTCTGGACCCCATCTGCAAACTATGTGGGGGCTGCAATAATAAGTACTGTGACCGAGAGGTTAAAACTGGAGCCTCAGGAACGGCACCCACAGTGCCCTGCACTCCGACCTGTGGGAGGGGGGGAGACTGGGCTGGGATACAGTGGGCGGAGCCACACTTTCTGTCTAGCCTGAGTGTACGGCTGACTCGGCAGGCTGCGGAAGAGAGTGGCCAGGGAAAGATTGTGCCAATGTGAGCACCCGCATGTGAGCACCCGACAGACAGAGGGAAAGCCGCAGCCATGTCAGGCTGAACTGCATCGAGCGCAGAGATGGGGGAGCGAAGCTACCATGCTCTGACAGACAGGAGGCAAAGCTACAGCGTACAGAGCTGGGGTGGGCGGTGCCACTCTGTCTGCCCGGCGGTCGCTTGAATGCCTGGCTCACAGAGCAGGAGAGGGAATGGGGCTAGGGTTGAGGTGGACAGGAGGGCGGGAACACCTCGTGGACCGCCAGCCTCCAGATACTGTGGCAGCCAGAGGCGGAAGACAGGCACTAAGCCCTGAAATCAGGGCCTGCACCCAGTGCTCACCCTCCTGCAATGCCCTGACACGCAGCATGTCCAGGATGGGATTGGTCAACACACCACTCTTTATCAGACAGTGCAGACGAGCACCTATGGGCCCAAAGGGGAAGAGGAGGATCCCCACAGCTGCTAAATACACAGGTATTGACGGGGGGGAATAAAATAGCCATTGGCCAGAGTAAAACGGGCCAAACCACTAAAACCCAATAGAAGGGGAGGGAGAGGAAGGTCATTGCCAAATGCCTATAATGTGGAGGAGGGGTACTGCAGTCAGTGGCACATTCCTTAGACAGTGCTGTGCCATCCAGTCTGTAGCTAGAGTTCTATGGGCCCCAGAGCTCCTTGGGGTTTAGCCCTGTGTCTCTGCATGTAAAGGAGGGGAGAGATGACTGCTGTTTGTGCTGCTGGAGGTGCAGTCTGGAAGCCTGGGCTGTTGTGAGTTCATTTTCCCCTTCATTACTGAGGCCCAAGAAACTCCCTCTTCTGGTTAAGAATGGTAGTGAGCCTGATTGTCAAACACCTGAGGCTGATGAGGAGGACTGGCTGAGTGGAGTTACGGATTGGATATAAGGCTGCCGACGCCCTTCTGCCCTGTGGGTGATTTCTCTGTGGGATCCTTGGAGACCAGTCTGAATTCCTGCTCCTCCAAAGCTAAGTTTGCTGCTCGGCCTTTTGCTTTTGTGCTTTGACTTTGTTTTTGCTTTGTTTTTCTGGATTTCTGCCATTCCCTGCTGGGGTGTGCTGAATTCTTTTAGCTTTGTCTTCTGAAAATACCTGAGTGCTGATTCAGTTTTTGAAGCCTAGCTGCTTCAGGGCCTTTTTTCATATCAGCTGGTTGGCTTATGTCTTTGATAGGGTTTTGGCAGATTGCAGACAGCAGCCTTCCTTTCCTTTCCTATCTAGGTAGTTTTGGGGCCCCATCTTTGCTCAGTCTATCTTTCTGTCTGTGTTAGTATTTTCATCTTGCTTCACCGTCATTATATGTTGGGGGCTGCCTATTGCTTTGGGGTCTGCTCTGGGGCAGTTTAGATTTCCCCTTTCTTTCTTTAGGCCTATGTATTTCTCCGGCTGTGATCGAGGGGTCTAGGGCATCATAGGAATCCCCCACGGCTACTGCTAGTTGTGTTGATAGGTTCAGGGGTCTGCAATCTGATAGTTGCCAACTTCTCTGGTTTTCTGGACTTAGCTTGTATTTCTGCTTTTGCCTCCTACGGTGACTCATTCTTAACGGAATTCTAGGAGACCAGTCTGATTCCTGCTCCTCAAAAGCTAAGTTTTCTGCTTTGCCTTTTTGCATTTGTGTTTTGGTTTTAGTTTGCCTTGCTTTTCTGGATTCTGCCATTCCCTGCTGGGGTGAGCTGAATTCCTTTTTTGTCGGTTTGCTCTGTCTTCAGAAAATACCTGAGTACTGACATAGTCTTTTTGAAGCCTAGCGTCTTCAGGGCCTTTTTCCCTGTCAGTCTGTTGGCTCTTATTTTTATAGGGTTTTTTGTGGATTGCAGACAGCAGCTTTCCTATCCTGTCCTATCTAGTTAGCTTGGGCCCCATCATTTGCTCAGTCTATCTTTCTATTTGTGTTAGTGTTTTTTCTTCTTGCTTCACCGTCATTATATGTTGGGGGCTGCCTATTGCTTTGGGGTCTGCTCTGGGGCAGTTTAGATTTCCCCTTTCTTTCTTTAGGCCTATGTATTTCTCCAGCTGTGATCGAGGGGTCTAGGGCATCGTAGGAACCCCCCATGGCTACTGCTAGTTGTGTTGATAGGTTCAGGGGTCTGCAATCTGATAGTTGCCAACTTCTCTGGTTTTCTGGACTTAGCTTGTATTTCTGCTTTTGCCTCCTACGGTGACTCATTCTTAACAGAATCACCCGCCGGGCAGAAGGGCGTCGGCAGCCTTATATCCAATCCGTAACTCCACTCAGCCAGTCCTCCTCATCAGCCTCAGGTGTTTGACAATCAGGCTCACTACCATTCTTAACCAGAAAAGGGAGTTCCTCGGGCCTCAGTAATGAAGGGGAAAATGAACTCACAACAGTACCAAGCCATACCGCAGATTCTAGGGTACTCAATAGCAGGAAAGAATTTCTGCTTTTGCCTCCTATGGTGACTCATTCTTAACACTGGGCCCCCTCACTGCCCTGGGTCCATCTGCATCCACAATCATTACACACATATGCATATATTTTACAGACCCATAGCTGGATTTTCAGTAATATTTGAATGTCCATTAATGCTCACAACATAATGGGCAAAATTCTGTTCTTTCCCCTACACCTTTTTCCCCATTGCTGCTCACTTTTCCAACTTTCTGTATGTAATATTCTTTACAGATTTTTATTTAGGAGACATAGTATTTCTAGGTGACTGAATGGCTTAAAGAGTAATAATACTTAATGTCCTTGGTTGTGTAGGGTGATGAAGGAGTTAACTGTCATATCCATTCTCTATAGTCTAAAAATTTAATTGTTTTTTTCTAATATACCTAGTGCTTGTGATAATTATATATAAAAAATGCTATATAGTTAAAGAAAACCTGTCATGTGCAAAAAAAAAAAATGTTTTCTATACAGTTATTCTGCAGGTAAATAGCGTTAAAATGCTGCCTGCCCACCTTACTGAAAGTGTGGCTGTCCAAGGGAACTTATAACATTCTAGGAGTCACTCACTTGCAGTCATAGTGATGCACACAAAGCGATTAGAGTCGTCGCTCTCTATATGATGAGAGGCAGCTGTAATCAGTCCCCAGCCACCACTTTTACCGACAGCCTGCAACATATATGTGCAGAGAGGGATGACAATGGTTGTGCCAGGGGGTGACTACAGCCGCGCTCACAAAATAGTAAGCAGTGACGGTAATTGCTCCTTGCATGCCCCCTCTGTGATGCTTTGCCGAGCCTTTATTCAGTTGATGCTTGTTTGTGGGTCTTTTTGTCTTAAAGAGGCAATGTCTGATCGGTCCGACACCCGACACTCCTGCCGATCGGCTGTCCTCAGGATCGACCCTCGGTTAGAGATGCTCACTTGTGGAGCTTGCCATCTTCCGATAGTAGCCGAGGAAAACCTTTTTAAGTGTTGTGTTAATCATGTGAAATGCATGCTCGATGGGCTAGAGATGTGGTGATTGACTCAGCCATTGCAAAACATTACACTTATTTGGCTTAAAAAACTCCTGTTTTGCTTCTGAAGAATGTTTTAGGTCATTGGCCATCTGTACTGTGAAGTGCCATCGAATCAACCATACATCAAACTGTATTTGGTTGAATCATGAAAGATAGTATAGCCCTGTACACTTCAGAATTCATCCAGCTGCTTCTGTCTTCAGTCACATCATCAATAAATACTAGTGACCCAGTGCCATTAGAAGCCATGCATGCCCATGCCATCTGTATTGTAAAGCATCGTCCAATTAATCTTGCTGCATTTGGTTCAATCTGAGCAGAAAGTATAGCCTTGTACACTGGACTGGCTTCTTTAGATTTTTTTTGGCAAAGTCTAATCTAGCCTCTATTTTTAAGGCTTAATAACGGTTTGCACTGTGGTGAACCTTCTCTATTTGCCCTCATGAAGTCTGCTCTTTATGGTAGACTTGGATACTGAAACAACTACTTCCTGAAGAGTGTTATTTACTTAGGTGGACTTTGGTGGATGTTGAGATGGGATTTTTCTTTATCATAGAAAGGATTCTGTGATCATCTGCCGCTGTTGTCTTTTGTGGATGTCCAGGTCTTTTTGAATTCCCAAGCTCAATAGCGCGCTCTTTTTTTCAGAATGTATGATTTGGCCACTCTTAACATTTCAGATATCTCTCTGATGGGTTTACTATTTTCTTTTCAGCCTAATGATGGCCTGTTTCTCTTCCATTGAGAGCTTCTTTGACAGCATGTTGTGGGTTCACAGCAGCAGCATCCAAATGCAAGTGCCACACCTGGAATCAGCTCTAGTACTTTTACCTCCTTAATTGATGATGGGTTAATGAGGGAATAGCCCATGCAGCCCATTAAAGAGTTTTTGTGATATCTGTCCAATTACTTTTGGTCCCTTTAAAAAGAGACAGCTATTTAAATAGCTGCAATACCTAAACCCTTACTCCAATTAGTATTTGAATACGAATAAATTAAGGACTCACTCACGCTGCCATGTAGCATCTGATGATTCTCTCACGTGAGAGAATAAGATGTTATATGCAAATGACCCTTGGCTTAAACTCTGCTGCGAGTGTGAGTCAAGTATCACTTTACCTTGTTCTGATTATCTCACATGCGAGAATCTCATCACAGGTGTGGAGAAGATGAAGAACTTAATTTGTCCATCGTCTCCATTCTGTGAGTCGGCATATATTGGACTGCACTCAGATGATATCCGAATGCAGTTTGATGTTGTACATGCACCCATAGATTTGTATGGGTACACATCACCTGATATACGCTGCCAATCACAGCAAGCAGCAAATTTTTTCTTATGCCAACTCAGCATGAAAAAATAAATGCTATTCAGCACTGCTCCATATTATAACATTGGAGTGAGTGCTATCCGATGAAATATCCAAGTTATATGTTGGCTACTCGCCAGTGTGAGTGAGCCCTAAAGCTGAGAGTCTGCACCTTAAGCCAATATTGATTATATGACTGTATATTGAATATGTTTTGGTAAACAGCTAAAATACCAAAACTTGCATCACTTTTCAAATATTTCTGGAATTAACGTTACATAGATAGATAGATAGACGAAGCAGACTCCTCTCCAAATAATATTGCTGTATGAGTTCTTGTTTTTTGCGTGGTGAGCTGGCATTTTTATTGGTACCATTTTGGGTTCATTACATTTTTTTTGATTGTATCCTATTGCATTTTTCCGCAAAGTTGTGTCGATCAAAAAAACCCCACACAATTCTGGCATTTTGATTTATTTCCTCATTACTGCATTTGTGTCAATTTTTTTACATTTTTTAATATATTTTTAATGAGGGAAGAAAAGAAGATGTTTTGAACTTTTATATATATATTTTTTTTTATATTTTCCAAAACATTTTATTTTTACTTTATTTAATCCCCTTAGGCGAATTGAACCTTCGATCATCTGATCACTTGTACTATATACAAAACAATAGTATTGCAGTATATAGCAAAAATCATGGTCTTCTATGAACACCGTCATGACAGGCACAGGAGCCTTCAGTCTACCCTCGCTGCCATGGCAATCCATTAAGGATCCATGATAGCATCACAGGGAGGCAGATAGGTGCATGGAATGGCATACCCCACGGTTTGTGCACTTTAAATGCCACTGTCAGAGATTAACAACAGCATTTAAAGGGGACCTTTCATGTAAAAAATGCTATTAACCTTCAGGTATAGGCTTAATGTGCAGATTAATAGCATTCTGAATTGCTGCGGCCCACAATGCTAGCGCAGCTGCTTGGAGGAAATGAACTTAGTTCTTCACGGTAGCCTTGGGCCTTTAGTTATAAAGGCGCAGCTTCCGTCACCGTTCGGTGTATAGTGAGCGGCAGTTGTAATCGCACCCCCAGCACTGACCAACAGCCGGTTCTTAGGGTACCGTTACACTTAGCGATGCACCAGTGATCCCGACAACGATATGGATCGCTGGTACATCGCTAAGTGGTCGCTAGTGAGCTGCCACACAGGCAGATCTCACCAGCGACATCGCTGGGGTCGGGGGTCGCTACTTACCTGTCAGATGCGGCGATCCTGACGTCCTCCCGCCCGCGTCCACGCGTCGCTCGTCGGCGCCACAGGAAGCACCCGACGAGAAATGATACAGGACCTTCTCGCGCGACCAGCGATAATCAGCGGGGGAGCCGGTCGGAGGTAAGTATCACATGTAGGGATAGCGCTAGCAATATCGCTGCTACGTCACAAAATCGGTGACTTTACAGCGATATTGCAAGCGATATCGCTATGTGTGATGGGGGCTTTATACTGAGGGATATAGCCGCTACCCACTATGCACTGAGCGGTGACTGACCTGTGTGTATGCAAAATTAGTTTGTTTCATTTTGGAGAATTTTCTTGGATTTTGACTTCTGTTTTATATAAAGATGGAGTAAATGCATTGCCGTTAAATAATGGCTTGTGTATACCTTACCTGCACATTGTTCTTACTGTTTGAGTTACCAGTTAATACATTTGCACATATGTCTGACATACTTTGAATACTAAGGTTGCAGTGATTTGTTTTTCTCCTTTACGGTCATACTTTTGGCCCTTCCATTTGCTGTAATGATAGACTCTGCTGAATACAGAACCACTCCATGCAGATTTATTGGTAGCATTACAGTAAAGTGACTATATTTACGGTTGTTTTAATGCACTGGGAATGCAGAGCCTGAATATTGCAGATGTACATTGATTGTGACGAGAACCTTCTGCTTGCATTTCCTATATACATCAAAGGGTCACTTTGAGCCCTGTGTATTAAGATTGCCATATGTTACATCGTTTAGCGACTGTCGGGCCTGACCTGCAGTTACCCCACATTTAGAAGCCAAAAACATTTTCAGTACCTGCTAGATGGATTTGGACCTCATACATGATTTATTTCACTTCTTAGTTCTGAAATGATTAAGAAACCTCATTTGTAGCTTTAGGCAACAGAAAGCTTTTCGAGATCAGTTACTTCCAATCTGTATTACCTTTTTTCATCCTGAAGAAAACCACTGACATTATACATAAGAGAAGCTTAGGGCTGAATGATGGATGGCTGCACAGGGTTTTCCTGTAAGGTGCCAGGCTGACATTGGATCACGACATTACAGTGCATTTAGAGCATAGAATATGCAGTGTGCAGATTGTTTCCATTACAGAGAGAATATATTTCAGAATTCACTTTGCTATCATTTCCATGTTTTATTGCAGAAATTTAACATACAGCTGAAAGCTCAAAATACAGTTGCTTAAAGTGTAACCATAGTTTTATTTTTTTCATAAATCAATAGTACACATGAAAATGAGAAACTTTGTAATATATTTTAGCAGAGAAATCTGCTTCTTTCTCCGCCAGAGCTGATCATTCATTCTCAAAAATCTCAATTCCTGCTAAAATCTGTATACAGTGAAGACAGATTGCTACATTACTGAGATAGGAGATAACAGCTACTACTGTGTCACGCATGGTGTGGGAAGACTAAGTGCAACACAAGGGGAAGAGGGGGAAGGAAGCCAAAATGCTAGGGAAAGAGGGAGTGAAGACCTCTAGGCAGATCTTATAACACCCTGCCATCCCTACCATCTTTATATTAGCTCCACACTAATAGCCGAGCAGGAACCTAAGCCTTGCATATCCCTAGAGCTAGGCCCTGAATAGGGAAGGGGGAGATGAGCACTGGTCAGTCCCCACTGTAAACTAAAGAGAAGAAGGGAGAAAGCAACTTATCTTGGGCAGACTCAGAGAGATAACACCAAATGTCCTCCAACACCACCAGAGAAAGTAAGCCGACTGCCGTAGCTCCATGCCTTCACAAGAGGAATACGTGCATATCACCGGCAACTCCCTAAAGCAGACTGAGAGTCTATAAACACCCAGGTCCAGGTGTGTCAATTAGAGCCAGAGGGAAGTTGCCACTGGGTCCAAAAGTCAGAAGAATTAAGAACGCATATGCAATGCCAACTGCAGAGACTTTCTGCAGCCAGATGCAGAGCAACTGTCTGCAGCATCTGACACACTTGTGACATTATTCCTTTTCTATGAATGGCCTCCGGACACTCAGGACCAGGTTTCTTAGGATAAGAGGTGTGGAATAAATGACCCAGCCTGGAGGCATTCACTTCTGATACTGAAACCCATATCCTTTCCTCTGGGCCATGACCCTTCAAGTGCACCAAGTATTGTAGGGAACGATGCTGGAGGCAAGAATCTACAATACTCAAAATCTGAAACGCTAGATTACCATCAGGTCTGGAGACTGGGCTGCCCATGACAGGGTTTGGATGTGGTAGTCTCTTCATTTTTGCCAGAGCTGTATATTTGCTACCCAATCTGAAAGCTGCATGATATAAAGGCAGAGACCCTAATTCCAGGGTCACTTACTGAGCTGCTTCCTGCGGTTTTGAAATAATCTTTGATTTATCCACTACATATCTACCATTCCTCTGAATTCCGAGCTCTAGATAACCCCACCCACACCACTGATTTACCCCTTTCTGTGTACACTGTGCATGGGCAAAAAGCTCCAAATCAGTGTAGGGGCGGGGTTATACAGAGCTCATGAATATGGAGGACGACATAGCAGCAAGTTTACTAGTCCTTTAGTGATAACCTCCTTCTCATAAAACTGTGATTTCTATCAAAACTGCAGCAAGAGTCCAGTAAATGACAAATCCCTGGAATCAGGCTTTCTGTCCCTGCATTATGCCGCTCTTAAATTAGCTGGTAAAAACCTGGTGACAGATTACATTTAACCAGACATGCCTGAGAACATAGTCACATAGATGAATGGACAAAGGGGCAGCAATGGTAATGCCAGAGGGTGACATTCTTTGGAAGGATAATATCCTTATAACCAGACATAAAGGTCATAGGATTATTCTGTATTGTAAAGAAAAGTAAAATGATTGTTCCATTGTTCTAAGATATTTGCCTATGCATTGGTAAAAAAAACGACTTAATGGCACTGGAATTCCAATTTGTTTTCATTTTTACCTGGTTTTCCTTTGATTCTATATATATTTTCATAACTCTCTTTTTTTTAAACATTAAAGTGTAAATGTATATTGAATTCTATGTAACACCGGATGTTACAAAGTCATGCAAAATCTCCACTAGGTTTACTTTTCTGTATTTCTGTGCATATATTTTTGCCATTATTACAGTGTACTTTTTTGATGTACAATCTTTGGTTCCCATAGAGAGTAGCTGACATGTTACTTTTCTTAATCTCTATGCATGAGTCACAAGGAAAGAAAATGATTTGCCGAAGGTGACTAATAGTTGGACGTAAATTGACATTTTGTAGCCACCAGTCACTTCCAGATCATGATGCATAGAACAAGTATAGAGATAACTAGCGTGAAATAGAGGGGAAAAAAATGACTTTTTCATTTTATCTGGAAAAAGTGTTGTGCTTTATATGGAAAGATTTCATTCTGGTCGCATTGTGTTTCTGACCTTATCCTCAGCAGCTGTGTGATCATTCATTTTACTGGACAGAGGTGTTTCAGAAGAATTAATTTCTGACATGTTACAGCAAAGTTGTAGTACATCACCGAGAGAGAAAAGTGACTGTGGCATATTCTCACCAAATAGAGACAGAAGTCTTGTGAAGAATGAGGGTGTGAGATAGTGAAGAAGATATTGCAGGAAGATGAATGGTGCAAAAGATTGTCCCCTTCTTTATTTCAGGATAAAGTCTTTTGGTTATCAATCAGTCAAAGGTGACAAAGAAGTGACCATTAGGTGGTTTCATTAACACTCTGTTGGCTGCCAGCACAGGGTGACCCACATCTATCTTCATTAGAAGGTTCCTATCTGTAAGTAGTGAACAGATGGGTCATTATTGCCTATATTGCCCTCTGGGTCTACCTAGAGGACAGGCAAAGTCATACCTTGTAGGACACACATGTATAAGATCTACCTCACACTGAGTAAAACATAGGTTTACATTAACAGCATGGTTTGTCACAGCGCGTGTCCTTGCAGTTGTGTCCTTGTGGCTTTGGACTAAAATAAAATGAAAAAAAAAATAAAAATAATGCAAACAATGAGAATACCATGTTGCTAAAAAGTATCAAAAGCAAGTATTTTACTGCTGAGTCATTTATCCTTGATCAAAATGAATGCTCTATGTTCTGCTCATCATTCTGCTACTGCTGTTTAGGTATTAAGGTATATTACTAAAATACATTAAACTAGTTGTCCACATATGCCAGTCCATGTGGTGTAGTGGGGCATGTGGGTGGCATTCAACAGTTCCTGTGCTCAGGGTCCTCCCCAGTTTGGCAACTTGAAGCTCATGGGCCCCAATGCAAATGTTGCAACAGGACCCCCAATTATTGCAAGTCTTTAATAGCATTGGTTGGTCTTTTTATATACGCAAAAGGGACGTTTGGGACCCCCTAGGCGTTGTGACTCGGGTGCAATTGCAACCCCTGCACCTATTATAGCTACGCCCCTGATCCTCCCACTATAAGCGAGGTTGAAAGCCACCTGAAAGCAGTGATTCTTATGCTGGCATACTCATGTCCTGTATGTATTACATGTGGACTGTGCTGCATTTAGTAGAGTTTCTACTGGATTCTTAGAATGAATTATCTTCAGGCACATGAGCCCCAGTTTCTGCCACCAACAGGCGATAACTTCACTATTTGCCATGTATGAATACATAAGCCCTTATGTGAGGAATTGCAAAGTGCACATTTTGCAATCTCCATAAGGCCCTATTCACACGTCCGTGTGGCGTCCACTTTCATGCGTACAGGAGACGCACACACGCACACCCATTATAACCCATGGGGCTGCACACTTTTCATGATTTTCATACCGTGTGTCTGTGTGACCCACATGTAGACATTTCCTTTTTTTTTACGACAGCATGAATGACAGTATGTACTGCACATGGTTAACATATGTTTGTCGACCATGTGACACTTGTCGTAATAAAATGCAGAATAGAAATGAAAGCTTTTTAGTTGTTAAATATGTGCAAAGATAGATAGATAAGAGATATTAGATAGATAGATAGATAGATAGATAATGGATAATAAATAAATAGACAAAATTTGTGCCTTGCGTGTGTAGTTTACTGTACATGGATTAACTAAATAAATAAATGAAAAAAAATGACCTGTGGTCGCCCCAATTTTTGATAACCAGCAATAGTAAAGCAGATATTATCAGGCTGGGAATGTCCCTGGTTATTGGGCCCTTCCCAACCGGAAAATGCCAGTCCGCAGCCGCCCCAGAGGTGGAGCATCACGAGAGATGCTACAATTCTGGTGCTTTACCTTCACTTCAATCAAGGCAGCACCAGCAAAAAAGGGGGGCAGGGGTGCAGAGCCTCCAAGGCACGAACGAATCCAGCAATATATGTACAAAAATGAAGGCAGCACTCCAAAAATAGAAAATTTGAAAAAAGTAATGACCCATAGTGATAGCAGCATTTCAGTCCAATTGAGCTTGAGAAAGGTCCTCAATAGGGCCGAAACGTTGCCATCACTATGGATCATTTTGTATCTATCTATTTACCTAGCTCTCTAGCTATGTCTTTTCGCATCTTTAACACTTAAAAATTTCTAATTTATATTCTGCATTCTATTTTGATACTCGTCACACGGACGGCATATGGATAGTACACACGTACACATGGACGGACAAAAGAAAACAGAGATAGTAAAAATGGACGATCTCACAAGTACATTTTTTTAAGCGGATGTGTGATGTGGCCTAAGGGAGTGAAGGAATTTGCGGTAAACTGTAATCCATTATTTTCTTAATTTTTCGCAATGGCAGAGGGCATTGTTCTGTGCCTGTCATTGAACACATTTTGTAATTGACTGCTGTGTTATTCTAGTGCACAATGTTTTAGTGCTACTTCAGTTCAGGGCACTAAACAATGAACACTATAAGGTAAATGATAATAGAATAGACAGGGATTGGGGGCTGTGCAAATGAACAATCAGGAAATACCGGGGGCAGCACCAACTAAGCATTATACACATGAGCATTAAACAACATGGCAGGTCCCAAACAAGCTCAATCTTGAAGTGAAATCATTGTTTTAATTTTTATTTCATAAATCAATAGAACACATGAAAATAAGCAACTTTGTAATATATCTTATCAGAGAAATCTGCTTCTTTCTCTGCAACATCTAAACAGAGGATGAAAAATAAAAAATAACTCCTCAGTTCTCCCTGTTCTGTTGACGCAGTCCCCTTTCTGGTCATTTGTGCAGCTCTTTCTGGCTTATTCTTTATTTCACCACAGCAAGCAATTCTTCTTGCAAATTCACTCTACTCCAGGACTCCCACGCCAAAAGCCTCAGTGGAGAATTGAGATGGAGGTAGAGGATGCCACTTGTATTGCAGATTTAAAGGGGTTTTCCAAGAATATAGTAAAATTGCCCATGTGAGATAATTAAAATAGCAGCCAATCTCACTCATGTGTTAGGATGAGCTGCAGTCTGAAGAAACACAGCTCCTAAGACCTGTGTCTCAACTGCTGGAGTAAAGTGTGACAAAAGAAGAAACACATCTTTTCTTTAGAATTGAGCATGAAAGCTGGAGAAAAAATATTTTATGCACAGTCAGTTGAGAAGATTTATTTATTTTGTCACACACTTCTTGGGAATCTCCCCGGTTTGTGTGCTTATCATCCTGCCCCTATCAGGAGCAGTGTTTCTTCAGATTGCAGCCCATCCTGACATGTGACTAGGATGGGCTGCTATTTGAACTAGCTAAAAGAAGTTTGTTTGTTACTTTCTTGGAGAATCTCTTTAAAGTAGAGGTCAGAGGGAGTCAAGCTCAGCACTGGACTGATTCGCTCAAACCTAGTTGTCACCATTGACTTAAGCCCATATTCGCCAGGGCATTGTGGAATCCAATTTAATCTGAAATACACATACCAGACTCACTCCAATAAAATAATCTGCTTACTACCAGAGACCAGATACCCAAATATTTAGCTAAATACCAGAGCAGATTTAATGTTACTGAATGCCGCTTTCTACATTTATCAATATACCCGGTATCAGGAACTAAAACCTGTATGTTTTGTGGACAGACATAGACTAGATGCAGGGGTGGACATATCACTGGTGCAAGCTGTGCAATCGCACAGGGACCCAAGAGATAAGTCAACCTATTTTCACAACCAAACCAGATATAATTGTGCATTATGATGAGCTTTTGGACTTCAAAGGGCCCATATGCTGTTTTTGTATGGGGGCCCTCTTGTGTCTGTGTCCATTCCTGCATTAGTGGTAAATAAAATAATGAATACTTTACTGTTATTACAACTCATAAAGAGCTGAGATCACAGATAACAGCATTTAAACAATTAAACAAGTACCAGATATACCCACAACATAACCGAGGGGCCAACCAAGCAACCACCTTTTATCAATATTTAACACTGTATTTTGTATCATCATCAGAGAACTGGGTTGATTACATATATCAAAGGCCCATTCATTGTTCTTGCACACGTGCCCTTTTCTATCTGCATCCAATAGTGACTAGATGTAGGCAATCAACAGGAAGAATACTGGACAGGGTGTATCTCTCTTGAAAAGTTAAGCTGAGCGAGATATTAAAAGCCAGGTAGTACTTGTTGGTGAGGCAGCTTAAGTGCTGAGCTGTTTTATTCATGGTAGTTCCAGGATGGTTTTTATTGGAATGATGAGTAAGATTTGGTAGTGAGACTCATCACTCCCACTTCTGCTCCATTACGTCTAGTACGGAAAGCTTAGCCAGCTCAGCTGAGCGAGGTCATCTTATTACAGACACAGAAAAGGCTGAAGGAAAAGCTTCAGAGAAATGCACATCCTATGGACTGATATGGTGTATTTCTGAGAAGGATGTGTAAGGTAACAAGCAGGAACGCGGAATGCAGTGACGGTATGCAGGCAACAGAGCAACGGTTAACAGGATTTATTTACAGGGGCAATACTCCACGCAGGGAGGTGTAGAGTTAAACAATATTAACGGTACGGTACAATATAGCGATTCAAATATTAGCAAATGAATAAGGAAGTCCTGCCTCTGCAGCTTCTGTTGCATACTCAATAGCGCCGACAGCGGCGAGCACTATGCCTCCTCCTGGAGGTCACTGTAGGCATTGGTCTGTCTTCTGGTGACAGTGGTCGGTCTCCAGTACCTTCCACTGCCCCTTGTCCATATATCAACGTGGCTAATTAAAGGCACGGGCCACAGTCCTGTATGAGCCCAACGTGGCTTCTCAACTATTTCCACTAGTAAAGTCCGGTCACAAATGTCAGGGCAACTATCTACTGACCCAGTCAGGGCGCAAGTGTCAGTCTGGTATATGGTCTCTCTTTTGCAGCACGTGTACGGTACTCACGGTCACGTAGGGAAGAGCACCCAGTTCGCTTGCAGTCACTGGACACACACTGTATATCCCGCTCTCCCTGGTCCCTACTGTTGGCGGCGGGTGATGGCGGAAGCTGGTCTCCGTGGCACTGCTCTGTGTATACAACTCTGCACTGCCCCGTACAACTCTGCTCTCTCTGGCTTGGCTCCACATGGCTCTGCACTCTCGGGCTCGGTGGCACACAGTTCTGCACTCTCTGGCTCAGTTGCACACAGCTCCACACTCTCTGGCTCGGTGGCACTCTCTGGCTTGTTGCTGAGCACACAGCTACTCTGAGCACAGCAGTCCTTGTCTCTCTCTTCAGGTGCAGCACTGCCTGTCACTGCCCTGGTACTCTCTGGTGAGGAAGGGGGACCCGTGCGCACTGCTCACCAGTCTCCTGTGCGCTGCTGTCTGCGCTGTTCCCCGCCAGTGCCAGATTGCAGTCCTTTGCACGCTTTTTCCTTTTATCCCCTTGCTGCTGCGCGCCCTTTTCTGGCTCCCCCCAAACCCTCCTGTTAGCAGGAAGCTCCGTCTCCCTAGGGCTTCCCCCAGGCTTCAGAGGAAGGTCCGCCCCTCTCAGGCTTCCCCCCGGGGAACAGAGGATGCAGCCCCTTCAGTTCCAGATCCGGCATGAAGGTACCCGCGATCCGGTCCAGCTCCTTACATATGCACAGCATTTAAATGTGCTAAGCGCTGAGTTGCTGGAGGGCAAAGCCTTGCACACATTCCTAGTAGAGTGAGTCAGAGGTCTGGTGTATTAGTGCCTAGCCAGGCAAGTCTTTGTTGTTTTTCAGCTGCTTTATTGTTTGCTACATTTTGGCTGAAAATAAAAGCCCCACATTTACTTTATATGGACTGTTTCTGTCTGTGTCACGACCATGCGTCCTACAACGCCCCTAGCATATTACAATATAGTAGAGAATGCAGGCATTCTGGCTACTAAAGGCAATAGTGTAACACACATAGGCTTCACAAGACTGATGCTGTGAATTAGCAGGTTCACAAAGATTCCTGGAGGCGGGAGAAGCCTTTTGTGTGGAGTCAGCGTGCTCTCGAAGATTTGTCTACCCTGCAGTTTTGGGGTGTGTCCGGTTGATGGCTCAAGTGCAGTCACTTCATATTATGCAATCACAAGCCTACACTATGGAAGAAGTGGTCAAATATCTGGTCCAGGCCCAGGAAAAAGCCTTGGAGCTGCAGCACCAGGCCCTGGAGCAGGCCAACCACCTAATGTTGGAGCAGATGGCATTGTTGAAAGAGGTGGTTGTGACACATTCTGAGATGAATCCAGCTAGGAGCCCTGTGTCGTGTGGTGTCAAGGAGGTGGTACAGCACTCCTTGCCAAAAATAATTCTATGACAGTGTGGAGACTTGCTTATCTTTGAACGGGCGGCCCAAAGGGAGCAGCTCACCATGGAAGAATGGGTGAATGTTCTTGTGCCCTACTTGATAGGACAGTTTTAAAAATCCTATCTTGACCATAATGAACAAGACGTGCAAGACTATGCTAAACTGAAAGTGGAGATTTTTGCTTGCCTAGGGGTTACTGCTGCGGTGCGGACTAGACGGGTTCCAGGCCTGAGAATACTGGTCAGACAGATCTCACCGGTCCCAAATGTTTGATTTATTTCATTTGGTAAACAAATGTCTGGAACCCGATGTCTGCATGCCAGCACAGATTGTGGAGCGAGTGGTCTTTTACCTTCTCTCCTAGGGCCTTACCAGGAAACTTCCGTGTGGGGTGAGCCATGGGGACCCCCGGACTGTGGATCATCTAGTGAAGTTGGTGGAGAAGCTTGTCACTTCTGAGAGAAATCTGCATGATGCTTTCCCCAACCCGTCATCCACAGTGAGCCGCCGATCCACTCTCAGTCAGAGATGTCCCACCATCCAAGGAGTGGTGAATGGGTGTACCAGGAAAAATTCTGGCCCTAGTAGGGCCTCTATGTTAAGAAAACCTGGGATGGTCCAGTGTTGGAGGTTTCGGGAGTTTGGTCATGTCATGGCTCATAGCCGATTAGACCCAGAGTCTATGGAATGTGACACAGCTGGCTCCAGTCCCTGTTTGCAGCTCACTTTTTTGTATTCACACTTGGACTAGAGACTGGCCACAAGTTTGTAAAATCATGCTGAATGGTTGTCTTGTCACTTCCCTACTAGACTCAGGTAGTCTCGTGACACTAGTACATGACAGCCTCATAACCAGGGGTTATATACCTGACAAGTTCATAAGTGTGGTGTGTATCTATGGTGACAAAAGAATGTATCTTGTGGCCCTTATGAAAATAGAAACCTAATATGGGATAGTGGACTATGAAGTGGGGTGATAAAAGCTCTTATGCATAATGTCATTTTGGGCCATGATTTTCCCTTGTTCTGGAAGTTGTCTCAGCACTGGCCCAAGGAAAGAGGGTGAGAATTTTCCTTTGCAGGTCTTCACTGGAAAAGACAAAATTCTCCCTGATTCTTCACTAAAGAGAAATGCAGCAAATGGGCGATTACAGGAAAGGAGCAAATGAGAAACATTAATTCAAGCCATGTGGTTGGACAGTCTTTAGTTGCCAGATCCACCTAGTCCTGTGGCCTGTCAATATGTATGAGAGAGAGGCATTCCGGCAATTGAATAATAAAACCTGCTATAGGAAACTTAATTACAATCCTCTCTCTGCATATTCTTCCCAATTGGATATGATTCTTAAACAATCCCTACAGGACGGCATTATCACCAAAGAATTGTCAATCGCATTGGTTGTCCCTGAACCCACAATCTCGACTCTGTACCTTCTCCCTAAGGTTCACAAGAATTCCTCTGTGCCACATGGAAGACCAATTGTCTCTGGCCGAGGGAACTTTCTGGAGAACGTTAACAGGTGGATCGATTACCATTTACAAGCCCTGGTGACTAACCTCTTTTCCTTCCTCCGAGATACAGGTGATTTGCTGCACAGGGTCGACGGGCTATGCCTTGAGGGTGATACTCTACTAGTTTCAGCAGATGTTGAGTCCCTCTACACTAGTATAATACATACTGATGGTCTTAATACTGTTAGATACTTTCTTGGTACATCTACTCTTTCTATGGTTTTGAGGGACCTTCTGCTGGAACTACTAGAGTTCACCCTCACTCACAATTTTTTTGTGTTTAAGGTGTCCTTCTACCTGCAGCTCCAGGGGACAGCAATGAGGGCGGCCTATGTGCCTTCATATGCTAATCTCTTCCAGGGGCTGTGGGAGAGGGACCTCTTTTTGTCAGGCAAGGGGGCGTCAATGTGCCGTGTCCCTTTTTGGACACGGTACATTGATGTCATCTTCTTCGTCTGGCATGGCACGCCCGTCGACCTTGGGCAGCTGATCCTCTCTCTAATCAACAATGACCTCAATATTCATTTGACTTTTGTCTATAATGTTAACTCTTTAGATTTTCTGGATGTTACCATCAGCAGGGACTCTGCTGGGTTGCTGCAGACTGACATTTTTAGGAAAGCAACCGCTACTAATTCTTTGCTCCATGCAGTGTCTGGACACCTGGATCATATGATCCGGGCCATCCCACTGGGACAATTTCTACGGCTTCGCCGTATTTGTTCCACAGACAATGATTTTCTGCGTAGAGCTGAAGAACTTTGCCAGCGATTTCTAGCACGCGGTTATAGCCGCAGATCAATCAAGAGGGCATTTAACAGGGCTAAGCCATGCTTCCCGTCAAGATCTTTTATATAGATCCGAATCATTGGGGTCATCTACCAGGAACCAAATCGTGAGGTTTGTTACCACATTTAAGTCTAGGTCCAATAGGGTGCGTGCGATTTTACAAAAGGCATGTCCCATTCTTAGGATAGATCCTATCATCGGTAAATTTATCACTGAAAGACCATCGATGTCCTTCAGGCGTGCCAAGAATTTGAAAGACCACCTAGTCTTGAGTCATTATGCTAGCCATCGACCACCTACGTTTTTGGATAGTTTTACTCGTAGGGATGGTTGCGCTCCGTGTGGCCATTGCGTTGCTTTCCCCAACATTGTTCACTGTGAATCTTTTTCTAACTCAGATGGTGCCAAGACTTTTACCATTAGACAGCGTATCTCGTGTACGACGAGATACGTTGTCTATTATGCCACTTGGCCTTGTGGTTTAATCTATGTAGGTTTGACCACACGTCAGCTGAAAGTCCGAGTAAGGGAACATGTGTTGGGGATCCAGGTGGCGCGGGGCCATATGGACGCTTTTACCCTTAAAACTATTCCACGCCATATTAAGGACTATCACAATAGTGATGCCACCCTCCTGAAAGTACGGGGTATTGATGCCTTCAAGATAGATATCAGGGGTGGTGGACTGTCTAAGAGACTAGGCCAACTCGAGACTAGGTGGATCTGGCAACTCAAGACTGTCCAACCGCATGGCTTGAATGAATGTTTATCATTTGCTCCTTTCCTGTAATCGCTCATTTTCTGCATTTCTCTTTAGTGATACTGGCTCTGCTTTTTATTTTAATCGCGTTATTTTATTTTCAGTGACGTTATTTCCTGCTACTTGCTTTTTGCTGTGTTGCTGTATATTTGAGACTTGGGGAAGATACAGTACATTGGATACCTGCTCCAGTTCGAAGAGGATGGATTAATTTTTATCTTCACCATTAGCCTTGATGGACTTGCCAACTACTTGAAGATTCTATGAAACACCTTTATTTTGTCCTTCAAAATATACGGACTGAGTTTTATTTTTCATGTTTTTCAATCATATGGTTTTCATTATGAGACATGAATTCTGTACTCTGGTGGTCCTATATGGTTTTTTTTGACATTTGTCTGTACCATTATTTATTATTGTTATATGATATCATTGATCCATATATATTTTTGGACATCTATACACCACCTGGGGTACATGGATATATTATATATACATTTTTTGTTTAGTCACTCGTATGTGCCATTCTGTATGCTCTTCTATGGACCAACGTGTATAAATGATCAGTATGTCTTTTTTTATTTATGCATTCATGTTGTCACGGTGACCCGTCTTGTGTGACACGACCCGCAGGTCGGTAACTGAAACAAGGCAAGGCACGTGTAACTGTCCTGTGTGACACGACCTGCAGGCCAGTAACTGAAACAGCAAGACATGGGGAAAGGGGCAACAGTTACAACGGTGGGCCCTGCAATAGGGAACGGGGACGTGGAGACTTCCTGCACTCCCCTGAGACAGTGTCCCTCCACTCCTAACGATCCCTAGGCCGGTTCTGCATCGGCCGCCGATCAGAATACCTGTCACCCTAGCACACCCTACACCTATCCCTTGCTAGGAAGCTGGGTGGTGCAGGTACTGGCCCCACCGCTTTACTAATACACACCAGGGAAAAATACAAACAGGGGAAACACCAAAAAGACTTATCTTGCTCTGCTGCAGCACCAGGCAGCAGAGTGCATCACCGGATTAACTTTTCACAGTGGCTCGACACCTCAGAGCCAGCTGCCACCTTCACCATCTCACTCTGCTGCAGACACCGGGCAGCCAGAGTTCAACACAGTTTCAGCAGTGACTCCAACCTTCAAGCCAGCTGCTAACTTCACCAGGTTTCTGCAGTGGCTTCACACCTCAGCCAGCTGCTTCCTTTACCGTGGTTGGAATCCCAAAAAGACGCTATCACCAACACCTGCTCATAGACCATGTGACCCTATATAGGAAAAGGGAATGGTCAAATGATCAGGGACCAAAAACTGCTATAACCCCAGTGACCACCGGGGGCAAAAGGCAAAGCAAAGAAAACATCAAGTGCAATGACCCTAATGGCCACCGGGGGCAAAACTAGAACTGAAACCACACAGTGAGGAAAAAAAAGGTTACTAGTGCTTTTATCATGTCTGAATGAGCGTCCCCATTTTTCCCTTTAGCCCCTCCCCTTTTATCCGGTTTTCCCCTCCTCCTTCAATCTCTTTTTTTGGTCTGGTTATTATAAAGCATATTAATTATATTTATGTATCATCACTATGTGCATTAATGCTTCCCCCTTGATATATGGTGTGCTCTGTCTTTCTATTTTATGCTCTTTTGCATCTTGTATGCATTTTGTATTTAATGTGATGCGTGCCCACAATTGTGCCCTCTTTTAAGATGGCCGCCGCATACTGAACTGCTACTGCGCATGCGCGGGTTTGCCCTGCTTCCACCCTCCTCACTTCTGCCCGTGGTCTGGCGTCTGACATCACGGGGCCCCGTGTGCTTGTCAACATCAGCTGGTGCGGCAGTAAGGGAAGGGGGGTGCGACCATGGCACTGCTTTTGATTGGCAGCGCTTTTACACAGACACCCATAATTAGTCTTAATAACGGCAACACTGTACGCCCCCTGAGGAAGGAATTTTTTCCGAAACGCACGTTGGGGCCAGCAGTGGACAGTGTATGGTGTTCCTCCAAACCCTGGTATGTGTTCCATCAGTTATTAGTTACATATATGGCTGTAATATTTGTTTTCTACTATTAGTGGATATCAGCCTGGGATTATCCCTGTTATTTAGACAATGTGCTGTCCATCTACTTAACCTAGGCTGTTTATCGGCCATTGTTATGGCCTTATGCACTTTATTGTGATTATGCACTTTATTGTGATTAAGTTACTTATAAGGGTTTGTGTTATAGTTATGACGCTACTATTGAGGCAATCGCTGTCTACTGTTTCACTGCTGCTTCTGCAGATAACGTGTCACTTTTAGAGATGAGCGAATTTGCCTTTTTTAGGGTCGGGTTGAACGAAATCGGCCGACTATAGGGAAAAGTTGGAGGCCAACTGAAACACGAAACCCAGTGCAAGTCAATGGGGAAGCAAAGTCGGCAGGGAGTGGAGGACAGTAAACACACCTACAGTGCCCATTTCAATGCCAAAAACATCAATTCTTGTTACTGAAGCTTGTCAACCTTAATTTACTTCATAATAATAGTTACGCATTGAAACCTGGGGGTTATTTGGCTAAAGTTGTGGCGGGGTAGGGCTGGCTCCAGGTTTTCGTGTGCCCTGGGCAAAAGAGTGTCAGTGCGCCCCTTTAACACATACCACAACTCATAATGCTCCGATACGGCACAGAAATATAGGTATAGTTCAGTACAATGACAAATACTTCACTGCTTACATGACATGACTGATCGATTTTAAATTGTACAATAGCTCAAAAAAAGGACAGTATATTACTCCATACAGTATTATGGCCACCACATTGTGCGCCATACAGAATAATGAGCCCCATATATTTCTCCATAGAGAATAATTGGTCACATATAATGTTCCATACAGTATATGATGAGCTCCACATAATGCTACAGTATATGATGGTCCCTATGGACAATGCTCCAGTGTGTTATGGGCCCAAATAATGCTCCATATATAATGGGCCCATTTCTAATGCTCCAGTGTATAATGTGCCCCATAGATGCTGCTCCAGTGTCCAATGCTCCAGTATATGATGGGCCCCATTTTTAATTAACCCAGGCATGGTATGTGAAAATAGCTCAATGGAGTAATCTGAAGTGTGTGCTGCCACATAATTCACTTTTGGTGTGGGTGAAGGACACAAGGAAAGGGGTTGCTCCTGACCAGAAGCCTGCACTGACGACTCAGTGCTTGCATTTTTTTAAACTTCAGAAGAGGAGGCGATAGAGCTGGAGGCTGTTTCAGCAATGTAAGCCAAAAACAGTTCCTGATGCTCCTGCTTTAAAAGCAGTCTACCTACTCCCAGAAAAGGGAGCCTTACAGGCCTTCCAGAGCTACACCATGACGCAGGCTTAACACCTCCTGCCTTAGCTGCTATTGCGTTTTTGGCACTACCAGCAGATGCACCACCACCACCATCAGTACTCTTCCACCATACTTCCTCATGTTTTGGAAAATTGACCCAAAATACCAGCAGATACTGTATATGGCACTGTATCAGAAGCATACAGCTCTATACAGTCAAGGGATAACAGTAAATCTCTGTATATATTTCATGAGTCATACACAGACGCTCACAGGCTCAGTATGGATTACACAATAAAATAAAAAGTTGAAAAAGGGTACAGTATCACCAGATACAAGGTATATATAGTATAGCGTAAACATTATGAATCTCCGTATATATTTCAGGAGGCAGATACAAACACTCTCAGGCCCAGTATGGATTACACAAGAATATGAAAAGCTGTAAATGGGTAATGTAACACAAGCGTACAGCTGTACAGCTGTATACAGTGTTGGGGTAATCTTAAAGCTCCAAATATATTGTCAGAGTAACAGACAGACGTTCACAGGCTCATTATGGATTACACCAGAATCTAAATGGCAAAAAAGGTTACTGTATCAGAAGCGTACAGCTGTATACAGTGTTGGCCAAATTTGAAATCTCGGTATATATTTCCGGAGTCACCCTCAGACGCTCACTCAGTCTGGGTTTGACCATAATAAAAAATGTTGTAAAAAAGGTACTGGATAACAAGATAGCAAGTATATATATTATAGGGTACAATTGAAATCTCTGTATACATAGTGTTATGGATGGCGGAACGCACAAAATATAAATAATAGGAGGTGCGGTCGCCGCCCGGGGTCCACCGTGCGGTAGGTGACAAGACCGCTGCTGGACAATGGCAGACTAGCTAGGAGGCGGAGCACTACACTCGGGTTAGCGTCACCAGAGGTGCTAGGCGCGGCTCTGTTACAGGCACAGAGACCCCCTAGAGGAAATAAGGCGTAAGCGCTGGACCTGTTAACCTCACAGGCTGCCGGGGTGTGGCGCCGCAGCCGCAAACGCCAAGAGATGCTGCTGACTGCAGCGCGGCATAAACTGAGGCCGCTTAACGTCAGTGCCGGGGAAGCGGTCACTGACGGATGCTAGTGTATGGTATGGTAGCTCAGTGGCGCATAGCTAGCCACTACCTGGCGCTGACTAAACCAACACTGTCACCATTCGTAACATCCGAGGGTAGGGGTTTCAAATAAGTCAGTCACCAGACACATGCATCCATCACCATTCACACATAGCATAATAAGTCTACACTAGCGCATGGCCGAGCCGCCATGCGGGCTTTTTATAGCCATGCGCTACCGGGACCTTCCAATACTCTGGGAAGGACCAATCAGATCCAACACAGGACCTGAGCATGTGACCCCTGCTCTCCACTGAGAGGTCATCTTGCGGGCATGCCCAGCAGCACAGCAAGAGGACTTAACCTCTGGAGCGGTTCCCTGGAGAACAGGTTGCGCTACCATTGCTGCACCAGAGGTGGCAGCAACATCCAGGCTCACAGAGCGAGTCTGAGCAGAACACCTGGATCGCCGGGATTACTGAGCAGGTCCCTGAGCGGTCGGAGGGAAATGGGAGACCGCTGGATGTACGGCTCTTGATTCCTGTTGAGCAGTCCCAGGAATCCGATGCCTAACATGGCCCCCCTCTGAGCCTCGCTACGCTCAAAGGCCGCGATCAGGAGTGGAGCATGGATATTCTCCACCGGCTCCCAGGTCCGAGCCTCCGGTCCATGACCCTTCCAATCCACAAAATAAAATTTTTTGCCACGGACAATCCTGCGTCCCACGATGGCGTTAACCTCGAACTCGTCAGATGACAAGTCTGACGACCTAGCAGATGACTCGGTGAACCGGGCCATATGAACTGGTTTGAGGAGGGACACATGGAAAACGTCTGAAATGGCTAAGTGTGGAGGAAGAGCCAGGCGATAGACCACCGAGCTGATATGCTCGAGAACCTTAAAAGGCCCAATGTATCGTGGCGCGAACTTGGGGGACTCGACTCGCAGTTTTATGTTTCGAGTAGAGAGCCACACCATGTCGCCGGGGGAGAAACTTGGAGCGGGTCGCCGACGTGTGTCGGCAGTCGCCTTCGCCCTGATCCTTTCTTTAGAGGCCCGGATAGCATCCTGAGTGCAATCCCAAATGTCGCGAGCCTCCACTGCCCAGTCTGCCACCCTGGAATCAGTGGAGGACACTGGCATCGGGACAGGAACGCATGGATGTTGGCCATAGTTTAAAAGAAAGGGCGTCTGACCAGTGGAATCGGCCACTGCATTATTCAGGGCAAACTCAGCCCATGGTAACAAGGATGCCCAGTTATTCTGCCTGGCAGAGACAAAATGCCGCAGGTACGTGACCAAGGTTTGGTTGGCTCTCTCAACCAAGCCGTTCGTCTCGGGATGGTAAGCGGAGGACAGGTTTAGCTCGATGCTGAGTAGACTGCAGAGCTCCCTCCAAAACCGAGACGCGAACTGGGGGCCTCGATCACTAACGATTTTGTCCGGCATGCTATGTAAACGGAATACGTGCTTTATGAACAGAGTGGCAAGACCACGAGCGGAAGGCAACCATGCGAGTGGCACCAGATGCACCATTTTAGAAAAATGGTCGGTGACCACCCAGATGACCGTACTGCCGCCAGACTTGGGCAGGCCAACCACAAAGTCCATGCCAACCATCTCCCAAGGCCTATCCGCCACTGGCAGAGGATACAAAAGCCCCGCCGGCCTCTGTCTAGAGGGTCAGCTCCGTGCACATGAGATGCATGCTTGTACGTATTCCTTAACATCTTGAGCGATATGTGGCCACCAATATGACCTTGCCAGGAGTTCAGTGGTCCGCTAATTGCCAAAGTGACCACCTACCCTGGAGGCATGTGCCCAAGTGAGAACCTCCTCCAGTAGCTGGGGAGGCACCAACGTATTGCCCGGTGGCACTGAGTCGAGAGCAACTGGAGCCACGGTCGTAAAACTCTCCGGCAGGAGAATTAGCCGAGGCTCAGCCTCTCCATCTTCTGCAGAAACTACCGAGCGTGAGAGAGCATCCGCATGGACTTTCTTTTCCCCTGAGAGATAATGCAGGGTGAAGCGGAAGCGGGAAAAGAAGAGCGACCACCTAGCCTGACCAGAGTTCAGGCGCTGGGCCGTCTGTAAATAGACCAGATTTTTATGGTCCGTATATACCTGGAAGGGAAACCGAGCTGCCTCCAGGAGATGTCTCCACTCGGAAAAGGCCAACTTCATGGCTAGCAACTCCCTGTCCCCGATGGAGTACTTCTTCTCCGCCGGTGAGAAGGTCTTTGAGAAAAAGAAGCAGGGATGCTTCCGACCTTGAGCATCCTTCTGGACAAGGACTGCTCCTGCATAGTGTTGAGCATTCCGATACCGCAAGTATCGGGTATCGGCCGATACTTGCTGTATCGGAATTCCGATACCGACTTCCGATATTTTTTCAATATCGGAAGTCGGCATCGGAATCGGAAGTTCAAAGTTGATTGACAGCCTGACGTCATCATGATGCGCGGTGTGTGCGCATCATGATGCGCCGTCATTTCGGGCCTTCCGGGGGTCTCTGCCGGCCTGCCGGGGGGCTGTGTGGACTGCCCGGGGTCTGTACCGGCCTGCCGGGGGGCTGTGCCGGCCTGCCGGTGGTCTGTGCACCCTGCGGGGGTCTGTACCGGCCTGCCGGGGGGCTGTGCCGGCCTGCCGGTGGTCTGTGCACCCTGTGGGGGTCTGTACCGGCCTGCCGGGGGGCTGTGCCGGCCTGCCGGGGGGCTGTGCTGATGTCCGGGGGTCTGTGCAAGCATCGTCCGATGGGACTACAAGTCCCATCTGGCGATGCCTGCTACCATGACAGTGATTGACACATTAGCCAATGATGGGACAGTAGTAGTCCCATCATCCGGCTAATGTGTTAAATGTTAAAAAAAAAAAAAAAAAAAAAAAATACTACATGCATGCTACATACATACTACATACATACCACATACATACTACATACATACTACATACATACTACATACATACCACATATATACATACATACTACATACATAACACATATATACTACATGCATGCTACATACATACTACATGCTACATATATACTACATACATACTACATACATACATACTACATATATACTACATGCATGCTACATACATACTACATGCTACATACATACTACATACATACCACATACATACTACATACATACTACATACATACTACATACATACCACATATATACATACATACTACATACATAACACATACACTCACTGGCCACTTTATTAGGTACACCATGCTAGTAACGGGTTGGACCCCCTTTTGCCTTCAGAACTGCCTCAATTCTTCGTGGCAGAGATTCAACAAGGTGCTGGAAGCATTCCTCAGAGATTTTGGACCATATTGACATGATGGCATCACACAGTTGGCGCAGATTTGTCGGCTGCACATCCCTGATGCGAATCTGCCGTTCCACCACATCCCAAAGATGCTCTATTGGATTGAGATCTGGTGACTGAGGAGGCCATTTGAGTACAGTGAACTCATTGTCATGTTCAAGAAACCAATCTGAGATGATTCGAGCTTTATGACATGGCGCATTATCCTGCTGAAAGTAGCCATCAGATGTTGGGTACATTGTGGTCATAAAGGGATGGACATGGTCAGCAACAATACTCAGGTAGGCTGTGGCGTTGCAACGATGCTCAATTGGTACCAAGGGGCCCAAAGAGTGCCAAGAAAAAATTCCCCACACCATGACACCACCACCACCAGCCTGAACCGTTGATACAAGGCTGGATGGATCCATGCTTTCATGTTGTTTACGCCAAATTCTGACCCTACCATCCGAATGTCGCAGCAGAAATCGAGACTCATCAGACCAGGCAACGTTTTTCCAATCTTCTACTGTCCAATTTCGATGAGCTTGTGCAAATTGTAGCCTCAGTTTCCTGTTCTTAGCTGAGAGGAGTGGTACCCAGTGTGGTCTTCTGCTGCTGTAGCCCATCTGCCTCAAAGTTCGACGCACTGTGCGTTCAGAGATGCTCTTCTGCATACCTTGGTTGTAACGGGTGGCAATTTGAGTCACTGTTGCCTTTCTATCAGCTCGAACCAGTATGCCCATTCTCCTCTGACCTCTGGCATCAACAAGGCATTTCCGGCCACAGAACTGCCGCTCACTGGATTTTTTTTCTTTTTCGGACCATTCTCTGTAAACCCTAGAGATGGTTGTGCGTGAAAATCCCAGTAGATCAGCAGTTTCTGAAATACTCAGACCAGCCCTTCTGGCACCAACAATCATGCCACGTTCAAAGGCACTCAAATCACCTTTCTTCCCCATACTGATGCTCGGTTTGAACTGCAGGAGATTGTCTTGACCATGTCTACATGCCTAAATGCACTGAGTTGCCGCCATGTGATTGGCTGATTAGAAATTAAGTCTTAACACACAGTTGGACAGGTGTACCTAATAAAGTGGCCAGTGAGTGTATATACTACATGCATGCTACATACATACTACATGCTACATATATACTACATACATACTACATACATACATACTACATATATACTACATGCATGCTACATACATACTACATGCTACATACATACTACATATATACTACATGCATACTACATACATACTACATGCATGCTACATACATACTACATGCTACATACATACTACATATATACTACATGCATACTACATACATACTACATGCATGCTACATACATACTACATGCTACATACATACCACATACATACTACATACATACTACATGCATGCTACATACATACTACATGCTACATACATACTACATATATACTACATGCATGCTACATACATACTACATGCTACATACATACTACATATATACTACATGCATGCTACATACATACTACATGCTACATACATACTACATATATACTACATACATACTACATACATACTACATGCATGCTACATACATACTACATGCATGCTACATACATACTACATGCTACATACATACCACATACATACTACATACATACTACATACATACTACATATATACTACATGCATGCTACATACATACTGCATGCTACATGCATGCTACATACATACTACATACATACTACATGCTACATACATACCACATATATACTACATACATACTACATACAATACATTCATACAATACATACATAGACATACAGTACATATAACATAGAGTAACATACTTACCAATACTTGTCACATTGTTCCCCGAAGCCATTGTCTTTTACAGAATAAATATTAACATAACAAACCACAAAAATACTCACCCACGATCCGAAGCAGTCCACGAGTGTGTCCCACGACGATCTTGGGTAGAGAACTGCAGCATCAGCTGTTGCTGCCGTTCTCTACGGGCTGCAGGAATCCAATGACGGAAGGTAGGTATCCTTCCGCACTGTATTCCTCCGCCACTTAAAAAAAAAAAAGTCCCTAGTCTCACTTTATGCCATTGCTGTGTGGCACAGCCCCCCGGCAGGCCGGCACAGCCCACCGGAGCCTGCACAGCCCCCCGGCAGGCCGGCACAGACCACCGGAGCCTGCACAGACCCCCTGGCAGGCCGGCACAGCCCCCCGAAAGGCCCGTACAGACCCCAGAGAGGCTGTACAAGGGAAAAAAAGGATTTTTCTTATTCCGATACCGGAAGTCCCATAGACTTGAATGGGACTTCCGGTATCGGAATCGGCGATACCGATACTTTTTTTTAAGATCGGCCGATCCATTCCGATCCGATACTTTGAAGTATCGGACGGTATCGCTCAACTCTACTCCTGCACCGACGGAATAGGCATCAACCTCCAGAATAAATGGCTTATCTACATCGGGACAATGTAAGATGGGAGCTCCAGCAAAATGAGATTTTATAGACGTGAAGGCCTTGGAGACCTGTTCAGACCGAGCATTGGGGTTAGCTCCTTTTTTAGTGAGAGCAACCAAAGGAGCCACCAGTGTGGAAAAGTGCGGTATAAACTGGCGGTAATAATTCACGAATCCTAAAAAGCGCTGCACCGCTTTGAGTGAAGGGGGTTCCTGCCAATCCAACATCTCCTGCAGTTTGGCAGGATCCATAGCCAACCCCTGGGCCGAGATGATATAGCCCAGGAACGGCAAGGACTCCTGCTCAAACTGGCACTTCTCCAGCTTGGCAAAGAGAGAGCTCGCCCGCAGACAGTCGAAGACCCTGCAGAAGTCTCACCGGTGGGTGGTCAAATCTGGCGAGAAGATGAGTATGTCATCCAGATAGACCACCACCGAGGTAGAGACATGTCGTGGAAGATGTCATTAACGAAATCCTGGAAGACAGCAGGTGCATTACAAAGGCCAAAGGGCATGACCAGATATTCGTAATGGCCATCCCTAGTATTTAAAGCTGTCTTCCACTCGTCTCCTTCGCGAATGCAGATCAGGTTGTACGCCCCCCGTAGATCTAATTTTGTAAAGATCCGGGCCCCTCGCAACCTGTCAAATAACTCAGAGATCAACGGGAGAGGGTATTTGTTTTTGACCGTGATAGCGTTGAGACCTCTGTAGTCAATGCAGGGACGTAACTCTCCGTTCTTCTTCTGTATGAAGAAGGACCCTGCACCAGCCGGCGACACCGATTTTCTGATAAAACCTCTAGCCAGGCTCTCCCAGATATACTGCGACATAGCCTCTGTCTCAGGGAGTGATAGCGGATACACACAGCCTCTAGGAGGTTCTGTGCCTGGCAGGAGATCTATCGGGCAATCGTAAGGACGGTGCGGCGGGAGCGTCTCCGCAGACTTCTTAGAGAAGACATCCGCGTACTGGTGGTAGGGCTTCGGAAGCGTGGAAAGATCCTCAGGCACTTCAGTGGAAGCTACCTGGACACTGCCCCCCAGGCACCTTCCCTCACAGTCCTTTCTCCAACCCAGTATACTCCCCGAAGCCCAATCAATATGAGGGGAGTGGCAACGGAGCCAGGGAACCCCGAGAAGCACCTGGGCGATGCCATCATGCAAAATGAGCAGGGACAGGACCTCACGATGAGAGGGTGAAATAGAGAGCCCAAGTGGAGCTGTCTGGTGGGTCACCTGAGATGGTAAAGGTGCACCGTTAACCACCCTAATAGTCAGAGGTTGAGGCAGTAACACCAGTGGAATAGCATGTTTCTGGGCGAAGGTCGAGGACATAAAGTTCCCTTCGGCCCCGGAATCCACGGTAACCTCTGCCTCCCAGGTGGACGCCCCACTATCTAAAGTGCCCTGGATTCCGGTTTAGGGAAAACGGTTGCTTATTGGACTGACCACCACCTATGGCCACTGGACATGGTCGTTTTTTTGAGCGCTGTGGACACGTGCTAGCCGAATGACCAAACTGTCGGCATTGATTGCAACGTACGGAGCTTCGCATCGGACATGGCTTGGGGCCCGTGTGAGACACCTCCATAGGTTCGGAGGATGAGAGCACCTGTGCGGGATCTCTTATCGGCTCGGTGAAGGTGGGAGCCAAATTAACCCTACTTCTGAATTGTGCACGTTCCAGCCCGCGCTCCGTAAACCGGAGGTCAATGCGAGTGGAGATGGCAATCAGTTCCTCCAGACTTGTGGGAACCTCTCTGGTAGCTAGAGCATCTTTGACGTGCTCAGCCAACCCACTCCAAAACACCGGGACTAATGCTTTGTCCGGCCACTCTAATTCGGAAGCTAATGTCCGGAACCGGACGGCATAATGGCTAACCGAGAGCGACCCCTGTGTTAGGGATAATAATTGGAGTGAGGTATCGTGCGTGATCCGTGGTCCCAAAAAGACGTGCTTCAGGGCCGCGAGGAACTGCACATCACCCTGAACCACGGGATCATCACGTTCCCACAATGGTGTAGCCCACTGTAATGCCCTGCCAGACAGCAATGAGACGATAAATCCCACCTTAGCCCGCTCTGTAGGGAACCGCGCAGCCAGTAACTCAAGCTGAATAGAGCACTGACTCACGAATCCCACTACAGGTGGCGCTAGCGTAATGTTATGGACGGCGGAACGCACCAAATATAAATAATACGAGGTGCGTTTGCCGCCCAGGGTCCACCGTGCGGTAGGTGACAAGACCGCTGCTGGACAATGGCAGACTAGCTAGGAGGTGGAGCACTACACTCGGGTTAGCATTACCTGAGGTGCTAGGCGCGGCTCTGTTACAGGCACAGAGACCCCCTAGAGGAAATATGGCGTAAGCGCAGGACCTGTTAACCTCACAGGCTGCCGGCGTGTGGTGCCGCAGCCGCGAACGCCAAGAGATGCTGCTGACTTCAGCGCGGCATAAACTGAGGCCGCTTAACGTCAGTGCCGGGGAAGCGGTCACTGACGGACGCTAGTGTATGGTATGGTAGCTCAGTGGCGCATAGCTAGTCACTACCTGGTGCTGACTAAACCAACACTCTGTCACCATTCGTAATATCTGAGGGTAGGGTTTCAAATAAGTCAGTCACCAGACACATGCATCCATCACCATTCACACATAGCATAATAAGTCTACACTAGTGCATGGCCGAGCCGCCATGCGGGCTTTTTATAGCCATGCGCTTCCGGGACCTTCCAATACTCTGGGAAGGACCAATCAGATCCGACACAGGACCTGAGCATGTGACCCCTGCTCTCCACTGAGAGGTCATCTTGCGGGCATGTCCAGCAGCACGGCGAGAGGACCTAACCTCTGGAGCGGTTCCCTGAAGAGCAGGTTGCGCTACCATTGCTGCACCAGAGGTGACAACAACATCCAGGCTCACAGAGCGAGTCTGAGCAGGACGCCTGGATCGACGGGATTGCTGAGCGGGTCCCTGAGCGGTTGGAGGGAAATGGGAGACCGCTGGATGTATGGCTCTGGATTCCTGTTGTGCAGTCCCAGGAATCCGACGCCTAACACATAGTCCCGTAGTCACTCTCAGATGCTTACTCAGTATGGATTTGACCGTAATGCTAAATGTCGAACAAAGGTACTGTATAAAAGGATACAAGCTGTATCGAGTATAGGGTAAAAATTGGTATCTCCGATTCACCTTATATACAGTCATATGTAAAAGTTTGGGCACCCCTATTAATGTTAACCTTTTTTCTTTATAACAATTTTGGTTTTTGCAACAGCTATTTCAGTTTCATATATCTAATAACTGATGGACTCAGTTATATTTCTGGATTCAAATGAGGTTTATTGTACTAACAGAAAATGTGCAATCTGCATTTAAACAAAATTTGACCGGTGCAAAAGTATGGGCACCCTTATCATTTTCTTGATTTCAACACTCCTAACTACTTTTTACTGACTTCCTGAAGCACTAAATTGGTTTTGTAACCTCATTGAGCTTTGAACTTCATAGCCAGGTGTATCAAATCATGAGGAAAGGTATTTAAAGTGGCCACTTGCAAGTATTTCTCCTATTTGATTCTCCTATGAAGAGTGGCATCATGGACTCCTCAAAACAACTCTCAAATGATCTGAAAACAAAGATTATTCAACATAGCTTTTCAGGGGAAGGATACAAAAAGTTGTCTCAGAGATTTAACCTGTCAGTTTCCACTGTGAGGAACATAGTAAGGAAATGGAAGAACACAGGTACAGTTCTTGTTAAGCCCAGAAGTGGCAGGCCAAGAAAAATATCAGAAAGGCAGAGAAGAAGAATGGTGAGAACAGTCAAGGACAATCCACAGACCACCTCCAAAGACCTGCAGCATCATCTTGCTGCAGATGGTGTCACTGTGCATCGGTCAACAATACAGCGCATGCATAACGCCTTTTTGTATGACCAAACAACTCAATCTTTGTTTCATTAGTCCACAGGACCTTCTTCCAAAATGTAACTGGCTTGTCCAAATGTGCTTTTGCATACCTCAGGTGACTCTGTTTGTGGCGTGCTTGCAGAAACGGCTTCTTTCGCATCACTCTCCCATACAGCTTCTCCTTGTGCAAAGTGCGCTGTATTGTTAACCGATGCACAGTGACACCATCTGCAGCAAGATGATGCTGCAGGTCTTTGGAGGTGGTCTGTGGATTGTCCTTGACAGTTCTCACCATTCTTCTTCTCTGCCTTTCTGATATTTTTCTTGGCCTGCCACTTCTGGGCTTAACAAGAACTGTACCTGTGTTCTTCCATTTCCTTACTATGTTCCTCACAGTGGAAACTGACAGGTTAAATCTCTGAGACAACTTTTTGTATCCTTCCCCTGAAAAGCTATGTTGAATAATCTTTGTTTTCAGATCATTTGAGAGTTGTTTTGAGGAGCCCATGATGCCACTCTTCATAGGAGAATCAAATAGGAGAACTACTTGCAAGTGGCCACTTTAAATACCTTTCCTCATGATTTGATACACCTGGCTATGAAGTTCAAAGCTCAATGAGGTTACAAAACCAATTTAGTGCTTCAGGAAGTCAGTAAAAAGAAGTTAGGAGTGTTGAAATCAAGAAAATGATAAGGGTGCCCATACTTTTGCACCGGTCAAATTTTGTTTAAATGCAGATTGCACATTTTCTGTTAGTACAATAAACCTCATTTGAATCCAGAAATATAACTGAGTCCATCAGTTATTAGATATATGAAACTGAAATAGCTGTTGCAAAAACCAAAATTGTTATAAAGAAAAAAGGTTAACATTAATAGGGGTGCCCAAACTTTTACATATGACTGTATAGAAGGCATAAACCACACACGCTCACTCACTATGGATGATATGATACCGCAATAAAAAAATTTGAACAAAGGTACTGTATCAGCACATACTAGGTTTATCCAGTCTAGGGGTAATTGTAAATTTCTGTCTATACTTCTGGAGTCAGTCACAGACTCACTATGTATTACACCAGAATTTAAAAAGTAGAAAAAGGGAAAGGTATTCGAAGCGTACAACAGTATACAGTGTTGTGGTACTTTTAAATCTTCGTTTATATTTCAATCTCAGTAAGCCAGTCCAGACTCTCCGCTACTGGAAACTACATTGATACAAGTACAGACAGAAAGTCGAGTGTTAGCAGAAATTTGGGAATTACTCATCGCGGGAAAACCTCCCGGTAGATGTTGCAGAGGCGATGCAGACCCTCTATTACTGTGTCTGTGGAGACAGCGAAAACAGTTCTTTGTGAAGAAAGGATTGCTTTATCGCAGTAGCATGGATAACATCACCGTTACTCGTCTCCATCAAATTGTGATCACAGGGAGAGATGTAGACATAGTCCTCACTGCCTATCATGATGTGTCTGGTCATTTTGGAGTGCAAAAGACAGAAGCCACAGGCCGTAGGCAATTCTATTGGATTGGCATGAGAGGAGACATTGAAAAATGGTGGCAGGAATGTCACACGTCTGTGACTTTCTCAACTGTGAAAGGTGATCATAAAGCACCACTGCATCCGCTTGTAAGCTGACGTCCATTACAAATGGTAGCTATTGATCATCAGAAGGTAGAGGCCAGCAGGACAGGCCAAAACTACATCTTAACCATCATCGATCAATACACCAAATTTCTAGTGGCCGTCCCCTGTGAAGGATTTAACTGCCCAGACTACACAGCGGTGGAGCAGGGAGAGGTAAGCAACATGCAAGTGCTGTGGTCATGACCAAGCAGGGGGGGCACACTCGTGGGCGACGGTACTGGCACAGGGCCCCTCATAGTACGCTGGTGTGTCTGACTGCGAGTGGGCCCCCCCACCACCAGAGACACTGTATTTTACTATGAGGAGCCCTGTGGCAGTGCCGTCGGCCATCAGTGGGCCCATCCACCTGTTCAGAGCAACGGCACTTGCCCGGGTGCACCAGGTGTTGACCCCAGCCCTTGGAGGGGGTGGGCAGCCCAGTTAGGGAGGTTTAAAAAATGGCATATGTTGAGGTGTAGTCTGGACTTTCAGCTGCTGCAAATGGCGGAATTGGGCAAGTCTGAGAAAGAGATGGACATAACCGAGGCACTTTTCTGGTAACCTATGTGTCATCAGGTGAAGGTGGGACAAAATCCTTTGAAACCCATGCATGGTTCATTTTAAAGAAAGTTATATCATCAACATTTTGGGTCGACATACGGGTCCTTTTTTCTGTCAGGATTGATCCAGCAGCACTGAAGACTCTTTCAGAGAACACACTCGCAGCAGGGCAAGCGAGCTCCTGTAAGGAGTAGTGTGCCAATTCAGGCCAGGTGTCCAGTTCAGAGGTCCAATAGTCAAAGGGGAGTGACCTGTGAGGGAGAACATCGATATGGGAGGAGAAGTAGTTTGTAATCATAGTTCACAACTGCTGTCTCCTGTCACTTTTAATCGATGCAGTATTAGCAGTCGTGTGAGCGGTACTTGAGAAATCATTCCACAACATGGTCATTAAACCCATGTCTCCAATGCCACTTCGGCTGTGTGCACCATGAACACCTCTTCCATTGTGCCCACTACGGCTCATGGGAGAACCAGCACCGCTGCTGTGTGCTGGGAAAGCCTCAAACAAACGGTTTACCAGAATTGCTCGTTTGTTAGCCAACATTATCTCTAGGTTCTCATTTGCCTTTGTAGGGTGGATCGAGGATGCTGGCCAGCCAGTAGTTGTCATCCCTCATCATTTTGGCAATGTGGGGGTCCTTTTTAGGATCCGCAAGGCATATTTGCACATGTGGGACAATGTTCCAGGTGTCAATAATGCACTGCCACTGCTGGTGGAGGAGCACTTTCTGGCAATCCACATCCCTACAGTCACGGACAAACACTGTACCTGACCTTGGAACACCAACATTTTCTCTTTCCCCCTGAGAAGCATGCTCTTGCCCAAAATAATCATTACCCTCATCTTCCTCCTCCTCTTCCTCTTCTTCCCCCACCTCATCCAGGACAGTTCCCTGACCAGACAATGGCTGACTGTCAGCAAGGCTTCCCTCCTCCTCCTCCTGTTCCTCCTCCTCTGCAGACACCAGATCCTTAATGTGCGCAAAACTTTGCATGAGCAGACGCAAAAGTGGGATGCTCATGCATATGATGGCCTCTGTTTGCACAGCCTCTCAACCATGTGCAGGGTGGAGTTCCACCTTGTTGCAATGTCTATGATTAGGTGGTGCTTGGGGAGGTGGAGCAATCGCTGCAGCTTCTGCATACGAGTGGAGTGGACGTTTGAGTGACGGATGTGCGAGCACAGTCTTCGCACCTTATGGAGCAGGAATTTTAACTTTGGATAATTATTAAGGAAGCACTGCACCACCAGGTTCAAAGTGTGAGCCAGGCAAGGTATGTGTGTGAGTTTTGCACGGGCTATGGCTGCCACAAAATTACGTCCGTTATCACTGACTACCTTGCCTGGCTCAAGATGCAGAGTGCCCAGCCATGACTCAGTTTGTTGCTGCAAGTAGTCGGCCAGTACCTCCGCGGTGTGTCTGTTGTCGCCCAAAGACGTCATCCTTAACACAGCCTGCTGATGCTTACCACTAGCTGTTCGATAGTGGGACACCTCGTGTGCAACACTGGCAGCTGCGGATGGAGTGCTCGTGCGACTGCGCTCTGTGGACGAGCTTTCATTTAAGGAGGAGGATGAGGAGGGTCGAAAGCCTACAACCAACTGTTTCCTATACCGTGGGCTAGGCAGAACTGTTCCACCGCCACTGTCCCCTGTGGAGCCTGCATCCACCACATTAAGCCAGTGCACAGTGATGGACATGTAATGGCCCTGGCCATGCCTACTGGACCATGCATCTGTTGTGAGGTGCACCTTTCCACTCACTGATTGCTTGAGTGCATGGACAATGTGGTCTTTCACATGCAGGTGGAGGGCTGGGATGGTTTTTCGAGAAAAGTGATGACTGGGTAGGTCATAGAGTGGGACTGCATAGGCCATGAGCTCGCGGAAAGCTTCGCTTTCAACCAAATGGTAGGGCATCATCTCTAATGAGATTAGTTTGGCAATGTAGGCTTTCAAACACAGTTGACGTGGATGAGAGGATGAGTACTTTCTTCTCCTACTCAGAGTGTCTGGTAGGGTGAGCTGGACTGGAGAGCTGCATATGGGGGAAGTAGCGGTGGACCGGACAGAGTGAGAGGGGGTTGATGATGGTATTGGTGGTGATGGCCTAGATTCATTGTTGTGTTTCAAGACCATTGTGATTCCCTGAGTGCTTTGGCCTTGCGATGACACCTCAACATTTAGTGCTGGTGGTGTGCTTAATGGTGGCGGTGGTCTTACAGTGGGGGAAGCGATGGAGCATTGCTGGCTACCTTCAGTTGGAGCAGGTGCACATGTGCTACCTGAGGTTTTGTAGTCCGTCCATGCTTGCAAGTGCATGTTGATTGAATGTCTAAGCATGCAACTGGTATTCAAATTTCTGATTTGTTTACCTCTGCTAAAGGTCCTTCCGCACTTCTTACAGGTAACCTTTGCCTCATCAATAGGATTTTGGACAAAGAAGTGCCACACTGCACTCATCCTGCTATGGTATACATTTTCTGACCTTGCACGCTGTGCTAAGTTGACCGTCTGGCCAAGCTGTCCTGCAACTCTTTTACTTTTTGGGCCTTAGCTGCTATTGTGCTTTTGCCAGAACCAGCCGATGCACCACCACCATCATTACCAGCTGTGCCCCCCTGCCAACGTCTGTGGCCTCTTCCACCATACTTCCTCATGTTTGGGAAAATGTACCAAAAATACCAGCAGAGAGATGGTACTGTATGAGGAGCGTCCAGCTGTGTAAGGTGTATTAAAAAATTTAAATCTACATATATATTTTGTTAGTCAGTGACGCTCCCCCAGTATGTATTTGACCGTAATCCAACAAGCAGATATACGGAACTGTATCAGAAGTGTACAGCTGTATATGTTTTTTGTGTAACTAACAATCTCCGTATACACGCTGACTCTGTATAGATGTGACTGTAATGCGAACAGCAGATATACAATACTGTTAGAGAATCGGACAGCTCTATACGGTGTCTGTATGGAAAATTGTCAATCTCCGTCTATTTTTATACGGAGTGACACACGCTGTCTCTGTATAGTTTTGACTGTTATCAAACAGCAAATATACCTAACTGTTTGAAAAGCTGACAGTTCTATAAGGTGTAGGTCTGGAAAAATGGAAAATCTCCTCAGCTTGTTCTTCCAGAGTCACACACAGATAGCTTGTATTTGTCCGTGATACCAGCCGGTACACGGTAGTGTGTGAGGAGCGTACACCGCTATACGGTGTGTGAAAAAATGAACGCTCGGTAACTCACCAGAAAAAAATAATAAAAGTTGGAGTGCTTTGAAAAAAGCAGTTTGAACAGCAGTGTGCTCACAGCAATGCAGCTATCAGGTAGCCTTAAAAGGCAGCCTAATCACCACCAGCGCTGCTGCACACAGCAAAAATCCTCCCCTTTCACTGCACAATAACTGTACAGTGAAAAGCGCTATCAGCAGAAGCAATTTTTTTTTTCTTCTTCCCTGCCTAACGCTCTCCCTTATTCAGAATCAGCAGCAGCACCTCTCCCTATTCTAAGATTGGCAGAAGTAAGATGGCGGTCGTCTGTCACGGCCTTTTATAGCCACTGTGACGCCACACAAAGCCAGCCAATCACTTCAATGCCATTCTCTAAGATGGTGGTGGCCGCTGCCCATGTCATCGCGTTGCCTACTGTGTGAGTCCTCCATCATTGGATGAGAAAAGGCGCTGGAAGCATTATTTGAAACGCGACTTTGGCACTCGGCTCGGCGACCTCATGGCTGACCTCACGCTATGGTCGGGTTTCGATCGGCGAAACCTGACTTTAGCTAAAGTTGGAGATTTTTTCATTTGACCGACCTGTTTCGCTCAACTCTAGTCGCTTTTTAGTCCATATTTTTACCTATCTGGTGTTCTAATAAAGATTTGCTATTTTTCATAATACTATTATTTTTGGACTTTTTTGCATTGCCATTCTTTAGTGGTTTGTGTCTATTTATGTGCAGTGTGTCCTACACTGTCCTTATAATGAGCTGGAGTTACTATTTTTGCAATTATTTGTTCTCAGTATTTTAAATATGACGTTATTTGTCCTCTCCAGTTCTTTGTGCTGTCATTTTTTCTTATTATTTGATCTTAAGCATAGTATGCAATGGCCAAACGACAGGAAGTGCAGCAATTCCTCCAGAGGAACAAAACATAGTTCTCTGACCTGCATGGGAATACCTATCTAACAAAACATGATGTAGTTACTGAACTGGGTAAGAAAATAACCTTTAAACCCTATAGAATACCAGAGGCACAATGAGAACAAATTTCAACAGAAGTCAAATGTATGTTGGAGCTGGTAGTGATCTAAGAATCCCGAAGTGAATGGCCTAGTCTGGTTGTGTTGAATCCCAAACGAAACGGGACCTGGAGGTTTTACAATGATTTTCAGAAATTAAATTAAATCTCTACATTTGATGTCTATCCCATGCCAGGGTAGATGAATTAATTGATAAACTTGGCAATATCAGAAACATAATGACTCTGAATCTTACCAAGGGTTATTGGCAAATTCCTTAAACATAGGGTGCCAAAGAAAAAATGGCTTTTTCCATCCAAGAGGGTTTGTACCAATACAAGAACATGCCAATTGGTCTACACAGAGCTCCCTCAACCTTTCAGAGATTGATGGATTTCATTTTGAGGCCACATAATAGTTGCACAGCAGCATACCTAGATGATGTTGTCATCAATGCGTACTGGGATGCTATCAGTGTTAGGTGCAAGCCATAGGTAGATGTGATCAGTGAGGCAGGTCTCACAATAAATCTGGAAAAATGTTCCTTAGTGCTAGAGGAGGCCAAGTACCTGGGATTTGTTATTGGCAGGGACTTGATCAAACCTTAAATTAATAAAATTGAGGTCATACATAGTTGGCTTAGGTCAGTAACTAAGAAGCAAGTGCAGACTTTTTTAGGGATCACCGGCTACTATTGGAGATTTGTACCAAATTTTGCCTCAAGGGCAGCACCGTTGACGGACCTGAAAAAAGGAGTGAAATTAAATCCGTAATGTTGTGATTGTCTCTTGAAGCAGAACAAGCCTTTCAGTGCCTTAAGTCAGCGCTGTGTGAGCAACCCATGTTACCTACACCAGGTTTTAAAAAGGAGTCCTTGGTTCAGACAGATGCCATGAACACAGAGTTGAGAGCCATCTTATCTCAAACCGTAAGTGTAAAAGAACACTGAGCACAATATTTGAGCAGCAAGTTGACTCCAGCAGAAAAATTATGCAATCATTGAGCCTGAATGCTTAGCTGTAAAGTTGTCCACTAGAATCTTTGAAGTATTACCTCTTTGTTAGGAGATTGTGTCAGATCATGCCCCGCTGATGTTGACGAAGCATAATATGGAAAAAAATGCTAGGTTGACAAGGTGGTTTCTCTCGCTGCTGAATTTTAGTTTCTTAATTGAATATAGACCAGGAAAATCACAGGGGAATGCAGACGCATGATCAAAAATTCATTGTGCGATGGCCCAAAGTGCCCAGAACTCTGGCCTGGAGAAAAGGGGGGATATGTAGGCGGCTGACAGGGATGATACTGGATGGAGTGCGTATCTCTCGCCAAAAAGTTAAGCTGGGTGAGATATTAAAAGCCGATTAGTACTGGTTGATGCTGCAGCTTAGGTGTTTTATTCATAGTAGTTCTGGGACAGTTTTTATTGGAGTAATGAGTAGGATTTGATAGTGGGACTCATCACTCCCACACCAGTACGGGTAGTACTGGAGGCTTAGCCATTTCAGCAGAGATGAGGTTGCACATTACAGACACAGAAAAGGCTGAAGGAAAAGCTGCAGAGAGGCACAGCCTCCGGACAGAAATGGTGTATTTCTAAGAAGGATATGCACTGCAGATAGATGTGCTTAACGCTGAGTTGATGGAAATCCAAGCCTTGAACACATCCCTAGTAGCATGAGTCAGAGGTCTGGTGTATTAGTTAGCACATAGCTGGGCAAGTCTTTGTTGTTTGGCTGATCAGAGTATACCATGAGGTATTCTATAGGAACTGATCGCAAGAGAAGCAATTATATCAATACCACTCATAACTAATTAATAGATTCTTACTGGTCTATAGATCGACAAGGTCTGATGATATATAAGCCTGTATTTATATAGTCAAAATGGAAGCCCATACTTTTCAGAGATTGCCACCACTGCCTTTGGTTAGTCTTTGGAAAGGGAAGGAACACTATGATTCTATGGATCAGTTTTTCTCAACACGTGGCTCATATACCTTAGCCTCTATTGTTTTCTGTAAGTCTAGTAGCATAGTTTCATTCTAGTATATTGTATGTTACTTGCCAGCAGGGTCTCTTGCCATTTACCTGTTAATGAGATCATGGTCACTAAGCATCTAGTGAAGACTTGAGAAAAAAACAAGGCTATTTGTCTGGAAGCTGCCTGTGGCAGGAACATCTTTAAATACCAAGCTACTCTTTCAAGATGATAGATGATGCCTATTTTGAGGACAGCTATATCAGAAAGTCTTTCTGTGCTTCATTTATGGTATATACGTTTAGGAGCAGTCTTTTATGAAAGCTGTAAGATTTCATGTGAGAATGCTAGATATTTCTGGTGATAGACCGCCTATCTGATCTGCAGTCACTATTATTTTAAGAATGACACTTTTTTAATAAAGGAGATATGGAATAGATTATATAATATGTTTTCCATGCAATCATTAATATATCAGTGTCACTTAAAATAGAGAAAAACGGCAGCAAAATTAAGTAAAAGAGTTTTTTTTAACATAGCAATATACAAGATTTAGTGGTATACATGCTGTAAACAGATAAGAACTGTTTTCACAAGCTTTTTCCAATTTTAGAAGTTTACCTAACTTTAATTTCTTATTGTTACAGTTTAGCCAAAAGTTCTTTAACTGGTTTCCAATATCCTGCCGTGGTAAATAGACTCATAGCAGTAGGAGGCTGGAGGATTGCCTGCTTTCCTGCACAGCATGGGAGTTTAATGCTGCTTCTCTATATGTATATACCGCAAACTTGTCTGCAGTAATATTCGATGTGTACAATAGACTCATTCGTCAGGAATAATAAAATGTATGCAGTTTATGACAAACATATTTTTTACTTTGACATTTTTGAAAAGAATCTTTCTTCAGTCTCTGAATGATGATGATGTTGACAGAAACACTAATAGTAATGATGGTTATGATGCTACAAGGCATCTGGAGTCATAAACATATTTTTTTTAAAGGGAATCTGTCATTTGAAAAAATGCTGTTAACCTGCAGATACAGTATGTTGTTAATATATAGGTTAATAGGGTTCTCAACATGCCCAATGTCGGCACTTAGAGCCTTGCTGCTCGGAGGAAATTAATTTTATTCCCCCTGGCAGCATTTGGAGTCCAGACACAGGGGCCACATGGCACAGTTTCAGTCACTGTTCAATACACATTGAGCGGTGACTGTAACTGCACCCCCCGCACTGACTGACAGCCAGCCCTAATGCTGAGCCTGATGTCAGTCAGTGTGGTGGTTGCTGTTACAGTCACTACTGTCTATATACACTGAGTGGTGACTAGAACCATGTAGGCGTGACTGAACACCAAATGCTGCCAAGGGAATAATCTTCATTTCCTCTTGGCATAGGGGGTCTAAGTGTGGGCAACAGGCAGGTTCAGAACACTATTATCCTGCAGATTACCACCATATATGCAAGTTAATAGTGTTTTTTTCACATGACAGGTTCCATTTAAATCATTTTACAGATGTTATATTTAAAAAAAAGAAAAGTTGTATTCGTGAAGAAACTGTTGCAAGTAATAATACAAAATAATTTTAATTTGAATAACACCAACATATTCCAAAGCACGTTTCCAATTCAGAGGCGACATGTATGGTTAACCCCTTAGCGACCGCCGATACCCCTTTTAACGGCGGTAATTAAGTGTACATAAACCACAGTGCTGCTAATTCATGGTGCTGTGGAGAAAGTGAATAGCGCCCCCCAGTGTCGGATTTTCTCCGGGGTCTCGGCAGCCGGGGGTAGCCGAGACCCCAGAGAACATGAATCGGTTGGTTTTTACCGACCCCGCTTTTGCGATCGCCGTTATTAACCCTATAACGGCGACTGCAGAAAAAAAGCTGCGATTTTGCATTAAATTTCTCTTTCCTTTGATGTGATCGCACATCAGAGGAGAAAGAACTAGGGTTCCCGATCCCCCCCCGGTACCTCTCCATGGTCCAGGGTCCCCTCTCCGTGGTCCCACATCCCGCTGTTGTCCTCCAGTGGGCGCCGCCATCTTGGATCCGGAAGAAAAAAAAATAATAGTACATAACCCCCCCATTAATCACCCCCTTAGTTAGGCCAGCATAACGAAATAAAGAAAATATTTTTTTTTCAGTTTTCCATTAGGGTTAGGGTTAGGGCTAGGGTTAGTGCTTGGGTTAGGGTTAGGGCTAGGGCTAGGGTTAGGGCTAGGGTTAGAGCTAGGGCTAGGGTTAGGGCTAGGGTTAGAATTAGGGTTAGGGTGAACTAGAATTAGGGTTAGAATTATGATTAGGGATTAGGGTTGAGATTAGGGCTAGGATTGGGATTAGGGTTAGGGGTGTGTTGGGGTTAGGGTTGGAGCAAGTATTGAGGGGTTTCCACTATTTACCAATTTTGGAGGTCTAAAAATTGGGGTCTAAAAAATCACTTTTGTGGAAATAAAAAAGACTTTTTATTTTCACAGCTCTGCATTTATAAACTTCTGTGAAGCGCTTGAGGGTTCAAAGTGCTCACCACACATCTAGATAAGCTCCTTTGGGGGTCTAGTTTACAAAATAGGGTCACTTGTGGGAGGGTTCCACTGTTTAGGCCCATCAGGGGCTCTGCAAATGCAACATGACGCCCGCAGACCGTTCCATCAAAGTCTGCATTCCAAAATGGCACTCCTTCCCTTCCAAGCTCTTCCATGCGCCCAATCAGTGATTCCCCCCACATATAGGGTATAAGCGTAATCAGGACAAATCACACAACAACTTTGGTGGTATGATTTCTCCTGTTACCCTTGTAAAAATAAAAATTTGGGGGCGAAAAGATCATTTTTGTGGAAAAAAAATGGATTTTTATTTTCACGGCTCTACGTTATAAACTTCTGTGAAGCACTTGAAGGTTTAAAGTGCTCACCACACATCTACATAAGTTCCTTAATGGGTCTAGTTTCCAAAATGGGGTCACTTGTTGGGGGTTTCCACTGTTTAGGCCCATCAGGGGCTTTGCAAGCGCAACATGATGCCCACAGACCATTCCATCAAAGTCTGCATTCCAAAATGGCACTCCTTCCCTTCCAAACTCTCCCATGCACCCAAACAGTGGTTCCCCCCACATATGGGGTATCAGCAAACTCAGGACAAATCGCACAACAACTGTGGGGGCATGATTTCTCCTGTTACCCTTGTAAAAATAAAAATTTGGGGGCGAAAAGATCATTTTTGTGGAAAAAAATGCTTTTTTATTTTCACGGCTCTACGTTATAAACTTCTGTGAAGCACTTGAAGGTTCAAAGTGCTCACCACATATCTAGATAAGTTCCTTAAGCGGTCTAGTTTCCAAAATGGAGTCACTTGTTGGAGGTTTCCACTGTTTAGGTACATTAAGGGCTCTCCGAACGCAACATGGCATCCGATCTCAATTCCAGCCAATTCTGCATTGAAAAAGTCAAACGGCGCTCCTTCCCTAGCGAGCTCTGCCATGTGCTGAAAAAGTGGTTTACCCCGACATATGGGGCATCGGCGTATTCAGGAGAAATTGCGCAACAAATTTTGTGGTTCACTTTCTATTTTAGCACTTGTGAAAATAAAAAAAATTGGTTTAGTTCCTGTGAAGCACGTAAAGGGTTAATAAACTTCTTGAAAGTGGTTTTGAGCACCTTGAGGGGTCTAGTTTTTAGAATGGTGCCACTTTTGGGTATTTTCTGTCATGTACACCCCTCAAAATGACTTTAAATATTATGTGGTCCCTAGAAAAAAATGGTTTTGTACATTTTGTTGTAAAAATGTGAAATCGCTGGTCAACTTTTAACCCTTTTAACTTCCTAACAAAAAAAAGTTTTGCTTCCAAAATTGTGCTGATGTAAAGTAGACATGTGGGAAATGTTATTTATTAAGAAATTTATGTGAAACATCTCTCTGATTTAAGAGCATAAAAATGTAAAGTTTTAAAATTGCTAAATTTTCACAATTTTCGCCATATTTCCATTTTTTTTCATAAATAAACACAAGACTTATCGAAGAAATTTTACCACTAACATGAAGTACAATATGTCACGAAAAAACAATCTCAGAATCAGCGGGATCGTAGATGTTGGTTCTTTCAGAGCTGTTATCTACTGAAAAAAAATTTTTTGACTGGGATTTCTTATGTTCAGTGTTAGAATCTGTTCAGTTTGTGACTATCCGCCATTTTCTTGTAGTGTTTTGGCTGCTAGTCTTTTTCCCCTGGTGCTGGGATTGCCTTTGGTCAGGTGATTTTATTGTCATGGTCACGTGTGTCTGGACGCAGATGTTTCCGCAAGGCGAACTCATAACACACGTGACCCCGGATACAGCGCCTCCAGTGGGGCGAATTTAAATAATAATACATGCAGATGGATACACCGCCTCCACCTGGCGAATTTAGGTATTACACGTTAATATAAATTCTGGAAACTCCGCCTCCAGTACGGCGAATTTAAATAATAAGGGGGACCTGGGAAACATTAACAATGGTGGGCCCTGCAATAGGGAATGGGGACATGGAGACCACCTGCACTCCCCTGAGCCAGTGTCCCTGCACTCCTCACATTCCCTATACAGGCTCCGCACCTGTCACCGCACGCGAACCTTAAACCCTTGCTCGCCCTGACCCTAAACCCTCGCTAGGGAATTGGTCGGTGCGGAGACTAATCCCACCACTGCACTAACAACACACATGAGGGAAAGAGACAATACAGGGGGACACCACTTAGCTTTATGCTCTGTGCTTATGCTCCTGCAACAGAGCTCTCCACCTGCGTGCGTCTTCTCCTCCACCTGGATCCATCACCATAACAGGATCCTTCACCATAGTGCAGCCTTGGAGTAGAGTCCACCACCAGTTGCTGCTGCTTAGAAACAGAGTCCCAAGGATGAGTTCAGCTTCTGACATGAAGTCAAGCATGCTTGAGTCCAGCTCAGCAGCCAAGTCCCACATGGTGAGTGCCACTCTCCATAGTCGCCACTCCACCAGTCCATGCAGACACTTCCCGCTGACACCATAACTGCGACCCCACCACGCCATGCCAGCCCCTCGTCCAGACACCATAGCTGACGCACGTCCCCCTGGCTAAGCTGCGCAGGACTCCTCCTCAGCTCCATCCTTCCACCAGGCTCACACCAACTCAGAATATAGGGAATGAATGAATATCACCAGCCGTAATTGCACACCCTGAGACTCATTTATAGAGCCCCACACCTGAACCATAATTACAGAGAACTTTAAACTGAAAACCTAAGGTGCGATACCACTAACCACCACCGGGGACAGTCAAGTCACCTTGGCAACTTGCCAAAAGGAAAAAAGTTCACTCTGTGCTTTTAAAACTGTCAGATCAAATTCAGATCATGACAGTACCCCCTCCTTAATGAGGGGCCTCTGGACCCTCAAGACCACTCCTCATTAGGGAAACACCTACAGCAGGGACACCCAGATCCTGAGTTCACCCCACCACTACCTGACACTTCAGGTTTATGACAAACACACCGCTGGTATTGGCAATAAAGTTTATTTTGGAGGCACCACTCATCTCCACAGCGCCGACCTGGGGAATGAGTTTATGTATGTGTATGTTTGTTTGTTATGAGCTGATCAGGCTCCACAACACACTTCCACAAGATGTTTTTTGGTGGCACCCATACACGCTCGTTCACACACAGGTCCGGACCTGAACGTTTATTGCATACATTCGTTTGTCATAATTGGTGAACTCATTCTGAACTAGACAGCAGAGGCGTCCCCCTGCATCACCACACTCACACCCCCGCAATTCACCAAGGGGTCACCACCCTCCAACCCTCTTCACCATGAGGTCTGCGCCTCCCAGGGTTGGTTAATGGCGAGGGTTGAGATTTGTCCCTACTCCCCCGCAGCACACCTGCTGCTCACACCAGGAAGAGAGGGAACGGATATGGAGGAAATATACACTCACTGGTCGCCTCCACACGACCAGGAGGGGACGGCAATAAAGATTTGGCGTGAGCCCCGCGGACTCTACACCAGTCTGCTCATCACTGGAACGTACCCCTTCACCTCGGGGAATGCCAGGCAGCTCCGAGGGGCACCAACTCCACCCACCTGCATGGATACCTCCGAGTGCATGAGCAAGTCCCACTCCCCAGCAGCGACTCTAGGGGCATTTAGCCAGATCACAGCCGCCATTTTTTTTTTTCCTCAGCAGAGGCCCCAGACCCAGATAACTGCTGCTGCAGCGGCTTAAACACACCTTGCCGCTCCCCACTCACCTCAGTGAGGCCCGGCAGCAAGTACTCACAGGTTTCCACATGGCCAAAGCTCGCCAGAAAAAAAACAAAAAAAACTGTAGGGCTGGTGATAATGTCACGGTCACTGTGTGTCTGGACGCAGATGTTACCGCAAGGCGAACCATAACACACGTGACCCTGGATACAGCGCCTCCAGTGGGGCGAATTTAAATAATAAAACGTGCAGATGGATACACCGCCTCCACCTGGCGAATTTAGGTATTACACGTTAATATAAATTCTGGAAACTCCGCCTCCAGTACGGCGAATTTAAATAATAAGGGGGACCTGGGAAACATTAACAATGGTGGGCCCTGCAATAGGGAATGGGGACATGGAGACCACCTGCACTCCCCTGAGCCAGTGCACTCCTCACATTCCCTATACAGGCTCCGCACCTGTCGCCGCACGCGAACCTTAAAACCTTGCTCGCCCTGACCCTAAACCCTCGCTAGGGAATTGGTCGGTGCGGAGACTAATCCCACCACTGCACTAACAACACACATGAGGGAAAGAGACAATACAGGGGGACACCACTTAGCTTTATGCTCTGTGCTTATGCTCCTGCAACAGAGCCCTCCACCTGCGTGCGTCTTCTCCTCCACCTGGATCCATCACCATAACAGGATCCTTCACCATAGTGCAGCCTTGGAGCAGAGTCCACCACCAGTTGCTGCTGCTTAGAAACAGAGTCCCAAGGATGAGTTCAGCTTCTGACACGAAGTCAAGCATGCTTGAGTCCAGCTCAGCAGCCAAGTCCCACATGGTGAGTGCCACTCTCCATAGTCGCCACTCCACCAGTCCATGCAGACACTTCCCGCTGACACCATAACTGCGACCCCACCACGCCATGCCAGCCCCTCATCCAGACACCATAGCTGACGCACGTCCCCCCTGGCTAAGCTGCGCAGGACTCCTCCTCAGCTCCATCCTTCCACCAGGCTCACACCAACTCAGAATATAGGGAATGAATGAATATCACCAGCCGTGATTGCACACCCTGAGACTCATTTATAGAGCCCCACACCTGAACCATAATTACAGAGAACTTTAAACTGAAAACCTAAGGTGCGATACCAAAAAAAAAAAGTTCACTCTGTGCTTTTAAAACTGTCAGATCAAATTCAGATCATGACATTTATCACCCTTTACTAACCTGCACCTGTCTCCCATTCCTTGCTGGACAACAGTGTTAATCCGCATGAAGTCTGGTTTGGAGCCTTGCTTTGCCTTCTGTGTGTTTAATTAGTTCAGTACTGGGACCTCTGGTTCTGCTAGTCTTAGTTTCTGTTTTCAGTTTGTTTCTGCAGCCTTCTCTTTGTTTTCTATTAGGAGGTGACCCATTTTTGTACCCAGTCCTTAGATCTTTCAGGGACCCCCTTCCCCCTATCTATAGGTCTTCGTTTGAGATAAACCTAGGATCGTCGGTGGGTCTATTCACAAGGAATGGGTCGCCCACTCCATCGTAGGGTACCAGCCTAGCCACAGTGCAGGGTCAGTTTTCCCCCTCCTACCCTAGTCCTGTGCTGCAGAACCGTAACATTTACTCCAACTTTGGCTATACGTCAATCATTCTATAACCTTGATTGTAGTGCCCATTGAAATGCCTACAAATAGAAAATAATGTGACAATCCCTATTGTTGTAGCAATTTCACATGTGACTAACAATTTCAGCCCTTTTTTTAATACAAGGTGTCTGTACCACCCATGGTTCAGTTCAGACCTGTATGTGAACTAGAGAAAAACACAAAGACCGCTCTGTCTTGTTCTCATTAAAATCCTGACATTAACTTATGACAGCAGAAAACATTGCCTTTCCCTGTGAATAGCACAACATGAAACGTCCTTATTTATATTCTGAGAACAAGATCTGAACCTTTTCTCTCTCAGCAAAGAGTGAAAATACATTAATGTGCAATTTATTGCAATTTGCAATGGGTATGTGACAGAAAATTGATTATAATAAGAATTAAAATTAAAATACTGTTTATTATTTTTCCTCTAAATCACACTTGAAAATTAAGCCCCTGAAATTATTAATTTAGAATTATAATACAAAAAAAGTTTGAGTTTAGCGAGCAGAACAAAATTTCAGCTGCATTCAGTATTAATTACAGTGTTGAAATGCCTTCATAATTACACAAATTAGAATGCAACTTAATTAAACGGCCTTGCCTTTGTAGCACTGTCAGTCTTAGTTACTCTAGGTAAAATAAGTGCCCATTAGAAAACGGGATGTCTCATAATCATTCCCCGCTGGCTGATAATACACATAGCTATAGAAACTGCTGATCAATCATTGGGTACCTCCAGGTTTGACATGTACGACATTCGGTGCATCGAATTATTACTTTTTTGCAAATGTGGCGGTTGTTGGTATGGTGGACATCTCTCACCTAGAAATCTGCACAGTTTAGGATGTGAGTAGCAATAAATTCATCAAGGAATATACTTAACAAAATCCACAAGATTTAACTATAGCCATGTATAGGTGTGGATATGGGTTGCCACTCCAGAAGACTCTGTAAAGCAATCAAAAACCAGGAGCTTAATGACAAAAACATCAATGCGTTTTATTTGAAAAAAGTATAGTAAAATGACACATAAATAACAAGACACAAACAAGGATGCCAATAACCATATACTATGCACCCTGGTGACACTTAATAATCAAGCATAGTGCAAAATAAATACTAAATTATTATTATTATTATTTATTTATATAGCACCATTGATTCCATGGTGCTGTACAAGAGAAGGGGTAACATACAAAGTACAGATATCACCTACAGTAAACAAACTAACAATCGCAGACTGATCTAGAGGGGAGAGAGGACCCTGCCCTTTCGGGCTTACATTCTACAGGATGGTGGGGAAGTAGACAGTAGGTTGGGGGGTTGCAGCAGCTCCAGTGATGATGATGCGGTAGCTCCAGTAGTGGTGAGGAGGCAGCAGGGATCATTGCAGGCTGTAAGCTTTCCTGAAGAGATGGGTGTTCAGGTTCCGTCTGAAGGATCCGATTGTGGTTGATAGTCAGACGTGTTGGGGCAAAGAATTCCAAAGGATGGGGGTTATTCAGGAGAAGTCTTGGAGGCGGTTGGGTGAGGAGCGAATAAGTGTGGAGGAGAGAAGGAGGTCTTGGGATGACCAGAGATTACGTGAGGGAAGGTATGGGGAGATTAGTTCAGAGACATATGGGGGAGACAGGTTATAGATGGTCTTGTAGGTCAGTATTAGTAATTTGAATTGGATACGCTGAGGGAATGGGAGTCAGTGAAGAGATATGCAGTGGGGAGAAGCGGAGAAGTAGTGAGGAGAGAGATGAATTAGTCGGGCGGCAGAGTTAAAGAGGACTGGAGAGGTGCGAGGGTGCTAGCAGGGAGGCCACAGAAAAGGATGTTGCAATAGTCGAGGCTGGAGATGATGAGGGCATGTAAAAGCATTTTAGTAGAATGAGGGTTGAGGAAGGGACGGATTCAGGAAATATTTTTGAGCTGGAGGCGACAGGAGGTGGAGAGAGCTTGGATGTGTGGTTTGAAGGACAGGGCAGAGTCAAGGGTTACTCCGAGGCAGCGGACCTCTGGTACGGGGAAAAGCGTGATGTCTTCAATTGTTTTAGATAAGTCGGGTAAGGAAGATCTGTGAGATCGGGGAAAGATGATCAGTTCAGATTTGTCTACATTGAGTTTGAGGAAGCGACAGGAGAAGAAGGAGGATATGGCTGATAGACACTCTGGGATTCTGGACAGCAGAGAGGTGACGTCTGGGTCAGAGAGGTAGGTCTGAGTATCATTGACATAAAGGTGGTACTGGAATCCGTGGGACTTTGAGTTGCCCCAGGCCAATTGTATAGATTGAGAAGAGTAGGGGCCCTAGAACAGAGCCTTGGGGGACTCCAACAGAGAGAGGGTGGGTTGAGGAGGTGGTGTGGGAGTGGGAGACGCTGAATGTGCGGTTGGAAAGGTATGAGGAGATCACCGCTTCTGATGTCATGAACTCCTGTTCTGATTAAAACTGCTTCATCATGTTATTAAACAGTGCAGTTTTTTTCCTCATTGGCAGTTCAAGAGTTAATTAGTTCTGTTTATGTTCTGGAGCCCTCCAACCTGGATTGACTCAGCTGTTCAGTGGCACTCAGAAATTGCCAGTGATAGTTCTTACTGCTTGGTTAGGCGTTTGAGGTGAAATTCATGTTTGGAGTAGACATTTGGAAAGTTGTTCAAGAGATTGTTGCTTGGAGTTTGTTTGTATGCTTGTTCATCCTCATCCTCTCCTATTTGGTTTCACCTAAACAAACCTTCCCTGTGTTCCACTCTGTTGTTTGGTAAGTGAATTTTGTATGAGTGTAGTTTTCACTTATCCCTGTCAGTCTTCCTTTGTTTGTCTGGTTAGTGTTATTCTGCACAATTTGGCCTCACACCTCCCTGGATGGGAAAAGGGACAGATAAGGATTAATATAGGAGTATAGCAAGGCACGTGTGCTGTGAGTTCATTTTCTGGTCTACCAGTTGTGAGTTCTCCTTCCAGGCTCCCTCTGGTGGTAATAGGAGGTAGTGAGGCTGATTTAATCAGTGGAGATCTGCCACCTGATAAGGAGGATGACGATTGGACCTCAGGAATCTCAGACTGGATTTAAGACAGCCGACGCCCTATTCTGGTGCTGGTGATTCCTTCTGGCTTGTCAGGTCTTGGTTCTCAGCTCTGTTCCAGTCAGCTCAAGCTAAGTTTTTCTGCTAATGTTCACACTTGATTTTGTTGGTCTATTCAGTTTTTTGTGTGGTCAGCCAGCCCCGGTTGGGGCTGTGCTGAATTTCCACTCTTATTTATCTGTATTTGCCGATTTGCTTTTTTGTCCCTTATTAGATTGGCTTCTTTTTGCTCTGTCTCAGAATATTTCAGAGTGCTGATATAGTGGGAGAAGTCTAGTGACTTCAGGGTTATTTTTGTTATCAGAAGTGTTGGACATTATTTTTGTAGGGTTTTTGGCAGATTGCAGACAGTGTCTTTTCTTTCCTATCCTTTCTAGTTAGTTTGGGCCCCATCATTTGCTCAGCCTATTTTCCTGCCTGTGTTTGTGTTTTCATCTTGTTTCACCGTCAATACATGTGTGGGGGCTGTCTTTCCTTTGGGGTCTGCTCTGGGGCAGTTAGTTTTCCCCTTTTCTTGCTTTAGACTTATTTAGTTCTCCGGCTGTGACGAAGCTTCTAGGTTCATCGTAGGAACGCTCCAAGGCTGCTGCTAGTTGTGTGGTTAGGATCAGGGATCTGCAATCTGCATAGTTATCAACCTCTCTGGTTTTCTGTGACTTAGCTTGTTTTGGTTTTTTCCTCCTTGGTGACCCATTCAGAATCACCAGCCATACCGCAGATTCTAGGGTACTCAAAAGCAGGAAAAAGTTGTTAAAAAGAAAAAAAAAGTGTCAGAATTGTTTTTTTATGTATTTTTTCCTCTTTTTTTTCTGGGGCCGTGGGAGGATTTTTTTTTTCCTAGTGGAGATTAAGCAATTGTCTGATCGTGTGGAGCAACTTGCTGCTGAAGTGCAGGGAATTTCCACCTACCTCATTCAGTCACATGCTGCTGAACCTAAGATCCCTACTCCTGATGTGTTTTCTGGGGATCGGTCTAAATTTCTGAATTTTAAGAATAATTATAAATTATTTCTTGCCTTGAAGCCTAAATCATCGGGGAGCTCTGTGCAGCAGGTTAAAATTGTCATCACCTTGCTGCGCGGAGATCCCCAGGATTGGACTTTTTCTCTGACACCTGAAAATCCTATTCTGACTAATGTGGATGCATTTTTTCAAGCCTTGGGGTTGTTGTATGATGAACCTAATGCTATTGATCAAGCTGAGAGAACCCTGTTGGCATTAAACCAGGGTCAGGATTCTGCAGAGATATACTGTCAAAAATTTCAAAAGTGGGCGGTCCTTACTACATGGAATGATAGTGCATTGGCAGCTCTCTTTCGGAAGGGTTTATCAGAGACCGTAAAAGATGTTATGGTGGGATTTCCTGTTCCCTCTGGTCTGGATGATTCTATGTCATTAGCCATTCAAGTTGATCGGCGTTTATGTGAACGTAAAACTACACGGGAGGCGCTGCCACCTTTTAAACAAACGTCTGAACCTATGCAATGTGATGGGGTTTGTCTAGGGCGCAACGTCAGGAGTTTAGAAGGCGTAATAAGCTGTTTTTTCTGTGGAGACGCCTCTCATACTATTTCTGTCTGCCCTAAACGAGAGAAACGTTTTGCACACACATTTGCTGTGGGCAGTGTATAAACTAAGTTCCTTTTGGCAATTACTTTGATCTGCTCCTTATCCACATTTTCCACTAAGGCTTTTGTGGATTCAGGAGCAGCGTTGAATCTGATGGATTTGGACTTTGCTAAACATTGTGGTTTTTCTATGACGCCTCTGCGGATGCCTATTCCTTTGAGGGGTATTGATGCTACTCCTTTGGCGGAGAATAAACCTCAGTTTTTGACCCAGGTGATAATGCGAGTTGCCCCAGATCACCAAGAAAATTTTAAATTTTTGGTGCTGCATAATTTGCATGATACTATTGTTCTGTGTTTTCCCTGGTTGCAAACTCATAATCCAGTTTTGGATTGGAACTCTGGGACTGTGGTGAGTTGGGGTTGTCAGTGTGTTCTTAGGGACGCTCCTGTTTTCTCCACCTCTCCTCAGTCTCATGATATTCCTGATTATCTGGCCGATTTTTCTGATGTATTTAGTGAGAGTAAGTCTGCGTCTTTGCCTCCTCATAGGAGTTATGACTGTGCATTTGAGTTGATGCCTGGGTGTAAATTTCCCAAAGGTCGGCTTTACAACTTATCAGTACCCGAACATGATGCTATGCGATCCTATATTAAGGAGTCGTTGGAGAAGGGTCATATTAGACCATCCTTGTCACCTTTAGGTGCTGTTTTTTTTGTGGCCAAGAAAGATGGTTCATTAAGACCGTGTATTGATTATCGTTCCCTTAACAAGATGACGGTTAAATATCAGTACCCGTTACCTCTGATGTCTGATTTATTCTCCAGAGTTAAGAGTGCCTGCTGGTTTACTAAGCTTGACCTCAGGGGTCATATAATCTTATTTGCATCAAGCACGGGGATGAATGGAAGACGGCGTTTAATACTCCGGAGGGACATTTTGAGTACCTGGTGATGCCTTTTGGGCTCACTAATGCCCCTTCTGACCTCCAGTCCTTTATGAATGATATTTTCCGTGACTTTGTGGATAAGTTTTTGATCATCTATCTGGATGATATTTTGATCTTTTCTAGTGATTGGGATTCTCATGTGGAACACGTCCGGACTGTGTTCCGGATTTGAGGGAGAATTCCCTGTTTGTTAAGGGATCGAAATGCCTCTTTGGTGTACAGAGGATTTCATTTTTGGGATTTATCTTGTCTCCGTCGACTATTGAAATGGACCCGGCCAAGGTACAGGCTATTTATGATTGGGTTCAGCCTACTTCTTTGAAGGCCCTCCAGAAGTTTTTGGGTTTTGCTAATTTCTATCGTAAATGTATAGGTAATTTTTCTGGTATTGTCAAACCACTGACTGATCTGACCAAGAAGGGCGCTGATTTGCTGAATAGGTCTCCTGAGGCTGTCTCAGCATTTCAGGAGCTTAAGCGGAGATTTACTTCAGCTCCAGTTTTACAGCAACCTGATGTCTCACTTCCATTTCAGGTGGAGGTAGATGCTTCTGAGATTGGTGCAGGAGCTGTTTTGTCCCAAAAAGACCCTGTGACTTCTAAGATGAATCCCTGTGCCTTCTTTTCTCGAAAGTTCTCCCCATCTGAATGCAACTATGACGTGGGGAATCGGAAATTGTTGGCCATGAAATGGGTATTTGAGGAGTGGAGACATAATTGGTTGGAGGGAGCTAGACATCAAGTTGTGGTCCTCACCGATCACAAGAATTTGATTTACCTGGAGTCAGCCAAACGCTTGAATCCTAGACAGGCTAGATGGGCCTTGTTTTTCCCGCGTTTTAATTTTGTGGTCTCTTTTCATCCGGGCACTAAGAATGTTAAGGCAGATGCCCTTTCTAGGAGATTCTCTTAATGTGACCGAGCCGACTACCATCCTAGGCGAGGGGGTAGTTCTTTCTGCCATTTCGCCCAATTTGAGACGCGCCCTGGAGGAATTTCAGGAGGATAAACCTGAGCGTTGCCCTATGGGAAAATTGTATGATCCTGACCAGTGGAGAAAGAGAGTGATGTCTGAAATTCATTGCTCCGCATTGGCTGGTCATCCAGGTATTTTTGGTACCAGAGATTTGGTGAGTCAGTCTTTTTGGTGGCCCGCCTTATCTCGTGATGTCAGGAATTTTGTACAGTCCTGTGGGACTTGTTCTCAGTCTAAACCCTGTTCTCGTTCTAGTGGGTTGCTGATGCCCCTGCCAGTGCCCAAGAGGCCATGGACCCATATCTCAATGGATTTTATTTCTGATCTTCCTGTCTCTCAGAGAATGACTGTTATCTGGGTGATTTTTGATAGATTTTCGAAGATGGTCCATCTTGTACCACCCCCAAAGTTGCCATCTTCCGCTGAGTTGGTACCCTTGTTTTTACAACAGGTGGTTCGGTTACATGGGATTCCTGAGAACATTGTGTCCGACAGAGGAGTCCAGTTTGTTTCCAGATTCTGGAAAGCCTTTTGTTCCAATCTGGGAATTCAGTTATCCTTCTCCGCGTTTCATCCCCAGACCAATAGACAGACTGAGAGAACAAACCAGACCTTGGAGTCTTATTTAAGATGTTTTATATCTGCTGATCAGGATGATTGGGTCTCATTTTTGCCCTTGGCCGAATTCACGCTGAACAATAGAGCTAGTTCTGCCACTTTGATGTCACCCTTTTTCTGTAATTTTGGGTTTCATCCTCGATTCTCTTCAGGGCAAGTGGAATCTTCGTCCTGCCCAGGTGTGGACACTGTGGTTGAGAGAATGCAGCAGATATGGGACCAAGTGGTGGATAAGTTGTCACTCTCTCAGGAAAAGGCCCAGCGATTTTCCAACCGGCATAGGACCATTGGTCCCCGGTTTAAAGTGGGTGATATGGTTTGGTTGTCGTCTAAGAATATTCCTATGAAGGTTGCATCTCCAAAATTTAAGCCAAGATTTATTGGACCTTATAAGATTTTGGAAATTCTTAATCCTGTTTCTTTTCGATTGGCTCTTCCAGTTTTGTTCAAGATCCGTAACATATTTCACAAATCTCTGTTGAAGAGGTTTGTTGAGCCAGTGGTTCCTATGGCAGTACCTCCTGACCCTGTGTTGGTTGAAGGCAATGTGGAATATGAGGTAGAGAAAATATTGGATTCTCGTTTGGTTAGACGGAGACTCCAGTGTTTGGTCAAATGGAATGGTTATGGCCAGGAGGATAATTCTTGGGTCTCTGCCTCTGATATTCATGCCAATAGATTGGTTCGTGCTTTTCACCGGGCCCATCCTGATCGGCCTGGTGGCGTGGATGAGGGTTCGGTGACCCCTCCTCAAGGAGGGGGTAGTGTTGTGAACTCATTTTCTGGTCTACCAGTTGTGAGTTCTCCTTCCAGGCTCCCTCTGGTGGTAACAGGAGGTAGTGAGGCTGATTTAATCAGTGGAGATCTGCCACCTGATAAGGAGGATGACGATTGGACCTCAGGAATCTCAGACTGGATTTAAGACAGCTGACGCCCTATTCTGGTGCTGGTGATTCCTTCTGGCTTGTCAGGTCTTGGTTCTCAGCTCTGTTCCAGTCAGGTCAAGCTAAGTTTTTCTGCTAATGTTCACACTTGATTTTGTTGGTCTATTCAGTTTTTTGTGTGGTCAGCCAGCCCCGGTTGGGGCTGTGCTGAATTTCCACTCTTATTTATCTGTATTTGCCGATTTGCTTTTTTGTCCCTTATTAGATTGGCCTCTTTTTGCTCTGTCTCAAAATATTTCAAAGTGCTGATATAGTGGGAGAAGTCTAGTGACTTCAGGGTTATTTTTGTTATCAGAAGTGTTGGACATTATTTTTGTAGGGTTTTTGGCAGATTGCAGACAGTGACTTTCCTTTCCTATCCTTTCTAGTTAGTTTGGGCCCCATCGTTTGCTCAGCCTATTTTCCTGCCTGTGTTTGTGTTTTCATCTTGTTTCACCGTCAATACATGTGTGGGGGCTGTCTTTCCTTTTGGGTCTGCTCTGGGACAGTTATTTTTCCCCTTTTCTTGCTTTAGGCTTATTTAGTCCTCCGACTGTGACGAAGCGTCTAGGTTCATCGTAGGAATGCTCCACGGCTGCTGCTAGTTGTGTGGTTAGGATCAGGGATCTGCAATCTGCATAGTTACCAACCTCTCTGGTTTTCTGTGACTTGGCTTGTTTTGTTTTTTTCCTCCTCGGTGACCCATTCATAAAACACGTGACCCTGTAATCTCCACCTTCAGTAGTAATCCGGGGGACATGGATAGACTAAGGCACCTCTAGTTCAAGGGATTGGATAGGTACCCACAGTCCCTAGTCACTACGTGACACATGGACTTAGTATGAACTGTGATTACAGTATAGACTGGCCATGGGTCTACCAACCTGAACTCAACAACTTTATATAAACCTATGAGGCTGTCAAGTTCTGGTCAAGAGACCCATTGCCAGTTAATGCACCCTGGTTTGTACATTTACTGTGTTGAATGGATGTCTTAATTATGCTTTATTTATAGCATAGGAAGCATTAAGGTCAATAAGATCCATTCACTGGATGGAAACTCCTTAAGGAGAAACTGTAAGCATGATTTTGTAATGTAAAGTAAAGATATGGCTGTCATGGCGCTGTTATACAGAATAAATTGATAATACCTTTGGTAAAAGACATCTCCTTTATGGTTCTTTAATCACTATTTGAAGTTTTCTGCTTATTTGATTTCTTGCTCTTGACACTATATATTTAATTTTTTTTTACAATGGGAGCTGATTTGATGCACATCACTGTATGCATATACAGTGGCATAGGTGGTTCCCTCCAAATAGGCTTTGAATCAGTGGCATAACAGGAGTCTTATGGGCCCTGGTGCAAAATCTGGACCTGGTCTCCCCCTTTCATGTTAGTCAAATGTATGTGTCCTTGTAGCATTCTAAATTCTATTGTCATGATCCCGGTCTGGTCATTTCAGGGGTTAACTTTTCTCAGCCTCAGTATGGTCTCAGGTTTGCTATTTAGCTTAGCTGCATCCTGTAGGCAGTGTCAGCTATACTTCTTCCTTCGGCGTGTGTATCTGACTCTGGTTTACCCTGATTAGTCCTGCTGTGATCCCTGACTTACCCCGTGTCTGTTTATCCCCTCTGTCCGTCCTTACTCAGTGTTTCCCTGTAAGTTTGTTGACTCCCTGGTTCTGACTTGGCTTGCATTCGGACCTGCTTCTGTGTTTTGTCTTATCCGCTTCCTACCATAGATGATCTCCTGGCTTGTTTGTGTCTGACCACATGTACTGCTGTGACCTCTGGTACTTCTGCTCCTGACTGTTTCTGACTCAGTCTGTCTGACCACTCTTTTGCCACCTGGTGGCGCTTGTGCTACTGTTCAGTGTTGCCACGCTGTGTGTGCACCCTCTCTTCCCTCACTAGCACCCTCTGGTGGAGGTTGCGCTATACTGCACTGCAGTAGCATGGCACCTATAAGGACATACATGTTGCCTCCCATTCCCCGTTATGTAGTAATATCCCCTACACTGGGCCCCTTTCAGGGAAGTATGTCCCCTATCCTGGACCCTTTTCAGGTATATGTGTCCCTCATCCTGGTATATAGGTCTCCATTCTGGTATATATGTCTCTCATCCTGGGCTCATCCAGGTATATATGTCACCCATTATGGTATATGTGCCCCCATATATGTCCCATATCCTGGTATATACTGTATGTCACTTATTCTTGGCCCATCCTGGTATATATGTCACCCTTCCGGGTATATATGCCCCCATTCTGATATATTTGTCCACATCCTAATTTACATGTCCCTAATTCTCTGCCCATCTTGGTATATATGTTCACCATCCGGGTATACATGTCCCCCATTCTGATATATATGTTCCCCATCCTGGTATTTACAGCTCGGGCAAAAATGTTGTTTGTCTGATTTTTCTCTTTATAGGTATATTTTTGAGTAAAATGTAAATTGTTCTTTTAGTCTATTAACTTCTGACAACATGTCTCCGAATTTCCAAGCAATGCATTTTGTATTTTTTTTCTGTCAAAGAAAAATGGTCAAAATTAAAAAAACAAAACAAAACAGTGCTTTTAGACCTCAAATAATGCAAAGAAAACAAGTTCATAATCGTTTAGAAACAGCAATACTAATGTTTTAACTCAGGAAGAGTTCATAAATCAATATGCATCTTGGCATGCTTTCCACCAGTCTTTCACACTGCTTCTGGCGCAAAAATTTAAGCAGTTTTTCTTTGTTTGATGGCTTGTGACTATCCATCATCCTCTTGATTACATTCCAGAGGTTTTCAATGGGATTCAGGCCTGGAGATTGGGCTGCCCATGACAGGGTTTTGATGTGGTGGTCTTTTAATTTTTGCCAGAGCTGTATGTTTCCCATCCTGGTATATATGTTCCCTAATTTTGTCGATGTTCTTCAACACATAAAAAAGCTAAATGATTCTACTCACCTTTCTCCATCCCACAAAGCGCGACATCCTCTGCTGTAGCCGGCAGCTGACTTCAGCGTGCAAGCGACGGAAAGTGCATGTCATCACTGCCATGCATCACTTGTGTTGCTGCATGCCGGAGGGTCCCATCCACCTCCAGGCCCAGAGTGTGCGACCGCGCTCATTACGCACCTGCTCTGAATACGATGTGAACGTGTTACAAGTGGCAAGGGTCCCTGTGATAAGTGACCATCATACACCTGATAAGCTTCATTTAGAAGGAAGAGCCCAGATTCTTTAATTTGCACAATCTTCAAATCCCCAATAAAATACTTGATAAAAATAAAAAATAAATGATGCATATGTACCACTAAATATAAAGCAGATGGTCAATTTGACGACTTTTTAAAATACAAATCAATTTTATTAAGTAACGCTCTATTGAAATATCTAGCTGCTAGGTACAGAGGCAGATTTGATAAATGAAAGAAGATAAATTATAGTAGCAATATCCATGTGTCTAGATACAGTGATGTGGTGATAAAAACAAAATCAAGTCAATCTGTGTGACAGCTTGAGCGATTTGACAAAATGTAATATCTTTGGATGGTTGTCAGCAATGATTTTCTTGGGAATGAATAAAGCAGTCATTTGTGAATTTTCAGATAGAGGATCTGCAGGTACAGAGAATTAATCAGACTACAACAGTGTCTTTTGTGTTGTTGAGGTGGAGAAGATTTATGGCTATTTTTGGTCTTGGCAGATGAGAGGTATCATTCCGATTGGTCTGTCGACAGGTGGAACTTATTTGCTGCACTGCTGTCATTTACACTGCAGAGCTTCTGATGAAGATTCATTTTACTTCTGAGCATGACAGAGGTGTTTGCTGCAGTGCTCTTGCTTTCCAGTGGTCAATTCTCAAGATTAAATCCTCTCGATGTACACAGACTTTATTCCAGGAACTTTTCTGGGATTGCTTCTTTTATTGTCTTTTATTACTTTGGTGGCTCACATAGAGTAAGCAAATTTTGTGAGTTTAGATTTTTTTTTAATTACTTCTGTGATTAAATCTATCTTCTTGGAGAATCTCATCAAAAGTCTAATATTGCTCTACATGGCCAACTCCCAATGAACTCTCTTTTTATTTCTTTTTCTTGCTTATTGTTATTCTGGCCCCACAAGATGTTAAAGTGTCACTATTATTTATTTAGTGCAAAGAATTTACTTACTATTATATTGGGCTAACACTTTATAGCAACCAGAGATCGTGGGGCAGATTTCTGAAAAATTTAGGCTCAGACATCTTAGATTATCAGATTTAAAATATGCGAAATTTGTTCAGAGTGGCTCATGCTCTTTGATAAGTTTTGTGCGTTTTTAGACTTTGACACCGTTTTTTAGCATATCTTGTCCCGAAAATTTTGAGCTAAAATTTTGCCACAAATTTGTACACATTGTCATATTTCAGGACATGCCCTCTTTTCCACAAATTCATGCCCCTTTTTCATTAAGCGACACCTCCTTGTCAAGAAAAATGTATAGCAAATGTGATGCAAGCATGTTAAAAAGTTGTAAGATATAAGTCTGAGTTTTGGCATATTTAGCGCAGTAAAGCTCTTTGAATATGACAAGTGAAAAATTTGTAAGAGCCTGTAGGATTTTGCAATCTATGAATAATAGCAAATACTATAGGTCAGGGAATGGAATAGGCATCTCTAAACATTTTACGCATTGATGGTCTTTCACGATTTATAAGTCAAATGCTTCTTGTAAATATAACAGATTGTGTTGAGCTATTTTGAATATGTGCAAGGAAATGGTCAATTAGAGATCCTATGATATGACTGTAGGGGCGCAGTCAGATGGTCGTATAAAGGGGGACAAGATCAGAATACAGTGCACTGACTGGCCGGTGGCTTTCCGGACCCAAGTGGGACAGCAGCTTAGAAATACATGAAGTTGTCATGCTCGGGTCGGGAGACCCGCCGGCAAGTCTGCGCACTAGTTCCTATTTATACTGCCATCTGACTGCGCCCTAATCGTCGTAGCTAGTGATAAGGTTCTTACACTGTTTCCAAGTTCTTGTAATAATATGGCATCCAGGGGTATTGGTAACCTGTGAATATACCTGAAGCACTATCAAAGGGAGAGAACTCAGAATTCAGTATTGCTATTATTGCAGATCCTGTGGGCTGGGACAAAATCTGTGGTTTGTGCTTCCATCACTTAGGGCCTAACAGGGCTGCAAAAAATACTTTTTATTTTATTAGTGTGAAATAATACCAGCACCTACTAAAAGACGAAGATTCACTTGCAAGAAACCCAGGAGCCACATATGGCTCATGAGCTCTTAGCAGGGGAACACTATTCTAAGATAGGATTGCATGTGCCATTGTATAGGGTCATGGCATAACAGGATGTAATATAGATGTTCCAGATGGATATTTTCATCCATTGTAATGGAAAAATCATGGTTTGCCAACTTATCTGCTTTGTAATAGTCAATCTACTTGTAATTTGTTACATAGATGTTAACAGGTGTCTATTTAGCATTAAGAACAAAAAAAAGTGTTTTTGAGTCTTGTTTTTTTTTTTAAATGAAAAAGAAGAATATGAGCCAAAACTGCTACATGATTTCCAGAATTTGAGGTTCACATGCCAAGAATTATAATTGCTCCTCATTTGTTTCCACTTAAGAGAAAAATTCTAAATCAAAAGGCTTTGAGTAGTTAGTGTTGCACACTATGATAAAGCCTGCAAGTATATGCTTTTATCTTTGTGAAAGAACCATAAAGTGCCAGCCTAATGGACATGTCGTGATGTATTCAATGGCATTATTAATTACGAGCTTCAATTTCCAGACTACACGTTTAGAGAGAAAGGAAAGATAATTTGAAAATACTTAAGCTCGCCAGTCTACTTTTCTAAATTATGTCATCATGTACTTGGGTTATTCTTAATGAATTCCCTTGAGTAGGGTGTCACGGTTTCCTACGGCAATCAAAAGTAACAACATTTGCATGCATTCCACATATTGAAAATGAAAACTACTGTGCTACATTTTCCCATATTCTATACTGCATTCCATATATTTTGTCCATTCACAGCTGAATTTTTCAAACACATGATACCCTCCTCGAAAAAGTCTAGTAATTCTGATAGCAGTGCTTCACAGTTAGGCCTGTTTCACATTTCCGTTTTTTGACGGCAGTCCAAATCTGCCAGAATGTGACAAAACGGATCCGTTTCCGTTGTTGCACAAACGGATGCCAACGGATCCGTTTTTCTTGACGGATCTGCTTTTTCAGGTAGTGCTGGAAATTTAAAGGAACATGAGTCTGGGAGGAGAAAGAGAGAGATTGAGATTTTTCTGCCACCAGAACGGAATTTGGGGCTAAATTTCTGGCAAGGAAATCATTTGGGGCATGTTCAGCGTAAAAAAAGCGGATCCGTTCACGGATTCCGTAATTAAAGGTTGGCAACGGATCCGCCGCCATAGGCGACCATTATAACGAATGGCGGATAGCGGTGGATCCGTTGATATCAGCTATTTTGACGCAGACAAAAAACGTTTCATTGTCCATCCACTCAAGTCAGCGGACGCCAAAATTTTGGCGGATCCGTCAAAAAATGGATCCAACGGATGACCACCCGTCAAAATCCGCCACTAATGCAAGTAAATGGGAAAAAAAACGGATCCGCCAAAGAAAATGGCGGATCCGTTTTTTTTTGCAAAACGGCGGATTTTGACTGATGGCAACAAACGGAAATGTGAAACAGGCCTTAATAAGAAGGTGTGTATAATGACTAGTGATGGACGAACTCATATAGTAAAGTTTGGGGTCTGTACCAAACACCTACTGTTCGGGCACGGAACCGGAACATGGACTTCTCCAGGAAGTCCGTATTACTGTTCGGATTCGGCACCCTGAACATCGGGTGTTTCCCACACTGTAATTTGCATGACAGAGCGAGAAACACCTGTGGCTCTTATCAACTGTAAGATTATTACGGCCGGTCAGAGCACCAGCAGCTATGACTGGCAGTAAAAAGTTTACCTCTGGTCACAGAAACATTGGCTGATGTGAGTACTTCCATAAGCCTAAGGGGGTGACTATAAAAAGGTCTTGGCACAAGTGGAAGCCAAGTGGATAGTCACTTTAGATACCGTGACTCCTATGGGCCTTAATGAGTCTTTTACATTCTCCTCCTTCTTATGATCTCTGGGTTTTTGGTCCTTGTCATTCATCTGAGGTTTTTTGTCTATGAGCTGGTTTCCCTTTTGATCCCTTATTCACCTACCTTCCGGGTATTATAATTTTGTTTTTATTCAGGTTGTTTTTATTGTGTTTTTAATTATCCTTTTTTTTCTATTTTTTCATATAGCGGGTCTATACGGCATGTCCTACCATCCTCCTGTTGCTGACTATTGTCTGGGCTATTGGCTTACTACTACCCCTCTACCATTTTTTATAATATATTTATTAATTACTGATTTGTATAATGTTGGTGTAAATCCTCATGATGTACTATATTGTGGTGCTTATTAATGATTATAACATGTGTACAATTGATTTCTATTGTCACCTATTTATTGGTATTGTATTTCTATGGTACATACTCTAGTGGTTGGTTGGGTGAATGTATTTGTATTTGGTATTATTTTCCCGGACTTCCCACATTTCGTTGGTGATATAATCATGTGTGCACGTGCGTGCTGGGCACCCTGGTCTCTTTTGGTCCCTTTCCGCAGTTGCACGGTGAGATCTGATGCCCACTTAGCATCTGCTGGGACATGCGGTGTGCGGCGCCCCAAGCATCGCTATTAGTCCATCACATACCATGTGACTGTGTCACATGCTGTTAAAAGGTCCTTTCAATTCACCATTGTACTACTCCCGTTGAGAAAGCAGTGATATTACACTCAAAACGCACATTGGGGCTTCATTATACCTGGCCCAGGGTGAACCTCACTGTCCCTCTTTTTTGGTAAGTCCCCTGTATTTGATCCTTTTGTTATCTTATCTCTGATGGACCTTCTTTTGGTCCGAATGTCACCATTACCTTGGATCTTTGTGGGGACTTTTTCCATATGCATGGATTGCTGTCTGCACTAGCATTATCATGTAACTAATCTTGTTGTGCTTTCCATGTTTGAGGGTACGGCGGTTTTTCCCTGTGGTCTCTCTGGGTCAACCTGCTATATTTTGCTCATCTATTGAAACTTTATATGATACAGTCATATGTAAAAGTTTGGGCACCCCTATTAATGTTAACCTTTTTTCTTTATAACAATTTTGGTTTTTGCAACAGGTATTTCAGTTTCATATATCTAATAACTGATGGACTCAGTTATATTTCTGGATTCAAATGAGGTTTATTGTACTAACAGAAAATGTGCAATCTGCATTTAAACAAAATTTGACCGGTGCAAAAGTATGGGCACCCTTATCATTTTCTTGATTTGAACACTCCTAACTACTTTTTACTGACTTCCTGAAGCACTAAATTGGTTTTGTAACCTCATTGAGCTTTGAACTTCATAGCCAGGTGTATCATCATCTTGCTGCAGATGGTGTCACTGTGCATCGGTCAACAATACAGCGCACTTTGCACAAGGAGAAGCTGTATGGGAGAGTGATGCGAAAGAAGCCGTTTCTGCAAGCACGCCACAAACAGAGTCGCCTGAGGTATGCAAAAGCACATTTGGACAAGCCAGTTACATTTTGGAAGAAGGTCCTGTGAACTGATGAAACAAAGATTGAGTTGTTTGGTCATACAAAAAGGCATTATGCATGCGCTGTATTGTTGACCGATGCACAGTGACACCATCTGCAGCAAGATGATGCTGCAGGTCTTTGGAGGTGGTCTGTGGATTGTCCTTGACTGTTCTCACCATTCTTCTTCTCTGCCTTTCTGATATTTTTCTTGGCCTGCCACTTCTGGGCTTAACAAGAACTGTACCTGTGTTCTTCCATTTCCTTACTATGTTCCTCACAGTGGAAACTGACTGGTTAAATCTCTGAGACAACTTTTTGTATCCTTCCCCTGAAAAGCTATGTTGAATAATCTTTGTTTTCAGATCATTTGAGAGTTGTTTTGAGGATCCCATGATGCCACTCTTCATAGGAGAATCAAATAGGAGAACTACTTGCAAGTGGCCACTTTAAATACCTTTTCTCATGATTTGATACACCTGGCTATGAAGTTCAAAGCTCAATGAGGTTACAAAAACCAATTTAGTGCTTCAGGAAGTCAGTAAAAAGTAGTTAGGAGTGTTCAAATCAAGAAAATGATAAGGGTGCCCATACTTTTGCACCGGTCAAATTTTGTTTAAATGCAGATTGCACATTTTCTGTTAGTACAATAAACCTCATTTGAATCCAGAAATATAACTGAGTCCATCAGTTATTAGATATATGAAACTGAAATACCTGTTGCAAAAACCAAAATTGTTATAAAGAAAAAAGGTTAACATTAATAGGGGTGCCCAAACTTTTACATATGACTGTATATTGTTATATGAATTTTCTAATAAAGTGATGCTTTTTACCTTATTCACCTAGTTGCTCTCCTTCCTCCTTTCACACATGCATTTATGGAGCAGGTGTTCTCTTTCCCTGACATGGGATTATCTTTATCCCATTAATTGGCATTGTGTATGCCTCTGGGGATTTTTGCATTTTCCATAAGCCTACGCCTGCTGTCATAAATAAAAACGAGAGCAGTTGCCACTGATGGAAGTATTCATCCACTGGCGCCTATGCAATAAATAAATTAATTAAAAAATTATGTGGGGTCTGTTCTATTTTCAATAACCAACATGGCAAAACTGACATATGCTGGTTGCAACCCTCAGCTGTCAGCTTTAGCATGGCAGGTTATCAACAATAGAGGGGTCTCTACACCTTTTTTGAATTATGTAAATAAATAATTTGATAACCAGTTAAGCTAAAGCAGACAGCAGGGGGCTGGTATTCACAGGCTGGTAAGGGGTCAGTCCCTTGCCTAAAAATAGCAGCCCGAAGATGCCCCTGAAAAGGCGCATCTATTAGCTGGTACTTTGCCTGGTAAGTTCTCATGGAGCAGTGCCGTAAGTGAGTTAACAGGAGTTCTAGGCACTGACAGGATGCTCCTGTCAGTGTGTGTCAGCTTGCAGGGAGAGCAGTCAGTAATGTGACCGCTCACCAAATCATCCAAATCGTCATGGGACAGTGTGGATTAGTTCCACATTGGACAGGTGAGGGATATGGTTGTTTTTATATTTCTTTTTTACAGGGGACAATGTATTGTATTGTTGTTATTTTCTGTTTTTTACAGGGGACAATGGCTTCAATGGTCTGGGTGTAAGGAGAGTATAACTTTATTTTAAAATACATTTGAAAAACAGGGGGTGGATTTCTCCTACAAATCAATTATTTTATTCTGGATGTTTTTTTATTTACAATATGACTATGGGGTTAGTAAGGGATATGCGTCTTATAGATGCTTCTCCAATACAAACCTGTGGGCTTGATGTCACCTGACAATACAAAAGTCACATCAACCCCACAAATATTAAGTTCACTTGCCACTGCCACAGGGCAAGTGGGAAGAGATTTTTCTGGGGTGACTGCTATTTTAAGGCTTGGGGGCAATATCCATGGCCGCTTACCAGACAGAGAATCCCAGCCCACGACCGCCTGCTTTAGCTTGGCTGGTTATTAAAAATGTTGGAGGAACCCATGCCATTGTTTTAAATTATTTTTTTAAATAATTTATAAAAACAGCGTGGGGACCACTCTATTCTTGAGAACCAGCCATGATAAAGCTGACAGCCCAAGTCATTTAAAAAAATATATATTTATTTATAGCGCAAGCAACAGGTGATGAATACCATCAGCAGCTCCTGCTCTTGATATTATTAGCGACAACAAGCGTAGGCTGATGGCAGTAGTACTCACTTGAGCTGAGGCCACTGTCACCGGAGCTAAACTTTTTACTGCTGGTCACAGCTGCTGGCTCATGCTTTCATCTGACAGCATGAGAACCGTAGCTCTCTGACCTCTGGTCATAATCTTACTGCCAATCAAAGGTAGGGTTTGTCACACTGTCAAGCAGATGAGAGTGTGGCAAACACAGATGTTCAGGTCACCCATTCATCTCAATGGGGTCGGGTTCGGATTCTGTTCTCGAACCCAAAATGATTGGCCGAATCTGCTGCAACTGAACAGCCAGGGGTTCTCCCCTCACTGATTATGTCATGACCATATTTGCAGATTTGTCTAAGTTTATTCATGGTAATATTTATTCATGGTACTATTTGTTTTCTATATCTTTGAGAACTAGTCATATAATATGTATAGTTCAGGTAGTGTTCCCCTTCCTTCTAAAAATTCAGGGTCAACCCCTGGGAATTACAGGGCTATATGTTCACTGAAGGGGGTCACCATCTCCAGGACTTTCCATTGTTATTTGTTATCTTGGCTTCAGTGCCTGATTGCGCTCCATTCCCCTATGACATCCACTATTTGCTTTGCTTCATATACGTGTTCTCTATTTGCTTGGCGATCTCTTATGACATCACCGCCTTGGGCCTTTTAAAGTCGACTTAGAAAATTATTACCAAATACCCTGATAAGTCACAATATTTTTGCACAACTTGGAAGTTGAGCATGATTATTACGTCTTTTTGTGTTTTCATTCGAGCTATGCCAATATTGGTGGAGCATAGGCGGGATGGGTCATGGTCAGAGGCGTAGCTAGGGTTTCAGCTTGGGGGGGTGAAAAATCTGAATGGGCCACTAACCAGGTAATCCTGACTACAGCTATGTGGTGTACCCTAATTGTGAATATAGGGGAACATCAGCAGATGATCGAGCTGTGATTGAAAATCTATATACAAAAACGAACACTAATATTACTATATGGAGACCATATAGTGGTAGATACCAGTCCTGCAGACCATATAAGAGATCACAATATAGTTATAAATAGTGACTGACGTTCTTTCTGATGGAATCGTTCACTTTTCTCATCTTTTCCATCTTGCCCGGACCGACATGACAACTTCTCCAGCCAGGACTCGTCTGCAGAAATTACAACAAAGACACATTTGACTTCTCACATTTCCTGCACCGTCCATATCTATTCCCAACCTGCACAAACTCCTCATTCTTCTGATACCCTAATACTGAGCCGCTGCTGCCATATGTGTCCTACAGTACCTGCTGTGTGGTACAATAATGGTACCACCCCACATAGTAATGCCATCACTGTGCCCCTTACATAGCAATAATGACTCCTTTGTGCTCTCTAGATAATAAAATTCACCCCTAGAAAACATTAATGCCCTGTGCTAGTGCCCTCCACATTTTGTCCCTAGAAAGTAATAATGCCACATATGGAATTTTTATGGTCACAGTACTCTGAGTGCCCCTATAACAATAATGTTTAAGTGCCCAGTTAACAATTAATAATGTCCCCTAAGTAACCCCCATGTACAGCTCTACTATACACAGTATGGTGGGCCCACAGCTTCCCTATACACAGTATAATGCCCCAACAGCTCCCCTATACACACTGTGATGATCCCACTGCTCCCCTATACACAGTATGATGAGCCCACAGCTCCCCTATTCACAGTATGAGCCCACAGATCCCCTATACACAGTATAAGCCCACAGCTCCCCTATACACAGTATGAGCCCACAGCTCCCCTATACACAGTCTTACGCTGACAGAGTTCCACTCTAGAAAGTATAATGCTCCCTTATATACAGTAAAAAGGGCCAACAGGTCCCCTAACCACGGTATAATCCCTTCATAGTTCCCCTATACACAGTATGGTGGACCCACAGCTGCCATATATACAGTATGAAGTCCTCCACTATTCCCCTGTACACAGTATAATGAGCTAACCGCTCCCTTATACACAGTATAATGCCCCCACAGCTCCCCTATACACAGTGTGGTATGCTCACAACTCCCTTATACACAGTATGATGGGCCTACAGCTCCTGTACATATAGTATGATGTCCATTAGAGTTCCCCTATACATAGAATGATGTCCCCACTGGTCCCCCAAAACACAGTATAATAGTTAATAGTGTTCTAACACAATGTGTTGCCTGCACTGAGAGTAACACTGCCAGGAGGAAATTAACTTTATTTTTCACTGCATCCTTGGGTGTGGCACCAGCACGGTTTCAGTCACTGCTTTGTGTATAGAGAGCGGCAGCTTTAACTGCACCTCTTACCCCGACTGACAGCCGGCTCAGCAGCCTCTACCACCCCTCTACCACCCAGTAGCTGCGCACTGGTGCCCCTATAAATAATAATGCTTCTTAAGTACCCACTTGACATTTAATAATGTCCCGTGAGTCCCCTCATGTGTAATGGCCCCAGCATCGCTGATGTCAGCAGGCGGTCAAGTGACGTTTCTTTCGGCTTCTCTCAATTCTCTTCTATTGAAAGAAACCAAAGATTTCTAGTCGACACAAGCACATAGCAAATGTGGGGTCCATGACTGCCTGATAACACCAGTGAAATTGGAGTCTCATGCAGCAGGCGCTCCCTGTCTTGATTTGGCAGTCTACTTATTATTAAATTATTAAAGCACCACTACAGCAGGGTTTTTCTTTCATTGCTGGAGTGGTGCTTTAAGCACAAGTCCCCTGCCCTGGTCATATACTCATCCACCACCGTATTCACCGCTTTTTGGCACCACTCCAGTCCCGCGGCTCCATCTTGTGAGCGCAGCTTCTGATTGGCCAGAAGTTGGAAGCTACATCACAAGCGCTCAATGTAAGTCTATGAGGGCTAGGAAGAGGTGAGAAAGAGGCCAGAACGAGGCTCGCATAGTCTCAAATTTATTAGTGACCTCCGTACCGCTCCATAAAACACTGGGTCAGCGGACAGGTCACAAACTGCAGGAGACGGACCCAAGCGGTGCAGTGGCGAAAGCAGATGAAAACGCAGGAAGGTGAGTATCAGACAATCAGTCTTGGATTTAAAGTGCCACTCCAGTGGTGAAATTAAAAAAATGCTGAAGTGGTGCTTTAAATGTGATACAGCTCATGGCTTATCCAGCTGGTAAGTATAAAAAATCTCCTACCTCCCCATCCCAGAGAACAACCATTACAGTACATGTGATGGAGTGCATATAATCTCATAACAAAATCGTATAATAATCAGCCCTCCAGTGTCGTTGCCTCTCACCCACCTCAGGCCTCACAGTGCCCTGTCGACACTCCCCACAATACCCCCATCCTCTTACATTCACCCCCCCCAGTGCCCTGTCCCCCTCCCCACCTCAGCCCCCACAATACCCCCATCATCTCACATTCACTCTTCAGTGCCCTGTCGACCCTCCCCACCTCAGCCCCCATAATACCCCCCATCCTCTCACGTTGTATCTATCCATAAAATGTAACAGTAAAACACAAGTTCTCAGAGTTCTATCAGCATAAAAATGAAAACTATACTGGTCTCAATAAATAGTAGCACAACTATTTATTTTTAACAAATTTCTTAATTTTTTTTAAGCTTAAAAAATAAATGAAAGATTGGTATTGCCATAATTGTGCTAATTTGGAAAATTGATAGGTCATGATAGGATTGGTGGAATGCTCCAAATAAGAAATTATAATAAGGTGCGTTCGGAACCCGGGGTCCATCATGCGGAGATAGAGAAACTGCAGCTAGCACAATGGCAGAGCAAGACTGCAAGAAAACATTTAGGGTGTGTGTACATGTGGTGCCCCTGAGGCTCAGTCGCCACAGAGGTACTGCACCTTCTCCTAAGGTGTAGTGCCCCACCAACTAGGTAAGTTGGGAACTCCTTTCCTCACTCCAACACTCGCACCCCACACAACAGGGTAGTTCAGCACAACCACATTGAGGTCTCTCTCTCCTCCTAGACATTGTGAATGCCTTGGTGGTTTCCTGCTTGGAACACTGGATGTGCTGGGAGGTGGGTGGAGTTGAGATCCATATAAAAGATGGGGAAGGTTTAGAATTAGAGGTGAGATCAGTCTGAGAGTGGAGTCGAGAGGTGAGTCTGACGGGAGGTCAGGCGGGAGAAGGACAGTCAGTCAGGAGAGTCTGAGGACAGGTCCGAGGAGAAGGAGTGCTGCAGCTGCCTCAGTGATCTGAGCCAGCTGGCACGGGAAAGGGACAGAAGGAGAAAGACGTAGAACTGCAACCTAAGCTTCCATAAGAGAGAGAAAGAACAGTGCGGAACAAAGGAGTAGGAGAACAGAGAGGAGACATGGGTTGGAAGAGGAACCCTGCCTATAGGTTCTCAGCACAAGGCCGGGGCCCGGTCCCCGAGGTTGTATGGACACTTATGGTTCTGCAGCAGACACCGGTTGAGTAATTGGCTGTAAATGCACTACTCCCATCTAAGACTTGGGGCACAACAGCAACTGAATAGAGAGCCAGGAATCTGGAGAAGGGAGTCCCGGAGAGAGGCTACAGCTGTCTGCCATACGAGTAGAGTTGTTAGGAACATCTGACAGGAGGAACTTCAGAGTACCACGGTACTGGAGCTCTTCACACCTTAAGGCGCAATAGAGGAGTCGTTCAGGAAAGGTACATGTTGGCGGAGTGTTGGAGAGGAGAATCCTGACTTGCCCGGGAAGTTGATTGAGTCTCTGCCCCAGAGGACAAGGCATGGAAGCGGGCACCAGTGTGTACCACGAACTGTGAGTAAAGCGTTGGAACTGCAAGCTCTGGTGTCTTCCATTCATTTGTGCGCTAACACCGTCAGCACCACTACATCTAGGTACCAGCATTCCTCACACTGCCTGCGCCTGTTCTCATCTATTGCAATTACACTGCCCTGGGGTTACAGCTTCACCTGTGGGGAGCTACACCATCTATGCTGCAGCACACCATCAGCCCCAGAGGATCTGTACGCAACGTTGGCTTAACATCTTGCTTGCCAAACACCACAGGTGGCGTCATGAACTATCACATAAACTATATCACAAACCACCATTGATTTGGGCGCCCAGGGCCACGGACCGGGTCACCGCTGCTGTGACACATTCCCCTGACACCGGTCCGGTACCGAGTACCCCACAGCCCTGGGAGGGCGACCCATACACGTTGCGGTTTTTGCTGCGGATCTGCAGCAGTTTTCATGCGGCCTACAGTACCATGTAAACCTATGGAAAACCAAATCCGCTGTGCACATGCTGCAGAAATTTCCACGCAGATTTGCTGCTGTTTATTTTCCGCAGCATGTTACTTCTTTTTTGCTGAACAGCAGCTGCAGTTTTCGTTCCGGGAAGAACGAACATACAAAAATTTTCTCTCTCTCACTCTCTCTCTCGAAAGAGAATAGATAGAAAGAATAGATAGAATAGATAGAAAGATAGAAAGAAAGGATATAGATAGATGGATAGATAGAAATAAATGATGGATAGAAAGAAAGGATAGATAGAAAGAATAGATAGATAGATAGATATAAAGAAAGAATACATAGAAAGAAAGAGAACAGATAGAAAGGATAGAAAGAAAGAAACAAAGAATACATAGATAGAAAGATAGAAAGAAAGGATAGATAGATAGATAAAAACAATAGAATAGATACATTACCTGCAGTAACTTCTTCCCTTGGACTTTCCCATGCTTCAGAGTTCACTCCAGGTCAGGCTGTGAGGGGGCGGAGCTTCAGAAACGTCAGTGCTAGTCACTGAACCTCGGCTCCCAGCAGCTCATTCCTCGGTGCTTTACAGTCGGGGTGGTCGCATTAGCATCACTCCCAGTTGTAAAGTATTTACCCTCCAGATATGGATTACGCCACCGTGGGACTTGACTGTTCGCCAGACAGGTATGGGTATATTGTTGTTTTTTTTTATTTTTTATTGCTTTCAGGAGATCTAGGGCTTTAATTGGATTAGGAGAACAGTAAAGATGGAAAACCTGTGTGTTTATTTATTTCATTAAAAGACTTTATTCTTATTGTGTGTGTGTTTATTGAATGACTCTAGGATTAGTAATGGATAGATGTTACAAGAGCAAGGTGACATTAACCCCTTATTACCCCACTTGCTACCACTACAGGGCAAGTGGGAAGAGCCAGGCAAAACGCCAAAATTGGTGCATCTACAGTTGTGGCCAAAAGTATTGACACCCCTGCAATTTTGTCAGATAATACTCAGTTTCTTCCTGAAAATGATTGCAATCACAAATTCTTTGGTATTATTATCATTTAATTTGTCTTAAATGAAAAAACACAAAAGAGAATGAAGCAAAAAGCAAAACATTGATCATTTCACACAAAACTCCAAAAATGGACCAGACAAAACTATTGGCACCCTCAGCCTAACACTTGGTTGCACAACCTTTAGCCAAAATAACTGCGACCAACCTCTTCCGGTAACCATCAATGAGTTTCTTACAATGCTCTGCTGGAATTTTAGACCATTCTTCTTTGGCAAACTGCTCCAGGTCCCTGATATTAGAAGGGTGCCTTCTCCAAACTGCCATTTTTAGATCTCTCCACAGGTGTTCTATGGGATTCAGGTCTGGACTCATTGCTGGCCACCTTAGAAGTCTCTAGTGCTTTCTCTCAAACCATTTTCTAGTGCTTTTTGAAGTGTGTTTTGGGTCATTGTCCTGCTGGAAGACCCATGACCTCTGAGGAATTATGCTGCAAAATTTGTTGGTAGTCTTCTGACTTCATAATGCCATGCACATGGTCAAGCAGTCCAGTGCCAAAGGCAGCAAAGGAACCCCAAAACATCAGGGATCCTCCACCATGTTTGTCTGTAGGGACCGTGTTTTTTTCTTTGAATGCCTCTTTTTTCTCCTGTAAACTCTATGTTGATGCCTTTGCCCAAAACGCTCTACTTTTGTCTCATCTGACCAGAGAACATTCTTCCAAAACGTTTTAGGCTTTTTCAGGTAAGGTCTGGCAAACTCCAGCCTGGCTTTTTTTTTGTCTCGGGGTAAGAAGTGGGGTCTTCCTGGGTCTCCTACCATACAGTCCCTTTTCATTCAGACGCCGACGGATAGTACGGGTTGACACTGTTGTACCCTCGGACTGCAGGGCAGCTTGAACTTGTTTGGATGTTAGTCGAGGTTCTTTATCCAACATCCGCACAATCTTGTGTTGAAATCTCGTCAATTTTTCTTTTCCGTCCACATTTAGGGAGGTTAGCCACAGTGCCATGGGCTTTAAACTTCTTGATGACACTGCACACGGTAGACACAGGAACTTTCAGGTCTTTGGAGATGGACTTGTAGCCTTGAGATTGCTCATGCTTCCTCACAATTTCGTTTCTCAAGTCCTCAGACAGTTCTTTGGTCTTCTTTCTTTTCTCCATGCTCAATGTGGTACACAGAAGGACACAGGACAGAGGTTGAGTCAACTTTAATCCATGTCAACTGGCTGCAAGTGTGATTTAGTTATTGCCAACACCTGTTAGGTGCCACAGGTAAGTTACAGGTGTTGTTAATTACACAAATTAGAGAAGCATCACATGATTTTTCGAACAGTGCCAATACTTTTGTCCACCCTCTTTTTTATGTTTGGTGTGGAATTATATCCAATTTGGCTTTAGGACAAATCTTTTTGTGTTTTTTCATTTAAGACAAATTAAATGAAGATAATAATACCCAAGAATTTGTGTTTGCAATAATTTTCAGGAAGAAACTGAGTATTATCTGACAAAATTGCAGGTGTGTCAATACTTTTGGCCACAACTGTAATAGATGTGCCTTTTCTGGGCATCTGTGGGCTGCTATTTTTAGGCTGGGGGGCCAAGATCAAAGGCCCCTTACCAGCCTGAGAATAACAGCCCTCAGCTGTGAGCTTTAGTCTGGCTGGTTGTCAAAAATGGGGGGGACCCCAAGCCTTTTTTAAAATTATTTATTTAAATGATTTAAAAAAAAAGCACGGGAACCCCTCTATTGTTGATAACTAGCCTTGCTGAAGCTGACAGCTGAGGGTTGCAGCCCCCAGCTGTGAGTTTTGTCTGGCTGGTTATCAAAAATAGGGGGAGACCCACGCCGTTTTTTAAAATTATTTATTTATATGCAGAGCAGGAGCGGCAGATGAATACTCCCATCCGCCACTACTGCTTTCTTTGCAATTTGTAGTAGTAGGTGTCAGATGATGGGATCAGTTGTCCCATCAGCTGACACCAGTGACAAAAGGTAAACTGAGCATGCTCAGCTAAAAAAACGGTATCCGTTGCTGGATTCCGTCATGTGATGGATGACGATGGATCCGTTGCCCATAGGCGTCCATTATAGCAGATGACGGACGGTGACGGATCCATCACCGTCTGATTTTTCAACAGTGACAAAACATGTTAGGTTGACCGTCGTCTCCGTCTGACGGACAAAGAATTGATTTCTATGCACGTCCCTGATTGGTTACAGTACTATATACAACCTGTGGACAAATGTGGCATTGTTTTGGGGGAAAAAATCAGCCAATTTATGTTAATCCTTTAGAACATCTAAGTTTTACAAGTTTCTACGAGCAGATCTTTTATATTATGAAATTGTGATAAATCATTGTGTTCATTTATGAAAAATGCAATTACTTTATGCAACCCACAGGCACACATAATGCTTTATACTTCATTTGGATCTCACTAGATGAAAAATTGTGAGACTATGGCTTATGGCAACTTAATGCTTTGTACAGTGGTATAGTCCAAACCTCTCCTAATCACTTGTGAGAGATATTCTTCCTTTCTTCCTTTCTAATTCTGTTAACCTCCTGGCTCTTACTGAAACCTAGATCCAGCAGTCAGACACTACTGCAGCTGCTGCTCTTTCATATGGGGGACTACACTTCTCTCATACCCCAAGATCAGACAAAAGAGCAGGTGGAGGCGTTGGTCTGCTTCTATCACCAAAATGTACCTTTCAGGTTATCCCTCAAGTATCCTCACTAGTCTTCCCTACTTTTGAGGTCCATGCTGTCAGACTTTACACCCCCTTCTCCATGCGAGTGGCGGTAGTGTATCGTCCTCCTGGCTCCTCCCATCAGTTCCTGGATCATTTTGCCACTTGGCTTCCACATTTTCTCTCCTGTGACATCCCTACCCTCATCATGGGCGTTTTCAACATCCCCATTGCTCTTCCCCTCTCCCCATCTGCTACTCACCTTTTATCTCTAACCTCCTCATTTGGCCTTTCGCAGCTTACTAATTCTCCAACGCATGAAGACGGAATCTCCCTCGACTTGGTCTTCTCTCGGCTTTGTGCAGTGGATGATTTCACAAACTCCCATCTCCCGCTCTCTGATCACAACCTTCTTTCATTTTCTATCAAGAACTGCCAGGCCGCTCAGGTCACCCCCACTGTCCATACTTATAGAAACATACAGGCAATTAACACCCAGAAACTTACGATGAACTTGCAGTCTTCATTGGCCCCTATCTCCTCCCTCTCATGTCCAGATTCTGCACTGAAGTATTACAATGAAACACTTCAAACTGCCCTGGATGATTTTGCACCTCCTATACATAGAACAACATGGCACACCCTGCAAGCACGTTTCCTGCAGCGGTGCTCCAGGTGTGCTGAACGTCTATGGAGAAAATCCAATCTATACGAAGATTTCATCCATTATAAGTTCATGCTTAGAACATGCAACACTGCCCTTTACCTCTCCAAACAAACCTATTTCAACACCCTCATCACCTCACTGTCCAATAACCCAAAACGTCTCTTTGACACTTTTCATTCCCTGCTCAACCCAAGAGTGCAGGCCCCAACCGCAGAGCTTCGAGCTGGCCAATTACTTCAAAGAAAAAATTGACCAGATTCGACAGGAAATTATCTCCCAATCACCTCATACCATGCACTGTCCTCCCTCCCCCACTGCATCTAGCTCACTCTCTGATTTTGAACCAGTCACAGAAGAAGAAGTAAGCAGGCTCCTTGCATCTTCTCGCCCAACCACTTTCACCAGTGACCCATTTCCGTCACATCTGCTCCAGTCACTTTCCCCTACTGTCACCCCTCACCTAACTAAAATATTTAACCTCTCTCTCTCTTCTGGTATCTTTCCCTCCTTATTTAAGCATGCCATCATACATCCACTACTTAAAAAACCATCCCTCGACCAAAACTATGCCGCTAACTATAGACCTGTCTCTAATCTTCCCGTCATCTCTAAACTCCTGGAATGCCTGGTCCACTCCCATCTTATCCGCCATCTCTCTGATAACTCTCTTCTCGACCCTCTCCAATCCGGTTTCCGCTCTTTACACTCTACTGAAACTGCCCTCACTAAAGTCTCTACTGATTTACTAACAGCTAAATCAAATGGTCATTACTCCATGTTAATTCTCTTGGTTCTCTCTGCAGCATTCGCCACGGTGGATCATCAGCTCCTCCTCACTATGCTCCGTTTCATTGGCCTCAAGGACACCGTTCTCTCCTGGTTCTCCTATCTCTCTTACCGCTCCTTTACTGTATCTTTTGCTGGTTCCTCCTCCTCTCACCTTCCCCTTACTGTTGGGGTTCCTCAAGGATCGGTTCTAGGCCCCCTCTTCTTCTCCTTATACACTGCCCCTATTGGTCAAACAATCAGTAGATTTGGTTTCCAGTACCATCTCTATGCTGATGACACCCAATTATACGCTTCTTCTCCTGACATCACGCCAGCCTTTCTAGAAAACACCGGCGATTGTCTAAACGCTGTGTCTAACATCATGTCCTCACTATATCTGAAACTGAACCTGTCAAAGACTGAATTCCTTGTGTTTCCTCCCTCTACTAATGCACCTATACCCGACACTGCCATTTCCGTGTGTGGTTCCACTATTACTCCCCAGCAACATGCCCGCTGTCTTGGGGTCATACTTGACTCCTAGCTTTCATTCACCCCCCACATCCAATCACTGGCTCACTCTTGTTATCTGCATCTCAAAAACATTTCTAGAATTCGACTTTTTCTTACCTTTGACTCTGCAAAAATTCTTACTGTTTCTCTTATTTATTCTCGTCTGGACTATTGTAACTCTCTTCTAATCGGTCTCCCTCTTACCAAACTTTCCCCCCTCCAATCTGTCTTGAATGCTGCAGCCAGGATCATATTCCTCGCCAATCGTTACACCAATGCCTCTACCTTGTGCCAGTCCTTACACTGGCTACCCATCCACTCCAGAATCCAGTACAAACTTATTGCCCTCACCCACAAAGCACTCCATGGCTCAGCACCACCCTACATCTCCCTTGTTTCAGTCTACCACCCTACCCGTGCCCTCCGTGCTGCTGATGACCTGAGGTTAGCATCCTCGATAATCATAACCTCTCACTCCCGTCTTCAAGACTATACACGTGCTGTGCCAATTCTTTGGAATGCACTTCCCAGGTCCATACGAGTAGTCCCCAATCCCTACAATTTTAAGCGTGCCCTGAAAACTCATTTATTCAGACTTGCCTACCGCCTCATCACATTAACCTAACTATCCCTGTGTGGCACAGTCAAAAGTTTTACCATAACCAGGTTCCCCGTATCATGTTCCCACAAGCTTTATGCATCTATTAGCCCTCTGTGTCCGTACTGTTACACACTTAACATTATGGCTGGTCCAAACAATCAGGGCAATTGTTACCACCCACCTTTCGTGCCTCCCCTTTTTCCCTCATAGATTGTAAGCTTGCGAGCAGGGCTCTCATTCCTCTTGGTATCTGTTATGATCTATGTGATTATTTTTATGCTGTAATGTCTATCGTCTGTACAAGTCCCCTCTGAAATGTAAAGTGCGGCGGAATATGTCGGCGCTATAGAAATAAAATTTATTATTATTATATATGGTATTTAATAAAATTTATTTTAGATAGTAAACAGCCACCTGCTTTACAACTGAGAAAGACAATGTAATATTAGACCAGATTCACTTTCCTAGTAGCCACTGGGATTTTTAGGTCATTTTTATTGTAGTTTAGCAGAGAGAAAAATTGCCCAAGCAAGAAATGTAATTCCAAGACAGATGACATTTATATGGCTGAATTTAATGTTAGCTGCTCAAGGATTCCTGTAAGATTCCTCCACCGATTGTATGGGGATAGATCTCTCAATAATGACCTTTTTACCTGGAATTGAAAAATGTTTTAGTCGACTATTTACTATTTATTACAATCTTTGTGGTATGTATAGAATGCTTGAATTTTATTATTTTTATTCTACCTTCCTTTGCTGAAATAAATGTTGCAGGACCTAAAAAAGATAAATAATGTAAAGCCTATAATTAAAATGTACTTATAGTAGTTCCTCAGTTTATGTCATAAAATATGTTGGTAAGAATTACTTGTTTCATTATATAATTTTTGCACTCTTGTCTTTTTTCTTTCTTTCTTCCAAGGTGCATAACTTTTTTTTTATCTTTCTTTCATTATAGCTGTATGAGGGCAAATTCACTCATCAGATTTTCACGTTCAAACTTTTATCCATTTTTTTTGACTGATAGGACTCGTACCTATGAGAGTCTTTGGGGGTGTTCACATGTTGGATTTTTTGCTCCAAACGAGTGGTCCTTGCAAAATTGCGGAGGTTTGTCCGATATTAATCTGTCAGATCAAAATCGTGAATTCAAGTCTATGAGTGAGTGAGAAAAGTCAGACAGCTTTCGGATGCCATTCGTGTGCTGTCCATTTTGCACCCACTGATAAATAGGAGAAGGTAGAAAAACTTTCTTTTTTCATCAATGAACATCTGATGACACGCTAATGAAAATCTGGTGAAACTGACGAAATTCACTCATGAAACTCTCTTTTTCTCGTAATCAATCTGATGTCTGAATGAAGCTTAAGGGTTTTTTTGCGGAACAAGTTGTAGTTTTGAATGACTCCATTCATTTACAATGTACTGGAAAATTGGAAAAAACTCCAACTATGATAAAATGGTGAAAAAAATGTTTTCATTCTTGTCATTATTTTTTTAAAACATTCATTCTGTAGTAAAAACTACCCAGAAACATGATTTTCCAGGTCAGTGTGATTATGAAAATATCAAGCTTGCATTGAAATGAAGTGGTGAAAAAATTAACAACTTTGTGAAAAAAAAATATAAATTTTGGTTGTGTTAGCATTTTCTAGGACGCGTGAAATTTGTATATTTTCACTTGATTTCGCTTGTTTTTGCTTGGCAGTTGACTGTTTTATTGATACCAATTTGGGGTACATAATGACATTTTGATAGTTTTTATTGCATTTTTTGGGAGAAGTAATGACCAAAATTACCATAACTCTAGCAATTTTTTTTTTCATTATGGCTTTTATGAGTAAATTAATTTAATATTTTCATAGACCTGATTTTTATGGGCAGGGTGTAACCAAACCTTTATTTTTTCATTTTTTCTTATTTCTATATTTTAAAGAGGAAAAGGATTTTTTTTTACATACTTTTTCAAAACTTTTTATTAACCCTTTAATTCACATTTTAGTGAACTTAGGGAACTCAATAGTCCAATCAATTATACTGTCTACTGCAATAACACAATATTGCAGTATATAGTGAGAATTGTTTTTTCCTATGAAGTTTAGCCTGTTGCGTACAAGGAGAGCTAATATGGCTGTCATAGCATCCCATGTGGAAATCGCGATCGTGTCGTTGGGGGCTGATGGGAGTAGGTGCATGCAATCGCTGGCAACTGCTCCATGTAAAGAGAGTCTGTTACCCCGAAAACTGTAACTAACTCACTTATTCAGGGATGTAGGGGACTTGGCTCCTATAAAAGTCATACCAGTAGTATTGAATTTAGGGGGTTAGTTACCAGAAAAATGGTGCACTGAGCCCTTGCCAAACCAAGGATGCACTGAAGCAAACTCATCTCAGTTTTTCAGTATTTTCTTCTGTATTAGTTATTTAATTAGTGTTTTTTTTAGGTGACAGACTGCCTTTAAATGTCACTGACAGAGATTGACAGCAGCATTTAAATGTTAACAGCGGTGATCGAAGCTCAGCTCCGACTGCTGTTATTAGACAAATATACTGGCTATATAGTATAGTCGGCATCTACTGTGTGCGGAGAGAGTTCAGCTCCGAAGCCCTCTCCACACACAGGTACCCACAGGCCTCGATATAGTTGTATCCTGGTTATCCTTGATTATGAAAACCCACCCCGCACCCAGGATCCCCTTGAAGGGTTTTTTACCTGTAAATGTTACATAATATTATACTTACCGCAGAGTAACCAATGGTTATAAAATACTGTCAGTAAATCCCTTTTGAAGCATCTCTATGTGCCTTTAGGTGTGCTGTCCTGTCTACTATTGGTCTACATGAGCTCAGTGGTTGACTCCAGAGAAACTAGCACCCGTCTCAAGCTAACTCATTGGGTGTGCCACCTACCCATTTGACTAGTACAGATATGCCACACTGCGTTGAAGGGTTATAACTCATTAACATTTACTTATTCTGTATAGTCCTCTGATATTACTTTAATCAGTATGAAAAAGCTAAAATGAAGGATGATAAAAATCATATTAACCCCTTCACCCCCAAGGGTGGTTTGCACATTCATGACAGGACCAATTTTTACAATTCTGACCACTGTACCTTTATGAGGTCATAACTCTGGAACGCTTCCATGGATCCCGGTGATTCTGACATTGTTTTCTCGTGACATATTGTACTTCATGTTAGTGGTAAAATTTCATTCAAATAACTTGCGTTTATTTGTGAGAAAAACGGAAATTTGGCGAAAATTTTGAAAATTTCGCAATTTTCCAACTTTGAATTTTTTTTGTCCTTAAATCACAGAGATACGGCACACAAAAAACTTGATAACTAACATTTCCCACATGTTTACTTTACATCAGCACAATTTTGGAACCAAAATTTTTTTTTGTTAGGAAGTTATAAGGGTTAAAAGTTGACCAGCGATTTCTCATTTTTACAACACCATTTTATTTTTAGGACCACATCACATTTGAAGCCACTTTGAGGGGTCTATATGATAGAAAATACCCAAAAGTGACACCATTCTAAAAACTGCACCCCTTAAGGTGCTCAAAACCACATTCAAGAAGTTTATTAACCCTTTAGGTGCGTCACAGGAATTTTTTTGAATATTTAAAAAAAAATGAACATCTAACTTTTTTTCATAAAATAAATACTTCAGGTTTAATTTTTTTATTTTACCAAGGGTAACAGGAGAAATTGAACTGCAAAAGTTATTGTGCAATTTGTCCTGAGTACGCAGATACCTGATATGTGGGGGGGGAACGACTGTTTCGGCGCATGGCAGAGCTCAGAATGGAAGGAGCGCCGTTTGACTTTTTCAATGCAAAATTGGCTGGAATTCAGATTGGATGCCATGTCACGTTTGGAGAGTCCCTGATGTACCTAAACAGTGGAAACCCCCTACAAGTGACCCCATTTTGGAAACTAGACCCCCCAAGGAACTTATCTAGATATGTGGTGAGAACTTTGAACCCACAAGGGCTTTACAGAAGTTTATAACGTACAGCGGTACAATTAAAAAATCATATTTTTTCCACAAAAATGATCTTTTCACCCTCAATTCTTATTTTTCCAAGGGTAACAGGACCTTAAAAGTTATTGTGCAATTTGTCCTGAGTACGCTTATACCCCACATGTGGGGGTAAACCACTATTTGGGCGCATGGCAGAGCTCGGAAGGGAAGCAGTGCCATTTGACGTTTTTGGCTGGAATTGAGATCGGACACCATGTCGCGTTTGGAAAACTCCTGATGTACCAAAACAGTGGAAACCCCCCACAAATGACACCATTTTGGAAACTAGACCCCCTAAGGAACTTATCTAGATGTGTGGTGAGAACTTTGAACCCCCATGGGCTTCACAGAAGTTTATAACATAAAGCCATACAATTAAAAAATTATATTTTTTCCACAAAAATGATCTTTTCACCCTCAATTCTTATTTTTCCAAGGGTAACAGGACCCTAAAAGTTATTGTGCAATTTGTCCTGAGTACGCTGATACCCCACATGTGGGGGTAAACCACTATTTGGGCGCATGGCAGAGCTGGGAAGGGAAGCAGCGCCATTTGACGTTTTTGGCTGGAATTGAGATTGGACACCATGTCGCGTTTGGAAAACTCCTGATGTACCAAAACAGTGGAACCCCCCCACAAATGACACCATTATGGAAACTAGACCCCCTAAGGAACTTATCTAGATGTGTGGTGAGCACTTTGACCCCCCCCAGTGCTTCACAGAAGTTTACAACGCCCTGGCGTGAAAATAAAAAATTCGTATTTTTTCCACAAACATGATCTTTCAGTCACCATTTTTTTATTTTCCCAAGGGTACCAGGAGAAATTGGACCCCAAAAGTTGTTGTCCAATTTGTCCTGAGTATGCTGATACCCCATATGTGGGAGAAAACTACTGTATGGGCACACGTCGGGGCTCGGAAGGGAAGTAGTGACGTTTTGGAATGCAGACTTTGATGGAATGGTCTGCGGGTGTCATGTTGCCTTTGGAGAGCCCCTAATGTACCTAAACAGTGGAAACCCGCACAAATGACACCATTTTGTAAACTAGACCCCCCAAGGAACTTATCTAGATGTGTGGTGAGCACTTTGAACCCCCAAGGGCTTCACAGAAGTTTATAATGCCAGGACATGAAAATAAAAAAATCGTATTTTTTCCACAAACTTGATCAATTAGTCCCCAATTTTTTTATTTTCCCAAGGGTAACAGGAGAAATTGAACCCCAAAAGTTGTTGTCCAATTTGTCCTGAGTACGCTGACACCCCATATGTGGGATAAAACTACTGTATGGACAGACGTCAGGGCTCGGAAGGGAAGTAGTGACGTTTTGGAATGCAGACTTTGATGGAATGGTCTGCGGGTGTCATGTTGCCTTTGGAGAGCCCCTAATGTACCTAAACAGTGGAAACCCCCACAAGTGACCCCATTTTGGAAACGAGACCCCCTAAGGAACTTATCTAGATGTGTGGTGAGCGCTTTGAACCCCCAAGGGCTTCACAGAAGTTTATAATGCCCGGGCATGAAAATAAAAAAATCGTATTTTTTTCCACAAACATGATCAATTAGTCCCCAATTTTTTCATTTTCCCAAGGGTAACAGGAGAAATTGGACCCCAAAAGTTGTTGTCCAATTTGTCCTGAGTACGCTGACACCCTATATGTGGGAGAAAACTACTGTATGGACACACGTCGGGGCTCGGAAGGGAAGCAGTGACGTTTTGGAATGCAGACTTTGATGGAATGGTCTGCGGGTGTCATGTGCGTTTGGAGAGCCCCTGATGTACCTAAACTATTGAAACCCCCCACAAGTGACCCCATTTTGGACACTAGACCCCCCAAGGAACTTATCTAGATGTGTGGTGAGCACTTTGAACCCCCAAGTGCTTCACAGAAGTTTATAACACTCGGACGTGAAAATAAAAAAATCATTTTTTTCCACAAAAATGATATTTTTGCCCCCAATTTTTTATTTTCCTAAGGGTAACAGGAGAAATTGGACCCCAAAAATTGTTTTGCAATTTGTCCTGAGTAGGCTGATACCCTACATGTGGGGGTAAAACACTGTTTGGGCGCATAGCAGAGCTTGGAAGGGAAGGAGCACCATTTGACTTTTTCAACTCAGAATTGGCTGGAATTGAGATCAGACGCCATGTTGCATTTGGAGAGCCCCTGATGTGCCCAAACAGTGGAAACCCCCAATTCTAACTCCAACCCGAACCCCAACACGCCCCTAGCCCTAACTCTAGCCCTAACCCTAGCCCTAACCCTAGCCCTAACCCTAACCCTACCCTAACCTAACCCTAGCCCTAACCCTACCCCAACACACCCCTAGCCCTAACCCTAACCCTAACCCTAATGGAAAAATGGAAATAAATACATTTTTTTTATTTTATTATTTTTCCCTAACTAAGGGGGTGATAACGGGGGGTTTGATTTACTATTTATGGCGGTTTTTATGTTTGGCGACTGTCGCACTCTAAAAGACGCTTTTTATTGTAAAAATAGTTTTTGCATCACCACATATTGAGAGCTATAATTTTTCCGTATTTTGACCCACCGAGTCATGTGAGGTCTTATTTTTTGCGGGACGAGTTGACGTTTTTATTGGTACCATTTTCGGGCACGTGGAATTTTTTGATCGCTTTTTTATTCCGATTTTTGTGACGCAGAATGAACAAAAACCAGCGTTTCATGAATTTCTTTTGGGGGGGGTGCGTTTACACCGTTCCACGTGCGGTAAAATTGATAAAGCGGTTTTATTCTTCGGGTCAGTACGGTTACAGCGATACCTCATTTAGGTCGTTTTTTATGTTTTTGTCGGTTTTATGCAATGAAAACTATTTTATATAAAAAATAATTATTTTTGCATCGCTTTATTCAGCGAGCTATAACTTTTTTATTTTTTCGCTGATGATGCTGTGTGGCAGCTCGATTTTTGCGGGACAAGATGACGTTTTCAGCGGTACCATGGATTTTTATATGCGTCTTTTTGATCGCGCGTTATTACACTTTTTGTTTGGCGGTATGATAATAAATCATTATTTTTTGCTTCGTTTTTTATTTTTATTTTTTAAGGGGTTCGCTAAAGGGGTTAACTAATGGGACAGTTTTATAGGGCGGGTCGTTACGGACACGGCGATACCTAATATGTGTACTTTTATTGTTTTTTTTTTTATTATTTCCAAAAAATGGATTTATTGGAGGAATATTTTTTTTTTTTCTAATATATTTGGCGATTTTTTTTCAATTATTTTTACACTTTTTTTTATTTTTTCTTTTACTTTATTAAATAGTCCCAGGTGGGACATCACTGTCCTGTGACAGATCGCTGATCTGTCACATCACAGATCACTGTGACAGATCAGCGATCTGACACAGGCACTGCAGAAGGCTTCCTCATGCCTGCGCTTTGCAGGCACTGAGGAAGCCAGCTTCCTCAGGCCCCCGAAGGCCCCCGTCGCCATCTTGGATTCGGGGGCCTGGAGGAAAGGAGCCCCCCGCAGCAGCGCTGCACATTGCGCTGCCGTGGGGGGCTCAGGGAAGCATGGAGGGATGCTTCCCTTTAACCCCCGGTACACCGCGATCGTGTTTGATCGCGGTGTGCAAGGGGTTAACGTGTCGGGGGCGGTCCGTGACCGCCCCTGACACATTGTGCCGGGTGTCAGCTGTGATAATCAGCTGACACCCAGCCGTGATCAGCGGCGCTCACCACGTGGGCGCCGCTGATCGCGGTAGACGTACTATCCCGTCCACGGTCATACGGGCCCGGGTACCGTGGACGGGATAGTACGTCGGATGTCAGGAAGGGGTTAATGGAGTTGCAAAGGCTACATTTCCATACTAAGTTTAATGACTGGGAAATCTAAATATGATCTAAAGATGTTCCTGATTATAAGACGCACCCCAAATTTTGAGGAGAAAAATAGGAATTTTTTTTTAATAAAATGGTGGTGCTTCTTATAATCCATGCATCTTATTGCTTACCGGGGTGGTGGCTGCGGTGAAGCGGGGTTCCAGGGTTGCTGTTAGAGGAGGCAGGAGTGGGGTGATGCTGCACGCCGCAGGCTGGGAGGAGGGGGTGTCCGATGTGCAGTGCGCCGCTGCAGGTGTCCGGGGCTGTGGGGGTGTCTGGTGCTGTGGGTGTGTCTGGTGCTAAAATCTCATCTCCCGAGATCTTGATGCCGAGATCTCCATCTGCACATGCGGCCATTTTCCCGGCGTCCACCGCACAGGAAACCACGGAACTGCGGAGGCTCTGGCCTTTCACAAAATGTTGGCAGAGCCCCCTGCAGCACTAGAGACCCCCACAGCACCGCCAGGCAGCCCAGCAGCTGCTCCGCCGGGTACCCCCTCATCCCAGCCTGCAGCAACCGTACCGGTAAGGTATATACGCATTATAGGACGCATCCCCATTTCCCCCCCAAATTTGGGGGAAAAAAAGTGTGTCTTATAATCTGTAAAATATGGTAGTTATAGTCCTAAAAATATTTACTCATACCCGTGCGGACTAAGAGCGCCATTAAAATATATTGAGAAAACAGAATAAAACTTCTTTCTTGATAAAGAAAACAAAAAAAAAATTGTGAGCAGAAAATCACTTGCCCAAAATGATGGACCAATTAAATTACTACAGCATAAAGACATCAAAGAGGGAAGGTCTCCTGCTCAGAACCCACCTGTCCTTGTTTTATATAGTGGCTCAAGTGTGGCGAGATGGAGAGGACCCTAAAATGGTGGCTTGCCAGTAGAGTTATGCTAAAGGTGGCCATCTAGTATCATTGATCCGTGTAATCATTCGTGTTCCAAATCTGACCCCTTTTTTCGAGGATCATAGCTGGGGTATATAACAATGTGTAGTATGTATCAGCAATAAAACAGCTTTTATCTCACAACTGCCCGTACGTCGCTCGCTAACACATATTTTTTGATGAAAATTATAATAATGGCTGATAGTCAGTGATCACGCGGTTCACCTTGTTTACCACAAGAGAAAGCAATAAAATAAATGAATGCAGTGCTCTCCAGCAATGTACTAGCTGTAAGTGAGGGATATATTTCTCTCCCTGATTTAACCATGCTTATAAACTAAATATAGTGTGCTGTGGAATGATTCGTTCAGTCTTGTATGCATGGAGCATTATTATTCTTTCATTTGAAGGTAAATTGTATTATGGCAGAGAGAGAGAGAGAAAATATTTTGCCTTCTTTTTTTATTTAGCTTCTCACATTTATAGGACAGAAGAGTTTTGCAGTAATGAATACAATTTTGTTTTTTTCAATTGTTTCATTCTATTCCGAATGCAGGAAGCTAGCAAAGTGTTCAAGCAAGTAACATGTTCTGGTCTAAGCTCTTTGTTAAAGATATTTGTCAACATTGCTGCTTTGTGCGCATCGCCTTCCTGCCAGCTGCTTACTGAGCCCTGGACACTCAGGCGCTGCATCCTCCAGATAGCATGTCCATTTCACGGATCAGTTTGCCATTGGTACCACACTTATTATCTCTGCCACGGCATTACAATATCCCTATGTGAAGGAGCTACAAAAGGCAGAATTGTATGTAATTATATGCTTTGTTTTCATCAGTCCTTTGCTCAAATTATTATTCTCCAGTTTGCCAAATGGTGTGTAGCCGACAACCTCAAATTTCCAGTATTTGTGACATAAACATCTTTTTTATTCTGTGCATTTTATGTTTGTTAAAGGACAACATTATAAAACACCACATATAATAAACTGTGACAAATCAGCCGACTCTTGCAATCAGCCTTGCGTATGGAGGTCCTCTCCTCCAATCCACACAACTTCAAGACAATAAATCGCAGAGGAATATTAGCATAGAGACATCTTATTTCAAAATGCTGTATTTAAATCCATATGTAACAGGGCCAAAAAGTGGCAAACATTGTAGCAAATAAATCAGCGTTAAGACATATTCACCTCTACGTTTGCCAGGCATCCAGGCGGTTATACAAAGAACATGAAGATGCTGCTGAGGCAAGTCTAGTGTGAAATTTCACTGCAACGTTTCCGGGGCCGTGTTCCTTTCTCATGGATGTCCTGCCTCAGCAGCGTCTTCATCTGCTTTTTACAGCCATCTCTGATGATTCGCTAATGTGGAGGTAAATATGTCTAAGACTAGGCGCAGAGAAATGTATTTTCAGATCTAGTGTGATCTGACAAAACATCGGATCACATTGGCACCAATGGGCCATGCACATGTCTAATTTTTTCTCAGATAGGCTCTGTTCAAAAAAAAAAAATCACAGCATTCCCAAGTTTAATGTCACGATTAGAGTTGAGCGATACCGTCCAATACTTCAAAGTATCGGATCGGAATGGATCGGCCGATCTTTAAAAAAAGTATCGGTATCGCCGATTCCGATACCGGAAGTCCCATTCAAGTCTATGGGACTTCCGGTATCGGAATAAGAAAAACCCTGTTTTTGCCTTGTACAGCCTCTCTGGGGTCTGTACGGGCCTTTCGGGGGGCTGTGCCGGCCTGCCAGGGGGTCTGTGCAGGCTCCGGTGGTCTGTGCCGGCCTGCCGGGGGGCTGTGCCGGCCTGCCGGTGGTCTGTGCAGGCTCCGGGGGGCTGTGCCGGCCTGCCGGGGGGCTGTGCCGGCCTGCCGGGGGGCTGTGCCGGCCTGCCGGTGGTCTGTGCAGGCTCCGGGGGGCTGTGCCGGCCTGCCGGTGGTCTGTCCAGGCTCCGGTGGGCTGTGCCGGCCTGCCGGGGGGCTGTGCCGGCCTGCTGGTGGTCTGTGCAGGCTCCGGTGGTCTGTGCCGGCCTGCCGGGGGGCTGTGCCGGCCTGCCGGTGGTCTGTGCAGGCTCCGGTGGGCTGTGCCGGCCTGCCGGGGGCTGTGCCGGCCTGCCGGGGGGCTGTGCAGGCTCCGGGGGGCTGTGCCGGCCTGCCGGGGGGCTGTGCCGGCCTGCCGGTGGTCTGTGCAGGCTCCGGGGGGCTGTGCCGGCCTGCCGGTGGTCTGTGCAGGCTCCGGTGGGCTGTGCCGGCCTGCCGGGGGGCTGTGCCGGCCTGCCGGTGGTCTGTGCAGGCTTCGGGGGTCTGTGCAGGCATCGTCCGATGGGACTACAAGTCCCATCGGGCGATGCCTGCTACCATGACAGTGATTGACACATTAGCCAATGATGGGACAGTAGTAGTCCCATCATCCGGCTAATGTGTTGAATGTAAAAAAAAAAAAAAAAAAAAAAAATTACATGCTACATACATGCTACATACATACAACATGCATACTACATACATGCTACATTCATACTACATAAATACTACATGCAACATACATACTACATATATACTACATACATACTACATGCATGCTACATACATACTGCATGCTACATACATACTACATGCTACATACATACCACATATATACTACATACATACTACATGCATGCTACATACATACTACATACATACTACATGCATGCTACATGCTACATACATAACACATATATACTACATGCATGCTACATACATACTACATGCTACATACATACCACATACATACTACATGCATGCTACATACATACTACATGCATGCTACATACATACTACATGCTACATACTACATATATACTACATGCATGCTACATACATACTACATGCTACATACATACTACATATATACTACATGCATGCTACATACATACTACATGCTACATACATACTACATATATACTACATGCATGCTACATACATACTACATGCTACATACATACTACATATATACTACATGCTTGCTACATACATACTACATACATACTACATATATACTACATGCATGCTACATACATACTACATGCTACATACTACATATATACTACATGCATGCTACATACATACTACATGCTACATACATACCACATACATACTACATGCATGCTACATACATACTACATGCATGCTACATACATACTACATGCTACATACTACATATATACTACATGCATGCTACATACATACTACATGCTACATACATACTACATATATACTACATGCATGCTACATACATACTACATGCTACATACATACTACATATATACTACATGCATGCTACATACATACTACATGCTACATACATACTACATATATACTACATGCATGCTACATACATACTACATGCTACATACATACTACATATATACTACATGCATGCTACATACATACTACATGCTACATACATACTACATATATACTACATGCTTGCTACATACATACTACATACATACTACATATATACTACATGCATGCTCCATAGATACTACATGCTACATACATACTACATATATACTACATGCATGCTACATACTACATGCTACATACATACTACATATATACTACATGCATGCTACATACATACTACATACATACTACATGCATGCTACATACTACATGCTACATACATACCACATACATACTACATATATACTACATGCATGCTACATACATACTGCATGCTACATGCATGCTACATACATACTACATACATACTACATGCTACATACATACCACATATATACTACATACATACAATACATTCATACAATACATACATAGACATACAGTACATATAACATAGAGTAACATACTTACCAATACTTGTCACATTGTTCCGCGAAGCCATTGTCTTTTCCGGAATAAATATTAACATAACAAACCACAAAAATACTCACTCACGATCCGAAGCAGTCCACGAGTGTGTCCCACGACGATCTTGGGTAGAGAACTGCAGCATCAGCTGTTGCTGCCGTTCTCTACGGGCTGCAGGAATCCAATGACGGAAGGTAGGTATCCTTCCGCACTGTATTCCTCCGCCACTTAAAAAAAAAAAAGTCCCTAGTCTCACTTTATGCCATTGCTGTGTGGGAAATTCCCACGCAGCAATGGCATAAAGTGAGACTAGGGACTTTTTTTTTTTTTAAATGGTGGAGGAATACAGTGCGGAAGGATACCTACCTTCCGTCATTGGATTCCTGCAGCCCGTAGAGAACGGCAGCATCATCTGATGCTGCAGTTCTCTACCCAAGATCGTCGTGGGACACACTCGTGGACTGCTTCGGATCGTGGGTGAGTATTTTTGTGGTTTGTTATGTTAATATTTATTCCGGAAAAGACAATGGCTTCGGGGAACAATGTGACAAGTATTGGTAAGTATGTTACTCTATGTTATATGTACTGTATGTCTATGTATGTATTGTATGAATGTATTGTATGTATGTAGTATATATGTGGTATGTATGTAGCATGTAGTATGTATGTAGTATGTATGTAGCATGCATGTAGCATGCAGTATGTATGTAGCATGCATGTAGCATATATGTAGTATGTATGTAGCATGTATGTAGTATGTATGTAGCATGTAGTATATATGTAGTATGTATGTAGCATGTAGTATGTATGTAGCATGCATGTAGTATATATGTAGTATGTATGTAGCATGTATGTAGTATGTATGTAGCATGTAGTATATATGTGGTATGTATGTAGCATGTAGTATGTATGTAGTATGTATGTAGTATGCATGTAGCATACAGTATGTATGTAGCATGCATGTAGTATATATGTAGTATGTATGTAGCATGCATGTAGTATATATGTAGTATGTATGTAGCATGTAGCATGTATGTAGTATATATGTAGTATGTATGTAGCATGTAGTATGTATGTAGCATGTATGTAGTATGTATGTAGCATGCATGTAGTATGTATGTAGTATGTATGTAGTATGCAGTATGTAGCATGTATGTAGCATGTATGTAGTATGTATGTAGTATATATGTAGTATGTATGTAGCATGTAGTATGTATGTAGCATGTAGTATGTATGTAGCATGTAGTATGTATGTAGCATGCATGTAGTATATATGTAGTTTGTATGTAGCATGTAGTATGTATGTAGCATGCATGTAGTATATATGTAGTATGTATGTAGCATGTAGTATGTATGTAGCATGCATGTAGTATGTATGTAGTATGTATGTAGTATTTTTTTTTTTTTTTTTTAACATTTAACACATTAGCCGGATGATGGGACTACTACTGTCCCATCATTGGCTAATGTGTCAATCACTGTCATGGTAGCAGGCATCGCCAGATGGGACTTGTAGTCCCATCGGACGATGCTTGCACAGACCCCCGGACATCAGCACAGCCCCCCGGCAGGCCGGCACAGCCCCCCGGCAGGCCGGTACAGACCCCCACAGGGTGCACAGACCACCGGCAGGCCGGCACAGCCCCCCGGCAGGCCGGTACATACCCCCAGAGGGTGCACAGACCACCGGCAGGCCGGCACAGCCCCCCGGCAGGCCGGTACAGACCCCCACAGGGTGCACAGACCACCGGCAGGCCGGCACAGCCCCCCGGCAGGCCGGTACAGACCCCCACAGGGTGCCCAGACCACCGGCAGGCCGGCACAGCCCCCCGGCAGGCCGGTACAGACCCCGGGCAGTCCACACAGCCCCCGGCAGGCCGGCAGAGACCCCCGGAAGGCCCGAAATGACGGCGCATCATGATGCGCACACACCGCGCATCATGATGACGTCAGGCTGTCAATCAACTTTGAACTTCCGATTCCGATGCCGAATTCCGATATTGAAAAAATATCGGAAGTCGGTATCGGAATTCCGATACAGCAAGTATCGGCCGATACCCGATACTTGCGGTATCGGAATGCTCAACACTAGTCACGATCCATTTTTGAATCCATTCTCACATTAAAACTTTTTTCCTTTCAGGCCATCGGGGGTTAATATCAGTTCTCCCCCCCCAGTGGCCGCTGTTGTAATTACCTTGCTGCTGGTTTGCTGATGTCTGTGGTGACCACTCCCACCTCCCTTTATAAGGTTACCTGGTGCATCAGCTAACCGTCGGTGTTAGAGGTCATGCTGCAGCGAGGAAGTTGGGAGAAGGAGCTTGCTGGGAGCAGTTGTTTATCAGCTGAGTCTCGTGTATCTGGTGTTTCATTCTGCCAATTCCCTATTTAGGGATTAACGCAGGGCAAGGCAGGGCTAAGATATCCTGCTCGGCGATGGTTAGAAAGAAACCATATAAAGATGTCAGGGAGATCAGGACACATCCTTAGGGAAGTGCAGGAGGTGTCCATTCCCCCATTCTCTATTTCAGGGCCCACCATTGTAATTGTGTCCCCGGTGTTCCCTTTTTTGTTGTGCTGTTGGTGACCGACCAATCGTTGGGTCATGTTGCACTGATCAGTAACTCTGTGACATTAACACCGACCTTCCCATTTTTTTCTAGTGAGCCATGGCCCAGATGCAGGCCTTTGCTCAACTGCTCCAGACCCTCACTGATGAGTAGTGTTGAGCGATACCGTCCGATACTTAAAAGTATCGGATCGGAATGGATCGGCTGATCTAAAAAAAATATCGGGTATCGCCGATTCTGATACCGGAAGTCCCATTCAAGTCTATGGGACTTCCGGTATCGGAATAAGAAAATCCCTATTTTTGCCTTGTACAGCCTCTCTGGGGTCTGTACGGGCCTTTCGGGGGGCTGTGCCGGCCTGCCGGGGGTCTGTGCGGACTGCCCGGGGGTCTGTGCGGACTGCCGGGGGTCTGTACCGGCCTGCCGGGGGTCTGTGCCGACTGCCCGGGGGTCTGTGCAGGCTCCGGGGGTCTGTGCCGACTGCCTGGGGGTCTGTGCGGCCTGCCGGGGGGGCTGTGCCGGCCTGCCGGTGGTCGGTGCAGGCTCCGGGGGTCTGTGCAGGCATCGTCCGATGGGACTACAAGTCCCATCGGGCGATGCCTGCTACCATGACAGTGATTGACACATTAGCCAATGATGGGACAGTAGTAGTCCCATCATCCGGCTAATGTGTTGAATGTAAAAAAAAAAAAAAAAAATACATGCTACATACATGCAACATGCATACTACATATATACTCCATGTAACATACATGCTACATACTACATACATGCTACATACATACTACATGCTACATACATGCAACATACATACTACATACATAACACACATATACTACATGCATGCAACATACATACAACATATATACTACATGCATGCAACATGCATACTACATATATACTACATGTAACATGCATACTACATATATACTACATGCAACATACATGCTACATACTACATACATGCTACATACATACTACATGCTACATACATGCAACATACATACTACATACATAATACATATATACTACATGCATGCAACATACATACAACATATATACTGCATGCATGCAACATGCATACTACATATATACTACATATATACTACATGTAACATACATACTACATATATACTACATGCTACATACATGCAACATACATACTACATACTTGCTACATACATACTACATACATGCTACATACATACTACATACAACATATATACTACATGCATGCTACATACATACATACTACATACATGCTACATACATACTACATACATACTACATACATGCTACATACATACAACATATATACTACATGCATGCTACATACATGCAACATACATACTACATACATGCTACATACTACATGCATACTACATACATGCTACATACATACTACATACATACTACATACATACAACATATATACTACATGCATGCAACATACATACAACATATATACTACATGCATGCAACATACATATATACTACATACAATACATACATATAGACATACAGTACATATAACAGAGAGTACATACTCACCGTCACTTGTGACTTTGATCCCCGAAGCCATTGTCACCTGAGGAATAAATATCAAAATAAAATGCACGAGGGTCCCACGTCGATCTTGCGTGGAGAACAGCAGCACCAGCTGATGCTACCGTTCTCTACCAGCTCCAGGAATACAATGACGGAAGGTAGGTATCCTTCCGCACTGTATTCCTCCACCACTGTAAAAAAAAAAAGTCCCTAGTCTCACTTTATGCCATTGCTGCGTGGGAATTTCCCACGCAGCAATGGCATAAAGTGAGACTAGGGACTTTTAGGATACCTACCTTCCGTCATTGTATTCCTGGAGCTGGTAGAGAATGGTAGCATCAGCTGGTGCTGCTGTTCTCCACGCAAGATCGACGTGGGACCCTCGTGGACTTCTGCGGATCGGGGTAAGTATATTGGTGGTTTTTTATTTTGATATTTATTCCTCAGGCGACAATGGCTTCGGGGATCAAAGTGACAAGTGACGGTGAGTATGTACTCTATGTTATATGTACTGTATGTCTATATGTATGTATTGTATGTAGTATATATGTATGTTGCATGCATGTAGTATATATGCAGTATATATGTAGTATGCATGTTGCATGCATGTAGTGTATGTATGTAGTATGTATGTAGCATGTTTGTAGTATGTAGTATGCATGTAGTATGTAGCATGTATGTAGTATGTATGTTGCATGTATGTAGCATGTAGTGTGTATGTTGCATGTATGTAGCATGTAGTATATATGTAGTATGTATGTTACATGTAGTATATATAGTATATATGTAGTATGCATGTTGCATGCATGTAGTATATATGTTGTATTTATGTAGTATGTATGTTGCATGTATGTAGTATGTATGTAGTATGTATGTTGCATGTATGTAGCATGTAGTATATATGTAGTATGTATGTTACATGTAGTATATATAGTATATATGTAGTATGTATGTTGCATGCATGTAGTATATATGTATTATGTATGTAGTATGTATGTAGTATGTATGTAGCATGTAGTATGTATGTAGCATGTATGTAGTATGTAGCATGTATGTAGCATGTATGTAGTATGCATGTTGCATGTAGTATATATGTAGTATGTATGTTACATGTAGTATATATGTAGTATGCATGTTGTATGTATGTAGCATGTAAATTTTTTTTTTTTTTTTTACATTCAACACATTAGCCGGATGATGGGACTACTACTGTCCCATCATTGGCTAATGTGTCAATCACTGTCATGGTAGCAGGCATCGCCCGATGGGACTTGTAGTCCCATCGGACGATGCCTGCACAGACCCCCGGAGCCTGCACAGACCACCGGCAGGCCGGCACAGCCCCCCGGCAGGCCGGTACAGACCCCCGGCTGGCCGCACAGACCCCCGGGCAGTCGGCACAGACCCCCGGAGCCTGCACAGACCCCTGGACAGTCGGCACAGACCACCGGCAGGCCGGCACAGCCCCCCGGCAGGCCGGTACAGACCCCCGGGCAGTCGGCACAGACCCCCGGAGCCTGCACAGACCCCCGGACAGTCGGCACAGACCCCCGGAACCTGCACAGACCACCGGACAGTCGGCACAGCCCCCCGGCAGGCCGGTACAGACCCCCGGACAGTCGGCACAGACCCCTCGAAGGCCCGAACTGACGGCGCATCATGATGCGCACAGACAGCGCATCATGATGACGTCATTTCGGCAGCCAATCAGAGCCACAAAAGTGGCTCATTGCATTTTGGACTTCCGATTCCGGTATCCGATACGAAAAAAGTATCGGTACTCGGTATCGGAATTCCGATAAGGCAAATATCGGCCGATACTTGCGGTATCGGAAAGCTCAACACTACTGATGAGCTTAAGGTGATGCGTGGTGAGGTGGTGCAACAACAGCAGCAGTTGATGGGGATCTGGGCCTCAGTTCAGCTGCAGGCTCTACCTGAACCCAAAATCTCTCTCCCTGACTGATTCTCTGGAGGGAGAGATACATTTTTGCTTTTTAAGGAGGCCTGCAAGCTATACTTTAGGCTCCATCCTTATTCATCAATGAGTGAGGAACAATGGGTGGGAATCATCATTTCCCTTCTTAATGGTGATCCCCAATCCTGGGCCTTCTCCCTACTAACCGGTTCTCCATCCTTACAGTCAGTAGACGAGTTTTTTGCGGCACTGGCGCTGGTGTATGGGAATTCAGATGGCGTCTCTCTGGTGGAATCCTGACTCTAAAATCAAGAAGAGGGGCTGGCTGGCTGAGGAATACTGCTCAGAGTTCAGGAGGTGGGCCACAGACACACAGTGGAATGACCCTGCCTTTAAGAGCCACATTAATCAGGGTTTGTCCCCTAGGTTGCAGGAAACTCTGGTGCAGTATGCCACCCCCAGGTTGTTGGAGGCTGCCATGTCCCTTGCCATCCGGGTAGACAGACACCTCAGGGAGAGGCATACATCAAATGTGCCCCTGGTGGTCCTTGCTAAGGAGGAGGATACACCGGTGCTGATGGACGAACCCATGCAGGTGGGAGGAGTTAGTTCCCAAACGGTGTCGCCTGTGATTTGTCGTGGTGTGGGGGCATGTTTTTCATGTGGGCAGACTGGTCATTTCATCAGTGTCTGCCGAGGTTGCGCCAAAATATCTGTACCATCTAAGAAGCTGCGTCCCTCTGGTCGTGTGGAGGGAGGCGACCAGGGAGTGGAAGTGGTGGTTGGCGGGGTAACTGTCTGTCATACTTTCCCTTTGTGTTGTATTAGTGCAGCCGTGATACCAGTGTTAATTAACATCTGCCAATTTCCTATTCAGGGATTAGCGCAGGGCAAGGCAGGGCTAAGGTATCCTGCTCAGTGACTGAAAGAAACTGTATAGGGATGTCAGGAAGATCAGGAAACATCATTAGGAGAGTGTAGGAGGTGTCCATTTCCCCATTCCCTATCACAGGGCCCACCATTGTAATTGTGTCCCCAGTGTTCCCTTGTTTGTTGTGCTGTTGGTGACTGACCAATCGTTGGGTCATGTCACACTGGTCAGTCACTCCGTGACATTTAATCAGACATTTGGATCGCACTCAGCCGTCAACTCAGTGAGTGCGTGGAAAACATCAGACTGCACTCAGATGACATCTAAGTGGATTCCAATTTTCACAGACTGACAGAATTAAGAAGATTGAATCATTTTTTCCATCATCTTCTCATCTGAAGTAATCGTGTCACACCCTGCTGACACTCTGGTCAAATTCTGATCAGTGTGGTTTGCTTAATCAACTCGATTCCCTCGGGTGAGAGAATACATGGTCGTCTGCACCTACCCTTAGGGCTCTTTCACACATCAGTGTGTCTGGTATGGGTGGTGACAGTTTTCACATATATTGGAGACCCATACGTAAACCCATTCAAGTGAATGGGTCTGTGCGCATGTCAGTTTGTTTCCATATATCTTGTTCTTTTTTTAACAGCAGCATAGGCCGCAAAACACCCCGCACATGACATCCGTGTGTCCTCAGTGTGACAAGGGGAAGCAGCGGTACAGTTAGCGCTGTTCCTCGGCGCCAGGTGCTGAAGACAGCTCTCACCATTTTCCCTTGCTTTGCCGGCGATCAGCAAGAATACGGTAGAATGTAGAGTTATATTCAACTGATACCAGCGAGAGAAGGTGGCTACTAGAGTTGAGCGAAACGGGTCGAAAAATTTCAAAAGTCGCCGACTTTTGGCAAAGTCGGGTTTCATGAAACGAAACCCGACCCTAGGATGAGGTCGGCCACGAGGTCGGCGACTTACGCGCCAAAGTCGCGTTTCAAAAGTTTGTTTTGCGCTCTTTTTCAGCTAATCAGGATCCACGGACACTGTGGGCAACGTGATGACATAGGCAGGGGTCACCACCATCTTTCAGAAGGGCATGCAAGTGATTGGCTTGCTTTGGTGGGCGTCACAGGGGGTATAAAAGGGCATGCACGCCGACCGCCATCTTACTTCTGCCGATCTCAGTATAGGGAGAGGTTGCTGCTGATTCTGTAGGGAGAGCGTTAGGCAGGGAAGAAGACAAAAAAACTGCTTCTGCTGCTAGCGATTTGGCCTGCACAACACACCAGTCACTGTGTGTGCAGTGCAAGGGGAGGCTATATAGTGGTGTATCAGTGGTGTTGGTTGTTGGGCTGCCTTTTAAGGCTTCCTGACAGGCTGGCATTGCTGTTTACCCACTGCTCTGCAAACTGCTTTTTTAAAAGCAATCCAATCTCCCTTATCCTCTAGTCCCTTTTGTCACAGCTGTGCCATCGAGCCTGTCACATAGCGCTCAGATATCAGTGGGCCTCACACAATCCAAAAGTGTCCAGTGTCCAAAAGTGTGTGCAGAGATTCAAAATCTCCCTTATCCTCTAGTCACTTTGGTCACAGCTGTGCCATCGAGCCTGTCACATAGCGCTCAGATATTCATTGGGCCTCACACAATCCAAAAGTGTCCAGTGTCCAAAAGTGTGTGCAGAGATTCAAAATCTCCCTTATCCTCTAGTCACTTTGGTCACAGCTGTGCCATCGAGCCTGTCACATAGCGCTCAGATATTCATTGGGCCTCACACAATCCAAAAGTGTCCAGTGTCCAAAAGTGTGTGCAGAGATTCAAAATCTCCCTTATCCTCTAGTCACTTTGGTCACAGCTGTGCCATCGAGCCTGTCACATAGCGCTCAGATATCAGTGGGCCTCACACAATCCAAAAGTGTCCAGTGTCCAAAAGTGTGTGCAGAGATTCAAAATCTCCCTTATCCTCTAGTCACTTTGGTCACAGCTGTGCCATCGAGCCTGTCACATAGCGCTCAGATATCAGTGGGCCTCACACAATCCAAAAGTGTCCAGTGTCCAAAAGTGTGTGCAGAGATTCAAAATCTCCTTTATCCTCTAGTCACTTTGGTCACAGCTGTGCCATCGAGCCTGTCACATAGCGCTCAGATATCAGTGGGCCTCACACAATCCAAAAGTGTCCAGTGTCCAAAAGTGTGTGCAGAGATTCAAAATCTCCCTTATCCTCTAGTCACTTTGGTCACAGCTGTGCCATCGAGCCTGTCACATAGCTCTCAGATATCAGTGGGCCTCACACAATCCAAAAGTGTCCAGTGTCCACAAGTGTCTGCAGAAATTCAAAATCTCCCCTGTCCTATAGACACCTTGTACCTTGTTTTACATTACTATATAGTTTGTTGGATTTTGTCTACATTTCTACCAAAAATGAGGAAGGCTGGTGGAAGAGGCCGTGGAATTGGGCGGGGGTTGGCAGCTGGTAATGATGGTGTTGGTGGTGGATCTGATGGTAGTGGCAAGAGCAAAATAGGACCGAATGCAGGAGGTGCTGACCCTGCGTCATCGTCTGGCTACATAAGGCCTCGAACGCTTAGTTTTCTAGGAGTTGGCAAACCGCTTTTAAAGCCAGAGCATCAGGAAAAAGTTTTGTCTTACATTGCTGACTCAGCCTCCAGCTCTATCGCCTCCTCTTCTTCAGTTGTAAAAAGTAAAAGCACTGAGTCGTCATTGGAGGCTCATGTTCATGAACCACACCTTTCCTTGTGTCCTTCACCCCAACCAAGATTGAAGGATGACGCAGGCCATACTACTGATTACTCCATGGAGCTGTTTTCACATACCATGCCTGGATTATCAAGTGAAATGGTGAATTACCCAGGCCAAGATGAATCTGACATGGAGTGCACTGATGCACAGCCGCTGATGGATGATTCTGCTGGTACATTCACTCAGAGCACTACATTGTCCTCGCAGTGTACAGAGCCAGATTCTGACCCTGATGAGACTCAGGTGCCCCTTCCCGCACACTATACCACCATACACGGTGACACAGAGGAAGGTGCACATGACATAGAAGAGGAGGTGATGGATGACCCAGTTGTTGACCCAGATTGGCATCCATTGGGGGAAGAGGGTGCTGCTTCCAATAGCTCAGATGAGGAGCATCCACAGCAGACATCGACATCGCAACAGCTGTTATCTGGCAGGCCCGGAGCACTCCAAAGACAGGTTCCAAACATCAAAAGAGTTGCTGGACAGCTTGTCCAGAGGGTCAAAAGATCACAGCGTGCTAGGCTGCAAAATGTCTGCCAAAGTAGGAAGAGTGCAGTGTGGCACTTTTTTGACCAAAATCCTCATGATCAGGCCAAGGTTATCTGTAAGAAGTGCGCAAAGACCTTTAGCCGAGGGAAAAATCTGAAAAATTTGAATACCAGTTGCATGCTTAGACATTTAACCAGCATGCACTTGCAAGCGTGGACACAACACCAAACCTCAAGTGCCACATGTGCAACTGATCACAACGAAGGTAGTCAGCAACGCTACATTGTTTCCCCCACTGTAAGCCCACCGGTTAGCACAGCAGCAAATGTTGAGGTGTCGTTGCAAGGCCACAGCAGTCAGGGAATCCCACTGTTATATCAACGAAAGACTGATTCTAGGCCATCAGAAAGAACACCAACTCCATCACCATCATCAACCCTCTCTCAGTCCGCCCTGTCCACCGCTACTTCCACCATATGCAGCTCTCAAGTCCAGCTCACCCTCCCAGACACTATGAGTAGGTCAAGAAAGTACTCAGTCTCTCATCCGCGTACACTGGGTTTGAACGCCCACATTGCCAAACTAATCTCGTTTGAGATGATGCCCTTTCGGTTGCTGGAAAGCACAGCTTTCCGCGAACTCATGGCCTATGCAGTACCATGCTATGACCTACCGAGTTGCCACTTCTTCTCTCGCAAAGCCATCCCAGCCCTCCACCATCATGTGAAAGACCGCATTGTCCATGCACTCAAGCAGTCAGTGAGCGGAAAGGTGCACCTCACAACTGATGCATGGTCCAGTCGGCATGGCCAGGGCCGTTACGTGTCCATCACTGCGCACTGGGTTAATGTGATGGATGCAGGGTCCACAGGGGACAGCGGTGGTGGGACAGTGCTGCCTAGCCCACGGTATAGGAAACAGTTGGCTGTAGGCGTTCAACCCTCCTCCTCCTCCTCCAGAAGCGAAAGCTCGTCCACAGAGCGCAGTCGTACGAGCACTCCATCTGCAGCTGCCACTGTTGCACACGATGTGTCCCCCTATCGAGCAGCTAGTGGAAAGCGTCAGCAGGCTGTGTTGCAGATGATGTGTTTGGGCGACAGACACACCGCCGAGGTGCTGGCCGAGTACTTGAAGCGACAAACTGAGTCATGGCTGGGCAGTGTACATCTTGAGGCAGGCAAGGTAGTTAGTGATAACGGCCGTAATTTTGTGGCAGCCATAGCCCTTTCAAAACTCAGCCACATACCTTGCTTGGCTCACACCTTGAACCTGGTGGTGCAGTGCTTCCTCAAAAATTATCCGGAGTTAACAGCCCTGCTCCAGAAGGTGCGAAGACTGTGCGCGCACATCCGCCGGTCGCCTGTACACTCCGTTCGTATGCAGAAGCTGCAGTGATTGCTCCACCTTCCCAACCACCGCCTCATTATCGACATTGCAACAAGGTGGAACTCCACCCTGCACATGGTGGAGCGGCTGTGCGAGCAGAGGCAGGCCATAATGCATTTGTGGGAGGATACACGGCCAGGTACTTTGAGAGCAGACATGGAGTTGACAGGTGTGCAGTGGTCGAAGCTGAAAGACCTCTGTAAAGTCCTTCAGTGTTTTGAGGAATGCACACGGCTGGTAAGCGCAGACGACGCCATCCTAAGCATGAGCATCCCACTTATGCGTCTGCTCATGCAAACTTTGACGCACCTTAAGGAGCAGGCGTCTGCAGCCAATCTTGATGAGGAGGAAGAGGAGGAGGGAATCCTTGATGACATTCAGCCATTGTCTGCTCAGGGACCTCTCCTGGACGAGGTGGAGGAAGAAGAGGAGGAGGAGGATGATGATGGGGATGATTACTTAGGGGAGGAGGATGCATCTCGTGGGGCAAGTGAAAATGTTGGCGTGGCAAGGTCTGGTACAGGGTTTGTGCGTGACTGGAGGGATGTGGATTTGCCAGAAAGTGCTCCTCCACCCAGCACTCGCAGTGCATCATTGACACCGGGAACATTGGCCCACATGTCAGATTATGCCTTGCGGATCCCAAAAAGGGACCCCCGCATTGCCAAAATGATGAACGATGACGACTACTGGTTGGCCAGCATCCTGGATCCACGCTATAAAGGCAAATTACAAAACATCATGCCACAGGAGAACCTTGACCTAATATTGGCTAATAAACAAGCAACTCTGGTAAATCGGTTGCTTGAGGCATTCCCAGCACACAGCAGCGGTGATGGTTCTCACACGAGCCGTACGGGCCGGGGGCAGCTTGGCAGAGGTGTTCGTGGTGCACACAGCAGAAGTGGCGTTGGAGACAGGGGTTTCATGACAATGTTGAGGACTGATTTTTCAAATACCGCTCAAACAACTGGTAATACTGCATCGATGGAAAGTGACAGGAGACAGCAGTTGTCAGCTATGGTTACAAACTACTTTTCCTCCCATATCGATGTTCTCCCACACAGGTCATTCCCCTTTGACTATTGGGCCGCTAAACTGGACACCTGGCCTGAATTGGCCCAATATGCCTTACAGGAGCTCGCTTGCCCAGCTGCAAGTGTGCTATCGGAAAGAGTCTTCAGTGCAGCTGGATCAATCCTGACAGAAAAAAGGACCCGTCTGTCAACCCAAAATGTGGATGATCTAACCTTCATTAAAATGAACCACGCATGGGTTTCCAAGGATTTTTTCCCACCTTCCCCTGATGACACATAGGGTGACAGAAAAATGGCTTGCTTTGGTCCACCTCTTCCTGGGACTTCACCTATTTCGCCTTTTGCATCAGCTGAATGTCCAACATCAACATATGCCACTTTCTAAAACTCCCTAACTGTGCTGCCTCCCCCCCCATGGCCGGGGTCACCACCTAGCGCACGACACCGTGCGAGTGCCGTTGCCCTGGACAGGTGGGTAGGCCGACTCTTGGGCGCGGGCACTGGCACAGGGTCCCTCATAGTGCAATCAAGTGTCTCTGACGGTGGTGGTGCACACCCGCCGTCAGACACACCGCTGTACTATGAGGGGCCTAGTGCCAGTACCGACACCCACGAGTGGGCCCCCCTTGCTTGGGCAGGGCCCCAGCATTTGCAATCTTTACCTCTCCCTGCTCCTCCGCTGTGTAATCTGGGCCGTCAAATCCATACTGTGCCTGACACCGTCTGAGCCTGCCTCCTGATGTATAGACATATATTTTGAATGTGTACGCTATCCATTCATGTTATCCGGGGATACGGTACCCTTTCTAACCTTTGTGCAATCACGTGCAATCCATACTGGGCCTGACACCGTCTGAGCCTGCCTCCTGAGACATATATTTTGAATGTGTACGCTATCCATACATGTTATCTGGGGAAACGGTACCCTTTCTAACCTTTGTGCAATCACGTGCAATCCATACTGGGCCTGACACCGTCTGAGCCTGCCTCCTGAGACATATATTTTGAATGTGTACGCTATCCATACATGTTATCTGGGGAAACGGTACCCTTTCTAACCTTTGTGCAATCACGTGCAATCCATACTGGGCCTGAAACCGTCTGAGCCTGCCTCCTGAGACATATATTTTGAATGTGTACGCTATCCATACATGTTATCTGGGGAAAAGGTACCCTTTCTAACCTTTGTGCAATCTCGTGCAATCCATGCTGGGCCTGACACCGTCTGAGCCTGCCTCCTGAGACATATATTTTGAATGTGTACGCTATCCATACATGTTATCTGGGGATACTGTACCCTTTCTAACCTTTGTGCAATCACGTGCAATCCATACTGGGCCTAACACCGTCTGAGCCTGAGACATATATTTTGAATGTGTACGCTATCTATACATGTTATCCGGGGATACGGTACCCTTTCTAACCTTTGTGCAATCACGTGCAATCCATACTGGGCCTGACACCGTCTGAGCCTGCCTCCTGAGACATATATTTTGAATGTGTACGCTATCCATACATGTTATCTGGGGAAACGGTACCCTTTCTAACCTTTGTGCAATCACGTGTAATCCATACTGGGCGTGAGAACGGCTGGCGAGCTGTTAAGCAAGCTACAGCACCTGTGGTTTGCACACGTAAGTTTTTCATTTTTTCTGGAATGACGGTTAGGCCTAATTCCGGAACTGCGGTTGACCTGCACTTACTGGGAAATCATTGTTCGCGGGTAATAATTGTAATCAGTGATCCCCATCACTAACGTTGTTCAGCGGGTTTTCTGCACCTGTAAGCGACAAACGCTGGCCTTTTCAGTGTAGCGCACATGCAGCCACGGACATGTAAGGGCATGACACACCGATTATTGGCCAATCTCATGTGCCAGAGCCTCACGTGTCCCTCTAGTAAGCCGGACTCGGACCGCGGGGCATGACGGAGTCTCGTTCGTTAACGGAATTAAGCTTGCAATGTGTGCATCTGTTCTGTAGCTGGCATGGTTGAGGTTTCCCAGGTGGAGTCGAATTTAACTGTAGGCTCCACTACTGGTGGTGCCCTTCTGGACATTCCTTTAAGGTTCAGCTTTGCAACCATACTGCCCACGTAAAACAAACACTTTGCCTTCATGAACGCTGTTTGGAGGGTCATGACTCGTGGGAATAACGCCGCCCAATCAGTTAACCTGCTAGATAGATCCTTCGTTGCTCCCAAGCATGACATCACACTCCCTAGGAAGAAGGTAATGCCACTGTGGCGACCGTACTCCTGGGGGCGACACAAGTGCACTGATGCCCAGCCACTGCTCGATGAATCTGCTGGTACATTGACCCAGACCACTACATTCTCCTCGCACGCTACACGACCTGAATCTGACCCTGATGAAACTCAGGTTACCCTTCCCATATACAGTTCCATCTTACACGGTGACAAAGAGGAAGCTGCAGATGAAAGTGCAGGTTCGGCCCACCCGCCATCAGACACACCACCGTACTATCAGGGGCCCTGTGCCAGTGCCATCGCCAACAAGTGGGCCCCCCCTGCTTGCTCAGGATCACAGCACTTGCAAAGTTGAAATACTGTGCAGTGAGATGGAAGATGGGGACGACAAGGAGTCCAGACAAGTACAGGGATTACCTAGCGAGGAGACTTATTTGATTGTTTTCAATGTTGGGACAGCAATTTTTGGGGAGCACTATACTCTGGAGAATGATAGATGGGGCCCACCATACACTGGAACATTCCAAAGGTGGACATCAGACACTGGAGCAGCATTTACAGGGCCCATTATACACTAGAGCATTAGAAATGGGGCCCATTTTGTTTGGAGCATTATTTGGGCCCATAAGACAGTGGAGCTTCATCCATGGGGACCAACATATACTGTAGCATTATGTGGAGCTCATCATATACTGTTTCAAACATTATATGGGACCAATGATTCTGTATGGAGAAATAGATGGGCCTCGTCATGAGATGTAAAAAGTGAGGTATTTTTCATTGTACTATACCGCTATTTCTCTGCCGTATCGGAGCATGATGAGTTGTGGTATGTGTTAAAGGGGCGCTCTTTCGCCCAGGGCACATGAAAACCTGCAGCCAGCCCTCCCCCCCCAGAACTTTAGCCAAATAACCCCCATTTTTCAGTGCGTAACTTGTATTATGAAGTTAATTAAGGTTGACAAGCTTAAGTAAGAAGAATTGATGCTTTTGGCATTCAAATGGGCACTGTAGGTGTGTTTCCTGTCCTCCTCTCACTGCCGACTTTTATTCCCCATTGACTTACATTGGGTTTCGTGTTTCGGGACGACCCCGACTTTTCCCTATAATCGGACGATCTTGCTCGACCCGACTTTTGGAAAAGTCGGGTTTCACGAAACGAAACGCGACCCTAAAAAACCAAAAGTCGCTCAACTCTAGTGGCTGCTACTCCAATCAGCCTACACCTGCTGCCGCTAATAACAGCGAGAGCAGGCGGCGGCTGATGAGAGAATTCATCAACCGCCGCCTGTGTTATAAATAAATTAAAAAAAAGCCGGCATGGATTCCCCTGCATTTTTGATAACCAGACAGGCAAAACTGACAACTATAACACTCAGCTGTCAGCGTTAGCAAGGCTGGTTATCAACAATAGAAGGGTCCGCATGGTGTTTTTAAAAATTATTAATTTAAATAATTTAAATAAAACAATGCAGGGTGCCCCTAATTTTTGACAACAAGCCTTGCTAAAGAAAGCAAACAGCTGGTGGCAGGTATTGTCAGGCTGGTAAGGGGCCATGGATATTGATTCCCCCAGCCCAAAAATAGCATTCCGCAGCCGCCTACAAAAGGAACATCTATTAGTTGCGCCAATTCTGGCACTTTGCCAGGCTCTTCCACTTGCCCTCTTGTGGCAAGTGGCGTTCATATTTGTGGGGTTGATGTCACCTTTGTATTGTCTGGTCACATCAAGCCCACAGTTTAGTAATGGAGAGGCGTCTTTAAGATGCCTTTCCATTACTCAACCTATAGTTGTATTGTAAAAAAAGACAGAAAGTATAAAGTCCTTTATTTGAAATCAAAACAAAAGACTTTTCCATTTTCATTTAAAAATAGCAAACACAGTTATACTCACCTAACACCCATTCTATTGAAGCCCTTGTCTCCTGTAATAAAACAATATCCCTCACCTGTCCAACATTCTGTCTTACGTCGTAATCTATGTCTCACGATAAATAGTTTTCAACCTGCATGTTGCCAAGATGTAACTGTCCAGGCTTAACCACTGATGAATGATGTGCTGAAAGTGCAGCATCAGTGAGCAATGCTGATTTTATCGAGGTTACTGCTGGGCTGAACTGCGGTGACCTAAGCACCATGAGAAAAAGTCACTGAGTTCACCGCAGTTCAGCTCAGTGAGTTCACTGCAGATCTTTGATCTGTCTATTTTTAGGTTTTAGGTTGGGGGGGTCAATATCTTTGGCCCCTTACCAGCCTGAGAATAACAGCCGTCAGCTGATAAATTCTAAACTCTCATAATGTAATGCAATATAGTTTAAGCAGAAAGTGGTCAGACAAAATACAACATCATGCTAAAATGCCCATAATAAATAACAGTCGGTGAAGGTGTGCAGATTACATAGTGGGTGATCATCCAATATAAAGTCCCTGATACATGTTGTGCCAATAATTGATTATAAAAATACAAGCACGTTCTCACTATTTGTTGTTTATCAGATGTGGGAGTTATCTCAGTCCTGGTAGAATTCATCCAGGAAAGGTGGGATACATTCAGGCCTTATAGATCCCCATAAGGGCTGTACTATACTGAATCCCCAACATCTTCCACCCTCACAATTATAAAGTACCAAAAATACTGCAAAGCTAGGGTAGACTTGTGGTTTTTCAGATCATGTGGATAAGGTGTGAGGGTATGGTAGTATAGCCGAACCTGCTGTAATAAAGATTTTTGGATAATTACACAGTATTTTAAGCATGTGGTTAATGCAGTTAAGATTGAGAACCATAGTAGTGGCTACTAGCAGTATACAAATTAACTACCTCATAGAACAAGAGAAACTCACAAGTAAGGGCTCGTTCACATGTAAGGAGGAAGACCGGGCCACGGGTACCTGTTCTGTGCCCGGTCTAGAACTGTCGGGGTTGTCTGTGGGAAAGCATAAGGGACAGGACAATCATTTTCACCCGTAAGTAGGGGTATGGCTAAGCTGCAGAAGCCACAGCGCGTGCGGAAGCAGTCAGTCTTAGCAGGAACAGGCAGCGCACGGCAATGAGAGAACAGTGTTCTGTCTCTGGAGTACTGCTACCGTGCAAGTCCGCATCTGCATACTTCCGCCGTCGCTAGCAGAGACAGGAGAGAGAAAGATGTGCAGTGTGTCCGGTGGTGACTAGAAAACAAGGTGACATACGCTGCGAGCCCGTGAGTACAGTGCACGTGCCACCTAAGAGAGACTGGGCGCGGGACAGATATTTGACTAGACTTGCCAATATACATTTATACATTTGCCGGGCTACATGGGACCCGGATAGTGCTGTAGCATGCCCAATCTCGGCTGCATCAATTAATGGACTAAGGGCTCAGCGGAAGGTACCGGAAACCAACTACTTCCGCCAGAAGACAGATCATCTTGCCCACAGGACCTCAACAGACAAGCATCGTGCCAGCTATCGTTGGTGCCATCATCTGTTCAGCAACACCCACAGCCTGAGAAATGACGACAGGATAATTTAGCTTAAACGAACTGCCGTTACTGTAAACATTGTTCTTCAACGCTGCATATTCTTTTTCTTTAAACCGTGCATTCTACCATTTAACGGTTTATTACCCCATTTAATCGTTTACCTTCCTGCGTGGAGTATCCCACTGTTAAAGTTAAGTTGTTAACTCTTGCTCTGCCTTCTTTCCCTCACTGCATCCCGCAACCTGCTCACACTTGGTGTAGTCAGCAGGATGCAGTCCACAGGCATGGAAGTGACAGAGCAAGTGGCTGTGGGTGCCCCAAAGGGCCAGTATACTGCTGGGAGCAATGTTGAGCAACCTCCCAAAGTTCACAGGGATCAATACTTTGCTATGGGATTGGACTGAGTGGGTTAATGGTATGTTGAGGATGCACCCTATAACCCCCAAGATGAAGGCAGAGATTACCATGATGGCGCTGGATGGAGAGGCGAGGTGCTTCGTCATATTCCAGCCCCGCATGAGCGAGACACCTTCAACAAGGTGTTAAAAATCTTAGAGGAGATGCACAGGGACCCCAAGGATGTTGGAGAATTGCGCATGCACTGCTTTAAACGTGTCCAAAGGGAGATCCACGCTGCGATCGTTAAGCGGGATGACGTAGGCGTAGGACCCCTTGATATCGTTCTGAGAGACCAGCTGGTAGCAGGCTTTAGAGATGCTTAAACAGGCCTTACAAGAGCGCTTGTGGGTTAATCCACATATGTCCTTTCTGGAAGTTGTGGCAGAACCATGCACACATGAGCAGGAGCAGAGGGTGACAGTCCCGACAAGGAAGGTCCGGAGCGGGGAGATATCTGTTTAGCTGGCAACTGAACCAAGTTGGGAGAGAGAACTCTGGAAGGAAATCCACGACATGCGAGAGGAATGGTCCAACTTAAGGAACAAACCTTCAGCAGCCCTGGACCCCTCAGGAGGCAGAACTGATCCTGAACCTCCCCAGGAATAAAGACCACCTCATGCAGAAAGGCAGCCAATCTGTCTCACCTGTGGAGTCACTGGACATTATGCTCGAGGATGCACGCACAGGGGAAGATCCCTCCACCACCATCCGGAGCCTGAGCAGCCAGGAAGGAGAAAAAGAAGTCCCATAAGTTTGGTTCCCCTGAGTCCTCTCGTTTGGGTCAAAATAGATAGTCGGGTTGTCCACTGTTTAGTTGATACCGACTTTCAAGTAACCACTATGCCCGAGACTTATTTCCGACATCATTTCCCCAAGGCGATGCGGCCTGAATATGGCCCAGTGATCAAATTGACGGCATCCAATCAGTTGCTCAAACCGGTCACAGGGGTGGTTAGGATGCAAATAAAGGTTTGCGGCAAAGATGCGGGCCATAAAGGAGTCATGTTGACCACTGGGGACCCTGGCAATGGTCCCCCTGTGACTTTAGGAATGAAGGTGTTGAAAGAACTCGGGAATATCCTGGTCAACAAGTCAGCAGACATGTTTCTGAATCAATAGAGCCCTCACACCCCTCAGAGAAAAGTGTTCCAACAGTTGATCCGGGTGGCCCAGGCCCAAGAGACATCGAGTGAAGGAAAAACATTGGGGAAGGTGGTCATTCTGACCGCCGCCAACTTCATCTTACCATCAGGTCAGACTGTGCTCACGCTGCCCTTCCGTGCCTGTACCCCTCTTGAAGGAGTAGAAGTTAAGATCGAGCCAGGCTTTATGGATCAGCTACCTCCAGGGCTCCTCATTGCACCGACGTTAGCCACTGTTAACGGTGGTAATGTACCGGTGCGATGTGTCAACCTAGGAAAAGACGATCTCATGCTCTTGCCCCAGAGGGAAGTAGCACAGATAAAGGGAATTCCAGAAGAGCTGATACCACCAGAGGCTGTTCAGTTGGCGGTAAACCGGGGATCCCTGGACAGTGGCCATAACGGTGTCCTCCGAACTGCCATCCAAACACCTAAAAGAAGGATGCCAAACCCTGGAGGAGATGTGGGCCAAGCTAATAGAACTCTAACCCCAACAGGTACAACAAATGGAGGTAGTACTAGAGGGATATCAGGACATTTTTGCTCATCATGACAATGATTTCGGATGTACCACAGCCATCACACATGAGATTCCAATGGGAAGCACCGCACCAATTCGGGAGCGATATCGACAAAACCCACCACAATTGTACCAGGAAGTGAAAGAGATGTTGGCGCATATGCTGCAGAATGGGGTCATCCGAGAGACCCATTGTCCTAGTACAGAAGAATGACAGGACCCTGCGCTTCTGCGTAGACTACTGGAAACTGAATGCCTGCACCGTGCGAGACTCATACCCACTACCAAGAATCGAGGAATCATCTGCCCTGGGAAAAGCAAAGTACTTCTCGTCGTCCAATCTGGCCAGTGGATATTGGCAAGTCCCCATATCTGAGCATGACCGGGTGAAGACAGCATTCATACTGCCCATGGGATTGTTCAAGTTCAATTGGATGCCTTTCGGCCTTACCAATGCACCCGAGACCTTTCAACGATTGATGGATAGATGGTTGGGAGATTTGAACTTTGAGGCTACCCTCTATTTGGATGACATCATCCTTTATGCAGCCACCTTTGAGGAGCACCTGCAACGGCTGGAGCAAGTGCTGAGCCGGCTACAGAAGCACAGCTGAAAGTGAAACCCCGGAAGTGTCATCTCTTCACAAGCAGATTGAATATCTGGGGCATGTTGTATCTGCTGAAGGAGTGAGACCGTCGTGTGAAAAGATTGCAGCAGTACAGGACTGGCCCACCCTGAAAAACATGAGGAATGTCTGGGCCTTTCTTCACTCATATTGCTAATCCGCCGCTGGAGTTGTTGAAAGGGGTTCTATTCGGAGCATAGAATCGGACCATCCAGTGGGGAGATAGCCAGGAAGATGCTTTCTGAGCTCTAAAGATGGCCCTGACTGAAGTACCCATGTTGGCCTATGCAGACTTCTCTCAACCCTACATCCTTCACACTGATGGAAGCCTGCATGGACTAGGAGCTGTATTGTCACAAATGCAGGATGGAATAGAGCGAGTGATTGCTTATGTGAACCGTTCCCTCCACGACTCTGAACAAGATCCAGATAATTACATTTCTTTCAAGCTGGAACTACTGGTGTTGGTGTGGGCCATGACCGAGAAATTTGCTGAGTACCTGTCTGGGTGTGAAGTCTTGATACGCACCAATAACAATCTTATGGCCCACCTGGATAATGCAAAACTGGCGGAACTGGAGCAGAGATGGGAGGCCCATATGGCCAAATACCGATATAAGATCCCGTATTGAAAAGGGTGAGAAATCACTGAGCTGGAACTGGATCCAGAGGAGGACTACCCATGGATGGGGTGTCCATCTGGGTCTGTGAACATCGGTATCATTTGCAAACTTTCGATCGACTTGTTCAGACAAAGTTTTGGGAGCTTGAACACTCCCCTACGAGGGACAGCTCTCATGGCTGGGAACCGAGTGTTGGTCTGAGACAGACGTCCTCAAGGCAAATTGGAATACCGCTGGGAAAAGACTCCATACCGGGTGAAACGCCGGATCAGATCTGATGGTCTTGTATATGAGGTTCAACGTGAATGGGGAAGATGATTCCCCTACTCGAGTAGTCCATTGAAACATGCTGCCACTTTGCTTGTCTCAAGATCCAGATCAACCAGAGAGAGTACACATCGTCCCTGAAACACTTGCTTCTACAGCTTTCGACTATGAGGAAGTAGAATTCTCCAACCCACCACTTGTCGACCCAGAAGAGGAACAAGAGCATGAAGCTCCCGAGATGGCCGCTCCATTAAACCTGGGTGTATCCCCGTCCTCGCCCACTCAACCTGACTCCACTACCCAACCTGACTTATGCTGCACAGAATGGACAACAGCTGGAATACCACCTAACCGTTACAACAAAACAAGATCAATTTCTTTGGCAGCAAATCATCCAAGAGATGGAGGAGTGTCAACGTTTGCTGCAGGAACTCTCGCCTGTGGAATGGCAAGCTAAAGAAGAAGGAGAACGTAAGGAGGAAGACCGGGCCACAGATACCTGTTCTGTGTTGGGTCCAGAACTGTAGGGACTGTCTCCTTTGTTGTCCGGGGGAAAGCATAAGTCTTTGCACCTGGAAGTAGGGGGAGTGGCTAAGTTGCAGAAGCCACAGCACACGGAAGCAGTCAGTCTTGGCCAGAACAGGCAGCATGCGGCAGGGAGAGAAGAGTGTTCCGTCTCTGGAGTACCGCTACCGTGCAGGCCCGCATCCGCGTACCTCCGCCATCGTTAGCGGAGACAGGAGAGAGGAAGATGTGCAGTGTGTCCGGTGGTGACTAGAAGAAAAGGTGACATACGCTGCGAGCCCGTGACTACAGTGCACGTGTCACCTAAGAGTGACCGTGTGCGGGACAGACATTTGCGCCCTGACTTGCCAATATACATTTACCGGGCTACGTGGGACCAGGATAGTGCTGTGGCCTGCCCAACCTCGGCTGCATCAAATAATGGATTAGGGGCTCAGCGGAAGATACCGGCGACCGACCGCTGCCACCAGAAGACGAATCATCGTTGCCCACAGGACCTCATCAGACAAGCGTCGCGCCAGCCATCGTTGGTGCCATCATCCATTCAGCAACACCCATGGCTGGAGAAACGACCAACAGGATAAGTTAACTTAAACAAACTGCCGTTACTGTACCCATTGTTTTTTAACACTGCATATCCTTTGTCTTTGAACCGTGCATTCTACCATTTAACTGTTTACTGCCCCATTTAACCGTTTACCTCCCTGCGTGGAGAATCCCCCTGGTAAAGTAAAGTTGTTAAATCTTGCTCTGCCTTCTGTCTGCCACTGCATCCCACAACCTGCTCACGCACACATCTGTTTTTCATGTACGAGTGTGATCCATTTTTTCACTAATAGCACTCGTACCTATGAGGCCGGGGTCACACTGGCGAGGAATACGGCCGAGTGAGAGGCGCTAAAAGCACGCATTAGACACGGACCAATGATTCTCTGTGGGGTCCCTCGCACCAGCCGTATATTTCTCATCCGTATTCTACGGTCCGTGCCAATCGCAGCATGCTGCGATTGTCAGCGTACTACGGCCGTAGTACGCCAATGCAAGTCTATGGGTGCGCAAAAAATACGGATTACACACGGACCACACATGTGACTTGCGAGAAATACGCACCAGGTGTCTTTTAGCAATGCCGGCAATTCAGTGCGCTATACAGTAAACTCACACTGACAGGTTTAATAAAGAAACAAAAGAATAGATATATACACATAGAATACATACACTCACTGGCCACTTTATTAGGTACACCTGTCCAACTGTGTGTTAAGACTTAATTTCTAATCTGCCAATCACATGACGGCAACTCAGTGCATTTAGGCATGTAGACATGGTCAAGACAATCTCCTGCAGTTCAAACCGAGCATCAGTATGGGGAAGAAAGGTGATTTGAGTGCCTTTGAACGTGGCATGATTGTTGGTGCCAGAAGGGCTGGTCTGAGTATTTCAGAAACTGCTGATCTACTGGGATTTTCACGCACAACCATCTCTAGGGTTTACAGAGAATGGTCCGAAAAAGAAAAAAAATCCAGTGAGCGGCAGTTCTGTGGCCGGAAATGCCTTGTTGATGCCAGAGGTCAGAGGAGAATGGGCAGACTGGTTCGAGCTGATAGAAAGGCAACAGTGACTCAAATTGCCACCCGTTACAACCAAGGTAGGCAGAAGAGCATCTCTGAACGCACAGTGCGTCGAACTTTGAGGCAGATGGGCTACAGCAGCAGAAGACCACACCGGGTACCACTCCTCTCAGCTAAGAACAGGAAACTGAGGCTACAATTTACACAAGCTCATCGAAATTGGACAGTAGAAGATTGGAAAAACGTTGCCTGGTCTGATGAGTCTCGATTTCTGCTGCGACATTCGGATGGTAGGGTCAGAATTTGGCGTAAACAACATGAAAGCATGGATCCATCCTGCCTTGTATCAACGGTTCAGGCTGGTGGTGGTGGTGTCATGGTGTGGGGAATTTTTTCTGGGCACTCTTTGTAAAATACTGACCGTATTTTGCGTCGGTTAGTGTGACCCCGGCCTGACAGTGTATGTGGCTGTTCACAAGTCCGTAATGTTTTGTGGACAGAATGTTTGGTGCAATATCATCGTGACATGTCCTATATTGATCTGAGTGTCAAATAAATCTCTGCAATGAAAGTCTATGGGTCCGTGAAATATCTCAGAAGCCATCCTTGTGTTGTTTTTTTTAACTGATGGATAGATAGAAGGTGAAGAACCTTTTTTTTCTCATCAGTGACAAAACTTATAAAACTTTGACCAAACTGTGATGAAACTGATGATGTTCTGTTTAAAATCTTATGATTCTGTGATGAAAATCACTGATGAAACTTGAAAAATATTCAGAATTGAGAGTCCTCAGTGGTTGATACCTTTTAATGGCTAACTGAAAAGATGGTAACACATTGCAAGCTTTCGAGACTACTCAGGTCTCTTCATCAGGCTAGACTAATACAATCTAATTCCTGATGAAACTTGGTTCATTTTCTCATAAATCAGTATTCTATATTCTCTGTATTTTCTGAATTTGAATATTCATGCATTGTATTTTATGTGTTTTCCTATAAAGTGAAAAATAAAATAAAATATTTTCTTCCACTTGGTAAAAGTAAAAAAAAAAAAAAAAAGATTCCAAGGTCACTTTTCTTGCCTGTGCAGTACCCGGTAAATGCTGCTGTGCATTAAGAGTAGATTTTGTTTGACACTTCACCTTTCTCTTTAAACCTATACTTAGCAAAGTTTAGTTCTGCATGCTAGCAAAAAATTTTTATTGGCTTTATTTATAGAAAACTCTGACTTTGTCTCTTGTCATTCTATTTCTGTCCTACTGTTCTGTAGAATACAAAGTATGGTATATACAATACAAATGTACATCACCTACAAATACAGTACATATAGGTTTACTACATTGTGTGTATGTATGTGTGTGGGTGTGTATATATACAGTATATATACACTCACTGGCCACTTTATTAGGTACACCTGTCCAACTGTGTGTTAAGACTTAATTTCTAATCAGCCAATCACATGGCGGCAACTCAGTGCATTTAGGCATGTAGACATGGTCAAGACAATCTCCTGCAGTTCAAACCGAGCATCAGTATGGGGAAGAAAGGTGATTTGAGTGCCTTTGAACGTGGCATGATTGTTGGTGCCAGAAGAGCTGGTCTGAGAATTTCAGAAACTGCTGATCTACTGGGATTTTCACGCACAACCATCTCTAGGGTTTACAGAGAATGGTCCGAAAAAGAAAAAAAATCCAGTGAGCGGCAGTTCTGTGGCCGGAAATGCCATGTTGATGCCAGAGGTCAGAGGAGAATGGGCAGACTGGTTCGAGCTGATAGAAAGGCAACAGTGACTCAAATTGCCACCCGTTACAACCAAGGTAGGCAGAAGAGCATCTCTGAACGCACAGTGCGTCGAACTTTGAGGCAGATGGGCTACAGCAGCAGAAGACCACACTGGGTACCACTCCTCTCAGCTAAGAACAGGAAACTGAGGCTACAATTTGCACAAGCTCATCGAAATTGGACAGTAGAAGATTGGAAAAACGTTGCCTGGTCTGATGAGTCTCGATTTCTGCTGCGACATTCGGATGGTAGGGTCAGAATTTGGCGTAAACAACATGAAAGCATGGATCCATCCTGCCTTGTATCAACGGTTCAGGCTGGTGGTGGTGGTGTCATGGTGTGGGGAATTTTTTCTGGGCACTCTTTGGGCCCCTTGGTACCAATTGAGCATCGTTGCAACGCCACAGCCTACCTGAGTATTGTTGCTGACCATGTCCATCCCTTTATGACCACAATGTACCCAACATCTGATGGCTACTTTCAGCAGGATAATGCGCCATGTCATAAAGCTCGAATCATCTCAGATTGGTTTCTTGAACATGACAATGAGTTTACTGTACTCAAATGGCCTCCTCAGTCACCAGATCTCAATCCAATAGAGCATCTTTGGGATGTGGTGGAACGGGAGATTCGCATCAGGGATGTGCAGCCGACAAATCTGCGCCAACTGTGTGATGCCATCATGTCAATATGGTCCAAAATCTCTGAGGAATGCTTCCAGCACCTTGTTGAATCTCTGCCACGAAGAATTGAGGCAGTTCTGAAGGCAAAAGGGGGTCCAACCCCTTACTAGCATGGTGTACCTAATAAAGTGGCCAGTGAGTGTATATATATATATATACATATATATATATATATATATACAGTGGGGAAAAAAAGTATTTAGTCAGTCAGCAATAGTGCAAGTTCCACCACTTAAAAAATGAGAGGCGTCTGTAATTTACATCATAGGTAGACCTCAACTATGGGAGACAAACTGAGAGAAAAAAATCCAGAAAATCACATTGTCTGTTGTTTTTTCATTTTATTTGCATATTATGGTGGAAAATAAGTATTTGGTCAGAAACAAGCAATCAAGATTTCTGGCTCTCACAGACCTGTAACTTCTTCTTTAAGAGTCTCCTCTTTCCTCCACTCATTACCTGTAGTAATGGCACCTGTTTAAACTTGTTATCAGTATAAAAAGACACCTGTGCACACCCTCAAACAGTCTGACTCCAAACTCCACTATGGTGAAGGCCAAAGAGCTGTCAAAGGACACCAGAAACAAAATTGTAGCCCTGCACCAGGCTGGGAAGACTGAATCTGCAATAGCCAACCAGCTTGGAGTGAAGAAATCAACTGTGGGAGCAATAATTAGAAAATGGAAGACATACAAGACCACTGATAATCTCCCTCGATCTGGTGCTCCACGCAAAATCCCACCCCGTGGGGTCAGAATGATCACAAGAACGGTGAGCAAAAATCCCAGAACCACGCGGGGGGACCTAGTGAATGAACTGCAGAGAGCTGGGACCAATGTAACAAGTCCTACCATAAGTAACACACTACGCCACCATGGACTCAGATCCTGCAGTGCCAGACGTGTCCCACTGCTTAAGCCTGTACATGTCCGGGCCCGTCTGAAGTTTGCTAGAGAGCATTTGGATGATCCAGAGGAGTTTTGGGAGAATGTCCTATGGTCTGATGAAACCAAACTGGAACTGTTTGGTAGAAACACAACTTGTCGTGTTTGGAGGAAAAAGAATACTGAGTTGCATCCATCAAACACCATACCTACTGTAAAGCATGGTGGTGGAAACATCATGCTTTGGGGCTGTTTCTCTGCAAAGGGGCCAGGACGACGGATCCGGGTACATGAAAGAATGAATGGGGCCATGTATCGTGAGATTTTGAGTGCAAACCTCCTTCCATCAGCAAGGGCATTGAAGATGAAACGTGGCTGGGTCTTTCAACATGACAATGATCCAAAGCACACCGCCAGGGCAACGAAGGAGTGGCTTCGTAAGAAGCATTTCAAGGTCCTGGAGTGGCCTAGCCAGTCTCCAGATCTCAACCCTATAGAAAACCTTTGGAGGCAGTTGAAAGTCCGTGTTGCCAAGCGAAAAGCCAAAAACATCACTGCTCTAGAGGAGATCTGCATGGAGGAATGGGCCAACATACCAACAACAGTGTGTGGCAACCTTGTGAAGACTTACAGAAAACGTTTGACCTCTGTCATTGCCAACAAAGGATATATCACAAAGTATTGAGATGAAATTTTGTTTCTGACCAAATACTTATTTTCCACCATAATATGCAAATAAAATGAAAAAAAAACAGACAATGTGATTTTCTGGATTTTTTTTTCTCAGTTTGTCTCCCATAGTTGAGGTCTACCTATGATGTAAATTACAGACGCCTCTCATCTTTTTAAGTGGTGGAACTTGCACTATTGCTGACTGACTAAATACTTTTTTGCCCCACTGTATATATATATATATAGTGAGGTAGCACTGTCATTCACATAGGGGATCACTCGCTTGCAGCCACAAAACCAGATCCGGCATGTTTTTTTTTTAATAAAACAGAAATAGTCCCTTCGGTTTATTCAGCATCATAAACCATCAAAGCAACAGGAAAAAACAGCATATAGTCAGCATAGCGTCCATTACAGAGTTCAGCTCTGTTATCCTGTAGTCACACAAGTTATGCACTGTTCAATGCGCAGGCTTTCTAGCCACTAAGTTATCTCACCCTGTCAGGGTTTCCTCATGCTGCTGCACCATGCTGCACATGTTCATTCCCTCCAGGGAACTATCAGGCACATGTCGCCGTTACTCACAGCCACTTCACAGGCTGTTAGCCAGGAAGCCCCATCTCAGTGGGACCTTCCACACTGGACCAACCGGGTCCCAGCATTCACCACCTGTGACCAACCCTGGCCACTATATAAGGTCCATAGCCACGCCCACCGGGTCACATGGCTATGACCTCATCACAGGTCCTTGAACCATTTACACATTCTTTGCAATAGCGTCCTTAAACACATCCCCTGGGTGGGTTTGTAGGTAACTGGGCCTGCTCGTCTCCCAAGTTACTGTCACGCCGCCTGTCACTCCGCACTCACCTGGGGGCGGGACCTCGGTCCCGATGTCACCTCTTCCGGAGCTGCCGCCGCTCCGGGGGTCCTGCCGGGTGCGCATGCGCACCTCTCGTACTTAGGCTCATGTTTTCTCCATGTTCTGTGTGCCCACGCGCGCTCTTCTCAGCTCTGTCTCCAGGTCCGTCCTCTCTATGGTATTGGAGGACTTGACCCGGAAGCCCTAGTGATCATGTGCTATATCAGGCTACCTCTTCTTATGGGAGGTGCCTGATTATTGTTGTGCTTCCTTGCTTGGTCTGTCGTGTCCCTGCCTGGCTGTATGCTGTATTCGGGTCCTCTGCCTTATACTCCGTTGTGCCTCTCGGCACATGTTCTGAACCTGTACTCTGCCTTATACTCCGTTGTGCCTCTTGGCACACGCGCTGAACCTGTACTCTGCCTTGTACTCCGCTGTGGACCTGCACTCTGCCCTGTACTCCGCTGTGCCTCTCAGCATATGCTCTGAACCTGCACTCTGCCTTGTACTCTGTTGTGCCTCCTGGCACATGCTCTGAACCTGCACTCTGCCTAGCACTCTGTTCTGCCTCCGGGCACATGCTCTGATCTAGTGCTCTGTCTCATGCTCAGTTGTGCCTCCTGGCACACACTCTGTTCCTGTACTCTGTTGCACCTCCTGGCACTCCTGCAGACACACTCACTCGTGTCTCCTGCGAGCTGGCCACCTGGTGCCAGCAGTCATGGTACCTTACCCCCTTGGGCTTGCCCCTGACACTCGCCCTGGGAGGGTTGGTGCCACGACCCAGAGGGTCCACTCCAGGAGTCGTCACAGTTAGGGTACCGTTACACCTAGCGATGTACCAGCGATCCCGACTAGCGATATGACGCGGTCAGGATCGCTGGTGCATCGCTAGGTGGTCGCTAGTGAGCTGCCACTCAGGCAGATGGGGACGGGAGTCGCTACTTACCTGTCAGACGCGGCGATGCTGCGTCCTCCCGCCCGCGTCCACGCGTTGCTCGTCGTCACAGCAGGAAGCGCCGCAGGAAGTGACCGACGAGGAATGGTCCAGCAGCTTCTCGCTCGATCAGCGATTACCAGCGGGGGAGCCGGTCAGAGGTAAGTATCACATGCAGCGATATCGCTAGCAATATCGCTGCAACGTCACAAAATCGGTGACTTTACAGCGATATTGCTAGCGATATCGCAGTGTGTAATGGTGACTTTACCTGGAGACTTCTCCCTGACACTTTGACACAGCACTTCAGCAATATCACTGCTGATCAACACACACATCAATCTCCATCTCAAGGCCACCCACCTTGAGATACATAACAGTCCTTCAGGATTCTGCCACTCATCCTCTCTCTTGGGACATCCACACAGCGCCCCCTAGCAGACACAGTGGTCACTACACCACTATATATATATATATATGTATATATGCACACACAGTATATATATACGCACATCCTCCATCCCATAGTCCCATGCCCATATACCAATCACACATCCTCCATCCCATAGTCCCATGCCCATATACCCGTCATACATATCCTCCATCCCATAGTCCCATGCCCATATAACCATCATACATATCCGCCATCCCATAGTCCCGTGCCCATATACCCGTCATACATATCCTCCATCACCATAGTCCAGTGCCCATATATATATATATATAATGTGTGTGTATGTCTTGACCGAAAGAGTTGACACCCTTGAAATTATGAAAATAATGTCTTTCTTATTGCAATTACATGTGTTTTGTTATACACATTTATTTCCTCTCTGTGTATTGGAACTATGCAAAAAAAGGCAATTTGGACATCATTTCGCACAAAACCCCCAACATGGGCCAGATAAACTTGTTGGCACCTTTCTAAAATTGTGGGTAAACAACTGAACTCAGCTCAAGAAACTACAACCGAAATGCTTCTGTGTGATGGTGCAATATGTGAGCATTTGGGTCCCATTTTAAACTATTGCCCAGGGCCCCATTTTGCCTGAAACTGGCCCTGGATGTTATGTAATTAGTTAAATTGAGATAATATAAAAAAAGGTATCTTAAAATATTTGTAAAAATCTATATATCAAGAAATTGTCATGGCCTGTGAATTTTCTATATAAGTGACTGCCATACAGTAAATTACTAAAGCACAATCACTGCATGTGTTTGCCGCCTGGTAAGTGTCCCTTTCGTACTTTTGGCATACGACAGATATTTATTTCTACATGTAATATTCATCACTTTATGTAGTATTATGACCACACTGGAATTCTAGATTGCATTTTGCTTCCGCTCATTCTCCTGGCACATTAAAGTCTTTCTATGTGTCAGAATTTTTTAATGACACTGCTTATTTCATGAAAAATTGCTTCACAAAGTGCTTCCATGCTGTGTACTTTGTCTGTTGTTCTCTCGCTTTGCAGAACTTTATTTTTAATTTTAGAATTGGTGGTCAAATAAATAGAAATGTCATTAAACATTAAGCTTTCTTCTGATATTACTGCAAAAAGTTTTTCATTTGTGAAGTGCTGCCAGCTTCCAACACTGAATGCTTTTTTTAAAAGAAAAATCTTTTTCTTAATTTATCAGGATTACTTTATGGTTTGCTTTCTCTTGTTTTGCCATGAAGTGACACAATTCTTTCAATGAAAGTTGAATGCCCATATTGAGGCTAAGTTCCCACGATGAGTATTTGGTGCATTCTTTATGCTGCATGTTATCATGGGCAAAGAAATTGCATCAAAGTGTATGGGATTTAGGGTATGTGCACACGATCAGGAATGGCTCAGTATTTGCTCAGGAATTTGACGCAGTATAAATCTGCACCAAATCTGCATCTGAGGTCACTGACAGGTCAACTGCGATTTTGATGTTTTTTTACATGTGTTTTTTCTGCATGCGTTTTTGATGCATTTTTTCATTGCATGAGTTTTTTTTGTCACTTGAAATAAAGCTAATTGTAAGTTGGCTTCTGGGAAGGAAAAAAAAAGTGATTTCCTGTTTGTAGATACATTGGGGTATATTCCCATGGTCAGTAAACGCTGCGGGATGGATGCTGTGTACATCCGCAATGTCCAACCTGCAGAATCCAGCTGTTACAGCACAGTGGATGGGATTTCAAGAAATCCCATGCCTACTATGCATGCACCGATGCCCACAGCTTCCCTGCAGAGACGGACATGCTGTGTGCCTTTCCAGACCACAGCATGTCAATTTATGTAGCTGCGTAAATTACCCATTCACTATTATTAGTTGCGGTAAAACTGCATTATCTCCTAGTCACATGTGCATTAAATGCAGGAATGCAGCTTACTACGCATGTGTACTAATTTAAATAATGGTGAATCTTGTGACACAGCCATAAGTACATGACACAGGAGGAAAGCACAGAGAAGCCTCCTCCTTTTTAATAAATAATAGTAAAAAAATAGAGTAGGTTCTCCCTATATTTTTTAACCAGGCAGAATAAAGCAGACTGCTGGAACTGGTATTTCAGGCTGGTAAGGATCCAATATCCATGAACCTTACCAGTCTGATAATACCAGGACGCAGCAGTCTGCTTACCTTGGATGGTTAGCAAAAATATTGGTATCCCCTCCAAAAAAAAATAGCGTGGGGTCCCCCTATTTTTGTTAACCAGCCAAGGAAAAAGCAGACAGCTGTGGCCTGTTATTCTCAGGCAGGCGAGGCCCATGGATTTTGACCCTCACCAGCCTAAAAATAGCACCCCACAGCCACCCCACAATTGTCGCATCCAAAGATGCATCAGTTGTGGCACTTTACCTGGCTCTTCCCACTTGCACGGTAGTGGTGGCAAGTGGAGTTCATATTTGTGGGATTGATGTCACCTTTGTATTGTCCTGTGACATCAAGCCCATGGCTTAATAATAGAGAAGCATCTATAAGACACCTATCCATTACTAATCATAAAGTCATATGGTAAATAAAGACACAGCCAGAATAAAGTCCTGTAATTGAATTAATGACACAGACTCCTTTAATAATCTTAATTAAACCATACTTACTGCATCGCCTAATTCCACGGAAGCCCTCGTTCTCCTTTAAGAGAAATAAAATAAAAAAGCAACAGTATACCATACCTGTTCGCCGAGAAGATATACATACTGTCCCACGATGAGTCCAGTTCTGCTACATCTGGATGTCTTTGGCTGAACAGCGGCTTTATGCCACCACTCTGCCTGACATCCAGACACAGTGGAGCTTGAAGATGATGACCGCTGATGACTGGAGATAACTCGGTCACCGGCGGTCACGTGCACTGCAGTTCTCACAGTCAGCTGACCGTGAGAACTTGGCTAGTTACCAGAGATGACCCAATCCCCGGCGGTCACGTGCACAGCAGTTCTCACGGTCAGCTCAGCTCATCGTGAGAACTGCAGTGTATGCGAACTTACAGCTGAAACAAGGTAAGACATTATTTAAAATAGTACACATGCGTAGTAAGCTGCGTTCCTGCAGTTAATACACATGTGACTAAAAAGATAATGCGGTTTTACCGCATCTAATCATAGTCTACGGGTAATTTAGACCGCGTAGACGGAGCATCTCCACTACATAAATTGACATGCTGCGGTCTGCAAAGACACGCTGCATGTGCCTCTCTGAAGGGAAGCCAGAGGCATCTCACGATGCATAGTGGAGATGGGATTTCATGTAACATCTGTCCGCAGCGGGTTAGACGCTGCGGGTGTATGCAGCGTCCAACCCGCAGCATTTACTGACCGTGGGAACATACCCTTAGGCCTCTTTCAAACATCTGGGTTGCAAGGAGGTTTTTTATCTGTGTTTTATGGATGTGTTATGTTGAAACAATTCTTGAGTTATTACCACATAAAGTAACATGTCAGATTTGAAAAATTAGACTTGGTAATTTAATGTGTTGTCCACTTTCAGGCAAGTGTACCCTAAACTGAGTTAAATATATAAAATAAAAAATGCAAGAAGTTCCAATCTACCTGGATCCAGCATATACGCACCACCCGGAGCTTTGACTACAGTGGTGATGTCCTGTCCGTAGCGCATATTGCGTAGACTTGCAAAATTGACATGACGTCACCGCTCTAGCCAGCCAGTCACTAACTTCAGTGGCTTATAAAGTACACTGGGGCTCATTGTTGTGTGCCGTCAACCTCAGTGCACATGCCCTGAGCTCAGTGACTGGCTAGACCGTCACGCACGCTGGTGACATGACATCACTGCTGTAGTCAAAACACCAAGACCGGAGTGTGGTTGAGGACCAGGACTGGACTATGAAAGGATGGGTACTTGTTGGGTTTGTTATTTGATCTATTTTACTTACATGGGAGTCCATTTTCCTGGAAGTGAATAACCCCCTAAGTTTAAAATTAACTCAATCACTAGAGTGTTAAAAATAATAATAATAATAATGCTTTACTTTTTAATCTTTTATTATTTTTTCTCTCTTTTGTCCAGGGTACACCAGGACCAGGGAAATATGAAATAACACGCTACTTTGATATTTCAAACAGTTTGACAAAATCTGTCGATAATCATCAGCCACCTTTTCTTTCACATTCAAAAGTAAGAAAATATAGCAAATGATTTTTATTGGTTTATTTGTAAATAATCGCATACGATAAACTATTACATAATATATTATACCTTATACTGGTTAGAATATTTGTAATACCTTTTTTATTGTGTTAACAGATCTAAACGTCCTCTTATTATTTCATTTGATATAAATATAGGTTTTACTTAAGCTGTATTTCCAGCTTTAAAGGGGTGGTCCGGTTCAAATCAATAAGTCTGTGGTTAATCTGTGTGACTGCATACTTATGAATTCTCCCAGTGCACGCACTGTGCACTGCTTGGATTTGCCAGCTTCTGACTTGGGACCGGAAGTCATTATCAAAGTAAATTAGAATACTTTGTAACACCAGCTTGAAAAATGATTTTACAATCCGAAATGTTGGCCTTCTGAAATGTATGTTCAGTAAATGCACTCAATAATTGGTCAGGGCTCCTTTTGCATCTGTAGGAAGATGGACCGGGTCGGTGGTACCTATCTTGCTTTGGCTCCGGAACTATCGAGGCTATCACCATTGTTGCTGGGGGGAAAGCTTTCTCACCCAGACAAGACCTTTGCACTTAACAGTTGGGGGCGTGTCAGAGATAAAAGAGATGGTTCACAGGAAAGCAGGACACTTGGCGGGAAGACAGAGTGCGCAGCAGGAGAAGGTTGATTCACTCTCCTTGGATAAACGCAATAGTGCAGGCCCACACTGTAGTTCCCCAGCCTAAGCACACACTGACTGTGAGCAACAAGTAGCTGTATGCTCGCTCACCCCTGTCACTGAGAATCTGTCCTGCACTGTTCTGCTGACTGCCGCGGGCGTGCGGCCTAAGTCTGACCAGATGAATCATACAGAGCCGGGTAGGTTAACCCCTGCCTCTGTCGCTGAACTGAGTCACGCTCCAGCAGTACCACAGACTGTGCCACATCACGTACGTCACAGGACCTCACTTAGGAGAGCCAGGATATGCCGCTCTCGTCGGGAGACAGTGCCTCAACTTTCACCCTTAGATTTCAAGCCTTCAAACCATCAGATTGTTAAGTTTACCCGTTTTATGAACAGTTGTAATTACCCTGATATAATACTCAGTTTTACTCTCCTCATAGCCCATTCTCTCCCTGCATGGAGTATACCCTGTAATAAACCCTTTAACTCTTGCTCTGCCTCCTGCTCGTCACTGCATCCTGCGTACCTGCTATCTAACACACAATTACTGAATCAATGCGGCGTGGCATGGAGGCAATCAGCCTGTGCCACTGCTGAGGTGTTATGGAAGCCCAGGTTACTATGAGCCTTCTGCTTGTCTGCATAGTTGGGTCTGGTGTCTCTCATCTCCCTCTTGACAATACCCCATAGATTCTCTATGGTGTTAAGGCATGGCGAGCTTGCTGGACAATCAAGCACAATGTTACTGTTGTTTTTAAACCAAGTATTAGTACTTTTGGCAGTGTGGACAGGTGCCGAGTCCTGCTGGAGAATGAAATTTCCATCTCCAAAAATCTTGTCAGCAGAGGGAAGCATGAAGGGCTCTAAAATTTCTTGGTAGATGGCTGCACTGAATTTGGTCTTGATAAAACACCAGCAGATGACATGGCTCCCCAAACTATCATTGATTGTGAAAACTTCACAATAGTCCTCAAGCAGCTTGGATTGTGCGCCTCTCCACTCTTCCTCCAGACTCTGGGACCTTGATTTTCAAATGAAATGCAAAATTTACTTTCATCTCCTTGTGAATTGCCCCCAAATTTTTGAATGGCCTTTTCTTAACAATCCTTTCAATGCTGCGGTTATCCCATTTGCTTTTGCACTTTTTTCTACAACACTTTTTCCTTCCAATCAACTTTCCATTAATGTGCTTGTATACAGCACTCTGTGAACAGCCAGCTTCTTTAGCAATGACCTTTTGTGGCTTACCTTCCTTGTGGAGTGTGTGAATGACTGCCTTCTTAACATCTGTCAAGTCACCAGTCTTCCCCATGATTGTGGTGCCTATTGAAACAGACTAAGGGACCTTTTTAAATGCTTAGGAAGCCTTTGCAGGTGTTTTTTGTTAATTCTAATTTACTGAGATAATGACTTTTGAGTTTTCATTGGCTGTAAGCCATAATCATCAACATTAACAGAAATAAAAACTTGAAATAGTTTGTAATGACTCTATATAATATATGATTTTCTATTTTTGAATTGAAGAACTGAAATAAATTAACTTTTTGATGATATTCTAATTTTGTGAGAAGCACCTGTATGTTTTATACATACTCCCGCTTCCATATACTTGTATGTCACAAGACCATGTCCTATAGTTGGTCATGCCCACTGGACTGCCACTTCATTAGAAGGGGCATGGCCTCACTCAATATAAGTATATAGCGTGAGGCCACATCCACTAGATGGGCTTGGGCCAGGAGTTTGTATTCCTCATACGTACCCTCCGGTCTGGGTCAGAAACTGGCAAATCCCTGCAGCACACAGTGCATGCACTGGGGGATTCATGCGCTCTTTTGGTCATACCATGATGGTATGTTAAGTAAGGATGGTATCTACGTTGTCTATCAGTACACTGCTCTTTATTTATTTATATTATTCATGCATTCTTTTGGTCATTTTTGATTATGTGTGATAGTTTTCTCATGGTATTATTTAGCTGCCATCACGGTTGCCATCCTTTCTTTGCTATTTTTGTGCCTTATCTGGTGCCTTTAGAGTGGCCTTCCATTGGGTAGGTTTTCTGATGGATACTATTTTTACAACCAGGTACAAATTGGTCTCCTTATTTGAGGTTGTGCCTATAGCACTAACATGTCATTATTTGACTCCTGTTAATGGTTTATCAAATTCAAATCTATTAAGGGTGGTTTGTAATGTGACCTTTGTTAGACAAATGAAGGTCATATAATTGCACAATTTTTTCCTCTCTTGCTATTCAGGCTGAGTTCACACGTGGCGTTTTTTTCACGTTTCCGCGGCGGTTTTAACCGCGCTATTTGGCCGCGAAAACACGAAAAATAAGTATCCCATGCATTCCTATGGGATTCCGCAATGCTGTGCTAATGCTGCGGTTTTTACCGCGGCGGAATCGCTTCGTGGTAAAAAACGCAGCATGCTCATTAATTTGCGGAATCGCGGCGATCCCACACCCATAGGAATGCATTGTTCCGCTTACTTCCCGCATGTGGCTGTGCACACCATGCGAAAAGTAAGCAGAACAATTGCGGATGGTACCCACAGTCCGGAGGAGAGGAGACTGTCCTCCGGGCTTTGGGTACCATATCCCTGTAAAAAATAGAATTTTAAAATAAAAAATATTGTTATTCTTACCTTCCGACGTCCCGCGCAGCCTTCCCGCCTCTCTCCACGCTCCCGGTCCCAGTAATCCTTTGCGAAAATGCCCACGATGGCATCCGTTCTCGCGGGATCGCGAAGTCTCGCGGTCATTCGCGCGACGTCATCGCGAATTACCGCGAGACATCGGGATCCCGCGAGAACTGACGTCATCGCGGGTATTTTCGCAAAGGATTACTGGGAACGCCTGCGCGGGACGCCGGAAGGTAAGAATAACACCATTTTTTATTTTTTTTTACATTCTATCTTTTACTACTGATGCTGCATAGGCGGCCTCAGTAGTAAAAAGTTGGTCACACTTGTCAAACACTATTTATGACGAGTGTGACCAACCTGTCAATCAGTTCTCCAAGCGATGCTACAGATCGCTTGGAAAACGCTAGCATTCTGCAAGCTAAATACGCTTGCAAAATGCTAGTTTTTCCACGGGAAAATCGCGGGAATTTAAAATGCGATTTTCCCGCGGACTGGAATTCCGGAATTCTCGCGGTAATTTCCGCGAGAGTTCCGGTACGTGTGCACTTAGCCTCATTCTCAGGTGCCAAAAAAGTGCCATTTATATGTATGTTACCATTTGCACTCAGGTCTGTGGGGTGGTACCCCCTTTTCTCATTGGGCATCTTGGTTTTTTAAACATTTTTAAATGTGTTTGCTCTGTATATTCTAATAAAATTTGTATCTTTTGTATTTTATGATCTTTTTGGTGATCGCCATCTGAGCATGTTCTTTTTTCTTGCATTCTTACTAGTGACTTCACATGCTTTTGGCAGATCCCTTTTACATGATAGACATTTGGTGATGGTGCCCTCCATTTTGTTCTTTTTTCTTGCTAAAGAAAATATGCATTTATGAAATGAGGGAGGGAGTGGCCTAAGTATAAAAACATCCTTTATCAAGGGGTGAATAGTTATTAGGCAGCTTTTTTCCCTCAGTCAAAATGGGCAAAAAAAGAGATGCAGCTGACTCCGAAAAGACAAAAGTAGTTAGAATTTTTACAAATTGAACCAGCACTCCTCAAATTGCTAAGATAGTGGGGCGCAATCACAGAATCATCACAAGTGTTGGTTCAAATAGTCAACAGAATCACAAAAACATGTTGAGAAAAAAAGACACGATAATTGCCAAAGATTTGAGAAGCATTAAACGTGATGCGACCAAGAATCCGTTATCTTTCAGAGCTGTGATATTCCAGAATTGCAACCTCCCTGGAGTGTCCAGAAGTGCAATGTGTTCAGTGCTCAGAGACATGGCCAAGGTAAGGAAGGCTGAAACCTGACCACTACTAAACAAGATACATAAGCTAAAATGTCAAGACTGGGCCAAGAAATAACTGATGAAAGATTTTTAAAAGTTTTATGGACTGATGAGATGAGAGTGACAGAGTGACTATTGATGGACCTGGTGGAAGGATAAGTAATGGGAACAGACCTCCAGCAAGGTGGAGGTGGTGTAATGTTATGGGCTGGTAATAAGCTAGTTGGACCTTTTTAGGTTGAAGCTGGACTTACAATCAATTCCAAAACCTACTGTCAGTTTTTAGAAGTCATTTTTTTCAAGCAGTGGCATTGGAAAATATTTGCATCTTTCAAGAAAGTTATGATTTTTATGCAGCACAATGCTTCATTGGGTGTATTGAAGTTCTCCACTGATTGGCTGACTGGAAAAGGCCTTAAAGATGAAAGAATAATAACATGGCCCCATCCTCACCTGAACGCAACCCTATTGGGAACTTGTGGGTCTTTCTTAAACCCAAGAGATTTACGAGGGCTGAAAACAGAACACCTCTCTAAACAGTGTCTGGAAGGATGTGGTTGCTGCTGACCAATAAGTTTCTTATCAGGTTAAGAAACAGACAGTCTTCATGGACGGAAGACTAAAGCTATGTTCACATGTGGCATTTTTACTGCGTTTTTTTTCTATAGCAATACCTGCTATCATAGCAGTAAACAAGGTGGAGAAAAAAAGAAAAGTTTTGCTTGTTTTTTCTTGTGTTTTTGATGCATTTTTGTAATGCTACATTTGTCTTTTGAGCATGCAGATAAAGTTTAGTGACAAAAAAAATCAAATTCTACTTCATAAGATTTTGGCACAGAAAAGCAGCAAAACCTTTGTTTTTTCATGACCCATTACATTCAATGGGTAAAGTGCTGCGGAATATGTTGGCGCTATATAAATAAAAATTATTATTAATTATTATTAATGGGTGAAAAACGCTGACAAAACGCTAAAAGAAGGTGATGTGTCCTATTCAGCAAAGCACAAAATACTGAGGACAAAAAATCCAAGCTGTGTGCATGAGATTTCTGAAATCTCATAGACTTTGCTGGTACTGTAAAACACAGATGAATAATGGCATACAAAAACACCACATACCCTTATGACTGTTATTGAAAAGAAGGCGACCATATTGGTTGCAAATATATTTTTTGAAATCTATTTTTGCATATTTTGACTTATTTTGTAATTACTCTCATGTTAACAGTTGAAAACAAACAACTGAGATGGGGAAATTTTAGTTTTTCATTTAGTTGCATAATTATGCATACTAATTGTTTCTCAATAATTATGCACATCTAGATATTCTCTAGTAAGAAAGACAAAATCTCACTTTTAGTTTCTTAAATATTCACCTTCTGTATTGACCGACAGCACTGCAGTTGTTCAGTTATAAAATTAATAATCAAAAATACAAATTGCCTAATAATTTTGCACACAGTGTACAAAGTCGTGTGACTTAGTTGAAAATAACCCTTCAGCTGCTTTTCATTAGTGCCACTTGCTTTACCATCCTAATTTAACCTTACAACAACTTTTTGAGATGTGTTGCTGCCATCAATTTCTAAATGAATATTTTTTTTTTAAATTGAAAAATGTTTAATTTTCAACATTTGATATGTTTTCTATGTTATGAATAAAATACGGCTATAGATTTCCAAATCATTGCACCCTTGTTGTCTTAACATTTTTACAGTGTCCCAACTTTTTGGGAATTTTGGCTTGTATATGTATTTTAAAATCTAAACAGTCTATTTTGAAGTTTTTAATCAGCATTTCCTTGTGTGCTACACTAGCGATTTCTACCTCTGAAATCAATGACCCCAGCACCAGGCACATATAATGAACAGCGCACGGCATTTGAGACTTTGAAGAAAATATCAAGTATGGCACAGACTCCTTTTGGCCATACCGCAGTCCGATTTACTAAGGAGCCAAAGATGCAGAGAACACCAGGTAAAAACATAATACTGTGTATTGTTCCCAAAAGTATCACTCCCATATACTAAATGCAGAGATTTGATGTTGTTTCAGTATATTTTATTTGAAAGAAACAAAAAAACTAAAGAACGCACCTATACTTTAATCTCTACTCAAATAATCCAACAAATCACCAAAGCTATTATTACACTTGATTAAATTGGTGCAACAGCTGTTCGATATGACAATACTGTTAGATGAGTGCTGCAGATGAGGTGGTATTTGTAATCACATACAGCTCTGCTCTATGCCCCTCAACCACAGGCAATCACAGTAGGTACTGTCAGGAACACCGCACTGCACTTGCTCACTGAGCCAGTGCGTGTGTCCTGAGTAAGACAAACTGTGCTCAGAGATACCTGTGGAGTGGGCAGCAGCAGAGAAGTTGCGTGCTTCAGACCCGCAGGACCTGAAGCACATGACTGCTGGGGGCGTGGCCTAAACTCCGGAGAGCTAGGAGCTGCAGAAAAACTCCTAGAATGGTAACTACGGAACAAAGTTACTAATTGGCATAAACAGTGACATAAACCAGATCGGGCTGGGGTCAAAGCACGAGATAGCACGACAATTATCAAAGGGCTAGACAGAATGGACAGTCGAGATGTAGCCAAGAAGTCAGAAAACAGAAAAGCAGATATACAGTACAGAATCAACAGTCAAACTCACAACGGGGGACAGAACTGGATCAGAACCATATAAGCAAGCTATAAGACAACAAACAGGCACACAGGGGTCAACACACTCGGCCAAAGGCAAAAGTATAACTGACAGGGATTGGAGTTTCTCAGGGCTATAAAAAGCTCTCCCTGAACCACAGAGAGGCCACAATAATTAACCCCAGGCGTGCAGGTCAAAGCCTGCACTGCACTCAAGACATTATCCCCTGAAGTGCAGGTCAAAAACCTGTACTGGGATCATGACAGGACCCCCTTCTCAACGGGGGGCCTCTGGACCCCCAGGCTTCCATGGGTACTTGGCATGGAAAGCCCGAACCAGGCAATCTGCATGTACAGAGTGAGCAGGGACCCATGAGCGATCCTCTGGTCTATATCCCTATATCCCTGGTCCATAGGAAACAATAATTAACCCCAGGCATGCAGGTCAAAGCCTGCACTGAGCTCAAGACATTAACCCCTGATGTGCAGGTCAAAAACCTGCACTGGGATCATGACAGGTACTGGCAATAAGATCAGTGCTAGCAAAGTTATAAATCACTAGATGGTGGCATGATTCTAATGCATCGGGTATTCTAGAATATGGCCAGTGGGAGACCGACGTTCAAAAGATGGTCCAGGACGATCCACCATGATTGGCGATCTCACAGCGGGGGCCTGATCGCTGCTGGGTGTAACACTGAGGCTAAGTACCCACGTTGCAGAAATGCTGCGGAAATTTCCGCAGCATTTCCTAACTCCCGCCGCGGGAAAACGCATGCAAATTCACATGCATTTTCCCACGGAAAACATGCGTTTTTCACGCGATTTTCGCCTGCGGAATTCAAGCGCATTCCAAGCGATTTGAAGCGTCGCTTGGAATGTGATTGACAGGTTGGTCACACTTGTCAAGCATAGTGTTTGACAATTGTGATCAACTTTTTACTATTGATGCTGCCTATGCAGTATCAATAGTAAAAGATAGAATGTAAAAAAAATTTAAAAAAAATTAAAAAAAAGGTTATTCTCACCTTCCGACGGCCCCCGATCTCTCCCACGCTACCGGCATCTTCCGATCCCAATAATGCTTAGCACGAAGGACCGGAGACGACGTCACTCTCGCGAGAGTGTGACGTCATCAGCTGTCTTTCGCGCAATGCATTACTGGGACCGGAAGATGCCGGGCGCGTGGTGAGAGGAGGGAAAGAGACCGGAGGCCGTCGGAAGGTGAGTATATCACTATTTTTTATTTTAATTCTATTTTTTCCAGGTTTATAGTACCCAGGTCTCATATGTAAACTATTAAGCACAACCAGAGATCAAATGAGTTTTCCAAGCGAAGTATATTTTATTAAAGTTAATAATTAACAGAGCATAAATGCTAATGCAGGTCGCAGCTGACAATAACACAGTACTATCTCAAATAGCACATTGAAACAATAATAAAGAGTGAGTAAAAATACCTCAATGAATTTTGCAGTTTCTAACATGATACAAATGAACAGCACCAAACCTATTTGAATAATGTGCGTTACCTAATGAAGGTGTTACCTACAATCAATAAACAGGATGGAGTGCTGATTATAAAGTGCTTCAGTGCTTTGTGCTAATGTTCCAAATAGGCATTTTGCATAGACTGCAAGCAGTATATATAATGTATAAACATAGTAAAAAGACTGCGTACAGTTGTGGCCAAAAGTATTGACACCCCTGCTATTCTGTCAGATAATACTCAGTTTCTTCCTGAAAATGATTGCAAACACAAATTCTTTGGTATTATTATCTTCATTTAATTTGTCTTAAATGAAAAAACACAAAAAGAATTGTCCTAAAGCCAAATGGGATATAATTCCACACCAAACATAAAAAAGAGGGTGGACAAAAGTATTGGCACTGTTCGAAAAATCATGTGATTCTTCTCTAATTTGTGTAATTAACAGCACCTGTAACTTACCTGTGGCACCTAACAGGTGTTGGCAATAACTAAATCACACTTGCAGCCAGGTGCTGTTAATTACACAAATTAGAGAAGCACCACATGATTTTTCGAACAGTGCCAATACTTTTGTCCACCCTCTTTTTTGTGCTTGGTGTGGAATTATATCCAATTTGGCTTTAGGACAATTCTTTTTGTGTTTTTTCTTTTAAGACAAATTAAATGAAGATAATAATAACAAAGAATTTGTGTTTGCAATAATTTTCAGGAAGAAACTGAGTATTATCTGACAAAATTGCAGGGGTGTCAATACTTTTGGCCACAACTGTATGTAGTATAGAGTAGTAGACTGAATGTCTGGTTAGGCAAATGAGGGAAACAACAGACAAGTATGGCATATATAGTATAACAAACGGCAGTATGAAAGTAATTAGCATGTCATTTTTAATTAGCGCACAAAATGCTAGAATATGGCCAAAATATACTAGATGCATGCATGAACTTATCAGGGCAAAGCGGCCACAACAGTTCCCATTGTATATAGAGGTACTTGAATAAAGTTCAAGTGCTGGAATAATATGTAACACTTACATGTGATGTGAAGTACCGCTGCTCAGCCTGCCGCTATGACGCGCGTTACGCCGCAGCTTCTTCAGGAGGCGTGGCTTACATGTGCCCCGGATTTAGTATATGTAATGCAGTCAGCCAATGAGCTGCATCCCTAAGTAAAGGGCATAAATTTCTGTACATGCGCTGTACATGCGCTGTTGCGTCGAAACGACGTCATGGATGACTCATCTAGTTCATGAAGTCCAAGACACTATCGGCGCATGCGCATCTGTATCCTCACTAACAAAAGGAAGTCTATCATCAGCGCTCATCGGTACGCAAGCGGTTCCGTCGCTTAGCAATAGAATACCGCCACATATCACACCGAGCACGTCAAAAGGCTCCTAGTGAAGACAGAAGCGGGCATGCACATGTGTTTGGATGAGATGTATGTAAAATGAAGCTAAGATTAAGTGGCACAGAGAGAGGACTGCAAGGGCAAGATATAAATATGTGTTGACAATGGGTGTATGTGAAATAATTAAACATAAAGTGCATATACATATATTATCTACATAAGACAAATTGAGATAGTACTGTGTTATTGTCAGCTGCGACCTGCATTAGCATTTATGCTCTGTTAATTATTAACTTTAATAAAATATACTTCGCTTGGAAAACTCTATTTGATCTCTGGTTGTGCTTAATAGTTTACATATGAGATTTGTTGGTATTGTATTATTTGTGACTTGAGCTCTTTATTTATATTTCATGGTGCATGGGGAATTTTTGTATTTATAGTACCCAGGGCCTGGAAGAGAGTCTCCTCTCCTCCGGACCCTGGGTACCATCCGCACATTGAGCGCTGCGCCGGTCATCTCCCGGCTGCGTCACCGCTGACCCCCGTGCGGCAGGAGATGACCCGCGGCAACTATCGGGAGATCAGTGGCTAGCGCTGCAGATCTCCCGACGGTAGTGGTGGCGTGCGTCGTTCGAATGCCGTGCCAAATCGCGGCCGGACTGCGCCTGACGCTGATTGGTCACGGCCGGCCGGGCGTGACCAATCAGCGATGCGGGATTTCCGTTACAGACAGACAGACAAACAGACAGAATTAGACGATTATATAGTAGATGATGTGTCTTTCCATATCACAAAAAGAAAGACAGTTCTCAACTTTTCTGGAAGCGTTTTCTTTTTTTCCCCTACATGACACCTCCTGCTAAAGATTGGTCAATTCCACGTAGGTGAAAAATAAGCAACCCCAGAGATGAATATATGCTAATGACCCATTGGTTGAAGGGGAAATGTAAACTTTACTAGCTAATATCTCTGCAATTGAGTTTAAAAATTAAAAAAATAAAAACTTTTCCATTTAGCTCTGCCTTCACTATTCCATGATGTGGTTAGCTTAACATGCTCAAACTGGTGAAAGGTCATTTTAAAAGACTGTTTCAGTTACTTCCCAGTTTGTATGTACAAATGCAGACCTCAGATGATTGTGATATACCTAAGGACACCTTAACACTTTGCTCTTCTCTGCATTTCAAAACCTCTTTTTGAAGATTGCAGTAAGTAATAGGTTGCATGTGAGGCAGAATTTATTCTTAATTCTTTTTCAGACCTAATATATCCAGATGCTACATTTCATATCTTTTATCATAATACTAAATTGTGGCTTTAAATATAGTACATTTCACAGATAATGGCAATGAAATCAATCTCTGTGGGAAGCCTGAACTGTAAAGTTCTCTAGATCATCCTCACAAAAAGAGCAAAAATGAATCTTGGCTTGCTATAATGAAAAGGAAAAATAATCGCAGATAGAGAAGTATGCTTGATTATGGCCAAGATTAATAATAGGCTAAAACTTTTAAGAAACTCTTTCATCATGAAGCTTCTTGCATCATATTGAATCAATTCTGACACTTATTATCAATTGCACTAATTACTCAAGAAAAGAAAATGAACTGTAGTATAACCGTGACTAACTTGTGGCATAATTTGAAGATTCAGAAACACCATTTCATTTCCATAATTGTTTCCATCAACTATCATGGGCCTTTAAAGTGGTTGTCCACTACTTTAGTTTGTCCAACAGAGGAGCTCCTTAAGACATTCATGACTGATCCCAAGGATAAGTCATCAGTGTTAAAGTAGTGGACAACCTCTTTAATGGTGTTGATTTTCTCATATAGGCAAAATTGATTCATTGGTTCCCCCTCATGCTCTAGGGCCCAGGTGCGATGGCAACCACTATACACATGCTATAGTTTCGCCCCCTATAACTAATTACTTTATTAGTCATCGTTGTCAGTGTGTCATGTAATAATTATTCTCTGCTTCCAGGTCCAGGTGCTTACAATATTTTTAGCTATGGCATAGCAAATGAGAGCTTAAAGAAAGCAAATCAAGAGAACTTAACCAAATCCGCCTTTGGATCTTCTGCTTCTCGTGCTTTGTACATTTCAAATAAGGATGCAGTCTGGACTCCAGGACCCGGGCATTATACTGTAAGTTTCATAGGACATCTTACTGATCGGTCTTATCCATTGATGCAAAATTAATGACAAAAGTGCAAAACTTATTCAAAGTTAAGCTTCTAAAAATCTTCTGAATACAAGTTGAGGATTGACTAATGGGGTGTTAGGCGTCGGGTTCCTGCCACTGCTCAGCAGGAATCCAGAGCCTTGCACCCAGCGGTTTCCTATTCTTCTTCGGCCGCAGTGGAGCCTGCTCAGCAGATTCATCGGTCCCGGCGCTCTGCCCAGGCCAACTCCGTGGGTTTGCTTGCTGCTGCCAACTCTGGCACAGCTATGACAATGCAGGCTGCTCTGCGGCGAGATTCTCCAGGGACTAAGTCCTCATGTCGGGCCACTGAGCATGCCCGTGGAGTGATCTCCCATTGGGGATCGAGGGTCATGTGCTCAGGTCCTGCTCGTGTTCGGATTGGCCCATCCGAGAAGCCAGGAAGGTCTCGGATGCCCGTGGCTATAAAAGATTCGAATGGCCGCTTGCCCATGCGCTAGGATAGACTAATTACAGACTATAAGGTGTGAGAGATGTATGCACGTATGAATGTATCTGGTGACTGACTCATTATGAAACCCCTACCCTTGGTATGCATGTGTTGTGCAGCCTAGCCTGCTAGCGCCCAGGCTTAGGTGTAGGTAGCTCAGGGTTTGAGTCAGACATTGGTCCTCACCAGTGATCCAGCATGCCTCAGTGCATGTGCTCCACACTCCACTGCCAGCGTCTTTAGCGGAGCTCGTGGCAGCGACGCTGCACGCTCAGTGGGCCTAGAGGGACTCTAACCCCATGTCCTTGGGGTAGCGTTCTGTGGCCGTACACTGTGCGCTCTTTTAGCCGAGCTCTGTGAGCACAAACAGGCTCCGGCGTTTATGCTCAGCGGTAGTGCGACTCTGTGAAGCAACAGAGTCCACTCCCGTACACACCGGGTGACGATAACCCGCGTGTGTTTTTATTGTATACCGCCATATAGCATCCACCATTACTGAGCAGCAGGTTACCACCCCTGCATGGTGGACCCCGGGCTGCGAACGCACCTTATTACCATCTTTATTATTTGGTGCGTTCCACCAGCCCTAACATTATCCTAGCGCCAGGGTCTGGCTAGTAATGGCGGATGAACAGCGACTGCTGCAGTACATCCGGCAGCTGCAGGGCAGGTTGGCGGCTCTCGAGCGTTCAGCCTCAGCTGCGGATATTACTGCAGTCGCTGTTCAGGCAGCCACAGAGGCTGTCTCCCGTGTGACCACAGCCATCCCTGCCCCGACTTTGTCCCGCCTCCCGCTGCCCGAGAAGTTCTCGGGTGATAGTGCTTCTTGTAGGGGTTTTGTAAGCCAGTGCTCTATACAGCTGGAGCTGCTGGCAGCACGATTCCCGTCTGAGCGGGCTAAAGTGGGATTTATTATTTCCCTCTTGTCGGGCAGGGCTCTGGAGTGGGCCACACCGCTGTGGGGATCATGTGGTGCAGAGTGTCTCACGGTTCTTGGACACTCTGAAGCAGGTCTTCCTGGGACCACGAGTCACCCATGACACCGCGCTCCGGCTGCTGGCATTGCCACAGGGCTCGTCCATGGTCAGCCACTTTGCCATCCAGTTCCAGACGCTTGCCTCAGAGTTAGAGTGGCCAGATAAGGTCCTTATTCCGGCATTCTGGAGAGGTTTGGCTGGCCATGTGAAGGACGCTCTGGCCACCAGGGAGATTCCCGCTACACTGGAGGAGCTTATCACTGTCTCCACCCGTATTGATCTTCGCTTCGCCGAGCGAGGGTTGGAGCGTGCCCAGTGTAGGCAGAGGTTTAGGTGGGCACCTAGTTTTGCTAAATCTCTGGAATCTTCCGATCGGGCGTCCGAGCGTCAGGGGGCTTCCCGTGAGGGATCCAGGCCCCGGTCCGCTCGAGCTCCTGTGAGCTGTCATGTTTGCCGGCAGTCCGGTCACCTTGCCAACCGGTGCCCACAGCAGCTGGGAGAACGCTCGCACATAGTGGCCGTAGGTGGCGGCGCACTAGAATCAGCGGCGATTTCCTCCAAGCTGTCCTTTAAGGGGACACTTTAGTTTGATTCTTCTACTCTGGCTGTGGAGGTTTGCGTGGATTCCGGGGCAGAGGGCAATTTTATGTAATTAGCCTTCGCTCAACGGCACGCTATACCCCTGGTTATGATGTCTACACCAGTCACCGTCAGAGTGGTGAACGGCGCCACTCTACCCTCACAGATAACCCACCAGACCGCCCCCTTGTTACTCTCAGTGGCTCCATCTCATCAGGAGACGATATCCCTCATCGTGCCCGAGGGTATTGACCAGGTACTTCTAGGGGTCCCCTGGTTGCAGTACCACTCCCCCCATATAGAGTGGTCCTCAGGGAGGATTATTGGGTGGAGTAAATCATGTGAGGGTAGATGTCTGAGGGAGTGCGTTCAGGTTGCCTCCACCGAGGTTCCCGCAGATCTCTCCTCGCTCCCCAAACACTATCGACAGTATGCGGACGTGTTCTCCAAAAAGGCGGCGGAGACCCTTCCACCGCATCGCCCCTATGACTGTCCTATTGACCTCTTGCCTGGTGCTGAGCCTCCCCGGGGTCGAGTATATCCCCTATCTCTCCTGGAGACAGGCCATGTCTCAATACATCAGGGAGAATCTGGCAAGAGTATTCATTAGGAAGTCAGTGTCACCAGCGGGGGCGGGATTCTTCTTCATCCAGAAAAAGAGTGGGGAAGTACGTCCTTGCATTGATTACAGGGGTCTTAACGCCATCACTGTTAAGAATAAGAATCCGCTGCCCCTGATATCAGAGCTGTTTGATAGGCTACAGGGAGCGAGGGTGTTTTCCAAACTTGATCTGCGGGGGGGCTTACAACCTGATTCGCATCCGTGATGGGGACGAATGGAAGATGGCATTTAACACCAGAGATGGGCACTATGAATACCTGGTGATGCCCTTCGGCCTCTGTAATGCCCCGGCCATCTTCCAAGACTTTGTGAATGATATCTTCCGGGATATGTTTACCACCTCGGTTGTAGTCTATCTGGATGATATTCTCATCTACTCTCCAGATATTGACTCCCACCGGAGAGATGTTTGCAAAGTTTTCAATCACCTGCGGGCAAACTCCCTCTATGCCAAGTTGGAGAAGTGTGTGTTTGAGCAGGAGTCCTTGCCTTTCCTGGGCTATATCATCTCCGCCTGGGGATTGGCCATGGATCCTACCAAGCTACAGGCGGTGATGGATTGGCAGGAACCTCATTCTCTCAAAGCATTGCAGCGCTTTATGGGGTTCATAAATTACTATCGCCAATTCATCCCCCACTTCTTGACTTTGGTAGCACCCTTGGTAGCCCTCACCAAGAAGGGTTCAAATCCCAAGTTATGGTCGGAACCGGTCTCCAAGGCCTTCTCCTCCATTAAGTCCCATTTCACTAGTGCTCCCATTCTACATAGCCCCGATGTAGATAAGCCCTTCATTCTGGAAGTGGATGCCTCTTCCGTCGGTGCTGGAGCGGTCCTGTTTCTGAAGGACACGCAAGGTCGGAAGCACCCATGCTTCTTTTTCTCCAAGACCTTCACACCGGCAGAGAGAAATTATGCCATCGGGGACAGGGAGTTGCTAGCGATGAAGTTGGCCTTCTCTGAGTGGGGACACCCCCTGGAGGGGGCTCGCCACCCTTTCCAGGTGTTCACCGACCGCAAAAACTTGGTGTATTTGCAAACAGCCCAGCGGCTAAATTCTCACCTGGCCAGATGGTCTTTGTTCTTTTCCCAGTTACACTTCACTCTCCATATTCTCTCCGGGGAGAAGAACATCCGGGCCGATGCTCTTTTCCGCTCCGTGGTGTCATCGGAGGAAGAGGAGGAGGAGCCTCGGCTGATCGTCACATCCGAGAGCCTGAGGACTGTGGCTCCGGTTGCCCTTGAGTCAGGACCTCCGGGCAAGACATTTGTCCCTGCCCATCTGCGACTGGAGGTCCTCTCTTGGGCTCATTCATCCAGGGCGGGTGGACATTTCGGGACAAAACGGACCTTTGAGCTTCTGGCGAGGACGTACTGGTGGCCGCATATGGCCCGTGACGTCAGGGACTATATTCAGGCGTGCGTCTCTTGCGCCCAGAATAGGTCCTCTCAGCAGCGGCCTGCTGGGCTTCTTTATCCACTGCCGGTAGCGGACAGGCCCTGGGAGATGGTCAGTTTGGACTTTGTGGTGGGGCTACCCAAGTCCAGTGGCAGCACGGTCATTTGGGTTGTCACCGAACATTTCTCTAAGATGGTGCACCTGGTACCTCTCTCCCGGTTACCTTCTGCGCGGGGCCTGGCAGTGTTGTTCATTAAGCACGTTTTCCACCTGCATGGCATGCCGGACAAGATTGTCAGTGACCAGGGTCCTCAGTTTGCGTCCCGGTTTTGGAGAGAGCTTTGTTCCCTGCTCTGCATTGAGCTGAATCTCTCCTCGGCCTATCATCCCGAGATGAACGGGTTGGTAGAGAGAGCAAACCAGACCCTGATCACATATCTTCGACATTTTGTCTCGGCCAGGCAGGATGACTGGGCATCCTTGCTGCCGTGGGCAGAGTTCGCTTTGAACAGTGCTGTGACCAACTCCACCGGTCAGACCCCATTCCTCCTAAATTGCGGCCAGCATCCGCGCGTCCCTGTGCCCATGCCCATGTCATCCACCAACTCCAGGGTGGCAGACTGGGCGGTGGAGGCATGAGACATTTGGGATCGCACCCAGGATGCTATCCGGGCTTCCAAGGAGAGAATAAGGGCCGCCACTGATGCACACCAGCGCACTGCTCCGACTTTTGCCCCTGGCGACTTGGTGTGGCTCTCCGCCCGAAACATCAGGCTGCGGGTAGAGTCCGCTAAGTTCGCACCGCGTTACATTGGCCCCTTCAAGGTCCTCGAGCAGATCAGCTCTGTGGTCTACCGTCTGGCCCTTCCACCACACTTGGCTATCTCTGATACATTCCACGTGTCCCTCCTTAAGCCTGTTCACTTGTCCCGGTTCTCCGAGTCATCTGCCGGGACATCAGACTTGTCTTCGGACGAGTTTGAGGTCAATGCCATCGTGGGATGCAAAGTGATGCGGGGCAAAAAGTTTTATTTGGTGGATTGGAAGGGTCATGGTCCAGAGGCTCGGACCTGGGAGCCAGTGAAGAACATTCACGCTCATCTCCTCATTGCGGCGTTTGAGCGTAGCGAGGCTCAGAGGGGAGGGGGGTAATGTTAGGCGTCGGGTTCCTGCCACTGCTCAGCAGGAATCCAGAGCCTTGCACCCAGCGGTCTCCCATTGTTCTTCGGCCGCAGTGGAGCCTGCTCAGCAGAGTCGTCGGTCCCGGTGCTCTGCCCAGGCCAACTCCGTGGGTTTACTTGCTGCTGCCACCTCTGGCACAGCAATGACAATGCAGGCTGCTCAGTGGCGAGATTCTCCAGGGACTTAGTCCTCATGTCGGGCCACTGAGCATGTCCGTGGAGTGATCTCCCATTGGATTACGAGGGTCACGTGCTCAGGTCCTGCTCGTGTTCGGATTGGCCCATCCGAGAAGCCAAGAAGGTCCCGGATGCCCGTGGCTATAAAAGATCGCATGGCCCCTCGCCCATGCGCTAGGATAGACTGTATTTACAGACTATAAGGTGTGAGAGATGTATGCACGTATGATTGTATCTGGTCACTGACTCATTATGAAACCCCTACCCTTGATATGCATGTGTTGTGCAGCCTAGCCTGCTAGCGCCCAGGCTTAGGTGTAGGTAGCTCAGGGTTTGAGTCAGACATTGGTCCTCACCAGTGATCCAGCACACCTCAGTGCATGTGCTCCACACTCCACTGCCAGCGTCTTTAGCGGCGCTCGTGGCAGCGACACCGCGCGCTCAGTGGGCCTAGAGGGACTCTAACCCCGTGTCCTTGGGGTAGCATTCTGTGGCCGTACACTGTGCGCTCTTTTAGCCGAGCTCTGTGAACACAAACATGCTCCGGCGTTTATGTTCAGCGGTAGTGCGGCTCTGTGAAGCAATAGAGTCCGCCCCCCGTACACACCGGGTGACGATAACCCGCGTGTGTTTTTATAGTATACCGCAATATAGCATCCGCCATTACTGAGCAGCAGGTTACCACCCCTGCACGGTGGACCCCAGGCAGCGAACGCACCTTATTATCATCTTTATTATTTGGTGCATTCCGCCAGCTCTAACTTTGGGTTATTGCTTACTGTTCTTCATCGCCATTTTAAACAATTAGGTGTAATGCGGCTCTGACTGGTAGCCGCAAGAAACACACTCATCTCCAGCGCCCCGCCACGTTACATGAAAGTGTGGGTCCTGGATGTGTGGACTTGTGATGTGAGGGTCTTATGCCCTTGCAGGCTGCATTTATCCAATGCTATGGGTTTGCCAGGACCAGATGCTTCACAGTTAAATGAGGGAGACCACCATTCCAAAACAAACTCTATACTGTATGGTAAGGGTAATATACACAGAATAGTGAGTACAAAGTCTTATGGACATTTATAGTGATGAGAAAGCATTAAAATGCAAGGGAACTCGTTACTCGAGTCCAGAAAATTGTAATGCTCGAGTGCTCAACCAACCCGAGTAATGAGTATAATGGATGTCAGTTGAGAAATTCGAGCATTTTTGAGACAGCCCTTTCCCTGGAGGCCTGGATTGGGGCTAAAAATTGTTGAAAACGATGGAAACAGCATTAAAATGGCATGGGAACTCTATAAGGAAGACATCTGGAAGCATCTCTAAATCCCAGGTTGCGTCTGGGAACAATGTTGTCAGAGCATTACACCACTTTTATGGACTGACAATAAATCATACAAAACCACAGTTAAAATGGATTTGACTGGAAAATATGTTAACAAACATTCTTTCCGGGATAATGACTTGTATATAAGGCAAAATAAATAAGAGCCCACACCTTGGGCTATGTTCACACGTAGTGTTTTTACACGATTGCATTGTTTTCAATCATGAAAAAAACATTCTACAGGAAATGTAATTTTAGCATTTTAATACATTATTTGTTTAGGTGGTGTGTGAGAGATATGATCACACACATCCTGTTCAATTTATGAAGGAGGGACTGTGAAAGTCACAATTTCTCCTTCGTCTCATTGGGGGACACAGAGACTGTGGGTGTGTGCTTCTGCCGTCTGGAGGCCGACACTAAGTGTACAAAAAAAGAGTTAGCTCCTCCTCCGCCGCATACACCCTCGCCCCTAGGCCGGGCGTAACTCAGTTTTTGCTTAGTGTCTGATGGAGGCACACGCAGTCTGGAGTTCCAGACTAGATTTTTTTTTTTTTTTTTTTCTCCCTTTTTTCTATGAAGATAAGATAGGGGCGACGGATCCTATAGAGAGGATCCGATCTCCCCAAATCACCAACGGGCGACCACGTGTGAGTAACCCTCCACGTGTCCTCTCCCGCACCGAGGGACACATCTGGGACTTTTTTCCAGACATCTATTTTTTATCGAAAGAGGGGCAACGCGTCCTGATTAGAGGACTCGGTTTCCCCACAACTTCATCAGGCGCGTGTGAGCAGAACCAGTGGTCAGCCTCCACGTTGTTCCTCTCCTACTACAGCAGTATGGAAGCCCCGTCCACCCCTTGATGTGAGTCCAGGGGGCTGAATCGGAGGCGCAGGTGAGAGCGGGAGCGGGGGCGGCGATAGAAGGGGGGAAGAGGCCGTGAGTAAGACCGACAGAGCACCCCACCCCCCCCTCCCCCTCCGGCGGTCCTGCTCACCTTTTTCTATATGGGGCGATCCGTCCCTGCAGCACACCGCAAGCTGGCGCTGGTGACCCGGGCTCCGCACGCCGCGTGCATCCAGGCACGGAGCGCGGCCGGAGGCCCGCCGGCGGCCGCAGCCGCGCTGCAATCGCGCGTGGCCGCGCGCCGACTTCCGGTGGTTGCCGGAAGTCCCGCCCGGCTGACTTCCGGTGGTAGCCGGAAGTCCCGCCCGCTGACGTCCGGTGGTAGCCGGAAGTCCCGCCCGCTGACGCGGCGGGGGCAGGCGGCAAATGCGGAGACGTGCGATATAGGTGCCGGAGAGACTTCCCCCTAACGCCTCGCATCCACGCAGGGGACTGCGGACAGGAGCCGGTGGGTGAGTGTAACTCCGTTTTGGAGAACCACGCTGCCTGTCAGGGAAGAGGTTACCCTCCTCCTCCTTCTACTCTGCCTTCAGCCTGTGCAAGTATGTCTGCCAAAGGGAAAGCTCACTCTTTCCTTTACGCGGTTTGCGTGTCCTGTGGGGTCAGGCTGCCAAAGGCACAGGCGGGTAAATATTGTGAAGCCTGTGAGTCGGAGCGCGCCCAGGAGCCCCCCACTGTTTCTGAACCCAGGGGTCAGGACCCCCCGGAATGGGCAGTGTCCTTATCGCAATCTATGCTGTCCCTTACAAGGGCAATTGAATCCCTTCAGGGCCCGGGCAGGAACAGAGAGGGGGGTCTGCCAGCGGAAGAGAGCTCGTCCTCGTCTCAGGACCCTCCAACCATTAGAGGTCGCTCCAGTACCAGGCAAGCTCATATCAAGAGGGTTCGTTCCCCGTCGGCCGGACCCTCCGGGGCTTCAGCGGCGGGTATTAGGGCATCCCGTTCCCCGTCTCTGAGCTCTGGGAGCGATCAGGATGAAGGAGAGGAGGAAGAGGCCTGGAATCTAGAAAGTCTGGGGTTCCAGGATTCGGTGGACAGTCTCATTGAGGCAGTCAACCAGACATTAGAGATCGAGGACGATGTGCCCACAGTCTCAGGTCACAAGGTCTCTTTTAAGAAATCCAGGCGACCACATAGAAGATTTGCCACGCATCCGGAGTTTGAGGAGCTAGTCCAGAAACATAGAGATCACCCGGATAAGCGTTTTGCAATGCAAAAAGCGCTGCAGGCAAAGTATCCGTTTCCCCCTGAGCTCCATAAGGCTTGGGTAGAGTCGCCAGTAGTGGACCCTCCGGTATCACGTTTAGCATCAAGATCGCTATTGTCGATACCCAGTGTTTCCTCTATAAAGGACCCAACTGATCGCCTCATGGACGGGCTTGCCCGCTCGGTATATGAGGCAGCAGGGTCGGCTCTGGCCCCCTCCTTTGCGGCGACTTGGGTGGCTAAGGCCATGGTTTCGTGGGGGGACGCTCTGTATAAGGCCCTCCAGGACAGGGATCTCCCCGCAGAGGTCTTAGAGGTGGCAAATCAGATGTCAGGAGCAAGTGATTATCTTGTCAGCGCCTCACTGGACGCGGCCGAGTGCTCGGCGGTGGCGGCGGCGAATGCGATCGCCATTAGGCGTGCATTATGGCTGAGACTGTGGAAAGCGGATTCTATCTCTAAAAAATCCTTAACCTCATTGCCTTTCCAGGGCAATCGACTGTTCGGTGAGAAGCTGGATAGGCTCATCTCAGAAGCCACAGGGGGGAAAAGTAGTTTCCTTCCGCAGCAGAGAAGTTGCCCGGCTTTCAGGCAAACGCAAAGGCGTTTTCGCCCCTTTCGTAGCCCCTGGGGGGGGTCTTCGGCCAGGGCGTACTCCTCCGCAAACGATGGCCAGAGTAGGGAAAAACAAGTCTCTTACAGGGCCAATCCGCTGGGTAGAGGCCGAGGCCATTTACCCAGAGCGAAGGGGGCCAGGCCCCAAAAGCCTCCAGCTAAATGACTGGAGGCACTCCGTACCTACGGACGACAGAGTGGGCGGACGCCTACTAGGGTTCAGCCACGTTTGGGTCGCAGTGACTCGCGACACTTGGGTGGCAGAACTTGTATCGTCCGGGTACAAGATAGAGTTTGTCGGACGGCCACCGCAGCGATTCTTCCGTTCGCGACTTTCCAAAACAGATGCGCAGGCAGAGAGTTTGTTACAGGCGGTAACATCGCTACAGCACAAAGGGGTCATCGCCCCAGTGCCGCAGGGCGAAGAGTCGCAGGGGTTTTACTCCAATCTTTTTTCGGTCCCCAAAAAAGACGGGACTGTGAGGCCGGTTCTGGATCTAAAGATCCTAAACAGATTCATCAGGGTCAGGCGATTCCGGATGGAATCCCTCCGCTCGGTCATTGCAGCCATGGATCCAGGGGAATTTCTGGCCTCAATCGATGTGCAGGATGCATATCTGCATATTCCGATATTCCCCCCACACCAGAGGTTCCTGCGATTTGCGATCGGAGGACGTCACTTCCAATTCGTGGCTCTGCCCTTCGGTCTGGCCACTGCCCCCAGAGTCTTTACAAAGATAATGGCGGTGGTTATGGCCATCCTGCATGCACGGGGCATAACGGTGTTACCTTACCTGGACGACCTTTTGGTAAAGGGGCCGTCGTTTCAGGAGTGCCAGGACAATGTCAGTATTACTCTGGATACCCTGGCCCGTCTGGGCTGGCTGATCAATTGGAACAAGTCGTCTTTAGTTCCAGCCCAAAAGATCGTGTTCCTGGGCATGATTTTCGACACCTCCCGGGGGCTGGTGATCCTCCCTCAGGACAAGGCGCAAAAAATCAAGCAAGGGATACGGAACCTTCTACAGCCGGGCTCCAGATCCATCCGGTATGGCATGAGTGTTTTGGGCAGAATGGTGGCGGCGATAGAAGCAATCCCGTTTGCCCAGTTCCATCTCCGTCCGCTTCAGCATGCGCTCTTGACAGCATGGGACCGGAGGCTGCTGTCTCTCAGTCATCGGTGCAAGTTGTCTCCGCTGGTACAGGGTTCGCTCCGGTGGTGGACTCGCGACTCGTCTCTGGTCCAGGGGAAACCCTTTCCCCCGGAACAATGGTTGGTGGTGACAACCGATGCAAGCCTGCAAGGTTGGGGGGCAGTTTTTCAGAGTCACATAGCCCAGGGGCGGTGGTCCGTCCAGGAGATAGTTCTCCCGATCAACATTCTGGAGATACGGGCAATACGATTGGCCCTACAACATTTCCAGTGTTTCCTGAGACACCGGCCGGTGCGCATCCAGACGGACAATGCGACAGCAGTAGCATATGTCAACCATCAAGGGGGCACGCGCAGCCAGGCAGCCATGCGCGAGGTCGGACTGGTACTACGTTGGGCGGAGAAGAACCGCATGGTAATTTCAGCGGTGCACATTCCAGGAGTCGAAAACTGGGCGGCAGATTTTCTCAGCCGACAGGGGGTCGCGGCAGGGGAATGGTCCCTGCACCCCGAGATCTTTCAGCAGATCTGCCAACGGTGGGGGACACCAGACGTGGACCTTATGGCATCCAGAGAGAATGCCAAAGTACTAAGGTTTGTCGCTCGATCCCTCGATCCGCAGGCAATCGCAGCAGACGCGCTGGTGCTCCCGTGGAGCCAGTTTCGTCTCCCGTACTTGTTCCCCCCGCTGCCGCTGCTTCCAAGAGTTATCAGGAAAATAAGGAGAGAGAAGGTTCCAGCAATTCTGCTGGCCCCAGATTGGCCCCGGCGGGCCTGGTACGCAGATCTGGTCCAACTAGTGGTGGACGTACCCTGGCGTCTTCCAGATCGGCCGGACTTACTGTCCCAAGGGCCGATCTGCCATCCGAACTTAGGGGCCCTGTGTTTGACGGCGTGGCCATTGAATCTTGGCTGTTAACACAGGCAGGATTCAGACGCGATGTGGCGGCCACGATGGTGAGTGCCCGAAAGCCTTCCTCAGCAAGGGTGTATCATCGGACTTGGGAAGTTTTCTTCCGTTGGTGTAGGGATCGTGAAGTGGCTCCTCTGGTTTTTTCGATCCCCAACGTACTGGCTTTTCTACAGGCAGGGCTGGACGCAGGGTTGGCCCCGAGTTCCCTCAGAACGCAAATCTCGGCCCTGTCGGTACTTTTCCAACGAAAAGTCGCTTCCGTCTGGCAGGTTAGGACGTTTATGCAGGGGGTCGCACATTTAGTACCCCCCTATAAGGCGCCGATGGAATCATGGGACCTGAATTTGGTGCTCAGAGCCCTTCAGGAGGCCCCTTTCGAACCATTGCAAGAGGTCTCTTTACCTTACCTGTCCAGAAAGGTCGTTTTTCTAGTAGCCATAACGTCTATTAGGCGGGTTTCGGAATTGGCGGCCTTATCTTGTAAACCACCGTTCCTAACCTTTTATAAGGATAAGGTAGTTTTAAGGCCAGCTCCCCCCTTCTTGCCGAAGGTTGTGTCTGCGTTTCATATCAACGAAGACATCGTCTTGCCCTCGTTTTGCCCGGCACCGGTGCACAGGGTAGAGAAGGCTTTGCACACCCTGGATCTGGTAAGAGCTCTTAGGAGGTATGTGACAAGGACGGCGCCATTCCGCCAGACAGACGCTCTATTCGTGGTTCCAGAGGGTCGGAGGAAGGGGCTCGCTGCGTCCAGAGCGACTTTGGCCAGATGGGTTCGCCTGACGGTCCAAGAAGCTTATCAAATCAGTGGCACGCCGGTTCCGGCAGGGATCAAGGCTCACTCGGCACGGGCAGTGGGTGCCTCATGGGCACTACGACACCAGGCTTCAGCGGAGCAGGTATGCAAAGCAGCTACCTGGTCCAGTTTACATACGTTTGTCAAACATTATAACGTACATACCCAGGCATCCTCGGATGCAAGCCTGGGAAGAAAGATTCTCCAGGCAGCAGTTGCGCACCTCTAATCAGGGGCGCAAATTAGCAGGGATTGGGTGAGCTAAGATCCCGCCCAGAGGACTGCTTTAGGACGTCCCACAGTCTCTGTGTCCCCCAATGAGACGAAGGAGAAACATGGATTTTTGTGAGTACTCACCGTAAAATCCTTTTCTCCGAGACGCTCATTGGGGGACACAGCACCCACCCTATCAGCCAGTTGGCATTTACTTATTTTGAGTTTTTACAAATCCTTGTACAGGGTTTAGGGTGGCCCCTTTTTCAGACATATAGTTTCTTGCCTGAGTTTAAGGCGCGTTCTCCTACTGCTTATGCACTAAACTGAGTTACGCCCGGCCTAGGGGCGAGGGTGTATGCGGCGGAGGAGGAGCTAACTCTTTTTTTGTACACTTAGTGTCGGCCTCCAGACGGCAGAAGCACACACCCACAGTCTCTGTGTCCCCCAATGAGCGTCTCGGAGAAAAGGATTTTACGGTGAGTACTCACAAAAATCCATGTTTTTTGGAAAGCCATTAGGCGGCCATCACATTTGTAGAGGGCCAGCAAGTAGTCCACACTATTATCAAAGGGCCAGGCAGCCAGCCCTCACTAAGCATTTTTGATGGGCCAGCAGACAGACAGATATGCTATAGCCATATATTGCTAGTGCAATATAAATTATCCATCTGAGGTGGGCAAATTTTCTTTTTCATATTAATACCGTAAAGCTTGAAACTTGGAGGGCCAGCAGGAATTGGAGATGTGTATTATTGTAGAATATAGAAGGGATTTGAACTGGACCTGAAAAGATTTTTTTCTTGTACGTGGCAGCAGCAAAGTCTGGAGGAACGCAAGTAACACTGGCAGCTTTGATGAATTTCTGAGTACAGTTCAGTGTAAAAATCATGAATTGGTCAATAAGTCAATGGAAGTGAGCAACAGCAAGGCTTAGAATTTATAAGGCAATAATTCCTGACTAGGTGCCTGTCATATGCTATACCTACTGCAACACCTCACCCTACACGAATTGCAGATAAGAGTGGTATTATAACAGAATAGAATCTATTTGAATTAACCCTGAAAAATGCTATTAGTTTAATGTAGCAGCATCAAGGACTGTTATTTCATCAACCCTGCTGGAGAATATAGTGAAGCGTTTCACATCTACTCAACCTGATATGGAGGATAGCAGCATCTTCTATACTTACTGTACAAACTCTCCTTTAAAATCCTGTATGCAGTTTGAGAACTCCCTATGTGACGACCACATGACATCCCACAACAAGGCACTGGATCATATACTAATAGAACCCATTGGTTCTTTTTGTTTAAAATTTTTTCTCTCAATTAGAAGTTGGATTCTCAGAAAAGCATTTTTTCCCATTACTAAGGCATGGGTCTCTTACACTGGCAAAACTTATGCACTAAGGTCAAGGAATGCCAAAAGTTAGGAGGCACTTTAATACCCCTTTGAAGAGATATAGTGGAAGGCCTCATAAAACATTTTTTTTCCATTACTAAGGAGTGGGTATCCTAAAATGGTAATGCCCATGCACTAAGAGAATGGGCTTACAAACATTTACCCCTGGGGGGTATACATACTGTATATATAAAAGAATGTTAGAGGTAGATCCGTAAAAATTGTTACTGCAGGCATCATAAACGCCTTAAAAAATTTATAGCAAGAATAACATGATCATCCTTTTATGGTAGGAGAAGAGGAGGGCAACACAAAAAAGATGAAATCCTGAAGCATTTGGGTGCAAAGGGGTGTATGGGGAAAACACCAGAAAAAAGCAAAATGACACTGCACTTGAGTTTATGTTCCGCTGCTGTCATCCGGCTGTGTACAGAAGTCTGGTACAATCCAGCCCTTGTTCATTTTGATAAGAGTGAGCCTGTCAGCATTTTCAGTTGAAGGCGGGTGCGCCTATTTAAGTATTATAATACCGCCGTGGCACTGAAAACCCGCTCTGACAAAATGCTAGCAGCAGGGCAGGCCAGGAACAGAAAGACAGTTCATGCCACGTGTCTCGCTTGGATACCCAATAGTTGTAAGGCACAGAGGATTCACAGATGATGCTGGTATGATCAGCAAGGTAATCCTTCATCATCTTCCAACACTTTTCCCTCCTTGTCAGAGTACCCCACAGATCAGGGCCTGGGTGATGGGAGAGCCTGAAAAAACTGCCCCAGACCTTTGAAAGTGTTCCCCTGCCTCTGCTGCATATGGTGTGTGTCTCCCTTGTCTCCACGCCTTGGTTGTCCAAGGAACTGTGACCTCTGCCACCAGCATTGTCAGATGGGAATTTTTTTTTATAATTCTTCAACTAGGGCCTTGAAGTACTGCAACATTTTATTAGATCTCTCGGCCACGGGAAGGAAAGATGTAAATTTCTCCTTGTAGCGTGGGTCTAAAAGTGTGACCAACCAGTAATTAGTATTGGCCAAAATGCGTACAACGCAAGGGTCACAGGAATGCCAACGGAACATAAACTCAGCCATGTATGCCAGTCTCCAAACAGCCAAGACTTCCCTGTCCTCACCAAGGGGGTGACTGTCCGTGTAGCCCTAGTTGTCCTTCTCCTCCTCCTACCTCCCCTTGTCCTCACGCTCCTCCTCATCTTCAGGCCATGCATGATGAACAGATGGGATGAAGGTCATGTGGGTACTAACATCTGTGATGCAGGCAACAGCTCTTATTGCTCCTCCTCCTCTGCTTCATTATCACCCAATCTGCATTGAGATGAGATAAGGCTGGGCTGCGTAGCATCACTCAGCATAGTTTCTTGCCCCATCTCAACTTGGTCTGCCTGCAAAGCCTCCTTTGTAATTGTAAGCAGCGAGTGTTTCAGTAGACAGAAAAGTGGGATGGTGATGCTGATTATGGTGTCATTGCCACTCACCATCTTTGTCAAGTCCTCAAAGTTTTGGAGAACCGCATGGATGTCAGACATCCATGCCCACTCATAAGTTCTTATGTGTAGAGGCTGACCGGAATAAAGACATGCATGGTGTAGCTGGTAATCAACTACTGCTCTCTGCTACTCACAAAGCCTTGCTAACATATGGAATGTTGCGTTCCAACGCGTGGTGACATCGCCACCAGTCGGTGAGCTGGAAGGTTGAAAACGCTGCTGCAGCACTGCCAGAGCAGCGACAGCTGTAATTGACTTGCAGAAATGGGCACACATGGCATACTTTCACGAGTAGCTCAGGCAGATCGGGGCAGGTTTTGAGAAACAGCTGAACCACTAAGTTTAGCACGTAGGCCAGGTATGACACATGTGTGAGGTTGTAAAGCTTCAGAGCTGCCACTAGCTTGCGGCCATTGTCACACATGACAATGTCTGGTTGTAGGTTCAGGAGTGGGAGCCATAGATCAGTCTGGAGTGTTAGATCTTACAACTCTGTGGTGGTGTGCAGTTTGTCACCTTAGCAGATTAGTTTCAGCAGAGCTTGTTGCCACTTGGCCAAGGCAATGCTGCAGTGCTTCCAGCTTGTGACTGATGTTGATGTCTGAGAGATGTAGATTGAGGAGGAGGTGCAGAAACTGCTGTAGAAGTGTAGAAGGTAGGGGCAACCCTGATTGAACCAGGGCCCGCAATCCTTCATGCCGGTAGCATGTGTTGCATCCCAGGGTAAGACTGGGTCCCGGCTTCTACAATGTTCACCCAGTGTACCATCAGGGAAATGCTGCATCTCCACAAGCCTAAACGGCAACATTTCCAGGGCATACAGTCTGGAAATGTGGCTGTTTAGTATTGTAGCCTGTGGGTGGGTGACTGCGTACCTATGCTTGTGTTCCAAGGACTGGGGTAGGGATAATTGAACGCTGCTCTGGGACAAGGACGTGGACGTGGCTGCTGACGGTGGTTGTAAGTGTGCCATGACAGATGCAGGGTGCTCGGCATCTTTGTCTGTGTCATGGACAGAGGGTTTGCATGTACATAGAACAGGGGAAGAGGCAGTGGTGTCACTCACAGACACTGTTCCTGAACCCTGGCGTTCAGTCCAAGTAGTCAGTTGCTTGGCTTGCATATGCTTGAGCATGGTGGTGGTGGTCAGGCTGGTAGTTGTGCTGCCCCTGCTGATGCTGGCATGGAAAAAGTTACCAATGGCCTTTTTTTAGTTAACTAGACTGTCTTTGAAAAAGCACCAGACATGGGAGCACCTAACCCTTGCCTTGTCAACCTCACCTGTGAGGGTGCTCTGGGGAACAACTGCCCGCCTTGTGTCTCTGGTCACCCCACTGTCTCTTCCTTCCTGTTTGCTGCTGTTGATCTCTCCCTTCATGCGCTGCTGTCCTTGCTCTGCATGTCACCTTCCCAGATTGGGTCAGTGATTTTATTGTCCACCACCTTGTCTTCCATTTCCAAAACCTTGTCCTCCTCCTTACTTGCTGATTTAAAAACATGGTTTGTTGGTAATAGTGTGTCATCATCATCCACCTCTTGCGACAGTGATTGCATTTTCCCACAGTTGCCTTCTTGTGAGTGTGGCTGCTCAAATATTTGGTTATCGCTACATGCGATTTTCTCAAGTCCCCCTTGAAATGGGCAAGGTGAGACGTCAGAATCTTTAAATGCAAATGTGAACAGCTCTTTGTGTGGTACTACTTGTCTCCGGGCACTCGGCATGGTGAGAGAAAGGAGGATTAGGATGAGGACTGTGTGGTCCAGAATCACTGCTATTGAGACTGGATCATGTGGTAGACAAGTTGTTGCTAGCAAAGTGACTGTATGCATTATCTGCTATCCATCCAACAACCTTTTCACACTGATCTGGCTTCAAGTGTGGTGTTCCAGTATTACAGACAGTATTACAATGCCAGCAAAATTTGCCCACTACAGATGGATGTATAAGACTGCAGTATCAATATAGCAATGCTATTTGTAACCAAAGGTTTTTTTGGGGGGTTTCAAGGCCCAACTATAGCACGATAAATGGTATACACAAAGAAAAAAAGAGTACAAAAACCTGTTTAAAATATCATAAGATGTTTTTTATTATTCATTCAAATAATTATATAATAACATCATAAAAAATTCCATACATGGACAAAGAAATGAAAAAACTGAAAGACATGAACAGTATAAGGTAAATGGTAACCACAAATCGTTTTTGGACTGGGAATTTAAACCCCTGATGGACATCAATAGATAAATATTGCACTAAAACGCAGTATACATATGGTAACTATTTATGAGGAAAAAAATCCATCAAATAAATATATTTAATTAAATTAAAGCCCCCTGAGGAAGCCCACACGAAATGCGGATTGGGGCTGCTTGGTTTTTGGAACACTGGGACTTATTGGGTAAGACATTTTTTGTGATGGATGGTACTATGGCACTTTATTGCTTTAAATTGACTTGTGATGTCCGTTGATAGTATTTTCACTAGTGGTAACTTTAATTTAATGATATTTATCTATTTGATGGATTTTTTCCTCATTATTAGTTACCATATGTATATCGGGACGTTTTAGAGCAATATTTATCTATTGATGTCCATCAGGGGTTTAAATTCCCAGTCCATAAACGATTTGTGTTTGCCATCTACCTTATACTGTTCGTGTCTTTCAGTTTTTGAATTTTTTTGTCCATATAAGGAATTTTTTATGATGTTATTATATAATTATTTGAATGAATAATAAAAAACTTCTCATGATATTTTAAACAGGTTTTTGTACCCTTTTTTTTTCTTGGCGTATACCATATTGCTTTGGAGTGTACCTGTTGCCCTTGATATCATTGTGGCACTATTTGTATGAATTTTGTTCTATTTTTCCTGCTTTTTAGAGCATGATAAATGCTGTATAAAATGTCACTGCTGAAAGAAATTGGAGCATTACAATGTCCAGAAAATTTGCCCAATTCAGATGGACATATAAGACTGCAGTATCAATATAGCAATGCTATTTGTAACCAAGCGATCTTTTTTTGTGTTTTAAGACCCAACTTTAGCACCATAAATGGCATATAAAATCTCACTACTGAAAAAAAATTGCACTATTAAAATGACAGGCAAATTTGCACACCCCAGATGGACATATAAGACTGAAATATTAATATAGCAATGTTATTGAGATCCAACCACGTCTGGCTGTATGCTTTTGACGCACAACTACCACAGTAAAAATGGTGTATAATATTTCCCTGCTCACATAATTTGCAGCATTAAGAATAAAAAGAATATTATTAGCCCTGAGAAGTAGTGTTGGTATGAGTTGCAGGCTGCAGTATAAAGGACATTCTATGTCCTGTCCTACACTATTCCTTCAGCACGCACAATCTCTCCCTAAGTGCAGCTAACAGTAGTATTACTATCGATTATCATTTACCCTAAGAACGACTGTTGATCTACTTAAAAGAAATATAAATGTGGTTGAATCCCTGGCGTTTACACAGCTACAATTCTGTCCCTCTTTCAGCAGCACCTCTCCCTACTCTACTTGTTTCCTTGATATAGTGTGATGAGCATAGCACCACTGTTCTTATATAGACCTGATGACGCTTTGCGGTCAGCCAATCACAGTAATGCCACAACCAAGGTGGCTACAGCATTAAAGTGACTGGGAGGCAATCTCCACATGTTCATTGGCTGTCTAAAAAGCACCAAACATGTGGGGCAGTGACTCGCGCTCCTGCTCGAACATTAAAAAAATACTCACTGAGTAACGAGCATCCCGAGCACACTGATGCTCGAGCGAGTCACGAGTAGTGACGAGCACGCTCACTCATCACTAGACGTTTCCTTTACAGTATGAAGCATTTTTCCCACATAGTATTCTTCCTCTGTAGTATACTCCAAGGCTTTCAAGGCACACTGTTTCTAATTACTTCATTGCAACCTGGCTTTAATGTTACAGTCCTAATCAGTAAGTCCCTTTACTTGCTCAGGGGTTCTGCATCCTATTTCTTCAACTACTGGCACCCTGGAACTCTCATTCAGAACCCTTCACTAGTCCCTGTCTCTCAGGGACTCTCAGTCCCTGTCTCTCAGTTCTGATAGACTGGCAATGGAAGTCCTGCCCTCATGCACTCATCATACAATGACTATGGATTGGCTAAATCCTCATGCCGAGGGACATTTAAACTTCCTAGACAGCACAGAACACACTGCCTCCAAAGAAGCAAGTGTGAAGCGCACGTAGGGGCTTCAGTGCAATACTTGGGCACTTTAACAATGGGTAAGAGGACTTTGTTAATGCCTGAGCTGAGGGAACTGTTGTGGCCGCTTTGCCCTGATAAGTTCATGCATGCATCTAGTATATTTTGGCCATATTCTTACATTTTGTGCGCTAATTAAAAATGACATGCCGATTACTTTCATACTGCCGTTTGTTATACTATATATGCCATACTTGTCTGTTGTTTCCCTCATTTGCCTAACCAGACATTCCGTCTACTACTCTATATACTACATACTGTTTGTGTCCCTCACCTCATCTACTGATTTGCCCATAGTGTTGTCCCACGGTTGTATCATTGCCCGCCTGTTTTATAACTATTTTGTAACATATGGTAACATTTATTCTTATATGTCCTGTCTGTGTAATGATTAATAAATACATTTTTGTACCATGACTATTAATGAAAACTGGGGACTTATTTACTTTTTTATCCAAATCTCTTGATTATTAGGGATCCAAGCTCCCAAATGTTCTTAGGCTTCCCATGGTTGCATGATGTGACCATGCATCCTGTCATCCAGCAGACACTGAGCACCTTGTGCTCAGTTTCTTCCTGTGAACTCCTATTACCTTTTTTGACTGCACTGCAAGCGTGAGAAAGTTCTCCTCGAGGTGCCATCAGACAGGTCCTGCGAGTTCACAGCCAAACAACTCACCTGCGCGAGCGCCATGGGAAAATTGAAGTGAGTTGTTGGCTGTGAACTCGCATGGCCTGTCTGATGGCACCACGAGCAGGAGAACTTTCTCACGCTCGTTCTGCTATCAGATAGGTAATAGGAGCACATGGTGCTCAGTGTGTCCTGGATGACAGACTGCATGGTTGCATCATGCAACTATGCAGCCTGCCATCTAGATGTAGCAGTGCTGGACCCATTGTGGGACAAATGGATTAGCAGCATCTCTGCGGAAAGGTGAGGAATATTGTTTCTTGTTTTTTAACTCTTTTGCAGATGACGAGGGCATCGGGGGAATGGGCAAGGTTGTAAGTATGGTTTAATTAAGATTATTAAAGGAGTTTGTGTCATTCTTTCAAGTAAAGGAATTTTTTTCTGGGTGTCTGTGTTTTCTTACAATGTGACTATGGGGTTAGTAATGGGGGCATTTTACTGACGCCTCTCCATTACTAACCTTGGGACTTGATGTCACCTGACAATACAAAGGTGACATCAACCCCACCAACTGTCACCCCACTTGCCACCGCTACAGGGCACGTGGGAAGAATGAGGCTAAGTGCCAGAATTGACACATCTTAGAGATGCGCCTTTTCTGGGCGGCTGAGAAATTATGTTTTTAGCCTGGGGGGACCAGTATCCATGGCCCCTTCCTAGGGATTTAATATCAGTCCACAGCTGTCTGCATAGCCTTTCTGGTTATTAATTATAGGGGGACCCTATGTCATTTTTTTAGGGTCCCCCATTTTAATAGCCAGTAAAGGCTAAGTATACAGTTGTGAGATGATATTAATAGCCTGGGTATTCCCCCCTTCCAAGGCTATAGACATTGTCCCCCAGTCGTCGGGTTTCTCACTGCTGGTTACGAAGATTGTGCGGGAGCCCACGTCATTTTTTTCAGAAAAATAATATTTTACTAATGAAATACATGTACAGTAAGCTGCACACACACTGCACTAATTGTATCTGTCACTGACATCTATATATCTATCTATTCATTCATTCCTGCAGTGATTTTACAGCACAAGGCAAATGATTTGCAGGCTTTTCTTCTGTCTAAATATGTATGTAATATAAATCTATATATATATAAAAATGAGTATGTATGTATGTATGTGTGTGTATCAAGCCACACACACTCCACATAGCAACCAATCACTAAGCATCTTTCATTTCACCAGAGCTGTTTAAAAGATGAAAGCTGAGCTGTGATTGGTTGCTATGAGCAATAGTTTTCCTTGTAGCCAGTTGTGGTAACTGAGACCCATTATTCTTATCATTTCTATGGTGTTATCATCTTTGTGTAAAGCTGGAAATAATTTATTACTGTGCAGACACAGACCACCCTTTGACACAGACTGCAGGGGGTGCCCAGGGGGAGGCTAGTATCACACAGGATAGGATTAGATACACGGCTCAGCAGACAGTAACACACAGGATATGACTAGATACACGCCTCAGCAGACAGTATCACACAGGATAGGATTAGATACACAACTCAGCAGACAGTATCACACAGGATAGGATTAGATACATGGCTCAGCAGACAGTATTACACAGGATTGGATTAGACACAGGGTTCAGCAGACAGTATCACACAGAATAGGATTAGATACACAGGTCAGCAGACTGTATCACACAGCATAGGATTAGATACATAGCTCAGCAGACAGTATCACACAGGATAGGATTAGATACACAGTTCAGCAGTCAGTATCACACAGGATAGGATTAGATACACGGCTCAGCAGACAGTATCACACAGGATTGGATTAGACACAGAGTTCAGCAGACAGTATCACACAAGATACGATTAGATACACGGCTCAGCAGTCAGTATCACACAGGATAGGATTAGATACATGGCGCAGCAGACAGTGTCACACAGGATAGGATTAGATAAACAGGTCAGCAGACTGTATCACACAGGATAGGATTAGATGCATGGCTCAGCAGACTGTATCACACAGGATAGGATTAGATACACAGTTCAGCAGTCAGTATCATACAGGATAGGATTAGATACACGGCTCAGCAGACAGTATCACACAGGATACGATTAGATACACGGCTCAGCAGTCAGCATCACAAAGGATAGGATTAGATACACGGCTCAGCAGTCAGTATCACATAGGATAGGATTAAATACATAGCTCAACATTCAGTATCACAGAGGATAGAATTAGATAAACAGCTCAGGAGACAGTATCTCACAGGATAGGATTAGATACACGGCTCAGCAGACAGTATCACACAGAACAGAATTAGATACACAGCTCAGCAGATGGTATCACACAGGATAGGTTTAGATACACAGCTGAGCAGATGGTATCACACAGGATAGGTTTAGATACACAGCTCAGCAGACGGTATCACACAGAACAGAATTAGATACACAGCTCAGCAGACGGTATCACACAGGACAGGATTAGATACACAGCCCGGCAGACAGTATCACACAGGACAGGATTAGATACACAGCTCAGCAACAGGATGTGCCAAAGGAGAGGACATTTTGATTCCAAGAATTCCACTCATTCCATCTTATTTGCCTTTTGATTTTAAATGCTTCCAGTTTCCACTTTGACTGGCATTTGCAATGTCCATTAACAATGCTCAGGGACAGTCCTTGAAAGTAGTAGGGATCGATTTGCAATCTCCTTACTTTTCTCATGGTCAACTTTACGTGGCCTGTTCAAGAGTTGGAACTGCCAAAAATCTGTTCATCTTTGCAGCGAAAGGAAAAACCAAAAATGTTATTTATCAAAAGGCTCTTGAATGAGTTGAACATAAAATACTGTCAGTACTTGGGTAATCGCTTAGTTAATTTGTGTTGCAAAGCTGTAGTGTTGAATATATGATGTGAAATGTTTTTATGTGCAATATAAGTATTATATGTATAATAAAAGGGTTGACCTATTACAGTTCTGAAGTATGGTATATTTAAAGTACATTAAACATTGTGAATAAAGGAATGAGCACAATACAAAATAAGGCTATTGTCTACCAAATTCTTTATTATACTACATGAAAGATATTCTTACTTTGGTTTTGATAATTCACCCCAACATGCGTGTGAACTTATTAGAACTGCAGTCTGATGACAGGTGTGGCCAGGACAATGGCTGTTAGGCCCTGAGCGATATTGGCACAGAAAGGTCATTTGTTTAGATGCATGATGAGAGCCTGGTTTAAAGGAAATAAGCTCTCTATTTCAGACAGGATTTCAAATGTAATCCCCCTAAGTAACTTCTTTGAATAGTGCCGGCAAATGAAATCTTTATGAAAATGAAATTTCCTTTGTAGAATCGTTATATAACTACATTGTTTCTTTAAGGAACTTTCATGATTCAATTAATAAATCCTTCACAAAGGTGCTAAAAAGAAAAATTGTATTATAAGTTTGAAGGTAACGACGACTGCAAAGCTGTACTTAGATAAGGCTAAAAAAAGATTCAAGAAGAATGCAGAGAATACATTTTTATGCTACAGTCTGATATATTTTTAATGTACCTCAGACTTCTAAAACAATGATGTAGACTTTCAAAGGCTCTCAAAAACATTACGATTTAGAAATGAAAAGTGACATTGAAAAAGGCTTTGGAATATATTTTCTGTTGTTTTGTGAGAAATTCAGGGTAAGTTGTAATTCTTTTAGTGCAAGTTAAATTAGATTAATGTATTGACTAGAGATGATCAAATAAATTCCAATACAAATGAATTCTCCTTGTATCTTGCAAAATTCTGCATTTGCGAAAATCCAGATTTTTTTTTATCATTCACTTTTTTGCAGATTCAGCAAAATGGACTGGCCGCCATACTTCTGAACCACAAAAGACCATACAAATTAAAAAAAAACAACCTTTTACTCATCTTACTACTCACCTCTCTGGCCCCTACGCACCTCACTGCCACCTGTCCAGTCCATCTTAACACCTCCATTGGCCACTCTGAAATCCATGGGTCCCTCATGCTAGGTGAGGCTTTCAGGTTTGATAGGACCTAGAGGGTTCTGTGCTTGTGCCTGCAAGGGTCACTGCCCATGCCAAGACGTTATGATGTCAGGTAATGTGTTGTGAATTACCAGGAGAAAACATATGAACAGGTGAATCGGAATTTTGTCTGATCCTTTCATCTCTAGTATTGACACCTAGGTATCAAAAATGGGAGAATGAATTTTGTTTAATAATGCACCAGATTTATTATTTATTACAATGTTTAGTCTGAAATTAATGGTCTAAGGTTAAGAGTTGGCTTGAGTAAAAGAAGGTTTCTAACTTCTATAAATATCTGCCAAATCTATCATACAATGTGTGAGGATATGGCCGCTTACTAAAGACTTTAGGACAAATGAACGTAGAGTGGAGTCCACACGTCTACGAGACAGAGACTTTTTATAGCACCGAACATCGGTTGCATCGATATTGTTGTGTTTTATTAGATATTTTCTTGCTGTGTTTTATTAGTGTTTGCTTGCTCATCAGTTCATCCTCTGGAATCAATGTTTCCATTCAGTGACATGACAGTAAGGTCCCCGTCACACATAGTGATCTCGCTAGCGATATCGCTGCTGAGTCACAGGTTTTGTGACACAACAGCGATCTCACCAGCGAGATCACTGTGTGTGACAGCGATCAGCGACTGACCCCCCTGCCAGTATCGCTGATCGCTGTAGGAAACCGCTGGACATTTCTTTTGTCGCTGGTCTCCCACTGGCCAGCACGCATTGCTGCGTGTGACAGGCGGGAGACCAGCAATCTGCTGGTAACTAACGTACACATCGGGTATCTAAGGGATGCACGTCCCTTGGATACCCGATGTGTACGTTAGTTACCAGCTCCCTGCATCAGCGCGCCGGTAACTAACAAACACAGCGACGCCGCGCGCTTGGCGTCGCTGTGCTGATCGCTGGTGAAGCTGTCTGTGTGACAGCTCACCAGCGATCACATAGCGACTCAACAGCGATCCTGACACGTTGATATCGTTGTCGGGATCGCTGGTGAGTCGCTATGTGTGACTCCAGCTTAAGCCGAAGAAGACGAGAAGGCTAGACCTTATGTAAACCTAAGGCCATGCAGTAGATTGCTAAAGGTACATGTACAGCAATCATCATGTCAATCCCCTTTGTATCTCAAGGTCTCTCCCCATTGTACTCCCAGCCTAGGCCCATTGTGTGGATGAAGATACTAGACCCAGGGGAGTTGTCACCACAGGGGGTCTCACATGCAGCCCCATGTGATGGAATATGCTTTGTTCTGTGAGCTAAAGAAAATTGTTATCCCAAGGCATTAGGCATGTGATACAGGGGACAGTGTGATGTCATTTATTGTGACAGATAGGTGACACCAGACCTATCTGTCACAATAAATGACATCACACTTTCCCCTGTATCACATGCCCAATGCCTTGGGATAACTATTGACTCTGTTCTGTCCTTCAAAACCCACATCCTAGCCTTTACCACCTCCTGTCGCATCTTGCACAAAATATCTGCGGAATTGGCCCTTTCCTCAACACTGTATCTGCTAAAATGTTAGTACATTCCCTCATCATCTTACTCCTTGACTTCTACATATCCTCCTCTTTGACTTCCTGACTAACACTCTCACGCCGCTACAGTTCATCCTTAACTCTGCTGCCCGATTAATTCACCTATCACCTTGTTACTTTTCCATTTTTGCCTTTTGCCCTCTCCCTTGCTGCCTTCCAATTACCCAATGAATCCAGTTCAAAAAACTAAAAATTATTTAAAAGCCTGTCCATAATCTGGCTCCTCCATATATCTCCAAACTGATCCCCCGATTCCTCGGCACACGTCATTTCCATTCCTAAGAACAATTCCTTCTCTCTTCTGCTCTTGTTCCTCATCCAATCATTTCACAATTTTTTCCCAACCATCTTCCATTCTGTGGAATTCAGTGCATCAACATATCTGATTGTCTCCCACATTTGGAACTTTCAGGTGTAACCTCAAAACTCATCTCTTCAGGAAAGCCTACAGCCAACAATAATATACCACTTCAACTCCATATCACCTGAGCTACTGCAACTTCCGACCTTCTGTCTCCTTCCCTATTACCCTGTAGATTATGAGCCCATGAGGATGGGGTCCTCCCCTTATCTGTACTAGTCTGTCACTATTTGTTCATTGTAAACAGCTAGGGAACAAAGAGAGGGCAATAGAGTGTTATCCAGATTAACTGAATGATCAGAACCGGTTCCGTTCACCTGATACATTTTGTGAGACACAACTATGAAAAGGCATCAAATGTGGTTCTAGTTGCTACAGCTCTTTAGGTTGAAAATCCAATCTGGTAATAGTAGTAATATGGTGCAGTAGTGAAATAGCTGCAAAGTTGCACTAATGGTGTATATCTGATCAAGGAGTAAGAATCAAATGAAGATACTGACAGTGCAGATTATTCTCTGCCCATTTCATAGTATAGCAATTTCTTCTTCCGGAGACGCAACTGAAGAATCCAGGAGAAGAATTTGTAATACTTAGAAACATGTAGAGAATAAACCACAATGTCAATATTGTCTGATTCTCACTCCATTCTCAGATTTACACCAGCAGCGTAGATCACCCACTATTTCCTTACAATTACCATTTGTTCATTGTAATTTATATACCTTATATATTTTGTATGTAAACCCACTTCACATGTACAACACCACTGGATCTTTGGTCCTTTAAAAATTATTAATAATAATAATAATAATAATAATAATAATAATAATATGTTAACACAGCCTTAGCATTACTAAATATGGGCCTTTGTGCACTCTTTATTGGGTGTTAGGGCAAAGCAATAATAATAATAGTAATTTTTATTTATATAGCGCCAACATATTTCCCAGCACTTTACAATTCAGAGGAGGCATGTACAAATAAAATAACACATTACACATAGTACAGTACATACCAAGAGGAGTGAGGGACCTGCTCATCACTAGCTTGCAATCTATGAGGAAATAAGGGACACACAAAAGGTAAAAAAAAAAGTGCTAGGCGTGTAAGGTCCAGCCATAAGGTCCAGTATAATAAGGGCATTCAAATATTGCAGCATGAACCATTCACTATTGAGTGCATGTAATGGAGAACAGGGAAAAGTTAGATCAGTGAGCTAAGGTAATAAGCCAGTCTAAAGAACTGTGGTTCTAGGGAGTGCTTAAAACACCACTCCAGCAGGGACTTTAGATTATAGATGATTAATGAAATTAGGCAGGTAGTACTCAGCCCATGTTCGTGGACTGTGTTCAGATCAGAAGGTCTTCTAACTTGAGCTGTCTCAAAGACAAACTTGAGGCAGTTAGCCTAGGTTGGGAAACTGGGGGTCAGGCCTGATCTTCTGACAAAGCATCTCATTTTTCACTGGCATGTGAAATCTTTCTTATACATAAGTCTCTTGTAATGGACTCTCTAGACCTGAAATGGGTCTTAGTGGCTGTTAGGGCTGGTGGATTGCACTAAATTAGATTAAACTATAAAATGCACATACAACCCGGGGTCCACCGTACAGAGATGTATAACTGCTGCTAGTGTGAACAATGACGGATAAAAAACAACTAGCGAGCATTCCTTCTTAAACACCGAGTTAACTCCACATAGTGTGAATGGAATGCAAAAAACCAACCCCAGATAACAGGAAGAGGAGTACCAGCTCAGCTAACCACCGTGGGATACAAGGGAAATGAGTACCAGCTCAGCTAACCACTGAGGAGTTCAAGGGAGATGAGCACCAGCTTAGCTAACCACTGAGGGGTACAAGGGAGATGAGGATCCGCTCAGCTAACCACTGAGGGATGCAGAGATAATAAATACCAACTCAGCTAACCACCGAGTGCCACAGAAAATATAAATACCTAAATCAGCTAACCACTGAGTGGTATAAAAAATATAAGTACCATGTTTAGCTAACCACCGAGCAGAACAGAAAAATGAGGCGTGTGCAATACCCAGTTAAAACAATAGGGAATAAGCATGTGGGTTGACTGTGCCCTGTAACTGACCCATGCTAACCGCACACATGGCCGAGACAGGCGATTGGTGCTTTGCTGAAAGACCTTTATGCGCTAGGCTGCACCCCAAACACTCACGCCCAGTCGGACGGGGCGTCGTCCGTGGGCCAATCCGAGCTGCCACATCTCCAGAGCAGTCCGAGAACCAGTAAGAAGGCACCACATCACGGACATGCTCAGTAAAGTGACTTCTAGATTTAGACTTCAGAGAGTAGTGCTGCCTCTGTATACCACTGGTTATCATAGACTGTAGCTTAGGAGCCAGCAGTAAGCATGCGTATAACAGGAGCCTGAGCAAGTTGCTGGGACCGATGTCTGCTCTAAGCATTAGACCCAGCGACTGATCCTGAATGAGAGACCATGGCACTAGACAAGGCTTGGGATCTATCCCGCACAGCAGAAGAATCCCAGCGCCTAACAGTGGCTATGGTATGTTTTTGACTAAATTGCCTTCTTGCTTTAGTAAAATGAATAAATGAGAAATATTATTTCTTGTTGCTTATTAAGCCAATAACCCTGATCACTCAATATATAATCTCAATTACAATGTATCTAAAAACTAAAATCCAAAGTGTATTTAACGCTCAACATTTTAAAGGAAAATAATATTGTGTGCAGGACTTTCATTAATAAGGAAGAGCATACTTTTATTTTATTTTCTTTTTCTGAGGATGAAACCTACGATATAAATATTTTCATGGTCTAGTTTCATTATCTGTTTGTTTGCATTGAATAAAATAAAAATAATCTGTTATTCAGGTGTCTCTGGCAAGGTGAGATAAGATATTGGCAATAAAGCAGCACAACAGTAACAAAAACTCGCTTTTCATTGCCAGCAACTTTTAAAAAATGCAGAAACATAGTTAAATATGTCAAAGTAGCTTGGTGGTCCAAGGCCTTATCCTTCTTTCCTTAAATAATACACTATTCCATCCCATAAACTTAAAATCTGTAAATCCTCATATGCTTCTGCATCTATAGCAGAATCATAATGTTATGCGAGGCTTAGGTCGAAGGAGGCTGATAAAACCCGGGCCCCTGCGGAGTCCCTCAAACTAGGGAAAACCCTGTCTGACCCTCAACCCAGGGTTTTTGCTAAAGGTGCAAATGCCTGAGCCTCCAGCCTCTCCTTATCTCCTGCTCAGCCCTGAGCTGAACCCTCCACCCTCAACCCAGTGAGTTGTCAAACCACCAAAACCCACACAGTAATGACAGACAGGGAGAACTCAAACCACACCGCGCCGCAACCACACAGGACAATACTATAATGTGAACAGGGCAAAACAAAGCACAAATATAGGAAGACGAAAAGGTAACAACGGATCATACGACACCAGCTATGAATTTCTCTCTCCAACACCTCCACTCCAGACCGGAACCACTTGGCACAAAACACAAGCTATAATCGGCGACGCCCACAGGCCAGCATGACTATTTAAAGACCGTGGGCGTGACCAAACATCCCACCTGATTTCTAGCTAGATTAACCCCAGATAACCTGAGTAAAATCAAGCCGGCGCCACTGAGGCTATAGTGGACGGAGATGGAACTACCGCTGCCTGCCGGACGCTGTGGTGTGAACAGCGTCCGACATGACACATATGTCCCCATTCCCCTTTATGTTCCATTTCAATTTTGACAATGGCACTGTTTGCTAATTGATTAATACATTGACAACTGGGTGTGAACTATTTGTGTTCTGATCTATCTGCAGCTTCTGTAGCAAGATACTGTGATTTCTGAAAGATACCACAAGATCTCATTTCTCTCTTTAAACACTAGAGATGAGCTGACCACTGGATGTTCGAGTTTGGTGGGTTCGACGAACAGTTAAAAAGGTTCGGTTCTGGTACCAAAACAGTACTTGAGTTCGAACCCGGATCCCATTCAGTTAAATAGGGGGGCCAGCACATCCCATGTTTGCCATGTTGTCATGTGCCTCTGATCAGCGGTAAAATCATTACCACCAGTCAGAGCCGCGTTTCCCATGATGTCAAATGACAGCAGCTGTCAGTTTTGCCTAGCAGGTTATCAAAAATACAGGGGAACTCCCGTCAGGTTTCTTTTTTAATTATTTATTTAGAGCGCAGGCGCCGGCTGACTAATACTCCCATCAACCGCTCCTCCTCTCGCTGTTATTAGCCACAGAAGGCATCAGCTGATGGAAGTAATTGTCTCATCAGCTGATGTCAGTGACCGGAGGTAAACTTTTTACTTTCAATCACAGCTGCGGGCTCACACTGTCATTTGACAGCATGAGCACCATGGCTTTCTGACCGTCGGTAATGTTTTATAGTACCGCCAGTCTCAGTCACTGCTGGGGTATGTCACATCTTAGCATGGGCCAGCTTTCCTTTTTGTAATTTTTAAAATGTAAAAAATGGCATTTTTTTTTAACTAAAATACGAAAGAAATGTGTTATCTTTAACTTTAGTAATTTTACAGATCATTTCATCTTCAACTTGCTTAGTTGTTCACAACAACAGTAATTTTGACCATGGGTGCCCAAACTTTTACATGCCAATGTAACAGCCTAGAAAACAATGAAACTAGATGAGTCCATCAAATTTTAATTAAGAGAATGATGTAAAGCCTGAAATCCATAATGTCTATAAAATATGGGTAATCAATATCCTGTGAATAAGAGATCAATAGTGGTCTAAGAAAGGAGGGGAGGGACAGTGGAGAAATACCAGAATTGGGTTGTAGATTATGCCATCCATTTTCATGTGCAAAATTTTCAGAACCAAGGGGCCGATGTTTTCTGAAATCATGAGTATGTGTGTGTTTCACATATAGACAGTTCTACTAATTGGAAGATCAGGCATATTTTGTTCAACCATTTTGAATGGATCGGAGGACTGAGATGTTTCAAATGAATTGGGATTAAATGATTTACAGCCTCTACCATTAAAGGTAAAGATCTTTTTTTTGTTTTAAAACTTGTGGAGGGGCAGGATAAAATCATTTCAGCTGGAGATAAATCTCTTACTATTAATTCAAGGTTTCTTAAAATCTGATTAATATCTGCCCAAAATTGTTGTAAGCTAGGATAGAACCAAAATATATGCGATAAGTTCCCTATATGGGTACCGCATCTCCAGCATAAGTTTGCGTCTGTAAGACCTAGGAGATGGAAAAATTTGTGGTTCCTGTATCAGAGAGATAATATTTTATAAGAGTTTGCCTGTATGAGTGTACATCTGGAAAAGCCTTTGGAGTTGGAGAGAATATTCTTAATTTCCATATAGTTTAATCTAATGTTTTGCTCCTTTTCCCAGGAAAGCAGATATAATAATTCATAAGGTATTGTAAGGGAAGTTAGATAGATGTATATTTTTAGAGAGCATCTTGAGGAAGGGGAAAGGGAACTTTGAGAGTATGTCAAACCAGGACCAGTTTCGAACAGTCAGGAATTTTAGTTTAAGTTGTTCAAAAATTCAAATAATATGTATTTGTTGAAGGAAGTTGGTGGGGTGTTTCTTGGCTTCATTGAAACCATGAGTTTTCCATTCTGACTTTTTTTTATTTTCAAATTGGGACATAGCATATTTGGGAAAATAGGACAATAGGTCATATAAATCAATGTAGTTGGGATCTAGAGGGTATGATGCAAATGGTAGCTAAAGATGATGGGAAAGTTGCAGGAAGAAGGGGTTTAACCAGATCCCTTCAAATTTTTAGGGCCGTGGTAGTGATGCTGTCTAGTTTCATGTCTGCTGGTGGGTAGGTACAGATACCGAACACAGACTTCACCAGGAAGTCCGTGTTACTGTTTGGGTTCGGCCCCTCGAACACCGAGTATTTGTCACACTGTAATGTGCATGACAGCACCGGCAAACACCGCTACTGATCAACTGTAAAATCATCACCATCTGTCAGACTGTCATGGTTCCCATGCTGTCAAATGATAGCTCGTACACGCAGCTGTAATCTGAGGAATAAAGTTTCAGCTGTGCGACTACTATGGGAGTATCCATCAGCCGGCGCCTGCGCTATAAATAAATAATTTTAAAAATGAGGTGGGTTCCCCTGTATTTTTGATAACCAGCCAGGCAAAACTCACAGCTGGAGGCTTCAACCCTCAGCTCTCAGTTTTAAGCAAGGCTGGTTATCAAGAATAGAGGGGTCCAATTTTTTAAATTATTTAATTAAATAATAAAAAAAACAGTGTGTGGTACCCCCATATTTGACAACCAGCCAAGCTAAAGCAGACACCTGAGGGCTGGTATTCTCAGGCTTGTAAGGGGCCATGGATATTGGCCCCCACAGCCTAAAAATAGCTGCCCGCAGCCACCCATAAAAGTTGCATCTATTAGATGCGCCAATTCTGGCACTTTGCCCAGCTCTTCCCACTTGCCCTGTAATGGTGGCAAGTGGGATTCATATTTTTGGGGTTTGATGTCAGCTTTGTATTGTCAGTTGACATTAAGCCCACGGCTTAGTAATGGAGAGGCATCTATAAGACACCTATCCTTTACTAATCCTATAGTTACATTGTAAATAAACACACACTTAGTAAAGGCCTGCCCTTCACGCTAAAGGACACCCTCTCGGACCTAGATGTCAGCTGTGATTTTGTAAAAGGTTGCATAGCTTATACTCTTGTCACGCTATGCAACATGTATGTCCCAAATCAGTGTAAAACTAAGTGGATTATTAACATGATAGAAACTCTGCCCAATTTCAGTGAGGGATTACTCGTCATGGGTAGAGAATTTAAGATCCCATTGACCCTTTTTTAGATACTTCTACAGGTCATACTAACCATTCCCAGAAAGCAATTAAGAAAATTCATCTGCCTCTTACCGGCCTGAGAATGCCAACCCTCAGCTGTTTGCTTTAGCTAGGTCTAAAATGGGGGGGGACCCAACACTGTTATTTAAATTATTTATTTAAATAATTTAAAAAATCGGAATAGGGACCCCTTTCTTCTTGATAACCAGCCTTGCTGAAGCTGACAGCTGAGGGTTTGAGCCCCAAGCTGTGAGTTTTGCCTGGCTGGTTATCAAAAATACAGTGGAACCCATGCCATTTTTTAAAATTATTTATTTAATGTGCAGGCACCGGCTAATGAATACTCCCATCAGCAGCTCCTGCTCTCTCCGTTATTAGCAGCAGCAGGAGTCGGCTGATGGTGCAGTAGTTCAATCAGTTGACACCTGTGACCGGAGGTAAGCTTTATAACTCCAATCACAATTGTGTACTCACGCTATCTTTTGAAAGTGTGGGAACCGTGACTGTCTGACTGGCGGTGATAACTTTACCACCGGTCAGAAGCGGTGTTTCCCGCGCTATCATGCACGGGTACTGTTCTGGTACCCAAACCCGAACTTTTTGTTCAGACGAACCCACTGGACTCAAACATCCAGGTGTCCACCTATCTCTAGTTATTGATTCAGATATATTGATGTGAATGTCTGCCAAGTAGAAGTAGTTCAAGGTTACATTTGGTATCTAGTTTTTGATAATGAACCAACACCAAGGGGGATTGCTTTGTAGTCTCAGTGAATATCTGGTAATCCCAGACCCCTTTGGGATAGGTAAGGAGCTTATGTGGTAATCTTGCTTTCTTATATTTGCAAGTATACAGAGATAAATAAGTTGTTTGATATTCTAAAATAAGACATTTCAAGATTAATAGGCAATTAAATAGGAAATTTGTACACCTAAGTATTTGATATGTTTTGATGGACATTTGAATAAGGTATTTTTCTGGAGGTTTGCTATATCACTTTTTGGACCCGAAACATTAAGGGCTTTCATTTTTTTTAGGTTGACTTTAAAAGTTGATATTTCACTGAATTGTTCAAAAAGTTCTTTGAGTTTGGGAAAGGATTGTTTGAAATTTTGCAAGTAATAGTAAAAGGTCATCATCAAAAGCTACAGCTTTTTGTTTCAAATGTACTACTTTTAGGCCTTGAATGATCTGATCTTGTCTAATTTTTTTGTATTAGAGTCTCCACTACTAATATAAAGAGGGAGGAGGAGAGAGGGCTCCTCTACATGGATCGTTATGGATATTAAAACTTTGAGAGTAAGAGCAATTGATTTGAATTTTTGTTGAGAGAAGGTTTCCTTCTCTACCTTTCACAAAGCCAGCTTGGTCTGGATGTATTAGTTTTGGCAGAACTACACTTATTGTTCTAGCTAAAATTTTAGCCAATAGCTGCATCTTCATTTATTAGAAATTGGTTTGGACTTGGTATTGTGGCAATAATTAGTTCTAGGAAAATCAGAGCATGATCCAAAAGGTATTTTCGAGATTATAAAGGTGGATTTGACAAGTGGGGAGTTGTTATCTTGGATGAGTAGATCATCCAATCTATGGTTTATGAGCCCGTGAAAAAAGGTAAAATCCTGACTAACAAACTAATTGCAGAGTGCACCACATATGTAGGAAAGGATGAACTTTTACATACCAGTTATAAACTATATACGAGAAAGAAGAAAAAGAGTATGTATACAGTAGTGATCACTTTGAAATATTTTTCCTGTTATTTTTGACAATTTCAGTTTCACTGTATGGTGTTATTATACTTGTTTACATATTGATTGAGGTCTCAGGGACTGACAACTGGGGTGGACCTATGTCCTTATTCAGACTGGGTCGGTTATTTTGTATCAAGGCTATTTTTTGTGTGTCTTTTTAAATGTTTTTAATTTTTGTTTGTTGCTTGTCATGTTATTGTCAATGATAAAAATTCAATTTTTTCAAAGTGATCACTACTCTGTACATACCTCTTTTTCTTCTTTCTCATGACAAGGTAAAATCCTTTACTTTTTGATAATGGAGTCTCCAAAGGTCTGTTTAAATGGAGGGCGTTTAGAGACAGATGAATTTTCTTATTCGCTTTCTAGGAATGGTTAGTATGACCTGTAGAAGTATCTAAAAAAGGGTTAATGGGAACTTAAAGTCTCTACCCATGATGAGTAATCCCTCACTGAAAATGGGCAGAGTTTCTATCATGTTAATAATCCACATAGTTTGACCGTGATTTGGGGCATACATGTTGCATAGTATGACAAGAGTATAAGCTATGTAACCTTTTACAAAATCATATCTGAAATCTAGGTCCAAGAGGGTATCCTTGGTGAAGGGCAGGCCTTTGCTAATACTAAAATGTAAAGTTCTGCGGAATATGTTGGCACTATAGAAATGAAATTATTATTAAATTATTATTAATAGCAATACTTACTCCTTTAAAGTAGTAGGAGCTACAACTATTAAAAAAGATGGAAATCTGGAATGAGATAGATCAGGAATACGGACACTTTTAAATTGTGTTTCTTGAAAAAAAACTATTTTTGCTTTCTTTTTTCATAAAATGGTCATAATCTGGTTACGCTTTGCAGATGAATTGTAGTCCATCATGTTGAATGATTCTCTTGTTTTGGTGAGATAGCTGAAGTATCCGCATATCTTAGTAGATCACATATCGGGTCATCATGGGGGTCAAAGGGCTTTGGTTTAGGTTTTAAAGTTCTATGGACTCTCTCAAAAATTATTTTTTCAGCTCTTTCTAGGTCTAAAATGGAAGAGATAATTGCTTAAGAAACCTTTTCCAGGGATTCTGGAGCAAAAGTATTCAGGAATTCCTTTAAGTCTGATGTTTTTACGTCTGCTTCTGTTTTCCTGGTCTTCGAGAACCAGAATAGCAGTGTTAAGTTGTGTTGGTGATAGATCATTTGTTCTCTTGATTGAGAAATCCATATGTTCCATCTGTGGAGACTCCAGAGATGTGACTCTGTGGCCCACTTGTTTTAGATCTGATCTAAAGCCTGAGAGTTCCTGCAGCAAGGGTTTCATAGCTTGGACAAGAGGTTTTTGAGAAAGGACCTGAAAATAGGGACAGAGTCCGTGGATAATGATTCACTTTCGGAGTCTTCATCGCTGGAATTCTGATTCCATTGGTGCTGTATTAAAACAATGGAAGGATGACTTTTTAGAGGTTGGTTGAGAGGTAGAAAGTTTTTTCCTTAAAAATTTGTCTAGTTCACCTTGTTTTTGCAAGATACGGATCTTTCAGTAGAGCTTTTGGAGCCCTCTCTGCTAGATTTAACTATTTTTGGATTTGAACGTACACCAGAAAGAATCACCACTTGTTCATAGGGAGGAGTTTGTACGAACATTTTTTTTAGCTTGTTATCGTTGGCCAGTCATGTCATTCAGTGTGGCTTATGGGTAACTCTCTGAGTTGCATATAGATATAGCAAATATAAAGAATATAGGTAGGTCCACTGTACAGGTGAATGGGGATTGCAGTATTTTCCGCTTGCCAGCAGGTGGCAGTGGTGTAGTAATAAAGTAAATCTTGTATTTAACAGCACTGTCCTTTAAATAACTCTACTTCCTTTTTCCAATGTGTCCCGGCCCCAAAGTTAGGTCTCATAGGGAAAGCAGGTCTTCAGAAATTAATTAACATTAACTTTTGCCAAAGGGTGCTGAGTAGAGTTGAGCGAAACGGGTCGGTCAAATTCAGAAATAGCCGACTTTCGCTAATGTCGGGTTTCGCCGATCGAAACCCGACCATAGCGTGAGGTCGGCCATGTGGTCGCCGAGCCGAGCGCCAAAGTCGTGTTTCAAATAATGCTTCCAGCGCCTTTTCTCAGCCAATGATGGAGGACGCACACTGTGGGCAATGCGATGACATGCGCAGCGGCCACCCCACTATCTTATATCTTATATGCAGCTCTCCAGTCCAGCTCACCCTACCACACACTCTGAGTAGGACAACAAAGTACTCATCCTCTCATCCGCGTACACACTGTGTTTGAACGCCTACATTGCCAAACTAATCTCATTAGAGATGATGCCCTACCGTTTGGTTGAAAGCGAAGCTTTCTGCGAGCTCATGGCCTACGCTGTCCCACGCTATGACCTACCCAGTCGGCACTTCTTTTCTCGCAAAGCCATCCCTGCCCTCCACCGGCATGTGAAAGACCGCATTGTCCATGCACTAAAACAGTCAGTGAGTGGAAAGGTGCACCTCACAACAGATGTATGGACCAGTAGGCATGGCCATTGCCGTTACGTGTCCTTCACTGCGCACTGGTGGATGCAGGCTCCACAGGGGACAGCGGCAGTGGAACAGTGCTGCCTAGCCCACGGTATAGGAAACAGTAGGCTGTAGGCTTTCGACCCTCTGCCTCCTCCTCATCCATCAGCGAAAGCTCGTCCACATACCGCAGTCGCACGAGTACTCCATCCGCAGCTGGCTGTGTTGCACACGAGGTGTCCCACTATCGAACAGCTAGTGGTAAGCATCAGCAGGCTGTGTTAAAGATGATGTCTTTGGGCGACAACAGACACACCGCGGAGGTACTGGCCGACTACTTGCAGCGACAAACTGAGTCATGGCTGGGCAGTCTACATCTTGAGCCAGGCAAGGTAGTCAGTGATAACGGCCATAATTTTGTGGCAGCCACAGCCCGTGCAAAACTCACACACATTCCTTGCCTGGATCACACTTTGAACCTGGTGGTGCAGTGCTTCCTTAATAATTATCCGGAGTTAACATCCCTGCTACATAAGGTGCGAAGACTGTGCTCGCACATCCGTCGCTCAAACGTCCACTCCACTTGTATGCAGAAGCTGCAGCGATTGCTCCACCTCCCCAAGCACTGCCTAATCTAGACATTACAACAAGGTGGAACTATACCCTGCACATGGTTGAGAGGCTGTGCGAACAGAGGCAGGCTGTTATGCATTTGTGGGAGGATACACGGGCAGGCAGTTTGAGGGAAGACATGGAATTGTCGGGTGTGCAGTGGTCAAAGCTGAAAGACCTCTGTAAAGTTCTTCAGTGTTTTGAGGGATGCACACGGCTGGTAAGCGCAGATGACGCCATCATAAGCATGAGCATCCCACTTATGCGTCTGCTCATGCAAAGTTTGATGCACATTAAGAATCAGGCGTCTGCAGCGGATGACGAGGAGGGAAGCCTTGATGACAGTGAGCCATTGTCTGGTCAGGGAACTGTCCTGCAAGAGGTGGAGGAAGAAGAGGAGGAGGAGAATGAGGGGGATGATTATTTTGGGCAGGAGGATGCTTCTCAGGGGGCAAGAGAAAATTTTGCTTTCCAAGGTCAGGTACAGTGTTTGTGCGTGACTGTAGGGATGTGGATTTGACAGAAAGTGGTCCTCCACCCACCACTGGCAATGCATCATTGACACCTGGAACATTGGCCCACATGTGCGATTATGCCTTGCGGATCCTAAAAAGGGACCCTCGCATTGCCAAAATAATGAGGGATGACGACAACTGGCTGGCCAGCTTCCTCGATCCACGCTACAAAGGCAAATTACACAACATCATGCCACAGGAGAACCTAGAGATAATATTGGCTAACAAACAAGCAACTCTGGTAAACCATTTGTTTGAGGCTTTCCCAGCACACAGCAGCGGTGCTGGTTCTCCCACCAGCCGTAGTGGGCGCAATGGAAGAGGTGTTCGTGGTGCACACAGCAAAAGTGGCGTTTGAAACAGGGGTTTAATGACCATGTTGTGGAATGATTTCTCAAGTACAGCTCACATGACTGTTAATACTGCATCGATTAAAAGTGACAGGAGACAGCAGTTGTCAACTATGATTACAAACTACTTCTCCTCCCATATCGATGTTCTCCCTCACAGGTCATTCCCCTTTGACTATTGGGCCTCTAAACTGGATACCTGGCCTGAATTGGCACAATATGCCTTACAGGAGCTCGCTTGCCCTGCTGCTAGTGTGTTATCTGAAAGTCTTCAGTGCTGCTGGATCAATCCTGACAGAAAAAAGGACACGTCCATTGACCCAAAATGTTGATGATCTAACCTTCATTAAAATGAACCATGCATGGGTTTCAAAGGATTTTGTCCTTCCCCTGATGACACATAGGTTGCCAGAAAACTGCCTCGCTTTTATCCTCCTCTTCCTCGGACTTGCCCAATTCCGCCCTTTGCAGCAGCTGAATGTCCAGCCAACACATCAACATATGGCATTTTTTAAACCTCCCTAAGTGGGCTGCCCATCCACCCCCAATGGCTGGGGTCAACACCTGGTGCACCCGGGCAAGTGCCGTTGCTGTGAACAGGTAGATGGGCCCACTGATGGCCGACGGCAATGGCACAGGGCCCCTCATAGTACAATACAGTGTCTCTGATGGTGGGGGGCGCACTCGTCATCAGATACACCAGCATACTATGAGGGGCCCTGTGCCAGTACCGTCGACCATGAGTGTGCCCCCTTGCTTGGTCATGGCCACAGCACTTGCAAGTTGCAATACTTACCTCTCCCTGCTCCACTGCTGTGTAGTCTGGGCAGTTAAATCCTTCACAGGGACGGCCACTAGAAATTTGGTGTATTGATCGATGATGGTTAAGATGTAGCTATGGCCTGTCCTGCTGGCCTCTACCTTCAGATGATCAATGGCTACCATTTGTAATGGACGTCAACTTACAAGCGGATGCAGTGGTGCTTTATGATCACCTTTCACAGTTGTGATAGTCACAGACGTGTGACATTCCTGCCACCATTTTTCAATGTCTCCTCTCATGCCAATCCAATAGAATCGCCTACGGCCTGTGGCTTCTGTCTTTTGCACTCCAAAATGCCCTCACACATCATGATAGGCAGTGAGGACCATGTCTACATCTCTCCCTGTGATCACAATTTGATGGAGACGTGTAACAGTGATGTGATCCACGCTACTGTGATAAAGCAATCTTTCTTTACAAAGAACTGTTTTCGCTGTCTCCACAGACACAGTAATTGAGGGTCTGCATCGCCTCTGCAACATCTACCGGGAGGTTTTCCCGCGATGAGTAATTCCCACATTTCTGCTAACACTCGACTTTCCATCTGTACTTGTATCCATGCAGTTTCCAGTAGCGGAGAGTCTGGACTGGCTTACTGAGATTGAAATATATGCGAAGATTTAAAAGTACCACAACACTGTATACTGTTGTACGCTTCGACTACCTTTCCCTTTATCTACTTTTTAAATTCTGGTGTAATACATAGTGAGCCTGTGAGTGTCTGTGTCTGACAACGGAAGTATATACAGAAATTTACAATTACCCCTAGACTGGATACACCTGGTATGTACTGATACAGTACCTTTGTTCAAAATTTTGAATTACGGTATCATCCATAGTGAGTGAGCGTGTGTGGTTTACGCCTTCTGTATATACGGTGAATCGGAGATACCAATTTTTACCCTATACTCGATACAGCTTGTATCTTGTTATACAGTACCTTTGTTCGACATTTAGTATTATGGTCAAATCCATACTGAGTAAGCGTCTGAGAGTGACTACTGGACTATGTATACAGAGATTTCAATTGTACCCTATAATATATATACTTGCTATCTTGTTATCCAGTACCTTTTTTACAATATTTTTTATTATGGTCAAACCCAGACTGAGTGAGCGTCTGAGGGTGACTCAGGAAATATATATTGATAGTTCAAATTTGGCCAACACTGTATACAGCTGTATGCTTCTGATACAGTAACCTTTTTAGCTATTTAGATTCTGGTGTAATCCATAATGAGCCTGTGAACGTCTGTCTGTTACTCCGGCAATATATTAGGAGCTTTAATATTACCCCAACACTGTATACAGCTGTACGCTTGTGTTACATTACCCATTTACAGCTTTTCATATTCTTGTGTAATCCATACTGGGCCTGAGAGCATTTGTGTCTGCCTCCTGAAATGTATATGGAGATTCAGAATGTTTACACTATACTATATATACCTTGTATCTGGTGATGCTGTACCCTTTTTCAACTTTTTATTTTATTGGGTAATCCATACTGAGCCTGTGAGCATCTGTGTATGACTCATGAAATATATATGGAGATTTACTATTAGACTGTATAGAGCTGTACGCTTCTGATACAGTACCATATATCTGTTGGTATTTTGGGTCCTTTTTCCAAAACTTGAGGAAGTATGGTGGAAGAGGACGTGGACGTGGGTATGGGGGGCCACCTGGTACTGATGGTGGTGGTGCATCTGCTGGTAGTGCCAAAAACACAATAGCAGCTAAGGCAGGAGGTGTTGATCCTGCATCATGGTGTAGCTTTGGAAGGCCTGTAAGGCTCCGTTTTCTGGGAGTAGGTAGACTACTTTTAAAGCCGGAGCATCAGGAACTGTTTTTGGCTTACATTCCTGAAACAGCCTCCAGCTCTATCGCCTCCTCTTCTGAAGTTTAAAAAAATGCAAGCACTGAGTCGTCAGTGAAGGCTTCTGGTCAGGAGCAACCCCTTTCCTTGTGTCCTTCACCCACACCAAAAGTGAAGGATGTGGCAGCACACACTTCAGATTACTCCATGGAGCTCTTTTCACATACTATGCCTGGGTTAATTAAAAATGGGGCCCGTCATATACTGGAGCATTCCAAATGGGGGACATCAGACACTGGAACAGCATTTACGGGGCCATTATACACTGGAGCATTAGAAATGGGGCCCATTATATATGGAGTATTATTTGGGCCCATAACACACTGGAGCATCATCCATGGAGACCATCATATACTGTAGCATTATGTGGAGCTCATCATTTACTGTATGGAACATTATATGTGACCAATTATTCTGTATGTAGAAATATATAGGGCTCATTATTCTGTATGACGCACAATGTGGTGGCCATAATACTGTATGTAGTAATATACTGTCCTTTTTTTGAGCTACTGTAAAATTTAAAATAGATCAGTCATGTCATGTAAGCAGTGAAGTATTTGTCATTGTACTTTAACTTTTTTTCTGTGCCATATCGGAGAATCATGAGTTGTGGTATGTGTTAAAGGGGCGCACTGACACTCTTTGGCTCAGGGCACACGAAAACCTGGAGCCAGCCCTACCCCCCCACAACTTTAGCCAAATAAGCCCCAGTTTTCAATGCGTAACTATTATTATGAAGTAAATTAAGGTTGACAAGCTTCATTTATAAGAATTGATGTTTTTGGCATTGAAATGGGCACTGTAGGTGTGTTTACTGTCCTCCACTCCCTTCCTACTTTGCTTCCCCATTCACTTGCATTAGGCTTCGTGTTTCAGTCGGACCCCGACTTTTCCCTATAGTCGGCCGATTTTGTTCGACCCGACTTTTGCGAAAGTCGGGTTTCATGAAACCCGACTCGACCCTAAAAAAGGCAACGTCGCTCATCTCTAGTGCTGAGGTCTTTTGCCCACAATTTGTAGCGGTCAAGAGGAGAGAGAATGGCTGTGACGTATGATTTATTATTGTGCTGCAAAGATTATGTAAACTTAAGATAGCTGCTTTCAGCGCCAAAAGTTGTGAGATGACATCCAGGAAGAAGGGTCCCCAGGATGGGAGAAGAAGTGAATTCCCCCACCCCCCGATTGACTCGCTTCTGGACAAATATTGGCAACGGATATAGGTTTAGGAACTGTGATAATACACATCTTCCCCGCTAAGCATTCAGGCCTATCTCTCTGGATTTTGACTAGTCCATAGTTTTCATTCTGACCATCAGCTGTGTCTCACAGTGTGTCATTGACATTTCCGCAAATATTTTGATGTTTTTGCTGATACTAGTATCTTCTAAACATTTGATTATCCTGCTGAAAGGCAGTGAATCAAATGCCTACATGCAATCAATCCAAGCCATTTTTTAAAACTTTTTTACAGTTCTCTAGGATAATTTTATCAATCAGGAACTGATCTTTTGTGCCTCTGCTCCTCCTTTTTTTCCTTTTTGTTCCACGGGTAATATGTTCTTCATTTCATAGTGGTCTTTATTATCGGCCAGTAAACCAGCAAGCAGTTTAAAAATTGTTGGCAGTCACATTATTAACCTATAGTTTCCAGATGTTGTCCCTTTTGCTGAGTCTTTTTGTATCAGGCAAGTTTTGCCAGTTTTCAACCAACCACTAATTTCTCCATTTTATACAATCTTATTAAAGGGGTTGTCCAAATCTATAAGTCTGCAGTCACTTAGTGAGACTGCAGACTTATGAATCCCCCCCAAGAGCATGCACTGTGCACTGTGGGGATTTGCCGGTTTATGAGCTGGAATCAAACATTATGCACTTGTAGTCAGCAGGCTCCTGTCTCTCTTTTCTTTAGTGTGCAAACTGTTATGGGCATCAAGGTTCTCTCTCTCTCTTTTCCTCGTGTGTATTTCCAAGCAATTATAAGCTTTCCAGTATTGAGATTCAAGCTAAGTATTATTGTGCTGTAGAGATCATGTAAACTTAAGATGGTCGCTTTGGCGCCAAAAGTTGCAAAATGACATCCAGGAAGGAGGGTTCTCAGAATGGAACAAGAAGTGAAACCCCCTGATATCTCAGGTAGATTTGGTCTCTCTGTTGTTCTTGACCCCTGGGAGAAAGCTTCTGGCCTACAGTACTGGGACATTGATGTTTTAAAGTGCCATGCACTACTTCTTCAGCCACATGACGCACATTTGATGTAGTACTGCCGAAATGCTACTGGGGAATCCCTGTCTCCTCACCTCTGCTGCAGTTAGCATTCAGCAATGTCCTGGTCCTGGTCTGGAGTCTGCATAGGTAGGAGGGAGGCACACAGGATCTCCTTTTCAAGAAATGACCCTCAGCTGGCGCGACATCTCCTGGTCAAAGACAAAACCTAGGGCCAAGGTGTCGGGAAACGTCCTCCTGTTCTCTCCTCTCAGATCACCTGCAGAGCTGGTCGGTGTATGTGGTAGGAGGGGGAAGGGGGTTTGTGAGGTAGTTTGGCTCACTTATGGACCAATATTGACAACGGATTTAGGTTTAGGAGCAGTGGTAATGCACGTCTTCTCCGCACAGCATCCAGGCCTATCCCTCGGACATTTCTGCAAATATTTTGATATTTTTCTGACACTAGTCTGTTCCAAACATTTGATAATCCATCTGTGAGGCATTGAATCAAATGACTATTTGCAGTTAATCCAGACCATGTACATATTTGCTTTTCTCCTTTTATAGTTCTTTAGGATAATTTTATCATCCAGGAGCTGATCTTTTGTGCCTCTACTCCTCCTTTTTTTTCCTTTTTGTTCCACGGGTAAGATGTTCTTCACATCATAGTTGTCTTATATCAGTCAGTATACCAGTGAGCAGTTTGAACATTGTTGGCAGGCACATTATTAACCTGTAGTTTCCAGATGTCCTTTTTGCTGAGTCTTTTTGTATCAGGAAAGTTTTGCCAGTTTTCAACCAACCACCAATTTCACCATTCTAAATAGTCTTTTTAAAGGGGTTGTCCAGTTCAAATCGATAAGTCTGCAGTCACTTTTTGTGACTGCAGAATTATGAATCCAGCATCAAAGGGTTGCCCTCCAATGAACTTTGTTCCAAAATCTTCATATAAAAGCATAGACAACCGACAATAGAAAAAATGGCAAAAATAGCAGAGGTTCCAGACACCGATTTCCATTCAGAAAGACTGGAAATCGCTCAAATCACCACTGTGTACTTGATAAAGATGTTTCGATAGATTAGTGGGATTAGGTGCATCTCTGTTCACTGAATCCCTAAGGCCGGGTTCACATTTCATTTTAGCAGTCCGTTATATGGACTGCGTTACACCGTGGCATAACGCGGTGTAATGCAATCCGTTAACGCTGCTATTGCCCTCCATTGTCGGGCGCATCGTGAAGCATGCCGTAAAGTGGCACGCGTTCGCGATGTGCCACCATTCAGTGAGGCTCCGTCACCGCTAGCACAGATGACACATCTGCGCTAGCAAGTATAGCATAATGCGATCGCATTATGCTATATCGTTTAACCAGCCTGTCAATGCTATGCGTTGAACGGGCTGGTTAAGTGTAATGTGAACCGCTGCTAAGGTGTTCACTGCCGGAGTTTTCGTGTTGTGCAGCCTATATAGGAGAGATCACAAATATTGCATGTAACCATATAAATGACGTGTACTACTGCAATTCATAAAGTCACGAATAACAATTGTTTTAGACCTCACTTTCTTAAATTGCTTGGTATTTACTGCATATTTGCATGCTCCACATTTGCCACCCCTGCAGCTAAAGGAACCTTTAATAAACAACCAAGATGTTTTCACAGGGTTATTCATTACCATACTAGGTATTAGCAGATTAGAAAGGGTAGGAGCTTTCCTTGTGGAAAATAAACACCCTTTCTGAATAATACTTTTCAAAGCAGTATCATTTTTGAGCATTGGCAAGTATTTTTTGATAATCATTAGTGATGAGCGACTACTAAAATGCTCAGATGCTCGTTGCTCGGGTCGAGCAAATTGAAATACTCGGGTACTCGACCAGAACAACGAGCACAATGTAAGTCTATGGGAAACCCAAGCATTTTTACCACCCCCCAGAGGTCCTTTTAGGGTCTAAAAATGTGTGAAAATGATGGAAACAGCGCTCAAATGCCTTGGGAACATCATGGGGAATGCCCCTGGAAGCATTTCTGACTCCCAGGTCACAGCTGTGAAAAATGTTGTTAGAGTCTTATACCAGTTTTACAGGCGCACCAAAAAACATACAAAAATGAAACCAAAATGGATTTTCCTGGGAAATAGGTTAAGGAACATCCTTTTCAGCATTATGACTTTTGTATAAGGCAAAATAATTAACCCAAAACAAAATTGTTCCTCCACCACTTGGGCTATGTTCACACGTAGCATTTTTGAAGTGTTTTTCAGCTTTAGCATTGCTTTCAACCAATACAAATGCATTCACTGGGAAATATCATTAACAACCTTAGCTGGTCATGTGGTGTGTGACACATCATCAGACACATCTTGTTTCAGTTATGAAAGAGGGACTCTTAAAGTCACAAAGCCTATTTTATAGGGCCATCAGGCAGCATTAATATTCTTAAAGGGCCATTATTGTTTTGGCCTATGCCAAAAATTATGACGCACCCCAATACCCCTTTCACGAGAGGTACAGGAGGACCTCCTCAAAAAATGTTTCCATTATAAGAAAGTGGGTCTCCCATAGTGTTTGCCTATGCATTGAATGCAAGGTCTGCCTTGCCCCAAAGTTACAAACAAACCAATAACCCTTGGAACAGACGTCCTGGATGGCCACAGGAAGCCAAAGTTCCCATTATTTTTCAATTGGTACTGCCATACTGTTAGCCTATACATTGAATGCAAGGTCTGCCCTGCCACAAAGTCACATGCACCCCAATAAGCCTTTGAACCCACGTACTGGATGGCCACAGGAAAAACAAGTTCACATTATTCATTTGGTACTGCCATACTGATTGCTTATGCATTGAATGCAAGGCCTGCCCTGCACCAAAGTTACATGCACCCCAATAAGCTTTTGAAGCCACATACTGGATGGCCACATGGAACCGTAGTTTCAGTATTCACTCGGTACTTCCATACTGTTTGCTTTTGCATTAAATGCAAGGCCTGCCCTGCACCAAATTCACACTCACCACAATGGGCTGACAAACATTTTCCCCTGTGGGATACACTTTCATTTTAATTTTTCTATGGGCATCATAAACACCCTTTCAAAAAATTAAAGTGGCTGTAGCATCATGGAATACGATCACCCTGTTGATCTAGTGGTGGTGTCTGAAGAGACGTGGAGGATTTCCCCCTATGAATCTTTTCCCAATTTAAAGGAGCGGGTCTCCTATACTTGGAATGCTCATACACTAAGTGTATGGGCTGACAAACATTTCCCCCTGGGGGGGACATATTTTTGTTAATTTTTTATGGGCATCATAAATACCTGTACACTGTGGGGGCAACCATAATTGACGTAGGGCCCGCAATCCTTGGCGTCAGGAGGTGGTATTCCATCACAAGGTCCGACTGGGTCCCGGCTTACACTATGTTAACCCGATGTGCCATCAGCAAGATGTACCGTCCCTGCCCAGAAGCACTTGTCCATGTATCCGTGGTAAGGTGGACTTTCCCAGTAACAGCATTGTTGAGGGCATGGTTAATGTTGCAGGACACGTGCTTGTGTAATGCTGGGACAGCCCACCGTGAGAAATAGTGGCAGCTGGGGACTGAATACCTTAGGATGGCAGCTGCCATCGGTGGTGGAAAGCTTCCATCTCCATGAGCCTAAAAAGGTAACATTTTGGGCGCAAGAAGACAAGAAATGTGTAAATTTAGTACTTTGGCCTTTGGGGCGTTGGTTGCGTATTTCCACTTGCATTCCAAGGACGTGCTTAATGATGTTGCTAGTTGAGTGTGGGTAACGACAGGTTCAGGGCAGGTGGCATCTTCACATGCACTGTGGACAGGGGATTGGCATGCATGCAGAACAGTGGAAGAAGCAGTGGTGTTACCCGCAGTTACTGTTCCTGGAACCTGTGGTTCGGCCCACAAAGTCGGGTGCTTTGCTTCCATGTGCCTGATAATGCTGGTGGTGGTCAGGCTGTTAATTTTACTACCCCTGCTGATGCGGGCATGGCAGGTGGTGCAAATGGCCTGTTTGGGGTTATTGGCAGAGTCTTTAAAAAACAACCAGACTCGTGAAGACCTAGCAGTTGGACTGGCAACCTCTGTCATGTTGGTATTATGGGGAACAGTTGCCCACCTTCTGTCTGTGGCCACCACACTGCTTCTTCCTGCCAGTTGGGGTGCTACACCTTCCTCCCCCTGTGTGCTGCTGTCCTCGCCCTGCACATCCTCCTTTCAGGTTGGGTCAGTTACTATATCATCCACCACCTCTTCTTCCACTTCCGCACCCTGGTCCTCCTCCTGAGTTTCTGGCAATTGTGTCATCATCGTCCACATCTTGTGACACGTTCCCACCGTTCCTTTGTGTTACCGTGCTCATATATTTGGGTATCGCTACATGGAATCTCATCTTGCCCCGCTTCAAGCAGACCGGGCGAAAGGCCCGAATCTTTAAATGGAAAAGTGAACAGCTCTTCATAGTGTCCAAGTGTGGGATCAGTTGTCTCTGGGCACTCAGCATGGTAGGAGGAAGGAGGCAAATACAGTACCAAGACAGTAGACAAACTCACAATGAAGAGACCGGGTCAAAACTAAATAAGCAACAAGTTATCAGGCACAAGGCACGCAAGGGGTCAACTAACTCAACCGAGGGCAGGAGTATAACTGGGTCAATTAGCAGGAGTATAACTAGGTCAATTGGCAACTAAATAGCCACCCTTCTGCCAGAGAGAGGCAGAAACAATTAACCCCTGTCTGGCAAGGACGGGACAAAGACAAAACCCCATCCTGGATCATGACAGTAACTTTTGCCTTTAAAAAGATCCATGTGCATGTGCCATTAATTTTCCCTTCAAATCTTCTTGGCCTTGTTTAAGTACATTAGGTGTTTCCATGCTGACTTTGTACAGTTACCTCCTCTCCATCTTTTTCCACAACAAATTGTGCATTTAAAATGACTGCTGATATTATTGAATTTTTTTTCTTCAACATCTCTAGCTATTTCAACTTTAAATTTTCACCTCTTTGGCAATCTTGCTGAATTTCTTTCAGTTGAGTCTCGCTGAATACTTTATCCCAAAAATGTATCATCTTTAATCAGTCATTGTTCGCTGATTTCTGAAACCGGATATTTTTGTTTCTAGAGTTTTAAACATTTGCTGCAAGTAGCTTTGTTTTTCTGGCTCTTATTTGTAATGGCAAGACGTAATAAAATCATTTTCTGCTTTGCTGCACTTCTGGGGTTTTTGCAACTTTTTATCTTCTAGTAATCATACAGGACCATGCACTGCTTACCTATCAGAACCCTGTTTTTCACTTGTTGATAGATGCCCCATGGGCTTCAACATTCAATGCAGTCCTTTTTTGATCCAGATGATGACCAATCTAGAATGGATTTTTCATTTGCATGTTTCACCATGTGAATGTGTTAGTGGACACTTTTTATCTTGCTTTGGTTGAGACTAGGGATGAGCGAATAGCTTTGGATAATTCCTTATGCAAATAGCTATAGCACTTCCCGAATAGCTGCATCTGGAACCCAGATACCTGGAGTGCTCCTGATAATCAGCTGTTCGGCTCCGAAGCTGCATGTGTCCCAGCTGTGTGACAGTCAGGCTCTCCATGCATGTCAATACTGTAGAGGAGAAAATCCTGCACCGGTGCAACACCTGAGCCCAAATATCCACTACGTGTGATTACCTCGTCAAATACACCGCCCTTACCGATTCACGGGTGGAAACCTATATAAACAGTTGCATAAATCTATATACTGAAGAGAAAAAAGGTGGCACGCACAGTTTCTAAACTCCAATCGTTATTGTGACAAATTAAAACATTTTCAATAAATAAATATCTGAATTAAATAAAATTTAAACAAGAAAAGTAGACATACTGTATTTATTATCGCCGCGTCCGTAATGACTCGACCTATAAAACTGTCCCACTAGTTCACCCCTTTAGTGAACACCATTAAGGAAAAAAAAGGCAAAAAAAATGCTTTATCATCATACCGACGAACAAAAAGTGGAATAACACATGATCAAAAAGACAGATATAAAACATCATCTTGTCCCGCAAAAAGCAAGCTGCCATATAGCACCATCACTGGAAAAATAAAAAAGTTATAACTCTTTCAATAAAGGGATGCAAAAATAATTATTTTTTATATAAAATAGTTTTTATTGTATAAAAGAACCAAAACATAAAAAATGATATAAATGATTGTCACGGGGTCCTTCTCTGGTATCACACAATCAACAGAGCAAGAGGAGAGTGAACAATTCCAAGACATTTATTTAGGCAAAAATATGAAAGGTCCATATTCAGTCCACCACGCAAAGGATAAGATAGTCCAGAATAAGAATGCAGTTCAGTAACAGTATAAAATGTCCATGGAGATGAGAGTCCAAA